>NC_134531.1:66863740-67470786 GCF_050624435.1 Tenrec ecaudatus | reverse complement strand
TGCGCCATCTGTATGAAAATTTACAAACCCTCAAAGCCCTTGACTTTGGGGGCACCTGCTTCCGGTGCCCTGGAGGAACTGACTAGCAGATACACACCCGTGGAAACTGCAGTACTCCGCTTTACCTGAAGAGGGAGCTAGAGGACCAATTTCTTCGGTGTCCAGATGCTGGCTTTGACGCTAACAGGACCGGCTTCCAACACGCTCAGCGCCAGTTTCAGGTACACAGTGAGTCTGAAACCTCCTATGACCCAAAGATCAGCTTGCTTCCTGTCCTTCCCTCGTGAGGGCAACTTTCCAGGATAAAAGCTCCGAAATGAAAATAATCAAACCAAAGTCCTGGCATGCTGAGCCAAACCCACTGCCAGAGTCCATTCTGCCAGAGTAAAACCACCTTGTGTGGGTTTCTGAGATGGTTACTCTCTACACAAACAAGCAAAACCATGTGGCTGAGAATGAGGTGGGTCGGAGCAGAGACCCAAAGCCCATCTGTAGACAATGTAACATCCCCCACAGAGGGTCACAGGGAAGGGATGAGTCAATTAGGGTGCAGTAAAGCACACACAATATTCCTCTGGTTCCTTGAGGCTTCCTCACCCCACTCTATCATGACCCCAGTGCTGCCTCTCACTGTGGACTAGACTGGAGCATGTGCACAGGTGTAGATAAAAGATCAGAGTTCACGACACACGTAATCCAAGAACAGGAGTGGGAATTGAGATACCAGAACAGTAGGGGGAAGAAAGAATGGAGGAAGGGGGAACCGATCATAATGATGGATACATAACCACATACCCCTCCAGGGGGACAAACAACAGAAAACATGGGGAAACGAGACAGCAGTCGGTGTAAAATGTGAAAATAATAATAATTTACAATCTACCAAGGGGTCACAAGGGTGGTGGGAGGAGAGGGGGGAAAGAGAGGAGCTGATACCAAGGGCTTAATAGAAAGCAAATGTCTAGAAAAGAATGATGACAACAAATGTACAAATATGCCTGATACAATTGATGTACGGATTGTAATAAGAGTTGTAAGAGCCCCCAATAAAATAATCTTAAAATAGAAGTATCAAATGTGACAGATAAAGTTAACTCTCAATTTGGCTCCAACATCCATCCCTCCCGGCATGGGTGCTCGTTCACATTCAGACTCACACTTCTGCACTGTGAGGTCACAAAGTCTTGCTGCAAAAGCACGTTGTACTAGGCAAGCACGTCCAACTGCGGAGCGCTTGTGTCCTGCCATGTTGTCCATCGCAGTCCTTGCAGCCCGGAAGGCGTGCTTCCATCTGTCTAACCCTTCCCTGAAGGATTCTGAACAATTCGAATTACACCTCATCGAGACGACAGTTTGGGCATCCTCAAATCGTATTTCCGTTCAGTGTTCTTTGAGTTTGGGTAACACAAAGAAAGCAGAAGGGCTCAGGATGTAGGGTGGATGGACCAATGTTTCTAAATGAAATCCCCACAGGGCAACTGGTGCCGCCCTCCAAAAACAAGCAGGAGCATTGTCATGAGGAGGGGACAATGACTTGATGCAGCTTTGCTGGCTTTTTTTTAAATCATTTTATCTTGCAGCTCTTTTTTTTTCTTTCAAAACCATTTTATTGGGAGCTAATACAGATATCATACCATTCTTTTTTTTAAGTTTTCTTTTTTAAAATCATTTATTGGTGCCCATACAACTCTTATCACAATCTATACATACATCAATTGTGTAAAGCACATCTGTACATTCGTTACCCTCATCATTCTCCAAACATTTGCTCTCCACTAAGCCCCTGGCACCAGCTCCTCTTACAGCTCTTACAACAATCCCTACATCAATAGTACCAAGCACATTAGTACATATGTTGCCATCATCATTTTCTAAACATTTTCTTTCTCATTTGAGCCCTTTTTATTACCTTCTCTTTTTTCCTCCTCCCCCCACCCTCGCACCCTCATGAACCCCTGATAAATTATAAATTATCATTATTTTCATACCTTACACTGACTGCTGCCTCCCTTCACCCACGTTTCTGTTGTTCTTGCCTTGTTTCGGGGGGGGGTGGGTAATATGTCAATCAATGTGATCAGTTCTCCCTTTTTTTCTTCAAAGTCTTCCAAGAAGCCCCCATAATTGTCCCATGTCCATAAAAAAATCTATCAAGGTTACCCCTTTGGAATTAAAAAAAATATCCTCATTAATCAACCTTCTGGGCTGACCACTCTGCCTTGAAATGAACTGGCCCAGCAGATCCCCTGGGAAGCCATTGTTTGAGTTGGACTTTTTTTTTAGTGTCCTAATGAGACTGAGGGGATGTCAATTCTGACATCAGATGGCTCTTGGCTCAAAGCAGAGAATGTTTATTGCATCTTACTGACTGTAGCAAGGCATTAGACTGTGTCGATCATAACAAACTATGGACGCCCTGGAGAAGAATGGAATTCAAGAACTTCATTGTGCTCACGCGGAACCTGTAGGTGGAACAAGAATCCATTGTGCAAAAAGAACAAGGGGATGTTGCAGGGGTTAAAACCAGGAAAGGGGTGCATGATGGTTGCATCCTCTGACCATATTTATTCAATTTGTTTGCTGAGCAAATCATCAGAGAAGCAGGATTAAATGAACAAGAATGTGGCATCAGGATTGGGGGAAAGTTTATTAACAACTTGCAATCTGCAGGTTACACAATCTGGCTTGTTGAATATGAAGAAGATTTAAACACTTGCTGATGAAGACCATGGATTTCAGCCTTCGGCATATATTACAAATCAATGTAAAGAAACCAGAATCCGCACAACTGGGCCAATAGGTAGCATCATGATAAGTAGAGCAAAGATTGGAGTTGTGAGAGATTTCATCTGGCTGTATCCACAATCAATGCTCATGGGAGTCACAGTCAAGCGATCAAATGAAGCACTGCATTGGGTAAATCTGCTGCACAAGACCTCTTCAGAGTGTTGAAAAACGACAGTGCGACTTTTGAAGACTAAGTTATGCCCGACCTAGCCATGGTTTCAATGGCCTCATCTGCATGTGAAAGTTGGACATTGAATAAAGAAAACCAAAGAAGACTAGATGCACTTGAATTACAGTGCTGGTGCAGAATGTCAAAGTACCATGGAACAAACAAATCTGTCTTGGGAGAAGTACAGCCTGTACGATTCTCAGAAGCCAGGATGGTAAGACCTTGTCTTTCATATTTTGGACATGCTGTCAGAAGAGACCAGTCACTGGAGAAGGCATCGTGCTTGGTAAAGTGAGGGGGCAGAGGAAAAGAGGAAGGCCCTTGACAAGATGGATGGACACACTGGTTGCAACAAGGGGGAGAAAGGGGGAACCAATCACAAGGATCTACATATAGCCTCCTCCCTGGGGGATGGATAACAGAGAAGTGGGTGAAGGGAGACATCGGTCAGTGTAAGACATAAAAATAATAATAATAATGTATAAATTATCAAGGGTTTGTGAGGGAGGGAGGGAAGGAGAGGGAGGGGAAAAATGAGGAGCTGATACAGAGGTCTCAAGTAGAAAGAAAATGTTTTGAGAATGATGATGGCAACAAATTACAAATGTGCTTGACACAATGGATGTATGTATGGATTGTGATAAGAGTTGTATGAGCCCCCAATAAAATGATATATTTTTTAAAAGAGTGAAGGGGTGGAGTTTAGCCTCTCAATCAGGTCACAGCTTGATGATCTCATTTGAAGGCATCACGGAGCTAAATAGCTGACTGGAGGGCAGTTACATACAGACACGCTGCTTATCTTCCTGCTGACAAGCCACCTGGAGAACCAAGCCAGCACTGAGATGGTTCCACTGCCACTGCATGCACACGACTTACCACCTACTGTTTACTTATTATACAATTACTCTTTGATATAGAGTTCTCAATTACACACATATGAATGCCTTTGTTTCTCTAGTCAACCCAGGCTAACACCGCCCATCATATTGTGCGTGATTTATTGCTAGCAAAGTTAGAAGTGATCCCAGCTGCGCAGGTGACAGCACATAACTCTAAACACACATCCCCAGAAGCCCTGCCACTCATCACTGCTTACTTGCACCACCTGAATGATTGGTACGTGCCCAGAAATCTTCCTGAAGAAGATACGGACTTGAACCCCTCAGGCAAGACCCTAAAGCTTGCATTCCACCATATTGAACTGACATCAGTTGCCACGGAGTCTATTTTGACTCATGGCAACAGTCAGAGTACATATGTGCTCCTTGGGGTTTTCCATGGCTGGTTCTAGAAACAAATCACCAGCCCTGTGGCAGCACTACTCACAATGCCCAAAAAGCTGGGGAGGGGGGGGAAACAAACATAAGTTCCCATGAACAGATGTGTAAGATAATGTAGAGACCAACTCTTATCTGACACATCAAATGGGTTCGAGAGGGTATGATCAAAGCATAGCCAAAAGTTGAGGTGCAGAGGACCCCCCCAGTAGAGACACTCAAGGGCCCCGGATTTCATTAGGGGCAAGTTTGAATACTCTTCCTGTCATAGGGCCTGCATCTCATGCCAGGATTACACACAGGGGACAGTTTCCAATGTGCAGGTTTACAAAGAGGCATGAACACATCAGCCAAGTTATTCATGGACAGGAGGGGAGGATGAGGCTGGGACCATGAAGTTACTGATAAATTTGCAGACTGCTGCCTCTGCAGCTTTAGCCAGGGAATGGAAGGCAAGTGTCCATTTATCTCGGGCCGAGAAAGAGGCCAGCCATTGCTTCATCAGCAACCAGGGCTGAGCCATCAGCTTTCTCGCATAGACCATGAACCGTGGAAGGTGGTGGTCCTGTTTTGCTTGCCCAAGGAGTAAACAGCTTTTCCCCCACACAGATAAATGGTTTGACTAAATGTGGTCTAAAGATCCAGTGGAATGCAACTCAGCCAGTAGAAGAAACAACATCATGATGCATGCTACAATATGAATGGTGCTGGAAGACATTAGGGACACTTGTGAGGTTGTGGAGCTGCAGTTACTGCCTACCAGCCCCTCTAAGGGAGAAAGAGGAGACCTTCTGCTCATGTAAGACTCTTTCCCATAAATCCTCACATCATTAGTTCTACTCTGTTCTAGAGGATCCGATTGACTCAGTGGCAATGGTTTGGTTGGGGTTTTTTGGGCGGGGGAGTTGTGGGGGCAGGTGTCAAAGACATTAAGCTGAATGAAATCAGTTAATCATAGAAGGACAATTATTCTATGACATCACTGATTTATATAGAAACCGCAATTTGTCAGTGGTTACCAGGAGCAGGAGAGCGGGGTCTGAGGGTGATGACAAGAATCACGTTGAATAGAATGGCCTTGCACAGCTAGCGAGTAGAACAGCTCTTCATAAGTGACACACCTGGAAAAAGTTGAACTGGCAGAAAGATATATTTACAACAATAACCAAAAAAAAAAAGAGCAGCTTTCCGAGGCTGCTTATGGTCAACAAAAAACCTCATGGAAGTTTAAGGTCATGATTTGGGGACAGCCCAGTTAATTGGCCTGATAAAGCCTCTGGTGCTTCTGTTCTGCCGACAACTTCATTGTGTTGTACGACAGTCATGCCTTAGAAAGCTGGTTGTGAGCTTTTCAGACAGGAACTCCAGAAAGCAAACTCGCTGCCAGCAAGTTGATGCCAACAATAGGACCGCTGTGAGTTGCATATCTACTCGATGGCAGTGAAGTCGGTTTTGCAGTGGCTGTCTGAAAAGCGACCTGAGGTGTGTCTATTGATCCCTATTTCCTGACTCAACAAAGGACGGACAGTCAGGAATTGGAGGCAGATAAAAACTGGCTAATTGCCACCAGGCACAACTGCCACCCTCACTAGGAGACCACAACTAGACAATGCTCAAAGACCATTGTTGATTATTTTGGTCACAGATTCTACAGGAGGATACTGATCAAAAGGGGGAAAATGAAACAATAATTAACAAAACAGAATTCCTCATATAACCTTTGAAACTTAAACCAAAAGTATTCCCTGCACCCTTCATAAAGTCAAACATTAGTTTAGCTTAAAAAGTAAAAGAGAAATGTCTGCCTTGAAAACTATGCTTTAAAATATATATGAGGATGGGGAAATAGATCTATGTGCCTATATTTATAGGTTTAGTATTAAGGTGGTGGAAGGACATTGGGCCTCCACTCAAGTACTCCCTCAATGCAAGAATATTTTCTTCTATTAAATTGGAATTCTATGATGCTCACCCTCCTGACACAACCACTGAAGACAAAGCGGGTGAATAAGCAAATGTGGTAAAGAAAGCTGATGGTGCCCGGCTATCAAAAGATATAGTGTCTGGAGTCTTAAAGGCTTGAAGATAAAGAAGTGGCCATGTAGCTCAGAAGCAACAAAGCCCACATGGAAGAACACAGCAGCCTGTGTGATGATGAGGTTCCAAAGGGATCAGTTATCAGGCATCAAAGAACAAAAATTCATATCATTGGGTGCACACCTCCATGATACAATCGCTGAGGACAAACGGGTGCGTAAGCAAAAGTGGCAAAGGAAGCTGATGGTGCCCGGATATCAAAAGGTATAGCATCTGAGGTCTTAAATGCTTGAAGGTAAACAAGTGGCCATCTAGCTGAGAAGCAACAAAGGCCACGTGGAAGAAGCACACCAGCCTGTGCGATCATGAGGTGTTGAAGGGATCAGGTATAAGACATCATCAGAACAAAAAAATCTTACCTTAATGAATGAAGGGGGAAGTGCAGAGTGGAGACCCAAAGCCCATTTGTCGGCCACTGGAGATCCCCTTGCAGAGGGGGCTAGGGAAGGAGATGAGTTAGTCAGGGTGCAATGTAGCACTGATGAAGAATACAGCTTCCTTCTAGTTCCTAAATGCTTCCTCCCCAACCCCCCACCCCCCACTATCATGATCCGAATTCTACCTTGCAAGTCTGGCTAGAGCAGAGGATGTACACTGGTGCAGATAGGAGCTGGAGGCACAGGGAATCCAGGGTGGATGATACCTTCAGGACCAGGGGTGTGAGTGGCGATACTGGGAGGGTAGAGGGAGAGTGGGTTGGAAAGAGGGAACCGATTACAAGGATCTACATGTGACTTCCTCCCTGGGGGACGGACAACAGAGAAGGGGGTGAAGGGAGACGTCGAACATTGTAAGACATGACAAAATAATAATAATTTGTAAATTATCAAGGGCTAATGAGGGAGGGGAGCAGGGAGGGGAAAAAAGAGGACCTGATGCCAAGGGCTTAAGTGGAGAGCAAATGTTTTGAAAATGATGAGGGCAATGAATATACAGGTATGCTTGAGCCTGTCACTCCCACCAAATGACCTTTTCCTGAGTGGGTTTGGCAAGAAGGTGGGAGTGGGGTAGACATTCATAGGATTCACCTGTAAATAATTGCAAACAGAATTCCCTAGAATGACATCTTGCTGTGTATAAAATGAGCTCTCTGAGAATCAAGAGGTGGGAATCTCATTACTAGTAAGAGCCAGGAGTGGAGTATGTCCACTGGACCCAAGATCCCTGAGCAGTGAACCTCCTTGATCCAGAAGACAGCTATACCAACAGAGGAGCAACAGCAGAAGCATGAGCCAGAGCATGGAGCAGAGTGACAGACTCACCAGCACATGGAGCAAGGAAAGCTGAGTGCTTTTGTGTAGGAGTCTGGCTTGCAGAGTGGGTTGCCTCCGGGCACTTACTTGGGTAACTTGGCCTTGCTGGCCTGTGGAAGTGGAGCTGAATGCTTACTGAAGGGGGTGCCTCTTGGCACTTAATTTAAGGAGCTGGATTTGCTAACCCACGGAGCTTAAACTGAATGCCTTTGAGTTGAGGCTTAAAACAGAGTGGTGTGCACTTTGGGCATTTATTAGTCAACTTAACCAAACTTTGTAGCATGTCCTGATAAACAACTCAAGCCTGAGCATTTCTCACCAACATTACAACCTGTTAAATTCCTTCACAAACGCTTTAAACATGAACTTTGTGAGTTCTACACAGAACTCACAAAGGAATCACCTTGATAGATTTTCTTGAAGGACTCAGAATGACTGTGAGACTTATAAGGAAGAAATTTTCAGAAAGTTAAAAACTGCTTTGGTGAGGAAAAGATCCGGAAATTTGCACCTAAAAGTATGATTTCCCTCACCACCATATACTTGCTCATTCTTGGAGAGTGACAAGGGGTGTCCCATGAGAATTTCGTTTGGCAATCTCAGCCTGCCCACCCAGAGCCCTATCCCTGTCTCTTCCAATGTTTTTTGTTTACCAAACTCAAAGACTACTTTAGATAAATACAACTTGAATCTCTCAAGGATGCCCAAACTTCCATTTGCATGTGGTGTAGATCAAAGACCATAGACGTCTTCAGGAATTTGTCACTGTCTCTTGAGCCCTCTTGGCTCATAGAAACCCCACTGGAGAGGGTCCAACTGCCCATCTTGTTTCCATGGCAGTAACTCTTTACAGGAGTAGAAAGTCTTGTTGCTCTCCTGTGTAGTGGTTGGTGGCTTCAAACTGATGACCTTTTCGTTAGCAGCCCAACACATAGCCACTGAGAGATGGGAACACCACGTTCAGAAAGCTATGGACCTATATGGAAGATATGCTCAGGAGCAATCGCTTCACACATTGATATCTTTGTTTAACAAGGTGTCTATGTTTCTGTAGCAATACTTTTGGACTTACCCTTGTTCATAAGCACCGCTGGCTTTGGAATCTATGTGAATTGGAATCAACTCAATGGCCGTGAGTGAAGACTGGTTAGAGAACTCAGTCGAAGGCAACAGGGTTGGCAAATGGCCACCCAGGCCGTTGCTTGTTTGGGTACAGCCCCTGAGCTAAGAATGGGTTTTTGCATTTTTTTTTTATTTTAGGGGGAATGTCGAAAGAAGAATGTTATATTGTGGCACGTCATTTTTCAGTGTTCCTGAAAACAGTTTTATTGGAGCACAGCTGCACTCTTTCTCCTACACATCATCTATCACCCAGTAGTTGTGACAAAAATGACATGCCCCACCTAGCCTAAAATATACCATCTGGCCCTGTAGAGACAAAGTTTACCGATCCTTACTGTAGAGTACCAATTCATAACTATTCTAACTTGCCTCTAAAATTTAAAAAAAAAGACTTTCTATAAAATAGATAAATCAAGATGTTTCAATTAATTTCCCTTTTTGTTCAAAACTCTCTGGGATATCTGAGTAGGAGTTATGAGATGTTATTTCTAGTCTTGCTTTAGATAATTTCCCAGTTGTCTCTTTTTCCAAAAGATGTTCTAATTTGCTCTGATAACAGTTACAGAAAAAATGGAATTACCAAAAATATTTTTAAAACCCAGTTCCAAGTCAAAATGGGCTTTTAAATTTCCATTTTAACATAAACTGAAAAATTATAGAATGCACAATAGGTTTACAATCCAACCAGTAATATGCTTCCTTGCATAGCTCCATTTCCCAAAGTCCTTGCCAACACATTTACTTTGATCAATCTGACTTGAGAGTAATTATGTCCCTAAATGGGTAGCTTCCTGATTTCTAATGACCATGAATCAAATTTTATGTTTCTAAGTCATTTTAAAATTTCATATGCTGTCAGCTTTCTCTTTATATCCATTGCCAATATTTGCACTAAGTTATTTGCCTTATTCTTATTATTGTTGATTTTTTAAAAAAGATTTATGATTGTTTGGAGGTCTCCAGGTGCAGTCAGTTTTCAGAGAGCAAACACATGCTGATGCCACAATCTAAATTAAATTCTTGTCCAAGCCGGACCTGGGGCTAGCAAATCACCCCCTGTCTGTGTTGTACACCTAGAACACATCACAGCAAATTGCCAGATGATAAATTAGCTATCTTGTCCAGCAAAAGCCACCTGCCTCTTCTTTCCTCTTCCAAAATATGCTGCTCAAAGAAAAAAAGGAAATTGTTCATTAAAAATAATGAGCTTTTACCAGCTGCTTTTGCCAGCAGGACTCAGTATTAGTCAAAATCCATTTTGAGCTAAGACACAGTGCGTCTGTTCTGTGGGGCATAAAGTGGGTCATTCCTGGAAGCTAGCAAAGAAATGGCCAGATCCTCTGGGCTGGGGGACTGCTGAGCAAGACCATAGGAGCCCACCAGGGCAAAAGATGGAAGGGCAGGAAAATGTCCAAGTTGAAGGCAATTTGAGGGAGTCATGGCCAATCCAGGAGGAGGGATTGGTTGGCGAGTCCAGAAGGCAGCATTAGGGGAAGAGCAGGAGCTAAGATTTCATGCGAGATAGATCTAGAACGAAGAGAGAGGTAAAAAGCAGACCCAGACAAACCTTGGGGCTTGATGACCAACAAAGGGTCGTCCTCAACCTCTTAACAGCCCCAAGGAGCATTTCCACGAGTTGTCGCTGAATGGTTTAAAGCAGTGGCTTCTGAATCCCGCTATGCAAGGTGTGGCTACCCACGTCCCTCCTCAGAGGTGTGGATGCATTTGGTCTGAAACCGGCCACTAGGAGTCCTTGTGGCTCAATGGTTATGAGTTGCGCTGCGAACTGCAAGGACAGGAATTCAAAACCACCAGCTGCTCCAAGGGAGACTCAGCTTTCCACTCCCCTGAAGAACTGCAGGCTCCAAAGCCCACAGGAGCAGTTTGTTGGAATCTACTTGAAGGCAGTGGGTTTGGTCTCCCTTTGAGAGGTCCCGAGGCCCCGGGATTGCTGCTTTTCAACTTTCCCGGTTTACCCAGAGCCACATGCTTGAAACACACATGAAAACCACATGCTTAAAAACATGTATTAGGCTTTGTCTGCACTATTCTGACACCAAGCGTCAACTGCGGTACTTTCTTTGCCTAGGATATTAATCCTTCACTTGTTTCTATTTTGTTGTTCTAGATGTTGACACCCTTCCTGTTGATCGGAATTTACATATGATCTTTACTCCACTTGCCCAATAGCCCGTATTCCAAAGCCCCTCGAGTACGGCAGTGCAGCCGTTTGAGGAGCTGTGTACGCTCCGCTGTGTGAAACTGACAGTGCGGCTGCGAGGGCCTCCGCAGGCCATTCTGGCTGTTGAGTGTTTACATGGACCGCGGTGAGATCCAAAAGAAAAATGCCTTTATACATATAGTTCATTCACCGATGTAAAATGGGTATCAATAAATATATTTACTTCAGAGCTACCACAACAAAATACCACAAACTGAGTGGCTTCCAAGTAGGGAATTATAAGCAGTCTAAATTCAGAGTGTTGGCAGGTCATTTCCTCACTGAAGATTTGAGGGCATGATCCTTCCTTCTCTCTCCTGGTTCCTGGGAAGCTCCTGGCTTACAGAGGCCTCTCTTCGCAGGGCCGTCTTCCTGCTGTCTGTCTCTCTGTGTCGCTCCTCCTTCTCTTTCTTTTTCTTTGTTTTTTTCATGGTTAAATCACTTTTAAAATTTTTATTTATTCATCATTTGAATTGAGAGCTTTTACAGATATTGTAAAAATCCATATTTCAACTTGATCAACTATAATTTTACAAATGCTACCACCATCCGTTTCAATATATTTTCTTTCTTCTTGAATTCTTTGATACCAGCTCCCCTTTATCCCGTCCCTCCCCACCCTATTCCCCAGAACCTTTATTGTTATATTGTATATTATTATTATTATTTGTTGTATCATCCCATGTACCCATTTACCTACTGTTCTATTATTCATTCCCCTCGAGTGGGGTTATACAGTCATCACTGCTATCAGCTCCCCCTGCCCCCACCTTCCTGTCTCCTCAGGGAATCCTTACTCCCCATTACTGTTTCTGAAGGGTGATCTCTCTTGGCTTTCATGCATCAGATGCTCTTAACTATACAAATGAACGGATGCAGGTCTAACAAGATAAATGAGGTAAAACAAAGACCATCAGACTAAGGGGAGAAAACATTAAAGAACTAGAGGATAGTTCTGTGTTTCATCAGCGCTCTACCACTCCCTAGAGTTAGTATCCCTTCTCCTGGCCCTTCTGTGAGGGACTGTCCTATTATCTTATAGGTAGGTTTGGCTCTCCACTCTTGATTGCTTGATTTTCAATTTCTGATACCCATTCCCGTTAACACCTCGTGATCACACAAGCTGGTGTGCTTCTTCCATGAGGGCTTAGTTGATTCCCTGAAATATGGCTGCTTGTTTAACTTTAAGCCTTTAAGATTTCAGACGCTATATCATTTAATAGCCCACCATAAAGACATCACTCAGATTAAAGAAGGACCTATCCTACTCTGATATGACCTAGGTTAACTGATAACATCTTTAAAGACCCTATTTCCAAAGCAGGTCATAGAAATGGGGTGTTCAGATTTCAACATAAATTTGGGGAGACACAATTCATTCCATAATGAGATGGTCAATTCAGCTGGTAGAGGCAAGAGGTGTCATAATATCTGTGTATGTGTTATTAACTACTGCACTCGGAGGAACTAAAAGCCCAGCTCTGGGCCACCCAGAGCCACACTTGAGAGAGAAATAACACACAAAGTCTTGTGTCCTGAGTGAAGGAAACCATGCTGAGAAGGGTGGGCCGGAGGAGTGATCTAGGAGGCACGGTAGGCGGGGCTGGTTTGAGCAGCAGCTGATGTATGAGATTCCATGACTGTGTCTGTCAGTCACATGCCAGCTTGCTTCAACATTTAGAGATAGAGGTGAATTGCCCAGGGGGGAAGTGAAATGAGGATGGGTGATAGGAAATGACCACCCCCTCCAAAAAAAATTGCTCCCAAGGAAAAACCAGAGAGGGAGACGTGAAACACATCGAGAATGGGAACTTAGGGTGCCCTGCATTTAAAGCAAGACAGAGCAGAGATCTAAGGAAGGTGCAAACGTGCCATCAGAGAAACAGAAACGAGATGAGAAATGTGCCCACGGAGAAGAGACTTGAAGGGGCACAGTGCTCTGCAGAGTAAATCGAGAGAAGGGTCTGTCACGGGACCCAAGACAAGCCCTTCAAACCTTCCTGGTGAGGAAGTCATTGGCAGGCTTGGATTGTCGGGGAGACTTCCTTCTTTCCCTTGCTAGGCTTGCTACCTAGCTCTGATTGGCCCAGTGAAGTGACCTGGAGCTTGCATCAGCTAGACACAGTGGAAAGACAATCAAAAAGAGGAAGGCCTTGACAGGCTGGACCGACACACGGGCTGCAGCAATGGGCTCAAGCATAAGAACAGTCATGAGAACAGTGCAGGACCAGGCAGGGTCTTGCCCTGTTGTACGCGGGGCCGCTGTAAGTCTCAACGGACTTGATGGCACCTAATCACAACAACAAAGCTTGTAGTCTGAAGACTATATTAGAAACTCCTTTACCCAGAAGAATCATGTCAATGCGAATGAAGGGGGGGTGGATTAGAGACCCAAAGCCCATCTGTAGACAATTGGACACCCCCTCACAGAAGGATCACAAGGAAGGGTGCAGTACAGCACCGATGAAACACAAAACAATCTCTAGTTCTTTAACGCTCCCCCCCCTACTATCATGACCCCAGTTCTAATTTCTAATCCGGCTAGACCACAGCATGTAGACTGGTGCAGATAAGAGCTCGCAACACAGGGAATTCAGAACAGATAAACCCCTCAGGACCAAGAATGGGAGGAGCAATACCATGAGAGTAGGTTGAAGGTGAGGGGAGAAAGGAGGAATGATCACATAATGTATAACCGCCCCCTCCCAGGGGGGGATGAAGAACAGAAACGTGGGTGAAGGGAAACAGTGATCAGTATAAGATATGAAAATAATAATAATTTATAAATTTTCAAGGGTCATGAGGGAGGGAGAGTGGGGAAGGGAGGAAAAATGAGGGGCTGGTATCAAGGGCTCAGTTAGAAAGAAAATGTTTTGGGAAGGATGATGGCAACATATGCACAAATGTGCTTGACACAATGGATGTATGGGTTGTTATAACAGCTGTAAGAGCCCCCAAGAAACTAATTTTACAAAAAAGAAACTCCTTCTTCATCAACACTCGTCTGCTGCCTGTGTCTGTAAACAACCATACCTTCTCCCCAAAATCTGTATGCAAACTACATGGGAGGCCTTTTGTTTGTGTCCTTACTTCCGAGGTACATCCACGAAGGGTGGATCCCAGCTCTTGATCCACTTATTGGAGTGGGGACCTGGAATCCATCAACTAGTTCTGACCAACTCCCTTCTTTAATCTTCCTTCCCTGTGTTTGTGCCCTGGACACTTGCCTGCAACCAAGAGCCACAATTTCCTCTGAAGATCTGATGTCCTACTTAGGATGGCTGACAGCATGACCAGGCATGTCCGATGCCCCCTTGCATTGGAGATTTGGTGTTGTCAGTCCTGTTGGTCCCTTCACCATTTGGTCTGTCCCCTGTCCCTTTCCATCTGCCTTCGCGTGCCAGGGGGTTGGCCACATTGCTGAGAAGATTTTCATTGGCATTGCGCCTAGGCACTATTCCAGCTGGCCTTTTGGAGTGTCGCAATGCCTCTGCCACTGCAAGAGCCTTTTCATCACTTTCTGAAAAGAGAACAAATACACCAACCCATTTATCTCCATCACAAGTCAAACAGTGAACATTCGAACACTTAGCAGAGTAAACATGAGCGCTGTCTCCGGGCCACAATGATCATCTTGCTGGAACACAGATAAAACAAATCTCCTCTCATCTCCCTTCCACCACGAGAGCCCCACTGAGCCCTTCCCTTGTCGCTCCTCAGACCCTGTGATCCCACCAATGAATAAGCAATGAAGCTTTAAGCAAGTTTCCTGGGCCAAGCCGAGCCCACACAGCTTGCAGCTAGTTGGTGAGGAATGACCTAGGATCGTGGAAAATATCATGCGTCATATCTCACCCACAGAACCATATCTCGGTGTTGACATTTTTAAAAGTAATTTCTAAGAGGGTTTAAAAGAAAGTGGGTGTACCACAGACATCTCAACATTTCTTCAATTGTGTAGAATCCTTTGATAATGCTCATATGAAAGAAATTGTCCTGTTTAATTAATGTAGCCTGTAGACAACTTCCTGTGGATGTGGGGGAAGCAGCCCATGGCAACCAGCCCCCTTTGTAGCTGGTCCCAAGGGAAGGTTGAAGAGCCTCGGGTCTTTTGTCAGAGGGATGAATGCTCCTCTTTCCAAAGCCTGCTTCTTCTCCATACTCTGCATCACTTCTCTACGAGCCCCGTCAGATATGAAACTAACTCCGGGCATCTGCTGATGATCCAGACAGATAAAAAGCTAGGATTGTCTTTGGTCCTAGCACACCTACTAAGCAGCCTCTGTTTTTCCACTGGGATCAAGGATGAATGCAATTTGGAGCAAATGTCTATACAGATACCACTTCACAAAGCTGTGCATACTTGCTCCTATCCTATTCCCTCTTTCTTATCCTTAGCCACCTCTTTCCAAGGGAATAGCCAGTAATGGTCATTTTATTGATCCTAATAAGAATATCACTAAGGAATTATGTTGAATCTCCTACCTTAAATCCTAGAAGTTAGTAAGTGCCTTCAATGTCAGATTCTATCCACCCTCCAGGTCCTGGGTATGGAACTTTTCTGCCATATCTATTTTTATTGGCCTATCTCATAACTCTTGGGTGGGTAAAAGATACAATACTGTACAGAAATATAACTATTATGGGTCACTAAATTATACACACAAACATTTATGCTTGCCACCTCAAAAAGCAACTGGTATGTCTTTGGTCAGCATCACGACCAAAGACATAACAATTTCTTTCTGAATGTCTTGGGACCAGAGCCTCATTATTGGAAAAAGCAATTCAAGTGATGGCACTGAGCTGGCCAACAGTGGTCCCAGGTGCCAACAACGTGTCAGAACGCATCCTGGGACACATTTTCTGGGACTTGGTTTTCCCTCTACCTCCTCTTCCTCTTCTGCAGCGTGAGAACACTGGCTGCCGCCCAGGGAGGGGCCTTGCCCAGGAGCCCCTCACTGAGGGCTTGGCAGCATTGCATAACCACATGGAACAGCACGAGCTCGCCTGCACACACCCTCCCTCGCCCCTGAGATAGCAGCAGCTCCCTGCAGGCAGCTCAGAGAGTACAGACACCGGAAACCCCGCAGCTCTGTGAAGCTCTCGGTGACACGGAGGCCCCTCAGTTGCGTTGTTACTGCTCATAATCAAATAATGCCTGTGCTTCTATTTGATATATTATTTGATATAAATGATTGACTTGGGAAACGTCCGGAAAACCAGGCATCGTCACCTCTGGGACCTCACCAAGTAGTCATATTTACTCTGCACTGCTGAAGTTTTAGTCGCAGTTTAGCTTTGAATTGAGGAGGCCATGGACAGAACTGTGGCCGATTAAGTGGAGCTAGTGCTCGTAAGCGGACTTTTGCCTACCCGAGTGATGTGCTCATGGAAAAATTGACTTCCAGGTCAGCCTTTTCCCTTGCCTCCCTCCATGTGTCCCCTGGCTTGAGTCACTTATACTAGGTTGGATGCCTCTGGGTGAAAGTCGGCCGGCCTGGATCCCAGTGAGAGACCCGAGCCTGCTCAATACTAGACCCCATCCTAGGTAGAAGGCCCTCGCTCTGGTAGCTCACAGTCTCGTTCCCACTTTCCCCTCAGAATCCCTGTTCCCTTCCTTCTGAAGTAGCCTCCGTAGCCATCACCAATCACTGCATGATGATCCCTTACATCCATGGTTCTCAACCTTCCTAATGCCGCGACCCCTTTCATACACTTCCTCATGTTGTGGTGACCCCCAACCATAAAATTATTTTCGTTGCTACTTCCTCACTGTCATGTTGCTACTGGTATGAATTGCGCAACCCCTGTAAAGGGTCATTCCACCCCCCAAAGGGGTCGCGACCCACAGGTTGAGAACCACTGCCTTACAGCATCATGGGTATTGGGAGGAAGAGTGAGGTTGTCACTCTAGTCACGGCCATACGACCGAGGACCTAGGAATGGCAAATCCTGCCCTGCAGTCACATCGAGGTTCGAAGAAGGTACAGAAAAAGAACAGTAGCAGAGTGAGACGATACGGCTATGTTTGCTAGTAACTGAAATGCCTGATATCCGGGGGGGGGCGGGGAAACTTTGCTAAACTGCTTGTTCAAACAGGTATATCTGCTTAAGATTTTAATACGATTTACTACTTCCTCTTGTCATCAGTTACCCGGTGTTCACATAGGGTAGCTATGAGTCAGAGTCAACTTGATGAAAGAGAGTCTGGTTTTGTTTTTATATTGTAACAGAAACATCACAAGTGGAACAGAAAGTTATTTTCTCAGATATTAGGAGACTGGATTCAGGGCATCCACTCCAGGGAAAGGCATCCTTTCTCTGCCTGGGTCTAGCAGCTTCTCAGCACCAAAGAACGTGCTCTTCTCTCTGGATGGTAGCCAAGGTCCTGCTGGTCACTTCCTTGTTTAATCTCCTTTATGACTCAAAAGAGATTGACCTGAGACACAACCTAATGGAGCAGAAGATCCTCTGCCTCCTCATTTCCGCCCAAACTGAACTGTCACCAGCCCTGCCTCATTGCGCTCCTAGAGGTCAGGACTTACAACATGAAGAATAAAATAAGGGCTGACTACATAATGCTGAGAATAAAACCAAGTCATGGCCTAGTCAAGTTGACATCTATCTGGGGAGGACACTAGCAATCTCCAGTGTACTTAATGAAGGGAGAGATGGCTGAACTCTCAGAGCGTGTCATGGTTCAACTCTTCAAGTTCCGGACTCAACCTGAGAAAGGGGAAAGTGATCATGTGCCAGTTCTACGGAATAAAGGACATGAGCGGGAACGAGGCAGAGGTCCAAGAAGCAAAGACGGTGTCACTGAAAGTGCATTGTCCCCACCTACAGGGAGTCTGGTTTTGAGTTTATCCCTACCTACCAGTACCTGTGTGTGCATTCCAGGAAAGAAGCTCTGAAGTTAGGAAATTCTGCTTTATCTAGAGTTTCTGGACTCTCTCCCCACATCAGAGAGACGGATTACCTTAGGATAAAAGCAAGTCTCTCCAGGGGAGGAAGGAGGGACCTTTATCACGCTGGGGTGTCTCCAGAGAAGAGCTATCGTGTGCTACCTTTTACAATCTTGAAATGTCTCTTCATATAAACATTGGCTAGAATTACCTTCGCACATGCACCTGGGCTATGCAGAAACATGAGATATTCGTTGAGAATTGTTTTCCAACAATTACATATTTCCATCTAAATACCACTTTCACTACGTAATAAGATTCACAGATATATTTATCATTTTACTTGTTCATCTTCCCTCTGGCATTAGGGTTGGTTTTTTTTTTTTAATGGGCAACTGACCAGGATAGATTTAGGCTACAAATTTTGATCTACCTTCTGTGACTGGATGGAGTCCTGGTGGTGTAATGGTTACACATTGTCTGCTAACTGCAAGGTCAGCAGTTCAAAACCATCAGCCACTCCACCAGAGGAAAATGAAGCTTTCTATTTCCATAAAGCATTACAATGTTCAAAACTCACAAGAGGGCAATTTTACTCACAGGAGGGCAATTTTACCTGTCCTATAGGGTTGCTATGAGTCTGAACCAAATTGATAGCAGAGTTTGGAGTGAGTTCTGTGACTGGTGAGCTCAATGGCTGTTCAGTTTTCAAAGTCTATGAGGTATTGTTTGACTCAACCTCCCATGTGCACCAACCAGTCTTAGAGCTGGAGCCCAGTGGCATAGTGGTCATGCAGTTGGCTGCTAACTGCAAGGTCAGCAGTTCAAAACCACCAGCCACTCCTTAGGAGGAAGACGAGACTTTCTTCTGCCTTAAGTATTGCAGTCTCAGAAGCTCACAGAGGCAATTCTCCCCTGTCCTCCATGGACATTATGAATAGGTATTGACTCGGTGACAATGAATGTGGCTTATGGAGTCCTGGATCTGGGCAGTAATCTGCCCCACAGTGATCTCTAAATGTATTTCATGTACGGTTTAGATTCAGGGCCACACGTGCATAGCTTGAAATAGAGCCAATGGGTTTATATATCTGAGTTATCTTCTTTCCATGATCTCCCTAACACTTTCTATCAGCCTGGATTCCCCTCCCACCTGGTCTTTCTGACAGATACATGGAGTCCTTCTGTGTGTATTTCCCTTTACTGCATTTCCGTGTAAGACCAAGGAAGAACAGAGGGGGGAAGTATATGTGTGTGTGCTTCTATTTATGTATAAATTAAAGTAATATAATCAACCATATAATCCCAGTGATGTTAAAATACATGAACTTATAGATCCAGAGGTGGACAAAAGTCTGGCGAAAAAAGTATCAGAATGCTAACCATAGTTATTTCTGGATTGTGAAATGTATTTTTTTTCCTTCCTGAATAATTTTGTGTTTCCTGTAACAAACATGCAATGCTCTATAATTAGAAAATTTTATTTTGTTCTTTTTATCTTCAACACGCACAGAGTTCGGTTGGCTGCTGTATTACTCAGCAAGCTCTCTATTCGTTTCTGCACTGCCTCAGTAGAAATATTTAACTTCTGATTGTGAGTTGAATGAAAGTTCACAGAGCAACTTTTTTTTCATTCAGCTATTCGCACACATTTTTTTAATCATAACATTGATGGCAATCCCCACAATGTAACAGCACTCTTCCTGCTTCTTCCTTGTGTCTACCATTCGCATGGGTCCCACGTTCCTAGCCCTTCCTACCCCTGAGGTTTATTCCTGGGGAAATGATGCTCTTTTGAGCTCATCTGGCTGATTGCTCTAAGGTGTTCACACCCCTTGGTGTTATTGCTCACTATATAAGTCTGTCTATTGTTTGGCTAAAAGTTGAGCCAAGAGTTGAGCTCAGTTTAGAGGCTTCAACCGTGTCTAGGAGCCATAATCTTCGGAGTTTCACCAGTTCCTATCTTAACAATAAGCCTTGCTGTGTTAGTTTGAATAGACTAAAGAAACTAATTCATAGATACTCATATGTGTATAAGAAAGATCTTTTTATACCTGAGGTATTGAATATTGAGGAAACATCCCAGCCCAGTCCAAATCAAGTCCATAAGTCTGACATTAGCCCATATGTCCAATGCCAATCTATAAATTCCTCTTCGGACTCACAAAATACATGCAATGATGCCAAATGCAAGATCACAGGCTAATGGGTGGAAAGTATTAGGGATCTAGTGGTAGTGGAAGCATCTCAGCACTGGCAGAGGTCTCCACATGGCTCCTTCAGCTCCCAGGGCATCAGCATAGCTCCATCAGACTCATTGTCAATAATGTCTTGCAGGGAATGAGCATGTATTCCACCTCCAACAAGCTGTTTATCTCCTTAGCACCTCAAAATAAGGTCATCAATCTGATTGACAGGCTAAACTCCATCCCTTCATTCTCAAGTCTCAAATTGACAACAGATTATGTAACTACCACACTGTCTTTCTTAGAACTTGGAATTTGGGTGCATATTTTTCTCCCACTCTCTCAGAAGTTCTATTATGATCCTTTTCAGGGCAGTTAGTAGCAGTAGGGGGTGGGGGGGTCATCTTCTAGTGTAGTGGTTCTTAACTTTCCTAAAGCTGCAAAAAACTTTCCTAAAGCTTTCCAAAAAACTTTCCTAAAGCTGAAAAAATCTTTCCTAAACCCTTTAATACAGTTCCTCATGTTGTGGTGATTCCCCCCCCCACCCCAACCACAAAATTATCTTCGTCGCTACTTCATAACTGTCATTTTGCTACTGTTATGAATCGGCGACCCCTGTGAAAGGGTTATTCAACCCCTAAAGAGGTCATGACCCACAGTTTGAGAACTGTTGCTCTAGTTCTTCTTAGAACAATTGTGGAAATTGAGCTTTTTGTGGCTCGTTAGTCCATTGATCTAATTGTTTTTAAAAGGCTCTATTTCTATTAGCTGATACTGAAGAAAGAAGTTCAGGGTGCATTGAGGAGTTTGGCAAAGAAGAAAGCCCCATGAATTGGCAGGATGCCAATTGAAATATTTCGACACAGTGATGAAGCTCTGGAAGCACTTACTACTCTATGCCTGGAGTTTGGCAGACACCTGCCTGGCCAACCAACTTGAAGAGCTCTGGTTTTGTACCCATTCCAATGAAAGATGCACAGTCAGAATGTGCAAATTATAGAACAATATCTTTGATATCACAGGCAAGTAAAATTGTGCTGGTGATCATTAAACAATGGTTGTAGAAATACATCAACAGCAAGCTGCCAGAAATTCAAGCCATAGTCAGGAAAGGACATGGATTGAGGGATATCATCACTGATGTCAGATGGATCTTTGTGGGGAGAGGTCAGATGCTTTCAGGGATCCTCCCTGAGGGCGATCAGTTACAAAACTGCAGTGGGTCCCGCTCCCTGCTGTTAAGGACAATGGACATGCCTGCAGTCATTGATTTGGTTCCTATAGGTGGGGTTCACACCCTACTGATAATGGTTCCTATGGAGATTCACCTGCCATCCTGACTCTAGGATCTGCCCATCTTATCACATACATACCCTCAATCCCTCCTCTTCCTATTGCATGTATGCCCCTAGACCACCCCCTTTTATTACTGTATTACCCATAGCACAACCATTTCCTGTGACATATGTCTTCACCTGTAATTAGGAGGCTTGCATATCCCCCGAGACTATAAAAGCCTTGGTCAGCATTAAAGATAGGTCTCTCCTCCAAGCGGGGCTGAGGTGAGCATTGCTACCATGAAATGTGTCTGACTCCATTATTTCTCTCTCATTTCTATCTCTCATGCTCTCTATAACTCTACTATAATCTTTACGTATTATACCTGTACAATTTCACCTACCGGACCCATGATGATGTGGTAAGGGCTGGCTTCCCCTGGAAGATCTTGGCCCAAAGCAGGGAATACCAGAAAAATATTTACTTGTATTTTCATAATTATACAAAGGCATTTGATGGTGTGGATCAAAACAAACTATGGGTAGCCTTGAGAGGAATGAGAATTCCAGAACCTGTCATTGTGCTCATTCAGAACCTGGACATGGATCAAGAGGCAGTTGTTTGAGAAGAAAAAGAGAATACAATTCAATGTAGACAAAACAAAAGTCCTCACAGCTAGGACATTAGGTGACATCATGATAAAGGGAGAAAAGATTGACATCAAAGATTTCATCTTGCTTGGGTCCACAATCAATGCTCATGAAAGCAGCCGTCAAGAGATCAAACAGTGCATTGCATTGAGTAAATTTGCTGCACAGGATCTCTTTAAAGTGTTGAAAATCAAGGACTTTGTGGGTCTAGGGGGTACCTGACCCAGGCCATGGTATTTTCAATTGCCTCATGCACATGTAAAAGTTGGAAACACAGGGAATTCATGACAGATAAACCCCTCAGGACCAATAATAAGAGTAGCCATAGCAGGAGGACAAGGGGAAGGTGGGGAGAGAAAGAGGAAACCGATCACAATGATCTACATATAACCCTCTCCAAGAGGGATGGACAACAGAAAAGTGGGTAAAGGGAGACATCAGTCAGTGTTGGACATGGAAAATATATACCGCCTATACTCGAGTATGACCCCAATATCTTCCAAAGCCCCTAATTTTACCACAAAAACTGCATGTGCTGAATAAGGGTGTGCAATAGAACAGCGAGGAAAGCAGAGCAAAGAACTCCCCAGAGAATACCAAAAATAGACTTTGGGGCCAGGGCGTGGCATCCCATCAGACTCAACCAAAAAACACTCCTAAAGGTCAATAAACAGACCTTAAGCTATGTACAGGCTTTTCTTTTTTGGCATTTTTGCTGTTGTTGTTTTTTGTTGTTGTTTGTTTTGCTCTGCCTTGTTTTTGTGCATATTATTATATCTGCAGATCTATCTAGATAAGATAGGCAGGATAAACAATCTGGAGGAGAAAACAATGGGACCGATGGTTCCGGGGGCACATAGGAGAGGGGTAGGCAGGGGAAAGAAGGTGGTGTTAACAAACCCAGGGACAAAGGAACAAGTGATCCAAAATCAATGGCAAGGAGGGCTTAGAACACCTGGTAGGGCTTAATCAAGGGCAATGAAACTGAGAGGAATTACTGAAAACCAAATGTAGGCTGAGCATGATAGTGGGACAAGAGGAAAGTAAAAGAAAATAGAGAAAAGAACTAGAGGCAAAGGGCATTTATAGAGGTCTAAATACAGGCATGTACATATGTAAATATATTATATATGATGATGAAAAAATAGATCTATGTGCATATATTTATAGGTTTACTATTAAGGTAGCAGATGGGCATTGGGTCTCTTCTCAAGGACTCCCTCAACACAAGAATACTTTATTCTATTAACCTGACATTCCATGATGCTCACTTTCCCAACACGATCCCTGAAGAGCAAGCAGTCACATAAGCAAATGTGGTGAAGAAAGCTGATGGTGCCTGGCTATCAAAAGATAGATTGCCTGGGGTCTTAAAGGCTTGAAGGTAAACAAGTAGCCATCTAGCTCAGAAGCAACAAAGCCCACATGGAAGAAGCACACCAGCCTGTGTGATCACGAGGTATCGAAGGGATCAGGTATCAGGCATCAAAGAACAAAAAATCACATCATTGTGATGAGGAGGAATGCGGAGTGGGAACCCAAAGCCCATCTGTAGGCAACTAGACACCCCCTTCCAGAAGGGTCGTGGGGAGGAAACGAGTCAGTCAGGGAGCAGTGCAGCACCAATGAAACATACAACTTTCCTCTAGTTCTTTACTGCTTCCTCCCCACCACTATCATGATCCCAATTCTACCTTGCAAATCTGGCTAGACCAGAGGATGTACACTGGTACAGATAGGAACTGGAAACACAGGGAATCCAGGACAGATGAACTCTTCAGAACCAGTGGTGAGAATGGCTATACTGGGATGGCAGAGGGAAGGTGGGTTAGAAAGGGGGAGCCGATTACAAGGATCTACGTATAACCTCCTCCCTCGGGATGGACAACAGAAAAGTGGGTAAAGGGAGATGTTGGACAGTGTAAGATATGACATCATAATAATACATAAATTATCAAGTTTTCATGAGGGAGGTGGGGCATGGAGGGGGAAAAATGAGGAGCTGATACCAAGAGCTCAAGTAGAAAGCAAATATTTTGGAGAACGATGAGGGCAATAAATATACAAATGTACTTGAAAAAAGATGCATTCTGTGATAAGGGCAACAAATGTACAAATGTGATTGACACAATGTATGGATGTGTGTATGGATTGTGATAAGAGTTGTACAAGCCCCCGATAAAATGATTTTTTTAATGTGCTGAAAAAACTTGGCTTATACTTGAGTATATACGGTATATCAATTATCAAGGGTTCATGGGAGAGGGAGGAAATCACTGATACCAAGGGTTCAAGTGGAAAGAAAATGTTTTGAAAATGATGATGGCAACAAATGTACAAATGTGCTTGACACAATGGATTATGATAAGAGATGTACGAGCCCCAATAAAATGATTTTTTTAAGTTGGACATTCAATAAGAAATGCCAAAGAAGAATCAGTGTGTTTGAATTCTGGTGATGAACATGGAGAGTACCAGGGAGTGTCAAATGAACACACACAAAAAATCTGTCTTGGAAATACAGTCAGAATGGCCCTTAGAGGTGAGGCTGGTGAGCCTTCATGTCATGTATTCGGACGGTCAGGGGAATCCTGAGCCCGAGAAGAACACCATGCTTGGTAAAGTGGAAGGACAGTAAAAAGAAAAAGGCCCCTGAGGAGATGGACTGACACAGTGGCTGCAACAATGGGCTCAGACACAATAGCCGTTGTGAGAACGGCACAGGACCGGGCAGTGTTTGTTCTGTTTGTATATATGAATCAGAACTGACTCAACAGCACCTAACATCTGTTCTCTGTCACGTATGTCTTGTCATGTTTTTGTTGATGATGATGATCGCTAGTAAATACTAGCTATTGTTCTTATGTTTTAATTATTCGGCTTCAATTAACTCAGTTACCCTTTGCAACAGTCTTAAGAGCTGATGATTCTTTTCACTTTACAAATGTGCAAAACGAGGTAGAGCATTTATTTACGTAAGTAGTTTGCGTAAGTTGCTTGCCCATGATCACATAACTTAGAAAGTAGTTCTTCGTTCATTAACACCATCAGGGAAGGGGTGATTTTTGCATGTTGTACCTAAATACTGTCTTATGGTCCATTTTCTCAGAAATAATTTGGTAAGATTGTTCTACATGCCAGCAAAAGAAAAGTGGGAGAAAACTCATGGAAAATTCATTAGATTTCCTGATCTAATAAATTAAAAACAAGCCATTGTAATTACTGCTGATAATAGAACTTCCTGGCCAAAATCAATATCTGTCTCAGTGAGTGGTGTTTGGCTATTCTCAGTCTCAGAAACGTGGATGACGTCAGTAGTGGTCAGAGATGAAAGAGCCTTCAGTCTCATCAGACCCTAGGGACTCTCCAGTGCTGGTTCATCTTCCACTGAAAAGAGCCCCAAATTCATTAGCCCCTAGAGAAGGGTCTAGTGGCTACTTCTCTGCTTGTTCATGTGTATATACATTTCATCTTTGAGGGTGAGATCACCAATCATCTTACGTTCAAGATACAATGAAAAATAGAGGTTACTGATTTTTTTAGGTACAAAATATTGGGGTTCTGGAGCCACTTCAGTCCCCAGGCACTGCTTTTCAACCAGAAATGCCCTGAGTCATCATCACACAGTTTCATTTCATTTTATTCTGATAAAATCCTCAAACACATCACATCTTCTACCTAAGCAAGGGGCAGAACCCTTTGAGAATTCTGCCTACCTTCTTCACACTTCAGTGTTAACAGTCTTTGGGAGCCTTGACCTCCCTCCTAAAACTAATAGCAATAGCAATAATAATAATAATAATAATAATAAAAGTCTATTTCATTTCCTAGTATAGAAATAAACACCTTATTGGAAAAATGAAGATCTCAAATCTATGATAACAACAAAACTTTGGTGTACTTGCATTGGTCAGTCTGCGTTTGAGTCTGAGTGACCGTGGAAGCTGATGAGAGTTGATTAGATCCATCTGGTGACTTGGGCCAGCAGCCATGAGGAGCAGTCACATCCCAGCCCAGTAGCCAAGCCCAGAGTGTTCGTCTGGGCAGAGGCAAAGGATTCATAATAGCTAAAACAATCCTGAAGAAGGGGAAAGAAGAGAGAATTGAGCACATTCTGGCCCACGAAGCACTGAGGACGATATTCTTGCTCAGAGCAGCCAATTGAACGAGAGGACCATAGAACCAGCCCCACTCCGAGACATGACATCCTTCACTGACCCATAGTGCTACGGGGGACAACACTGGAGACTGCAGGAACTGTACCAGATCTGACCCCACCACATGGATGGGAAACACTAAGGAACAGCACTAATTGAACCGCAAGGGGAGCAGAGCAATGAAGTCCCCCAGGAAGTACCAAAAATAGACTTCGGGGCCAGGGTGTGGCACCCCATCAGACTCAACCGGAAAACATTCCTGAAGGTCAAGAAGCAGACCTTGAACTCTTTATAGGTTTTCTTTTTTTGGTCATTGTGTTTTGTTTTCTTTGTTGCTTTGTCTTGTTTTGTGCTCATTATTATCTCTGCAGGCCCATGTAGATAAGATAGGTGGAATCAACAATCTTTAGAAGGAAACAACAACTGAAATTCTGGGGGAGCATGGAGAGGGGGAGGCAGGGGAAAGGAAGTGGGTGCTAACAACACCAGGGACAAGGGAACAACAAGTGGTTCAAAATCAATAGTGAGGAGGGAGTAGGAGGCCTGGGAGGGCTTGATCAAGGGCAATGTAACTGAGAGGAATTACTGTAACCCAAATGTAGGCTGAGCATGATAGTGGGACAAGAGGAAAGTAAAAGAAAACAGAGAAAAGAACTAGAGCAAAGGGCATTTATAGAGGTCTAAATACAGGCATGTAAATATATTTATATATGATGATGGTGAAATAGATCTATGTGCATATATTTATAGGTTTAGTATTAAGGTAGCAGATGGACATTGGATCTCCACTCAAGTGCTCCCTCAATGCAAGAACACTTTGTTCTATTAACCTGGAGTTCCATGATGCTCACTTTCCTGACACCATCACTGAAGACAAATGTGTTCATAAGCAAATGTGGTGAAGAAAACTGATGGTGCCTGGCTATCAAAAGATATAGCATCTGGGATCTTAAAAGCTTGATGGTAAACAAGCAGCCATCTAGCTCAGAAGCAACAAAGCACACATGGAAGAAGCACACCAGCCTGTGAGATCTCAAGGTGTTGAAGGGATCAGGTATCAGGCAACATCAGAACAAAAAATCTTACCATAGTGAATGAGGAGGGGTGTGCAGAGTGGGGACCCAAAGCCCATCTGTAGGCAACTGGAGATCCCTAAACAGGGTCTCGGGGAGGAGATGAGCCAGTCAGGGTGCAGTGTAGCAGCAATGAAACATACAACTTTCCTCTAGTTCTTTAATGCTTCCCGCCCTCCCACCTATCATGATCCCAATTCTACCTTACAAGTCTGGCTAGACCAGAGGATGTATACCGGTACAGGTAAGAGGTGGAAACACGGGGAATACCGGATAGATGAACCCTTCAGGACCAATAATGAGAGTAGAATACCAGGAGAGGAAGAGGAAGGTGGGGGAAGAAAAGGGAAACTGATCACAATGATCTACCTATAACCACCCCCAACCCCCCACCGGGGGGACCAGACAACAGAAAAGTGAGTGAAGGGAAATATCACACTATGTAAGACATGAAAAAATAATACTAATTTATAAATTATCAAGGGTCAGGGAGGGAGGGTGGGGGAGGGAGGAGTTGATACCAAGGGCTCAAATAGAAAGAAAACATTTTGAAAATGATGATGGCAACAAATATACAAATGTGCTTGACACAATGGATGGATGGATTGTGATAAGAGTTGTATGAGCCCCCCATAAAATGATTTTTTTTAATCCTCTCAAAGGATAGAGTGGAAGACCTCCCATTTCCTGATTTCACAACATCCTACAAATTGAGACAATGGGACACTAGCATGACACTTGTTTCCCAGCATGCCCCAGTAATCACTGTGCACTACTGTCTAGAGTCTTCCTGGACCAGAATCAGTCATGAATTAATGTTGCCTCGGAGAAAAGTGTGAGTGACTAAGCAGGGAGTGGCAGTGAGAGGTCATTGTTGTTTAACTTCACCGGGACACTAGTTCATCCATGTCTATGGTCTGGAGTCCAAGAGGACAATAAAAACAATATTTTTAACTCCTTGGAGGATGTTGTTGACAACATTCTGTGGCAGTGGTACCCTCATGTCCTGGAACTGGGGAGAGTCGGTGGCTGTGCTGGTGTTTGTGCATTGGGCAGCTAACTGCAAGGAGAGCTATTTGAAATCACCAGCTGCTCAGAAGGAAAAAGACGAGGCTTTCTACTCCCATAGGAGACACAGTCTCAGGAACCCGGGAAGTTCTACCCGTCCTCTAGGGTCTCTGTGAGTCAGAATCGACTGGATGGCCATGAAACTTGGTTTTGTTGGATTCCCCATGTACCCTGCCTGCCCTGAGGGGACATTGGAACCACTCCAGCAGAAATAGACAGTAGTGGCATCTCGTGGCGGGGGCCCTTTCTTTCCTTTGATGGTTTAATTGTTGCTGATAAAAACTTGTGGCAGTAGTTTATTTAAACTTATCTAGTCTATTTAAAATCTCCAATGTCAGGTTCATTCCTTTTTAACCTTGATTTCCTGAACTGACTGATAGACTCAGCCTAGAAAAAAATTTACATTCTCTTGTGTCTCACACACACACACACAAACCCCTCTCAATAAGCACTCCTCCAAATTTCATTTCTTGTTCTTTCCAAGTGTCTCTATTTCTCCGAAGAGAGCACAGCACAAAGGCCTTGGTGCAGCTGTTGGTCCATATGCCGTCTGCTCCTTGGGGACCCTGTGAAAGGTAATGTATCCTTGGACAAGTGCTTAACTCCATACCCTTTCATTTCCTCAGTTGTTTTAGTCCCTAGACCTTGAAGAGCCTTGATTAATTTGAAGCTCTGATTTCGTTCAAAAGTTATTTACTTCACTTCTATTATGCATCATCATCTCTGGGGACCCACTGGCGAGCTAAACAGACACCACCGTTGTCCTCAGGAAGCTAGTAGAGGAAAGACCAATAGACAGACCTGTGGAGCCGATGATGCCACCGACCTGGCGCTGAAGGACCGCGGAGCCGTGTGTGGAGAGAGAGTAACATTGATTGGATTTGCATCAAGTCATTATGACTTTCATAAAGCACTGAAAGATGGTAGTATCCATACTGTGGGTGCTGTTAGGTACTGAGTCAGTTCTGACTCAGAGGGTCTGGTTTTCTTCCCCAAGTCAAGTTACTGTGCCTTTGTGATTTGGGGATGTCAAAGTCCCACAACCATTAATGTAATAACCATGTTGTTCTGGGCAGATTTCTGCCCAGTGGTCTCTCTTTTGTTGCTGTTGTTAGGTGCCATTGAGTCAGTTCTGGCTCATAGTGACCCTCTGTACGACAGAAGCCAACACCACCCAGTCCTGCTTCATCCTCATCATTATTCCTGTGCTTGAACCCAATGGTACAGCCACTGTGCCCATCCATCTTCTTGAGGGCCTTCCTCGTTTTCCCTGCCCTCTATTTTACCAAGCATGATGTCCTTCTCCAGGTATACTCATCTCTCCTGACAACAGGGTCAATGCACATGAAACAGTCTCATCATTCCTTCCTCTAAGGAGCATTCTGGTTGTACTTCTTCCATGACAGCTTTGTTTTGTTTGGTTTTTTTTTTTTTTTGGCAGTACATAGTACTTTTAATATTCTTTGCCAACACTGCAATTCAAATGTATTGATTCCTCTAGTCTTTCTTATTCAATGTCCAACTTTCACATGCACATGAGGCAATTGAAAATAACATGGCTCAGGTCAGGGATACCGTAGTCTGCAAAGTAACAGGCTAGGTTTTCAACACTTTAAAGAGGTCCTTACCTAATGCAATGCATCAGTTGATTTCTTGGCTGCTCCTTCCACGGGCAAGCAAGATGAAATCTTTGACAACTTCAGTCTTTTCACTATCATGATGTTACCTAATGGATGACATTAGGATTTGGGTCTTCTTTACATTGAGTTGTAATCTATACTGAAGGCTGGAGTCCTTAATCTTCATCAGCAAGTGCTTCAAGTCCTCCTCACTTTCAACAAGGAAGCTTGTGTCATCTGCAGATTGCAAGTTGCTGGACCATGGGAGGGAAGCTCAGGGAGAAGGCAATGGGGCCAATGGCCCCAGAAGGTAGAGGGGAAAGAAGGAGGTAGGGAGAAGGGTGTGCTGAGTGGACGGTGTCATGGACAGGGGAACAACTAGGGAGGCAGAATCAGCATCTAGGAGCGGGTAGAGATCCTGTGAGTATTAGAGCAATACCAAGCTAGTGGAGAGGAAGCACTAAGAGGTAGAAGAAGGGGGAAAGTGATGGCAGGGCAGGAGGAGGAAAAACGAAACAGAGGCAAGCTCTAGGAAGCAAAGGCATAAATAGAGAGATTAACAGAGGTGTCCATTTATATAATAAACTAATGTAATAAATTAATCCATAAAAATAATGGTATTGGCCTATGTACATATATTTATAAGGCAACACACTGGAGCTGCAGACCACACTGGAGCTGCCTTGGGCCTCAGCTCATACTTTCCCTCAATACAAGAACACTTTGTTCTAACAAATTGACATTCTGTGATCCTCAAACTACACCCCCCCCACCCTCCCTCCCTTTTGATAGCTGAAGACAAAATGAGGGCATAAGTAGATGTGGTGAAGACAGAGGAGGTGTCCCACTATTAAAAGATATAGTGTCTGGGGTCTTAAAGGCTTGGAGTTAAACAGGCGGCCATCCAATAGTGAAGCAACAAGCCCACATGGAAAAAGCACACCAGTCCATGTAATCGCGAAGTATTGTCAAGGCTGGGAAATGGGCAGCAGAAGACTCACAACAAACAGTAAACAAACAAACAAAAATGCATTGGTGAGAATGGAGGGGGGTTGGAGTGGAGACCCAAAGCCCATCTATGGACAATGTAACATCCCCCCACAGAGGGGTTGGAGGGAAGGAGTGAGTCAGTAGAGCACTAATGCAATATACCCTGATCCCTTGAGGCCTCCTCACCCCACCCCCATCATGACCACAGTGCCGCTTCCCAATCTAGACTAGCCGGGAGCATGTACATAGGTATAGGCAAGAGATAAAGCTCACAATACATGGAGCCTAGGAACAAGAATGGGAACAGAGATAACAAAGGGGTAGGGGAAAGGGATGGAGAAGTGGGGGGGGGTGGTGATTACCGATCGCAATGAATGGCACACAACCACACACCCCCATCCAGGAGTAAGAACAACAGAAACCAGAGGGGAAGGGAGACAGCAGTCATTGTGAGATTTGAAAATAATTAACAATCTACAATCTATCAACAGGCCCCTGGGGTTGGTGGGGGGCGATGTAGCACCAATGAAGGATACAGCTTTCCCTAGATCCTGGATGCTTCATCCCCCCCAGCTACCATGATCCGAATTCTACCTTGCAAGTCTGGATAGAGCAGAGGTTGTACACTGGTGCATATAGGAGCTGGAGGCACAGGGAATCCAGGGTGGATGATACCTTCAGGACCAGGGGTGTGAGGGGCGATACTGGGAGGGTAGAGGGAGAGGGGGTTGGAAAGGGGGAACTGATTACAAGGATCTACATGTGACCTCCTCCCTGGGGGACGGACAACAGAGAAGGGGGTGAAGGGAGACGCTGGATAGGGCAAGATATGACAACATAATAATCTATAAATTATCAAGGGCTCATGAGGGAAAGGGGAGCGGGGAGGGAGGGGGAAAAAAGAGGACCTGATGCAAAGGGCTTAAGTGGAGAGCAAATGCTTTGAAAATGATTAGGGCAAAGAATGTACAGATGTGCTTTATACAACTGATGTATGTATATGTATGGATTGTGATAAGAGTTGTACGAGCCCCTAATAAAATGTAAAAAAAGAAAATTATTAGGGCAAAGAATGTACAGATGTGCTTTATACAATTGATGTATGTATATGTTTGGATTGAGATAAGAGTTGTATGAGCCGCTAATAAAATGTTTAAAAAATGTTTAATTATCTCTGAAATGGAAACTCTTTATAAAACCTAGGAAAAGATGGTGAGGAGGAAAATATTGGGGGTTTTTTTAATAGATGTTGACTCTGATAAAGATGAGAGAGAACTGTTTGGAAGTCAAAAACTTAGGTCAGTCAAAAGTTCTAGAAACATGAGACACAGAGATTTCTTTGATCCAGTTGAAAATTACGAAGATGTAGCAAAGTGGTCATGAGCTGGGTTCAAATTAAAAAGAAATTACTGAAGAAGAAAGCCATTTTCAAATGGATGAAGAATGAGACTTTAAAGAAAGTGAAGACAGTAAACATTAAGAATGTTTGAAAAAGTAGATTTTACTTTGCCAGATGTTGTAGAAACTAAAGCTATGAACTCTTAAATGTAAACTGAGATTTTGATGAAATTAAATAATCTTTTGAAAAAAGATAGGGAAAGATGAATGAGAGTTGCTGGGATTAAAAACCATGGCAGCCGATCTGACTCCATCATATTGGGGTAAAACACTAAGGGCATGCAACAGAACAGCAAAGGGAGTAATGAAATTCCTGGGGAATACCAAAAATAGATTTTGGGGACAGAGTGTGGCACCCTATCAGACTCAACTGAAAACACTCCTAAAGGTTAAAAAAAAAAAAAACAGACCTGGAACTATTTATAGGCTTTTCTTTTTTTGTCATTGGCTTTCTTTCTGTTGTTATTTTGGGGTTTTTTGCTATTGTGTTGTTGGGTTTTTTTCCCTTTGTTGTTTTGTTTGGCTTTGCCTGGGTTTTGAGCTGATTAATGTATCTGCAAGTCTATCTAGATAAGATAGGCGAGATAAACAATTCAGAGACAAAAACAACAGGACTGACAGTTCCGGGGGACACGGGAGAAGGGGAGGTGGGAGAAAAGAAGAGGGGAGTCAACCAGCCCAAGGATAAGGGAACAACAAGTAAACTAAAATCAATGTAGAGAAGGGTGTAGGATGCCTAGTGGGGCTTAATCAAAGGCAATGTAATAGCGAGGAATTACTAAACCTGAATGAAGGCCAAACATGATAGTGGGGCAAGAGGAAAGTAAAGGGAAATAAAGGAAAGAACTAGGAGGTAAAAGGCATTTATAAAAGTCTAAATACAGGCATGTACATATGTAAATATATTTATATATAACAGTAGGGAAATAGATCTATGTACTTATAGCTATATGTTAAGAATTAACGCAGCAGATGGACATTGAACCTTGACTCAATTACTCCTTCAACACAAACCTGGCATTCCATAATGTTCACCTTCCTGACATGATCGCTGAAGAAAAAAGGGTGCATAAACAAATGTGGCGAAGAAAGCTGATGGTGGCTGGCTATCAAAAGATATAGCGTATGGGGTCTTAAAGTCTTGAAGATAAACAAGTGCCTATCTAGCTGAGAAGCAGCAAAGCCCACATGGAAGAAGCACACCAGCCTGTGTGATCATGAGGTGTCAATGGAATCAAGTATCAAGCATCTAAGACCAGAACAAAATCATACCAATCTGAATGGGAGGGTGAGTATGTGGAGTGGAGACCCAAACCCCATCTGTAAACTATTGGACATTCCCTTACAGAAAGGTCACAAGGAAAAGATGAGTAAGTCCGGGTGTAGTAGAGCACCGATGAAACATACAACTTTCCTCTAGTTCTTTAATGCTTCCTCTCCACCCAAACCCCCCACCACTGTCATGACCTCAATTCTACCTTACAAATCGGACTAGACTAGAACATGTATGCTGCTACAGGTAAGAGCTTGCAATATAGGGAATCCAGGATAGATAAACCCATCAGGGCCAACAATAAGAATAGAGATACCAGGAGGATAAGGGAAAGGTGGGGGGAGAAAGGGAGGATCAATCACAAGGATCAACATATAACGCCTCCCAGGGGGACGAAAAGCAAGAAAGTGAGTGAAGGGTGACAGAGGACAATGTAAGATACGAAAATAATAATCTATAATTTATCAAGGGTTCATGAGGGAGGGAAGGTGAGGGAGGGAGGGGGATAATGATGAACTGATATCAAGGGCTCAAGTAGAAAGAAAATGCTTTGAAAATGATGGTGGCAACATATGTACACATGTGCTTGACACAATGGATGAATGTATAGATTGTGATAAAGAATGTAAGAGCCCCCAATAAAAGTATTTAATAAACAAATTTAAAAGGCAGCTTCAGCCAGAGTGCAGTATTGCACTGACAAGACACACAACTTTCCTCTAGTTTTTCATGGTTCCTCCCCCAACTATCATGACTTCAATTCTACCTTACAAATTGGACTAGACCAGCACATATATGCTGCTACAGGTAAGAGCCCACAACACAGGGAATCCAGGACAGATAAACCCCTGAGAACCAATGAGAGTAAAGATGTCAACAGAGTAGAGAAGGTAAAGGGAGAAGGGGGAGAAAGGGGAACCAATTGCAATGATCTACATATAAACCCTGTCCCCTGGGGGGACAAACAACAGAAACATGGGTAAAGGAGACAGCGGATAGTGTAACATATGAAAATAAAAGTAATTTATAAATTATCAAGGGTTCACAAGAGTGGGAGGGGAGAGGAGGAAGGGGGAAAAGATGAGCTGATACCAAGGCTCAAGTAGAAAGAAAATGCTTTGAAAATGATGATAAGAGTTGTATGAGCCCCCAATAAAATAATTAAAATATTTTTTAAAATGATGGTGGCAACATATGTACACATGTGCTTCATATAACCGATGCATGGATTGTTATAAAAGCTATAAGAGCTCCCCAAAAGTGATTTATTAAAATAAAAAATAATAAATTAATTAAAACCATGTCAGTTTCAAGAGGAAGTGACACACAAAAGACACCAGAAAACAGCCTCCCAGAGGAGACCCTGCACTGTGGCCATGCAGTCACGAGGACACCGGTGATCAGAGGAAACCACCCTTCAATTAGAAAATATCATTAGGCAGATGATAAGATACCAAGCTTGAGATGATGTAATGTATAAAGGAAACCCCAAAGAAGATACATATGAACATCAAAAGCTTTTAACATTTCATTCTCTTGTGTGTGGTAAATTATGTTTCTAAGCTGAGACTAACAATCACTTCAGGAAATCAAGGTTAAAGAGAACTGAAAATGACAATGGAGATTTTAAATAAATAAGATGAGCCTGAGGAAAATAAATTGAGTCTTGCTGACATTTATGTAGACAAATACATCAAACTCAATCAGGAAAATAAAAAGAGTAAAGTCCAATGCCACTTCAGAATTATAGCAACCCTATATCGACTATAAATCTTGAATAAAGCCTCCTCAAGGAGGGCCTTGTGGGTCTGAACTGCCAACAACAGAAGGAAACCCAGAACATGTAGACATTAAGTCTAAGATGATGAATACTCACTTCTTCAAATCAGATGTTGATGCCCTCTTAAAATTTCATTTCATATGAAGGACAAGTGGAGAAAACTGCTAGACCACATGGGGAAATGCACCAAAGCTGGGGCCACAACCAAATTAAAGCAGCTCATCAGGCAGGCCAAAAACAACCTCACTGCTGTCTCTCATCAATTCCCACTACTCAACAGAAAGAACTTCCCCTTCCGGTTTCTGAGACTTTAAATCGTTATAGGAGGAGACTCTTTCATTTTTCTCCTGCAGAGTGGCCACAGGTTCAAACCACTGACCTTGTAATTAGCAGTTCAATGCAGGTAAAGTCTTGCTATCTAGGGGTGAAGGAAAAACAAAGGCTTGCATTCTCTTCCAAATTACAAGCTCAAGTGAAGATGGAAATCAATGGCTCAAGTAACAAGAAAAAAACCATGAGATTTATACTCATCAAATAAAGCTGTGATATATTTTAATATAATGCAAATACTAACATGTAATTTTATATCCTTTCATGATTCTTTTATAATAAACTTTATATGTTTTATAATAAAATTTTGTTAGAACTTAAAAAACATTAAATGGTTAATCACATATAAAATAAAAGTCAATTAATACCTCGATGGGCAGTTTGAAGCCCTTAACCTGTGTAAACATTTTGTTCCTCCAGTATATCTGAAATGTTGGTATTTTTTATAATGCCATTTTACAAATAAGGAAAAAGGAGTCCAGGTGGTTAGGTAACTTGCCCAAGTTTAACTAGCTAAGTTTATTCTAGCTATGGAGCTAGAACGCAAACTCTAGCTCCAACAGGGCCAGTATGGTACAAATTTGGTTTCCACGGCTTCTCAATGTGTTGTCTCTTGGTGAGGTTCGAAATGTTCTATTTCCCTTTTGCACCAAGATCTGTGTTATCTGGAGTGACTGACCAGAAAGAAGGTTAGAAAACAGAGCGAAAACACTGGACAAAGAAAACAACTATGGATCTGAGGTAGTTTATTGTACCAACCTGGCCAATAAACCCATGTGGGGTTAATTGAAGGACGGAGAGATAAATGGCTCGGTAAGCCTCACCTTTTGAATTCTCGGGTATCTTGCTTTCTGATGGTTGGACCAGGGTGCAGCTGCCTTAGCCAATTCCCTGCTTCAGCTTGCGAGGCTTACTTCCTGCAGGACATCCCTGAGGAGAAGCTGCATAGACCTACCCGGATGCAGCCGTGGGTGCTGAAGCAGCTGTGTGGAGACCCCTGTCAGCACTGAGATGCTGACACGTTCACTGACTCAGCTCTCCTCCTGCAGTCAGCATCATTGAGTGTGTTTTGTGAGATGGAGGAGGACTTTGTGGATTGGTGTCAGACATATGAGTTAATATTAGACTTGTGGGCTTGGGCAGCACTGGGTTGGGATGTTTTCTTGATGTGCACTTAACCTTTATATGTAACTCTCTCTTATACATGAGTTTCTGTGGATTTGTTTTCTAAAAGTATCCCGACTAACATAGGATCAAACCCCTGACACCGAGCCCAGAACATCAGCATTGCCTCCCACTAAGCAGTCTTCTACCACTGCAATAATTTTGCACCTGCAAAGTGTGACTTCTTTGCAGGTCACAGATTAACTTGCTCTGGCCCCCCCAAAGTCTATTCCTGACCTCATCAAAACCAGATTCCAGAGTTCATTAGATTATCTCCTCAGGCATTGAGATCTAATGAGATTTTGCCTACAGAAATGTAATTGTATTAAAAGCATGAGATCATTAAGACACGTGCCCTCGTGAAGAAACTGCTTCTTCCCCCTCAGAACTCTAATTATGTGCAGCTCCATGGAGGTGCAGTGGTTCCGCGGGTTCCTGGGAGGGGTCTCTCCCAACACAGGAGCCCCACTCCATGTAGCTAGGGTGTTCTCCTGAGCACGTACTCCGTGCAGTCTTCAGACTACATGGATGCTAGTGATGTGCTTAGGAAAGAAAGAACTGCAAGGATGGGACCGAGACCCCACATCCTCTAACACCTGACACCTGAAGCGTCAGAGAGCATGAGAAAAGTGAATGCAGAGGACAAAGTCAGACTATAAAGTTAACTCATAAAGTGTCACTGCAAAATCATAGACATTCTCTATTAAAACATCAAAATGTGGCAAAGGGGGATTTGATCACAAGGATCAACCTAGAACCCCCTCCCAGGGGGACAAATAACGGAAAAGTGGGTGAGGGGTGATGGAGGATGATGTAAGAGATGGAAATAATAATCTATAACTTATCAAGGGTTTGTGAGGGAGAGAGGGGGGTAGGGAGGGGGAAGAAATGGGGAGCTGATATCAGGGGCTCAAGTGGGAAGAGAATGCTTTGAAAATGATGATGGCAGCATATGTGCAAATGTGCTTGACACACTGGGTGAATGAATGGATTGTGATAAGAGATGTAAAAGTCCCAATAAAAGTATTTAAAACAAACAAACAAAAAACATCAGAATGTGTAGCTATGTTTACTCCGCACATCCTCTATCTCAGTCTGCACAATGCTGTAAGGTGGTGTTTCCATCAATGTAACCCTTCCCCCTAAGAATCCTCGAGGGACTCAAACTGTGTTCTTTATAACTGCTCTTTAGTTTGGGAAATGAAAACTTAGTGTGAAGAAGCAAGATCCAGACTGTAGGGTGAACTAGCTAAGGTTTCCCCAAAAAGTTCTCATAGGGCAGTCCTTGCTACCCTTGAGGAATGAGCAAATGCATTCCTGTGACGAAAAAGTTCCTTGGTACAGTTTTCTACGTCTTATTCTTTTCATGACAGTTTGTAGTTTTCTTAAAACTTCTTCATAATAAGCTTTTGTGATTGTCTTATATCGTTCAAGAAAATTTTTTCAAAATTCCCCCTGTGGGGTCCAAAAATCCAGTCACCATAACCTTCTGAGTTGACCTTTCAGCTCTGAATTGAACTAGCCCAGCAGACCCCTTTGGTCTGCATGGATTAGGCTTTTTATTTTTTAAGATCATTTTATTGGGGGCTCTTACAATCAATGTATCAATTGTGTCAAGCATATTTGTACATATGTTGCCATCATTAGTTTCGATATCAGCTCCTCTTTTCCCCCTCCCTCCCCACCTCCCCCAGGTGACCGCTCGATAAATTATAAATTATTATTATTTTCATATCTTACACCGACCTTCCCTCATGGTTTCTGTTGTTCCTCCCCCTGGAAGGGGGGTGTGGTTTGTGTCTGTCATTTCTATTGGTTCCCCCTTTCCACTCCTCCTCTCCCCACCTTTCCCCTACCATCCTGGTATTACTACTCCCATTTCTGTTCCTGAGGAGTTTATCTGACCTGGATTCCATGTGTCGTGAGCTCTTGTCTGTACCAGTACACATGCTCTGGTCTAGTCTGAAGTAAAAGACAGAACTGGGATCATGATAGTGGGGGTGGGGGTGGGGAGGCCCCAAGGAACCAGAGGAACAGTGTGTGTTTCATCGGTGCCATACTTCACCCTAGTTGACTCATCCCTTCTTTGCAACCCTTCTGGGAGGGGATGTTCCATTGCCTACAGATGGGTTTTGGGTGTCTGCTCCAGCCCCTCCTGTTCTCAACAATGTTTGCTTGTTGTCTTCTAATGCCTGTTATCTGATCCCGTTGACACCTCATGATTGCACAGGCTTGTGTGCTTCTTCCACATGAGCTTGTTGTTTCTCTAAAGCCCGCTTGGTTAGCTTCAAGCTTTTAAGACCCCAGGCACTATAGCTTTTGCTAGCTGGGCACCATCAGTTTTCTTCACCGCACTTGCTTGTGCACCCATTTTGTCTTCAGCGATTGTGCCAGGTGGGTGAACATCACAGAATGCTAGGTTATTAGAACAAAGAGTTCTTGCATTGATGGAGGGCTTGAACAAAGGCCCAAAGTCTGCCCACTACGTCAATGTATTGTGTACATAAATATATGTACATTGACCAATACCTCTATTTTTATGAATTAATATATTTACATATGTGCATACCTATATTTATGCCTCTATCCATAGCTTTGCTTCCTAGATCTTTCCTGTTTCCTTTTACCTTCTTCCTGTCCCACCATCATTCTTAGATTAGACTTTTTTCTGGTTCTCCAGGATATATAAATCTTTTTCTGATTTTTTAACATTTTTATTGGCAAGGTGGCATTAAAAAACTAAATACGTGTTAGTGTAGGCCCACTATTCATTGGGCACTATCAAGAAAAGAGATCTGAACCAAAGTCCAAGTTACTCTTGGGGTAACAGTCATTGGCTCCTTGTCACTCTGGGGAGTTTTAGTCTGAAGTGCAAGGGCTCTAGATGAGCTTGAGGGAAAGCCAAGTTCACTTAGTGGGGTTTCCACATTGAGTCCTCTGGTATGGTCTATGAAGAATGTTGTATGTGAATGGGTTTCTTCTTCCATTGCTCCTAGACATCCAAATGGTTCATGGTTTGAACCCATTCAGTGAATCGACAGAAGCACGAACTGTAATCTACCACCATGAAAATTACACCCGAGGTGGGGAGGGAAACCCAGCGAAGCAGTTTGCTCTATACCACAAAGGATGACCTAGTTGTCCAACTCAACAACAGCACCCAACATGCCTTTCTGGGCTGGACAAAGCCAACTCAAAGGGAGAGAGGAACAGGGAGATGGCCTTCTTAGATAGGAAGAGAAGTTATCCAAACAAGACTTTACTGCCCCATGCTATTTGGGAGGGTTGCCAGTTCTTAGGGTCATATTTTTTAGATGTCTCTAGCTCATCTGAGAAAGCACCCTCATAAAAGTGTCCTCAACTCGTAGTGAAGAAATTGGCAGGCTAAATAACAGTCATGTTGGCAATATATTGACACTGGTATTTAACAGCATCTCAGTCTGCTTTGTTTTATCCTAGTCTGCCTTTCTTTTTCACCTCCTCTAAAGGAAGAAGAACCCCAGGTGGCTCAGTGGATTAAGAAGAATCCCAGGTGGCTCAGTGGGTTAAATGCTGGACTGCTGACTGCAGAGTTGGTGGTTCAAACTCACCAGCTGCTCCTCAGGAGAAAAATGAGGGTGTCTGCTCCTGTAAGTACTGAAAGCCTCCGTAACCCTCAGAACAGTGCTCTGCCCTAAAGGGTCAGGATGAGTCTGAAGTGATTCATTCAATCACAGTGGGTTTTTGCCTCTCTACAGAAAGAGTTCAAAGGAATTCAAGGCAAAACACCCACCCTGCTTTATTTATGAATTATGATCTGTCTTTGCAGAGTCTGAATTGAAGGAGGCACACATTTTTTCCTGAGGGACACCATTAGCATAGCAATCACCCAGAGAGCAGACAGCCCCTGTGTGGAGTTGTCCTTGGTGACGACACAGAAGTGCTCTAGGGAAGCAAGGATAATTAATGGTGGGTGAATCAGGACCATAAATGTGTCACTCTGCCTTTCTGAGTTGGACACACATGTCCAGGCTTTCTTGGCCATATAAGTCAGGTTTTCTTGCAGACATGTTTATGGAGTAAAACTGGAGGCAGTGCCTCCACTAAATGCTATCAGATTCACCTACAGAATGGCCAAGTGAAATGAAACCTGTCCCCAAGGTCTATTAGAGTACAATGGGCCACAGCTACCAAAAGATATTGCATATAGGGTCTTAAAGACTTGAAGATAAGCAAGCGGCCATCTACCTGAGAAGCAACAAAGCCCACATGGAAGAAGCACACCAGCCTGTGCTATCATGAGGTGTTGATAGGATCAGGCATCAGCCATCAAAGACCCAGAACCAAAAAAAAATCATATCGGGGGGAGGAGGTGGAAATAAAAAAAAATCATATCATTGTGATTGAGGGGGAGTGCAGAGTGGAGACCCAAAGCCCATCTGCAGACAACTGGACACCCCCGCCCCACACAGAAGGGTCACAAGGAAGAGACAAGCCAGTCATGGTGCAGTATAACACCAATGGAACAAACAGCTTTCCTCTATTTCTTTATTGCGTCCTTCCCCCACACTATCAATCATGACCCCAATTCTACCTTACAAATCTAGCTAGACCAGAGAATGTACACTGATACCGATAAGAGCTGAAAACACAGGGAAACCAGGACAGATAAACTCCTCAGGACCAATAAGGGGAGTAGCAATACCAGGAGGGGAAGGGAAATGTTTGGGGAGAAACGGGGAACCAATCACAATGATCTACATATATCCCCCTCCCAGGGGGATGGACAACAGAAAAGCAGATGAAGGGAGGCATCGGTCAGTGTAAGACATGAAAAAAATAATAATGATTTATAAATTATCAAAGCTTCATGAGGAAGGGAAGAAGTTTGGGGAGGGAGGGAAAAAATGAAGCGCTGATACCGAGGGCTCAAGTAGAAAGGCAATGATTTGAGAATGATGATGGCAACAAATGTACAAGTGTGCTTGACACAATGGATATACGTATAGGTTGTGATAAGAGCTGTATGAGTCCCCAATAAAATGATTTTTTTAAAGAAAGAAAGTAATGGGTCAAGGGGTCATTGGATATTAGGAAATTACTGCTGAAGTGGAGCTAATGAACATGCCCAAAATGATTCCCATCCCATCAGAGCTGTGGGACTGGACATAAAGGTCAGGAGCTGTGAGATGCAGACAAAAGGAATCTCAAACTTTCCTCCAGTTCCGAAATGCTTCCTCCACACCCACTATCATGATCCCAGTTCTACCTTACAAACTGGCTAGACCAGAGGATGTACACTGGTACAGATAGGAACTGGAAACACAGGGATTCCAGGACAGATGATCCCTTCAGGGCCAGTGGTGAGAGTGGCGATACCGGGAGGGTGGAATAGAGAGGAGGAACCGATTATAAGGATCTACATATAACCTCCTCCTTGGGGGATGGAAAACAGAAAAGTGGGTGAAGAGAGACGGTGGACAGAGTAAGATATGACAAAATAATAATTTATAAATTACCAAGGGTTCAAGAGGGAGCGGGGAGCGGGGAGGGAGGGGGGAAATCTGATGCCAGGGGCTTACGTGGAGAGCAAATATTTTGAGAATGATGAGCGTAAAGAATGTACAAATGTGCTTTATACAATTGATGTATGTATGGATTGTGATAAGAGTTGTATGAGTCCCCAATAAAATGATTTATTTTAAAAAGGGAATCTCAGGCAAGCTGGGACGATGAGGGTGAGGAGGAGCATGTTGGAACAGTGAAAGACAGATTCCCTGGAGGGAAGGATTCAATGCTACAAGAAGACCCTTACTCCCTCCCTAGGCCCCTCTGCTAACTGCAAAGTCAGCAGGCAAAACAGCCTTCAGGGAAAAAGAGGACACTGTCTGTTCCAGATTTACAAAATCCCTACGGAGCCGTTCATATGCGATCGCGACGAGTCAGAATTGACTCAGTGGCAGTGGGTTTAGTTCGTTTTATTATTTTTTTTCAGGCACAGCCACAGAGTCCCAATTAAATGGGCCTTCTTGTTACACTTTATCATAGCCCTTTGAGGGCAGCATCATGATTTTTCTTTGTTGCTGTGTCCCTGGAGACTAGCACTGTGCTTGCCCCAGAGTACCAGAACTCCAAACCGCACTCACTGCCATCGAGTCGATGACAATTCATAGTGACCTTGTAAGGCTGGGTAGAAGTGCCCTTGTGGGTATGGAATAGAAAGCCTTGTCTTTCCCCCTGACACAGAGCAGTTGCTGAAAAAGCTGTTTGCTGGATTAGGAGTCAGCTCATGAAAAGGTAGACCCCGCTGTTTTACCATGCTGGAAATTGCTTAGAAGAAAGAAGTATTGACGTATGTGTTTTCAATAAAATCACAGTAATTGCTGTTCAGAGTAACACTGAAAAAATCACTGGAGAGCTATAAGAGAAGTTTCCAATATACACCATGCAATAAACAACTGAATAAATGCTTGTTTATGTTCTTCTCCCAATTCCCTCTACAGATGTCCTCTCCCTCAGCCCTTCACCAACACAATACACAGGCACTCTCGCTTTCTCCTCTTCCCAATCTCTCTGTCTAGAAACACCCTAACCTTCCCTGCTTCCCTCCAATATACCTCCCTCCATCACTTACCAAGCAGCCAAAAAAAGAACAATTTCTCCCTATTACTGTTTATTAAAAAACAACAAGCACAACCCACTGTTCTTGCCGTTGTGACTTAGAGAATCAGTGATACCATTGCCACACGCTGTCTCCGAGTCCTTGGTACTCTGTCTTCCTTTGGGCACATGTGTTGAGCCTTGGATATACTCAGACAGAGCCACGTTTTAGCAAAATGTGAAGCAGATAAAACATGTCCTTCCTACTGGGCCCCTGATACCTTCGTTTCTCTGCAGTCATAGGGGAAAAAAAAGGATATTATGTGGATGAAGCACCAATAAACCTGTGTTTTAATAAGAGAATATGGAAACCACTAACCAAAGCATGAGTAAGTGAATGATCTGTGTCTCTTAGGGATATTTGCCATTTCAATGGAAAGGTGTCTGGGGAATGAGTGTGGGGACGGATAACGACCAATGGAAGATTGGCTGCAAAGTCCAGCCAAATCTATCCATTTGAGACCAACCTCGAGACACTTTGCCAGGACTCACAGGAAAAAGATCAAGATGAAAAGGGGATAAGAAAAGCTATATATTCGTGTAGGTGTGAGAGATCCTGTATTTATCTAAAGGAGATGCCAGGGGAGAAAACGGAACAACAGAGAAACAACAACCAGAGAAATCTCTTTCAGTTAACCAAAGAAAATCTTAAATCTTTCAAGTGAAAGGATTCCAACCAAATTCAGGCACGTTTATGGAGACAACCTACGCCAAGATAGCCCTCCTGGTTCCCCAGTGGATGGAAGAGAAATAGGCAAATCCATTTCCAATCTAGATGGTGTCTTAAATTCCTGTCGTGAACTAATCCCCTCACAAGAACAGAGAAAACACAAACAGAGGAAACTGAAAACTTGGAGGTCGGCTCAAAGCAGACAGGAGCCCATGGAGGCTGGGCTGCGGCTGGGCTGAAGGATCAGACGCAGACCGAGGGGGCTACGAGTTTGAGTCACGTGGACTGAGTGGCCAAAAGCTGCCCCAGGGAGCCACGTGCACTCCTAGAAGCCAGAACTGGAGGGGGGCTCCTGCAATCATGAATACACCCTTAATTTGTTCCACTGTGGTCATGGACTACGGGGGGGGGGGGGGGCTTTTGCTTAAACCTAGAGGGGGAGGAGAAGGAGGAGGGTGTGGCCTTGGAACCAGAAATTCAACCACTGGCTACCTCCCTGAACTATCACTTCAAAGCGAGGGGCTATGAAGCCACAAACCACTGTCTGCGTTGCCTAGGGCTGTCCTAACAGAAGCACCGCAAGCCGGCTACTTTAAAGAACGGAAGTGAACCTTTCCACAGTTCTGCTGGCTAAACTCAAGCCAGGGTCTCGGTCTCAGCCTTGTTGGGACCTTCCTTATCGGTAGTCATGGGCATTCCTGATTCTCGGCAATTCCCACATAGCACCTCTTTTCCGTGTGTGTGTGTGTGTGTGTGTGTGTGTGTGTGTGTGTGTGTGTGTGTGTGTGTGTTGAGGGGGCTGGGGATTGTCTCTGTCTGTGCTGCTCTGAATCGAACTCAGAAGTGATTAGGCTTAGAATCCATCTTACAGCAGTATACGGTGCAGTGAGTTACCTAATGGCTGGTCTAGCTATGGTCCTCCAGTTTGTGATGTAGTCTAAATCCTGGCCTCTGCGCCGATGGTTACAGTTTCATGTTCTGGTTGCTGTGAGGTGCCGTCAAGTCGGTTCTGACTCCGCAGCCCTCTGTACAACAGAACAGAACAGTGCCTGGTTCTGTCCCAGCCTCACAATCATTATCGTGTTAGAACCCATTGTTGCAGCCACGGTGTCAATCCACCTTGTCGAGGGTCTGCTCCGCTGCTTTATCTTCATCAGCAAGTGTTTCAAGCCCCCTCACTTTCAGAAGGCAAGGTTGTCTCCTCTGCATACTGTAAGTTGTTCATGAGCTTCCTCCAATCCTGGTGTCACATTCTTCTTCATAGAATCTAGCTTCTCTGATGATGTGCTCAGCATACAGATTGAATGAGTTTGGTGAGAAGGTGCAACCCCAATGCACACCTTTCTTGATTTTAAACCATGCAGTGTCCCCTTGTTCTGTTCACACAACTGTCTCTTGAGCCAGGTATAGATTCCACATAAGCCATATTAAGTGTTCTGGGATCCCCATTCTTTTCAAGCCTAGCTATAGATTCTTATGATCCACACAGTTCTATCTGACAGTGAGGCAGGATTAGGGTGGGATGTGACTCAAGTCACCGTTTGAGAGGGAGTCGGTATGATCCTTCTTGCCGTAATTCCTCGTGTAATGTATTAGAAGTTCTAACCTCTATGCCTGTGGTTTTAATCCACTTTTGGAATGATTCCTCTGCTCTGCTAATGGGCAGGATTAAGGGGAGATGTATTCTGAGTCTGCACATTAGTAGAAGGTGGAAAGCAAGTCACCATCTTTTGTTTCCTTGTGGGTTTGGTCAGCTAAAAAACACATCTCAACATCATTTGTCTGTGGATGAGAGCCGCCTCAGAAGCAAGAACACAGAGAAGTCCTGTGTCCATTGGAAAAAGCACTAGTGGAGCATGTTGGAGGTCTCTGTCTGAAGGGATGGCGGCCGAGACCAGAGGCACCAGAGGCTGCAGCCCAGAGCCCATGATGCTGTCGTGGTTGAGTGCCATCAAGTTGCTTCCCACCTGTGGAGGCCTTATGCACAACTGAATGAAAGCCTGCCCAGTCCTACACCACCCCCACAATTGTTCCTGGGCTTGAGCCCCTCTTGCAGCCAAGGTGTCAGTCCATCTCCTTCAGGCCCTTCCCTTCCTTCACTGCCCCTCTACTTTACCAAACATGTTGCCCTTCTCCGGGGACTGGTCTATCCTGACCACATGTGCTAACTATGTAGGACAAAGCCTTGCCATTCTTGGCTCTAAGGAGCACTTTCTACTTCTTCCAAGACACATCCGTTTGTTCTTTTAGCAGCCCATGGTACTTTCAATATTCTTCTCCAGCAGCACAATTCAGGTATATAGATTTTACTATGGTCTTCTTTATTCAGTGTACAACTTTTACATGCATATGAGGTGATTGAAGGTGCCATGGCTTGGTTCAGGGGCACCTTTGTCCTAGAAGTAACATCTTTGTGTCTTAATACTCTAAAGAGGTCTCGTGCAGCAGATTTACCCAATGCAATGTGTCTTTTGATCTCTCAACTGCTGTTTCCATGAGCAATGATTGTGGATCCAAGCAAGACAAAATCCTTGATAACTTCAACTTTTCTCCATTTGTCATGTTACCTACTGAAGCTTTCGTGTGTGTGTGTGTGTGTGTGTGTGTGTGTAGAGAGAGAGAGAGAGAGCACGCGTGAGAGAGAGAGAGAGAGAGAGAGAGAGAGAGAGAGAGAGAGAGAGAGAAAACAGGGGGAAAGAATATATAGTTATCATTTTTGTTTGTTAGTTCCCACTGAGTCTTCTTTGACTAATGGCAACCTTATGTATACAGAAAGGTAAAACAAAAATTATTGCTACTGGACTGAGCAGCATTATGGGGTTAAGCATTCCTTTGCCATTACTAGATGGCAGCAGACACGTTATCTCACTGATATGTCCATCTTTGCCTAATTGGGGTTCTTGAAAATAAAATGAAAAGTTCAATACAAACAGTGGCTTCCTGGGGAGTATCCTGAGCCGGTGAAATTCAAGACAGAGTGGTCAGTTTAGAAGGTTAGTGTGACAGTTTCTGGAGACTTCACAGGGGATAGATTTTCTTGGAAGACACAGAGCAGTCACGGGAGCTTATTATGAAGACATTGAAGACTGACAACTGCAATGGTGACCAAAAAAATCAGGAATGAAGTTTGCACCAAGGAATTTTTTCCCATTCTGCAGGGGTAGCAGAGACGCACAGACACAAAAATCAAACGACACATGGGAACAACTAGTCCAATGGACTGATGAGCCTAACAAACCCTAATCCCCACAACTCAGAGGCCACAAGAACAGGAGGGTGTCCACCTGTCACTACCAACTACTCTGGAAGGAATCACACTATAAAGTCCCAGATAGCGTCCTAGAAAAATGTGCAACAGAATTGAAAATCATGAGAACCAAGCGTTGGGGTCTTATAGAAACTGTGTGAGAACAGTCGTCCATTTAAAAGTAAAAGGGCTGCCTTTACCCAAGGATGCAGGCTTAGAAAAGAAGGAGGAATGAAAACAGGAAGCACTAGGAGGAAGTGGGATAAACGATGTTACAATGAGGAACTGAGATGAATTAGTTGAAATGATGTGTTCTGTAAACTTCAGCTAAATCACAATAAAAAGTATTTTTAAAGTATTTCCTGAAATGATTTGTTCCTTTGAATAAAGCCTTTCCCACCAGTATGTTTATAAGTATATTTATTAGTGGGAAAGACTGGGCCTCACACCCTCAGGAGCACCTGATAGGCTTATTTCCCTTCCTAGAACAAACTTCAATTCCCAAAGAGCCCATGTCTCATCAGTGTACACCCCATCCTCAGTTATTGACATAGGCTTTAAAGACCAGGTCATTATGCAAAATCCCCTGGATGTGAGAGAGAAGGTGGCTTATCTTCAGTGCTGGTGCCCACACCACCCATCAAGCACTCCCTCCCCTCCCCACTCACCACCCCCAACTTTGTCTTGGTATGTACATGGAACAATTGACCTCCTTTTCCCATCATGCCTTACCCACCACCACAGAACCCACAGGAGTTGTGGTGCTGGTGCTGGTAGACAAGGGTTGCCCGCAATGCACCGTGTTCCCATCGCACCCACCCTGGACTGAGACTCAGTCATCCTCCATCCTCTCCACCGACCAGCCCTCCTCTGATTCTCTTATCTTCCACCCATCCCCATGCCCTCCCCCTGCCTGACCCTGCCCACCTTCAATCTCAAGTCATCCCACCAGCACCCCCATGCCCTCAGTGGCCACATCAAGACCTATTGGACAAATGAAGAAGGCACTGTCATGGCTGGTCAGCCACTGGCCATTGCTTGGGGCTCTGGTTTAGCATTGGATTGGTCCATCCTGGGCCACACAGGTGTGGGGAGAGGGAGGCTGAGCCATTGGAGGCACTGAGGCCACCTCAGAATTTTGTCAAAGTTGTCAGCCTTGTAAATTTTCAAATGAGAAAAGCATTAAGCAAGGAGTTGGTGTGTGGGGATACATTGATTCACCCAAGCAAAAGTGCTGGTTTTTCGAATAGCTTACTTAGGCTAAAATCTGACACCATCTGTCTTTTATGGGTCTCATGATTAAAATGAAGGATCTCCACTCTCAAAATCCTGTCAGCTCAATGCCAGCCACCCCCTCTCACCACATACATTTGCAGCCTTCTCCTCTGCACTCAACGAAAAATAGAGTGCACCCAAGCCTGTGTGAGAAAGCCCTAATTAAGAATCACAACTCCTTGGGGTCACAGTATTCCCAGTAGGCTGTTATTCTTAAAGTGTTTCTTTTAGAAAACAACAGCATGATTAATCCCATCATTCCTACTGAAATTATTTATGCAGAGACAACAATGCGTGATGAGCAATTATTAAAAACACTTTATTATGTATAATTCGCCTTTGCTGTAATTTGTGTTTCTTGGGGGTGGTTAATTGTCCAGGTAATGATGTCATCTACCAAGATTAACTAGCACTAATATTCATCCAATCATGCCACATACAAAAATACAGTTTTGAAGCAAACATCCCTTTCTTTACACAAAGATACCCAGGGGTTTGTTAGACAAGTAAAATGAGAAAAAAATACTTCGCACGCGTGTCAACACCGTACAAGGAGGCATTACCATTTCACAGGGTCACATCTAATGTGTTCTTTTATTTGGAAACAGCAGGAAAAGAGCCCCCTTCGCCCTCAGTGGGAAGTGCAATCTCCAAGGATGAAGGTGTGGTCCTCTGGGGCAAGCAGAGGGGATGGGAGAAAGGGAGGCGGGTGGATGCCCCTTCATAAGCACTTCAGGAGGAAGGAATTGCAGGAGGTTCCTCGGGGACAGTCGCACAGCTTCCCAATCCTCGCTCCTTTCCGCAGCGCGCACTGCTCGCCGGCGTCGCACTGCAAACAACACACCAGTGACTGTCCTCAATAGCAAACCCAGACTCCTGAGAGTCAGTCTCCCTGTCAACGTGATCTCTGCCTCTTGGGAAGGACGGATGGACCCCATCACCACCACGCAAGAAGCCTTGCCTTCTCTTCTAAGCTAGATGGCATAAAAACTGCAAAAATACAAAACGTTTTTAAAAGAACTAGACCCCCGTCTCTTTCCTTCCATCTATTTGGGAGAAAAAAAATAGGTATCATATTTCTAGGTTCTTTTACTTACCTATTGAAAGGGGGGTGGGGTGGGCAGGAAACAATCAGGCATTTTGTCTAAGAAATAAGCCATAGATCTACACTTTCTCCTAACCTCGCTACTAGCTTTCCTTTCTTCACATTGGAGAAGTGTGTGTGTGTGTGTGTGTGTGCGTGCGCGCGCGCACACACACACGTTTGTGTTTGAGGGAATTGTATCTTTTACCCGGCATTAAACCCGAAAATGAATCTTTCATTTTTACCCTAAACCTTGAACTTTAAAAAGAAAGAAGGAACGAAAAAGCTAGCAAGGAGGAAAAATTGGAGGACCCAGACTGACTAGATCTTCCAACTCTGGGACTTCCTCAGTCCTCTGAAATATCTGGTCTACCTTTTCCCTCTGGGGACTCAGAGGGAGGGCTTGGCGGCGAAAGAAAAGGGAGCCCACAGAATTCTGAAAACCCCGATTCCTGAGTTCTTTAGCCACATCCTGGAAAGCAGGAGGAAGGGGTGACCCCAGAGCCTTACCATGGGCACTTGACCATACTTCTTCTCATAGATCGGAATGCGTTTACTCTTGAGCTTCTTCAGGACTTCCTGCAGCGCTTCGATCTGCAACACACCGCCCGGAGCTCGAAGTTGGCGCCTTGGCTGGGAGCCCAGCCGGGGAGCTCACTTCCTGCCCTAAACAAGGGGCCCTGGACCCACATGCATGTTGCGGGGAAAGTTGGTGTGCGGGAGCTGTCCTAGGTACTGAGCGCAAGTCCCGTGCCGCGGAGTTGAGGCTTGGGTTGATCCGAAGGGTAGAAGGGGGATTCGCCCTACGGACTGCCAGGAGCCCAAGAGCTCGAGACGTCCTTCAGAGATCGCGGGTGCCTGGGCTTTGCTCTGGGTGCCCCGCGCTCTGACGCTGGGGATGGGAGTTGGGGCTGGGACCCAGGAAGGCGCGTCAGGGCAGGGACGGAGAGCTAGCCCAAGGGGTTCCAGGGCGGAGGGGATACCGACCAGTTCCTTCTCGTGGGAGGCGTCGTCCACGGTGGAGTAGATGTCCAGGGCCCTGGGCTGAAGCTCGGCGTCCTCCTGGGCACGGACGCCCAGTAGAGGAAGCAGCAACAGGGCGACGCCCAGGAGGGACAGCAGCCGCAGGCGGGGGCTCTCCATGGTGCTGAAACTCGCCGCTGCTCCGGCAGCCCGCGCTCCCGCCTTTTATAGCGCAACCCAAGCCCTGTGCGGTGCGAAGGGAGGGGGCGAGCTCGGGAAGGAGTACGGAGGAGGGTCCGGGTCAACCGTCTGTAGGCAGCGCTCTGCCGCCGTTTGACGTCAATGCCCGCCGGGCTTCTGGTGCCCGGGAACAAGGTTCTGCGTACAGCCTAGCTAGAGCTCGGGGAACAAGGACCCTACGCCCCTGAATGTGGTCAGCTCCGTGGCGGGGGACAGCTCCCCGGGGGAGAGGGGCAAGTTGAACCTTGTGGGGGCGCAAAGGGTGAGTGGTAAGGGAAAAGGAACAGGAAGAGGAGAGGAAGCGGAAAATGCTTGGGGGGGGGGGAGGGTGCGGAAAGGAAAAGGCAACAAAGTCCCTCCCCATCCATCACCAAGCAGCAGGGGCAGCAGCGCACTCTCCCTTCCCAGCTCTGCCCAGCCTGATCGTGGCAGCAAGGAGGGCTATATGAGGGGCTCCTTACCAAGTAGACCTTCTAGGGCAGAAGAGGCCGACTAGTAGTACATGAAAGAGCCCACGGGCCTCTCCCTGGTGGCCTCTTAGTTATGTAGAGGGGCAAGGAGATTTGGGGAGTTCAGAGAGAGGAATTCTGGTTGCAATCCTGCCTCCACCACTGACAAATTGTGTAACTTTGGAGTTTCTTACAGCCAGCCTATACTTCTGCAGTCTTATTTCCACAACAGTGCTTTAGCCATACCATTGGCTAGATTAATGTCACTGTCAATGGAATTACCTTATGCCCCAGGGGGATGTTTGATAATGCTCTCTAACATAAAATGACAATAATGCTTTTAAAGTGAACAGTCATATAGAAAACCATAGGCATATGGATGGATTGGGGACTCACACTTAATTCTAGTCCCAACCTAAAAACAATTAGTTCTTACGACATGACCTTGTTTGATGCTCACTATCATGAAGATATGGGTGCTATAGCAAACTGTCGTGAAGAAACTAGACAGTACCTGGTTCTTAGAAAGAACAGCATCTGGAATCTGAAAAGCTTGTCTCCAAACAAGCAGCCATCTAAGTGAGATGTCAACAAGCTTGCACAGAAGAAGCAGACCTGCCTTTGTGATCCAAGGATTGAAGCAATAAAAGGCAAATATGAAAGAAGGAATGATGTCAGAGCTTCAATTGTGACTAGCTGGGTTGCTGAAGGCTATGGACGACAGTGGAAGCCCAAAATCCATCTTCAGGGTCCACACATGGATTAAGCCTCCCATGAATCTGTGATCTGACCATAGACCAGGAATGGGAATCGCCTTGCTCTTGTGCAGAATGCAGTGGGACACAGATTATTGCAGCTGCAATTAGGTTTAAAATGTACGCTTTATCATATGATCTCCCCTTTGACCTGTTTTAAATTTGTTCTAGTTTTTAATATTTTTCGGCCTCCTTTTAAGTTGAGGTCTCTCTCTGCTTTTGCATTGTGGTTGTATTGTGGCTGTGTGGGGTGGGGTGGGTGGACTTCCTGTATATGAAACACAGAATGGGTAATGTTCAGGAGACAGTGACTGTATGGGTGGTTTCTCGAGGGCTATGGCAGAGGAAGTCTGGGGGCAGCTGGGGAGCTGATCACAATGAGTACAAGAAAGAAGATAATGTTCCGAAATTGACTACGGAGATCACTTTATTTAATGTCATTAAACTCCTGAATTGTATGATATGCGAATGAGGTGCCAACAAAACTTTAAGAAGAGAATAAAGAGCCTTTCTGAGTCTTGGCTTTTTCTGCTGTGAAACTGTTTCAAATGATGTATGAGCACACCACAGCACCAATAAGATAAAATGAAAGATTGAGTATGTAAGACTCCTGGCCATTGACACCATAAACATTAACCTGTCCTGCCCCTCCCCTAAAGTAGAGGGTCCACACTGAAAAGGAAGAAAGCCCTCAACGAGATAGATTGGCTCTGTGGCTGCAGTGATGGGCTCACCATCACAGCAATTGTGAGGATGGCCCAGAACCAACCTTCTGTTTTTCCACAGGGTCACTATAAGTCATAACCGACCCAAAGGCCCCTCACAGCGACAGCTCCTGCCCTCTGAACCCTGAAGCTTCCTAAATAAGTGACCATGAACAGTACCTTTTCTTACGGCAAAGTTAACCATTCCAGAACTCCTTGCATTCCCCAGCCTCCACCTGCCCCAGCCTTCACTCCCATATCCAGGAAGCCTGCCAAGAAAGGAGTGAAACATTGTGGCCCCCTAATTATGAAAATACCTTCAGAGATTAGAAGGTCAGTGGTGAGCTAAATCCTCACTAAACTTGTGAAGACACTGGGTTTTTAAAAGGCTGTGTGGGCTGTTTGGGAAAACAAAGAGAAAACCATACTCCACAGTGGACTATACCACTTAGTATAGTTCACTACTATTTTGTGGCCTACATTTAAAATAAATAAATAAAAATTTTTAAATAATTTTAAAAATAAAAAATAAATAAAAGGCTGCAGGCCTTCAAACCTGAATGCAGATGGAAGTTCTTGTAGAAGCAGAGGCTTCCCTCTTAGACTGCACACCTGCCTGCCTTCCCCGCTTGCCTGCACACCTTCCTGCCTTCCCCGCTTGCCTGCACACCTGGTTTCTTTCAGCCCCTCCTTTCCTTTAACCGCTCCATTACTAGCACCCAGTTCTGCACAGTTGCTCCAGTCAACTTACTTCCTATCTCTTAGCCACCACTTTCACCTTCTTCTGATATCTTCTCATCCAGTGTTATTATCAAATTTTCCCATTAAAAATACGAGGCGCAGTCAAAAATATTGCTCCAAAATAGCGGAACCTGTTATTAAGCCAAAGTGTTAATTGTGAAGCTGTAGTCTCTTGGAATAGCCTCTCTCTATGTCCAAACCCTTCTGAAGCTGTTGCTCCTGGCCCTCTAAGCCTTCTTCAAAGGAGCCTGTGCTCTTCAATGTACAGCTGCATCAAAGTCGTGATTCGGTCTCCTCGAGGGACTCAAATCACATTCCTTTTCAGGACGCTTTGAGTTTGAGGAATAAAAAGATGTCTGAAGGTGCAAGATCGAGGCTGCAGGGTGGATGGGGGTTAGGTTTCCTAATGAAATTTTCATAGGTTAGCCCTTGCTTCCCTAGAAGAATGAGCAGAGGCTTAGAGGCTTGGTTGTGAAGGAAAGAAAATTCTTCAGCATGGCTTTCCTGGCCATTTTCTCACCAACGCAAGTCTCCATTTTCTTAAAACTTCATCATAACCCCCCTTGGCTGTCCTGTGACCCTTGGGGAAAAATATGTCAGAATTATCCCCTTTGGATCTCAAAACGTTTCCTTGAATTTAACTGGCCTAACCTAGCCCCTTGGAAGCCACTGTTGTGAGTGGACTTCGTTCAAGGCTAAGATCCTTACATGACTGAGATGATTTACCTGCAGCCATAATCCAATACGTTGAAACACATTTTATCTAGAATAAACTTATGAATGTCTGAATTGAAGCCCCAGGAGCAGACTTTCTGACTTACCTGTGCATAGAAGTCACTTCCCTTCTTATTAAGCATTAAGTGCAATGTCTTCACTCTAATTTACAAAGTACGGTATTATTTGCATGCCACAACCTCGTGTCTCAGCTCTCTACCCCAGCACCTTTCACTCAGCCTCACGGGCCTTCGTTTTGGTCTTCTAACCATCCAAGTTCATTCTCCTGCTGAGGTCTCTGCACCTGCTGCTCATTTGGCCTGCATCTTCAAATGGCTGGCAGTTGCTTATCATTTAATACCAGCTTAAATGTCCTTGGCCACCCATTCAGAAGTATTCACCAATTTGTTCTCCCAAATATGGCTTTGCAGATAATGTGGGTCATGGGGATAGTTATGCAGCTCATCGTCTCATTTATCAAGTATTTCATTTTACTAAAATGCATACTGGAAGCAATTCAAGAAGTAATAATATCTCTCTGGTGAATAGCACACATATTAACGGTGTCAAAATATTTAGCTTTGGAGTAAATCCAACTCAAAACTGAATCTGACACTTTCCCCCAGCCCTGTCTTTGATACAAGCCTTTAAATTCCACACAACAAAACTTCAGTGGTAGTACACAGTATTTTTAAACGTCGTAGAGAGATTTGGCCCACAATGCAGAAATGAACTCCTGTGATCTTAAAGGTATGCTATCTAAGCTTCAGAAGAATAAATAATCCCCCATCAGATGTTAAACCATCTTTGCCAATGGTGGTGAAGTCCTTGCCGACTAACCTAAAAGTTGACAGGTCAAACCCACCAGCTGCTTTGAGGAAGAAAGGAGTGACAGTGTGCCCCACAAGAATGCTGCAACCAGGAGACAGCGGACTGTGTAAGATATGAAAATAACAATAATTTACAATTGATCAGAGGTCCACGAGGGAGGGAGAGTAGGGGAGGAAGGGAAGGAAACAAGAGGAGCTGATACCAAGAACTCAAGCAGAAAGAAAATGTTTTGCAAATGATGACGGCAACATGTGTACAAAGGTGTTTAATACAGTGGATGTATGGATCGTGTTAAGAGCTGTAAGAGCCCCCAATAAAATGATTTACTAAATTATTTTTTAAAAGAATGTTACAACCTTAGCAACCCAATGGGGCCCTTCTACTCTCTGCTCCAGGGCCATTGTAAGTGGTGATCAACTCTATGATGGTAGGTGTGATTTTATTTTGCTTTGTGTTCCCTTTAAAAAAAAATCCAACTCGTGGTGACCACATGCATATCAGAGAAAACTCCATTCCACAGGGCTGCCAATGGTTTGCTGGTTTGCTTAAGAGGTTGGTGACTAGGCCTCCCACTTTTCAGTTAGCAGCCAAATATGTTAAATGTTTACACCTACACTCCCAGGGACACCATCTTCCCTAAGGATTTGGAGATTCACAGTGCAATCCTTTCTCTTCAAGTGTTGTTTTGCCAAGACGAAAGTGATCTTTCCCTTCATGTCGCATAAAAACCGTTGGGTCAGGGCTATCACCTGAATTAAGGAGGACTCCGGGTTTAGTTGATGGGTTACGGAAGCGGTTCTCGAACAATCCTGGGAAGTGACCCAGGAGAATTGTGATCACTCACATACCATAATGGTTTGCACATCTGCGAAGAGAATGAGTTGTTAAAACACCCTTAGGACACATGATACAAGAAGATCATCGTTAATGTGTCTAAGTTACAGAGGGGAAAGAGCAAAGACATAGGATATTCTAGGCCATGTTCGACACCACGGAAGACTCATGAGATTCTTTACATTATGCCAAGTCAGAAGAACATATCAACCATTGCTACTCTGTAATGATTCCATTAAACTCAATGAGTATTTCTTGGCTCAGATATATATATATATATATGCAGAGCACCTTGCAAAACAGGAACAATGACTAGCATATGCTTTTGGAGATTTTTTTTGTGAAAGAATCCTTCTGAACCACTAACCCTAAGATAGAATAGGCTCCTATTTCTGTACCTGGAAATAGCCCAAGAACAGAAAGCTCATCAGCAGTAATATCTACTGGTATTTATTGAAAGGGGCCATTTTAAAGCTTGGGAAAACTCCTACTGATATATATCTCTCTCTGAAGAGTTCTGAATCTTTTGCTATAAAAAAATAATGTAAAAATTTTTTCTTACCCAAAGAAAAGCATATCAACTGATTTTTAGTCAAACTGTTCTTAAAATATTGGCGATGTGAAGAGTTGTATGAGCCCCTAATAAAACGTTTAAAAAATATATTGGCGATGTGGCCGAATTATTCAATGAAGACTGTAGACTCTAAATACTGTGGAGGTGGGTAACAAAATCAAACATCAAAACGAGGTTTTCCTCAAGCCTCTAAAACTTCTCTCTCCCTCTTGCCTTCCACTTGGGAAAATGTCTTCCTCTATATAGCCCCCAATGTCACTGGCCTTTAGGCTGTCACATTGCTTGAAGGCTAGATTACTTTGTTATCCATTAACACCTCTCTCTTTGCTCCCCATCCAGGTCTGCCTTCCTGTGCTTGATTTCTCAAGTATTTGCATTTAAGTGCATGTCTTTTCACTTGCATTTTCTGTACTTTGTTCCAAATCAAACACCATCCTGTTCTCCTTGATGCACATTTAAAATCTTGTTGAGCGACACTCTTTTTGTTTCTACATGTCTGCTTCACACCCTGTCTCCAGAAGATTAATTTCCATTGACACTTATCTTCTGTTTACCAACTTCCAACCCACAGCCTTCCAAAGAAAGTAGTGTTTGCTGTGTTCCGACTACACATCTTTATCACTATTTAGTCAAAAACAATCTCCAAGTAAAGGACACTCAGAGCTGATGCCCCCTGAGAGGCTTTGAAGATGCAGTAGGCAGTCTCTGAAAGAGAAAAGCAGGAGGGATTCGATAAGATTTTCCATTGATTTTTTAAATCTGGACGCTTATTATGTTCAAAGTATTAATAAGTGCCACAAGAACTGCTAATAAAGCATAGTTTTTGTTCTTGAGAATATAATTGGACTGGGTTTGCTCAGGTCCACAAATACCCATAGTTCAGAATTCTAGTGAAGTGGGGATTCTAATAGGGAAAGAGAAGACCAGGCATGTCAGAGACTCATTCCCTCCGATGCAAGAAAGTCTCATGAAAACCAATCGTATATAAGCTTCTGGGTAGCATATGTAGCGTTCCAGCACAAACAAATACAAGTGGGCCTCGTGGGTGAAGTCCTGATGAAAAGTACGTCTGAAGAAACACCGTCACGGATTCAGCTGCATCATCTTCCCTGCCCTCTGCCACCCCCTCCCCAGATAATGTGAAAATCTTAGCCCCTGTACTTGAAAATATAACCTAGTTTGTAAATGGTATGGTCTTTCGCTATGTTAAAGAGGTCACACTAGAATAATGTGGGTCCCAAACGTAATCATTTCTGAAAAGTATCTTATAAAAAGGGCAGAAAGCAGTTGAAAGAGTGGTGCGCACAGCAAGTGGGCCTTGTCGCCTTTGAGGGGCTGCGCAGTGCCCCTCAGAGTGAATGTGAAGGTTCAACAAGCTTGGTAAAAAATAAATAAGTAAATAAAAATTAAAAGGGCAGAAAATCATCCAAAAGGACCAATGGAAAAGTCAAACCCTAGCCTCCATGACCTTACGAACAGAAGAACTAGATGGTGTCTGAGCACCACTGCCAACTGTTCTGAAAAGGATTGCAGTTAGAGATTCTGGATACAATGATAGGAAAATGTGGAAAGAAACTCAAAAAAAAATTTTTTAATCAGGCACACTGGTCTGATAGAGACTGGTGGAACCCCCAAAGTGTGGCCCTCAGTTCACATCGGAACCATTCACATCTGGAACTGAACGCACCCCTGTGGCTCGGCTTTCAGCCAAATGATAGACAGGAATGTAAGGTGGGTCTCAGGAAGGTATGCCTTCCATAGAGCAGAGAAAAGGGCAGCATTTGTGCCAGGATAAAGCTCAGAAAGCAAGAAGGGATAGGAAAGGATAAATGGAAATAATAAGCAGAGGGAGAAAGTGGGAACAGTGTGGTTACATTAGGGTATTGCATTCAATGTTGCTGAGGGCCGGGAAATAAGTGTATGATTAGTTGAATGAAAAATCAATTTGCACTGTAAATTTCCACCCAATTAAAAAATTTAAACAACAACAATAAAATCAGAATTACCATGGCTACTCACAGACACAGGAGGAAGGCCCGTATTATGGGAGGACCCATTCACAAGCAAAAGAATGCCCAGGATTGTGGGCAGACACCAGGAATCGGAAGAAAGGCCCACAAAAACCATCCGCTCAGCCAAGATCCTAAATCAGACTTTTAGCTTCCAGAATTGTGAGAAAACTTATTTCTGTTCTTTAAAGCCACCCACTTGTAGCGATGCTTGTTTTCCGGCAGCATGAAGTAGCTATGACAAACGGTGGGTGACCTGGGACTACTGGAGACCAGGGCACTTTGGAAAACAACGGAGCAGGAAAAGGAAAGTACAAAGTAACAAGTGAGAGCTCCAAAACTGGATTCAATGAAGGGGGTTAGCACAGGGAAACACAAAGGATTAAACACTCCAAATACCGACACTAATAGCAATGTCTTTGGCCTCGACAATTAAGCCTAAGTAAAGCTCATGCTTCAAGACACAGCCAAGCTTTCACCTTCCCCAACCACTGCTCCTTCGCACCACCAGGCTTGCCTTTCCTTTATTTCCATAGAGCTCTCTGTGTATATTTATGAACACACCTAACAAGTATGCTATCATGTTATGGCATGGTTTTTGGCTATCTAACTTGCTAGATAAGGTGATCCTCAATGGGAAAGACTATATCTAATCTCATTTGTACCCTTAGAGTTTAGCATGATGTCTGTTACACAAACATGGAGAAGAATTAGTTGTTATATGTGTTAGGCCCGGATTGATGAAAGAAACAAATCCATACATGTGTGAAAAAGAGATTTATATTGAGAAGTAATTATATATCAAGAAAGTTTCCAATTCAAGTCCATAAGTCCAATATTTGTCCATATGTCCCTCTTCAGACTCACACAGCCATATGCAATGATGCAGAATACAGGAAGATCACAGGCTGGTACATACAAAGTCATGTGGCTCCAAAGTCAGTAGAAACATGGCGGGGCTCCAACAGCTTTCAGGGCACATTAAGTTCATTTTAATGGTGGTGGAACAATTTGGAGAGGGTTAACAATAATGATTGTACAACATGAGGAGTGTGTGGTAGTTATATAATCATTTGTCAATCTGAGAGGACTATGAGTGAAGGGGTGGAGTCTGGCCAGTCAATCAAGATATAACCAATGAGGCCTTTGTGTGGGCATGACTTTCTCCTGAGAATTCTGGGAACTCCCATATTTTTCTTCCTTGAAGGTGGGAGACACTTTCCCTCTCTCTGCTCACTCCCTGAGAGACTCTCTACTGACAAAACACATGGTGCTACACCCTGGGAGCTGGAGAAGCCACATGGATCTACCATGATGCAACCAGACTTCTGGAGCTAGAGAAGCCTGCCAGTGCTGAGATGCTTACAAAACCACTGATCCACAAGACTTCCAACCCACTGGCCTGTGATCCTCCTGCATTCATCATCATTGCATGCATTTCGTGAGTCTGAAAAGGACTTTATAGATTGGTATCAGACATATGGCTAATATTAGACTTATGGACATTATCTGGACTGGGTTGGGACCTTTTTCTCAATATTCAATTGCTCTTGTATATAAACCTCTTTCTTATATGCATATGAGTGTCTATGAATTTGCTTCTCTAGTCTATCCAAAAGTTGTTGAATTAGTGTTTTGTTGTGTGTTTTTGCCAAAATTGAAAAAATTACATGAATAACAATGAGTATGGGAGTGAAGAAAATGTTTTAAAATGTATTGTGGTGAAGATTGTACAGATCTTCTTGATATGGTTGAACTATTGAATTGTATGATATGTAGATGAAGTTCCAGTGAAATTGTTTTTAAAAGGAAGAAGAATCTTAGGATGTTTAAAACCTGTCCTTTATCACCAATCTCTAGAGCATCTTGAGGGCCTTGTGTCAGAGATGCAGGAGAAGTGACCCCCGAATTGAACAGGAATTTAGTTGCAATGTGTCTTAAGGCCACTTTGAAAACCATGGTTTTTGGGACTCTTCGATGCCTCCTTCAGAAGTCATTCAAGTGCAGTCTATTTGTTTTGACATCAAGCTAACCTCAGGAGAAACAGAACACCATCTGGCATGATCCAAAGAGGCAGGGCCTGAGGGCGAAAGTATGTTTTATAAAAAGAAAGACCATCAACTAGTCTTTCCTTGATTTTCTAAGGGCTCTCTGACCCTGACATTAATCTACTGTGCGTCAGTAGAAGTTTAGTCTGCTTTTCATTTTAACAACAGTTCCATCAAGTTGGCTTGGCTTCCTAGCTAAATCAGGACCCAACTGCTTCTACTCTGCAAGCTAGAGTATTGGCATCCAGAACTTTGCACTTCTGAACAAGCGTTCATGCTAAAGCTAGCCTGTCAAGGACTCGGAGATGGATGGGCTACCGCTTATCCCTAAGCTACTTCAACATTTGCTGAAAGCCCCCGGGAGCTGCGCTTCTCACTCAGGAAGGCGAGATTAGAGTGGGACTTTGAGAAGATTGAAGTCCCGAGGGTGGTACTGACAGGCTTTCCTAAGGCCCTGTGTCAAATTTCCCACGCCTAGTAATTGACTGGAGGAAAATAATTGTTTGAAAGCCCACTTTAGCTTTATGAATGGGACAAGACATGGAAGGCGCTTATAGTTCCATAAAGAAGAAGCTTAGTGAGCTTACGGAAGGCTAGTCAAGCATAAGAGGAGTGCAGGGAAGCTATTTTGAAGTGACGTTTGCCATAGAGAGTTTACTGTAGGGGGAGGTTTGTGGGGTACTGATGTCTCCATCTAGCAGGCACTAAAGACCCTCAACTTCCTTCGGTGCCCTGTAGTTTTTCACTCTCTTCTATAAAAGATGGGTTTTCAATCAGACTCTCCTCTCCCATACTGCGCCCATCCATCTTCAGATGTCCGCTGTTCTCCCTCCTTTCTCGATGTAAGCTAGATGGATTGGAAGTACATATGTAATGGAAATCTGCCGCTGCCCCTCCCTCGGGGCCAGTGGATGATGGTGCGTGTGTGTTGTGGTTCTAATCCCAAACACAGGTGTGCCTTCCTGGAGGAGGGTTATACTCTGAGTCCCTGATGTACTCAGATGTCACCAGGTGACTTGCTTTAGCCAATTACACACAAGCAGAAGTGTGATGTATCACTTCCAAGAGGAAGCTTTAAAAATAAATTCACACACCTTTTAATTGAAAAATTATTACACTTATAAAAAATAAATTCACACTTTGCCTGCTTTCTTGTAACTCTGTCCCAGATAGAGGTGGCAATGTTCGGTTAAAGTTGGTCCTGTCAGCTTGGGTCCTAGTGGGAAGGGAAGGTTGAGGAGAGCTTCAACCAATTGGCAGTGAACATACAATGGAGAGTAGTGTGAGCAAGTAATATAGATAGATAGATAGATATAGATATATAGATATAAACCAGTGAACATTGGCAGATTAATATGCCCATCGATCCATCTCATAGATAAGTTAGCTATCTATTGCCACATGATAAATTACCCCCAAATGTAATGACCTCAGATAACCTACATATGTGAGTTCATGGTTTCTTTGAGTCAGGAATTCAGGCACAACTTAACAAGGTCCTCTGCTTCAGGGTCTCCCACAGGCTGAAATCACAGGGCCATCCAAGAGTGAAGTCATCTCCAGGGTCAAGTAGGGCAAGAACCTCTTCCAAGAACATTCAGTAATTGCTTGTGGGATTCAGCTCCTCGTAGACTATTGGAATGAGGCCTAAATTCTTTATTGCCTATGATTCAAAAGCAGCTCTCACTTCCTTTCTTAATACATGGCCCCATCCAATTAAGAAAGCAAGGAGAGTCATAGAGAGCACCAGCAGAATATCCTCTCCAGGCCTCATCATGGACGTGGCACACTTGATCCACTGGGTCCAGCCACACTCAAGGAGCGGGGTTAGAGGTGGCCATGACAAACAGTTGGCAGAGACTCTTGGGAACCATCTGAGAAATTGTCTACCACGGTGACTCCATCAAAAGTAGTCAACAAGAATGACTCGGGTACCTAAGCTTGAGTGGTAAGGTAAGAAATTGAATTGTGGGATTTTATAATGGGGGCAGGAGAAGGTTAAACACCTCGGTATTGCTGCTGTTGTCAGGTGCCTTCAGCTCTGTTCCAGCGCATAGCGCCCCTCTGCACAACAGAAAGAAACACTGCCCAAGCCTGCACCATCCTCACATCTCATCATGCCAGAGCCCGTCGATGCAGCCACTGTGCCATCCTGTCTTTCACGGTCTCCCTACTTTACCAAGCGTGATGCCTTTCTCCAGGGACCGGTCCCTGCTGACAACATGCCCACAGAACGTAAGATGAAGTCTCCTTGCCTCTAAGAAGCACTCCGACCATACTTCTTCCAAGACAGGTTTGTTTGTCCTTTTAGCAGTCCATGGTACTTTCAATATTCTTCACCAGCATCACAATTCAAATGTATCAATTCTTCTTTGAGCTCCCTTATTCAATGTCCAACTTTCACCTTGCACCTGAGGCTACTGAAAATATCCTGGCTCAGGTCAGACCCACCTTAGTCCTCAAAGTAACATCCTTGCTTTTCAGTACGCTGAAGAAGTCTTATGCAGCAGATTTACCCAATGCAATTTGGCTTTTGATCTTTTGACTGCTGTTTCCATTGGCATTGATTGTGGATCCACGCAAGACATGCCAATGAACATGAAGTATAACTGGAACTAAAATTAAATCGGTATTATTTCTGAAAGAAGTAAGTGAAAAGATTGGTCAAGTTAAGGCATCTTCAGGGCCACCCACAGGTATCACAGAGATATTGATATCACTACTCTCAATCTAAATTCATCTGATGACATTTTCCAAATCTGCATGTCTCTGGCACATTGTATGTAAGATGCGGAACCAGATAGATAAACTCTCAGGTTAAACTATCAGAATCAACTGGAAATTTTGTTTTTCAAACTATCTGTGTTTATATACCACCCTCAAAATCTTCTAAAATCTCTGTAGAGGGGCATTTTAGTTCACGTAGTTTGAAAACTTGCCCAAATTCATTCTGGAATAACTTCATCAATATAAGCTGCTTGTTGTGTAGGATTTTATCTTAGAAATGAATAGATACTCAGGTTTGTCATGCATCAATTCTTTCCATTTATTGAAAGGTAGCCATTGTAATTCACACAAGTAAAGCCTCACGACATTCCTTTAGAGCCAGAGAACTTATTTCAATTACAATATTAGTTCAGTAGGTAAAGTACAAATCTTTAGATTCAGGCTTTTGCCTTTTGCAAGTCATCTCAAGAAAAGGAATTGGTTGTGACTCCAACTTGACAGAGATCACTCATATAAGATCTGAGGTTGGCATCCGTGGACAGAATCTCGGACAGCATCAGGCTTGAGACAGAAGTTTCACCTCTGTCTTCTCTCAGTGAGCAAAAATTCAATTAATAAATTAAATTCCCACATTGGCCTCCCTCAATAAGAGCTCGTCTATGACTTTGTCCAGGGTTAGAGATGAGTTGACTATCACATCTTTTCTTCAAGGTTAGGGATCAGGGAGGTTGTTCAGACTTACCCCTCCCGCAAGTTCACAAAGATTAACTATGTTTTGCTCTTTTGTTTGTCACAGCATGAGAGGGAAACGGCAACCTCACAGTTGTTTGCTTTCTTCAGATATTTCAGATGTGCAAGTTCAGAAATTTGCTAAATGGCTTCAGGTTTCTAATGACTTCCTTGGTGTTAAAGAGACATATTTCTAAGTTCGAATAATGAGTGCTGATTCGTGTGTGTATTGAAAGCCTGATAGTGACTTAATACTTTATGTAATTTGGAAGACTCGAAGTAACATACACAACTCCCTGGTAAAGAATCGCTGATTAGGTTTTCTAAACTTGGATCATCTCAAGAGGTGTAAGGATCAAGGACATGGTTTGGGGGGCTTTCTTCAGAATTCCTAAAGAACAGATATTCTCTCTTAAAACACACGGAGTTCAATAACTAAGCCAATATAGATGGGCAAACCCACTTTCAGCAGAGATTTCCATTGTTCTCTTATGTAAGATGTCATAGACACATCCCAAGTGGTTTTCCAAGAGTGCGTAGCATATAGCAATATGCCCCACTGAGGTTTTCTACTCCCGTAAAGAGTCACAGTCTCGTAAGTTCACAGAGACAACTCTACCCTGTCCTATAGGGTTACTATGCATCAGAATCGACTCAATGGCAATGATATTGGGATTTTATTTTTTTATTTTTGGTAGTAAGAAATAACTTAGCCTTATAATGCCTGAATTTTTTATTTCAGGGAAAAATTTGTCTTTATTCTTTACTTTCATAGTTATCAATATATATAAATATATACATTTAATTAAATGTTATGAAAATGTCATGCTCAGCATTATAGAGTTAGATGAGAGATTTAGTTATACTCAAGCTGAGCAGATAATATGTTCCCACTTTTTTCAGATCATAAAACTGACCTTCTACCTCCCCAAACAAAATGGAAGAAATTTGGGCCCAAAACTTCTGAAAACTTAAGGTTTTTGTCTTTGTTGTGTTTTCATTTTATTTTTTATCCACTTGATCATAACAGAGAAAAGAGCTGGGGGCGGGGAGAAGAGGGAGAGCAAGAAAAAACAAAACTTGAATTCTGAAAAATGTTCTAGATATTCTAGAAGACATTTCTTGATGGTCAAGATCCTCCTTGTACCTTGAAAAAACAAACTGTTCTATGGGATGTTGGAAAATATCGAGTTGAATTCTCAAAGTCCGACCTTTGACTTTCTTTCCAACTATGGACTAGGAATATTTTTACCACTCGGGCCACAGCCTTTGGGTGAGCCTCTGTCTTGGGGCCCCACTGGAGGTCTTCTTCCTGGGTGGGCAGGAGAGATCTTGAAGGGGCTCTGCACTTGTAGAAGAGCAAAAGGTTCATTGTGCCCATGTTACTCATGAAGAGAGACCCTGAGGAGCCACCGCTGTGAGCATTTACAATGCTTTTTTTGCCCGGATGCAAATGTCATTTCTTTGCCATTTATGCTCTGGATCAGGGCAGCTCTCGGACGAAGCCATCATGGATGGGCACTGACTTATGCCAGCAGGGGGACAAAAATGGACTGCAACTGTAGCTTTGCCCGCAGCAACTGTCAAATACACAAACCCATTTCTCCCTGTACTTAGTCCTGAGCCTTTCCTCAGAAGAGGAAAAATAGCCTTCAAAGAAAATTGTCAAGTTTATTTTATTTTCATTTCTGAAGCGAGGGTGCACATAAAAGAGCAAGTAGCTTATAAATACCGTAAACTATGTTTTAGGGATCTTCAGATTTGCCTTAAAGCGGTCTTTATGCATGTGAACTGTGATGCTGGGGAAGAGTATTAAAACTACCATGGACTGCTAAAAGGACAAACCAATCTGTCTTGGAAGAAGCATGGCCAGAGTGTTCTTTAGAGACAAGGATGGTGAGACTTCTTACATACTTAGGACATATTGTCAAGAGAGACCAGTCCCTGGAGAGAAGGTCATCATGTTTGATAAAGTAGAGAGGCAGCAAAAAACAGAAAGGCTCTCAACCAGCTGAAGTTACACCGTGGCTGCAGCAATGGGCTCAGCGCAGAATAACGGTGACAATTGTGCAGGACTGGACAGTCTTTCCTTCTGTGTGTATAAGGCCGCGATGGCCAAAACCCACTTGATGGCGCTTAACAGCAATGTCTTCATGTTTGAACCACTCCGAGAGAACACAGAGAAGTGAGGTTCTGCACCCTTCTTCCTCTCCCCCACCCCCAATTCTGTAAACACATTTCTTGGATCTGGAGTTGTGGACATAAAACTCAGCGGGTCTCAGTTACACCGGGACAAGTGAGCACAATGGGGCTAGAGCTGGACCAGAGGAACTGGGAGGCAGGAGAAGAATTCATGGAGAGGAATTCATGAGGAAGCGTTAAAGCAGAACTTCCTAACTTGGCAGCAGGTTGGAACCGCCTGGGGAGCTTAATCATCCCTAGCACTTTGTACTAGGTAAGTGTGCTACACAGGACTTCGTTAAAGTATTGAAAGCAAAGGTGTGACTCTGAGGACTAAGATACCCCTGACCGAGCCTTGATATTTTTGGTCATTTCAGATGCATGTGAAAGTTGAACATTAAATAAGAAGACTGAAGATGAGTATGTGTATTGGAATTACGGTGCTGACAAGAACATTGAAAGTACCATTGTCTTGTTGTTGCTGTTGATAGCAATAGAATCCATTTGGACCCATAGCAACCTACTCTGTACCATCACCTGATTCTGTACCATCCTCACAATTGTTTGTATGCCTGGGACCATTGCTGCGGCCACTGTGTCAGTCCATCTCCTTGAGGACCTCCTCTTTTTTGCTGCCCTTGTACTTTACCAAGCATGACGTCCTTCTCCAGGACTGGTAAATCCATCTCCTTGAAGGCCTTCCTCTTTTTCACTGCTCCTCCACTTCACCAAACATGACTGGAATTTGGGATGTGTGACTGTCCATGGGCTACTGAAAAAAACCAAATCTGTCTTGGGAGAAGTACAGGCAGAATGGTCCTCAGAGCAAGGATCGTGAGACTCTGTCTCTCATACTTTGGACATGTTACCAGGAGAAACGTTGTGCTTGCTAAAGGGGCAGTGAAAAAGAGGAAAGGCCTCAATGAGATGGATTGACGTGGTGGCTCCAACAATGGGCTCAAATACAGCAACACTTGTGAGGAAGGTGCACAATTGGGTGGTGTTCTGCTCTGTTTTGCATAGGGTCACTATGAGTTAGAATCAACTCATCTAACAGCAACAAGCCCCTGCAGGAGCCCAACAGGTATAGTGGCTTAAGAGCTGGCCTGCTTACCTAAAGTTCAGCAGTTTGAAACCACTCTAAGGGAAAAAGATAAGGTTTTCTACTCCCACAAGGAATTAGTCTCAGAAACCACAGAGGCACTTCTACACTGTCCTATAGGGTCTCTAAGAATCAGAATTGACTCGATGACAATGAGTTTGAATTTTTTTTTAAACCCAGAAGCCTGTAGTGCAATGGGTACACAAGTGTCTGCCAACTCAGCAGGAGAAGAGACCCGGCTATCTGTTCCCATAAAAAGCAAACCCAGTGCTTGACTCTGACTCATAGAGATCCTGTAGGACAGAAGAAAACTACCTCATTGGGTTTCCAAGGCTGTAGTCTTTCCAGAAGCAAACTGCACATTTTTCTCCCACAGAACATTTGGTGGATTTGGACCACCGGCCTCCTGGTTAGCAGCCACACCCTTATCCCAACTTCTTCTCATAGTTCACAGCCTCGGACACCCTACGGTGGTAGGCAGTAGGGTAGTCTACTCCAACTTATAGCACTGCTATGAATCACAATCACCTGGACTACACAGAGCAACAGCATGCAAGACCCACTGAGACCTGGGAATAGCAAGGCAGAGGTGGTTTTAAAAGTGCCTCATCTCAAGGAAACTTACAGAAGTTGGGTAAAGTTTCAGAGTAAAGTGTCAACAAACAAGAATCTGTTGGGTTTCTATACACTAACAATGGAAAATCAGAAAGATTAATTAGGGAAACAATTCAATTTACAGTGGCATCTAAGAGAACAAAATACCTAGGAACAAAACCAACCAGGGACTTGAAAGATTTACACAATGGAAATTATACTATTCTGCTGACAGAAATTACAGAAGACTTAAATCAGTGCAAAGCTTTTCCATATTCATGGATTAGAAGACTTAATATTGTTAAAATCTCAATACTACTCAAAGTGGTCTATGAGAGGTAGAACGGAGGCGTGGAACAGAGATAGAATTTAGCCAGGAATATGAAGTTGAGAAAGATTTTATTGAGGCAGGGAAAGAAACTCCGAGAGGGAAGGGGGAGCAGAGAAAGGGATGGGATGTGGGTGGGGGTGCATCTTGAGCCCCCAGGCGGATTCTATGACCCAAGGAGTTAGGTCAGGGAAGTCTTGCCTGGTACTGGGTCAGCAGGACATATGTAAGTTATGAGCTTAAAGGCACATGGCCCGGTCAGGGGAAGGGAGGTTCTTAGTGCTGCGGTTGCAAGTTTCAGGCCAGGTGACAGCCTGTCAGTAAATCATGCTGTTCTTAGGAAACAATGCTAGGGAGAGGGGGGCTGTGTTCTGTCCTGGGAGGTAAGCCCTGTGAAATGCTGAAGGCAGGTGCTTTGAAGCTCAGGTGCTTTGAAATTCGACCAGGTCATTTGTCTTCTGGAGAAGCTGGTACAAGGGGCTGCCTGGTCAGGACCCGGCCCAAACAGTCTATTGGGGTAACACAATCCAAATAGAAACTCCAACAGTTTTCTTTGTAGAAATGGAAAAGACAATCTTTAAGTTTACATGAAATGACAAGAGGCCCCAATAGCTAGAACCAAGTTTGTTGGTGGTGGGAGGTGTCTTCGAGTCAGTTTCTATCCACAGAGACCCTGTGCACAACAGAACAAAGCCCTGCCTGGTCCTGGGCCATCTGCCCATTGTTCTTAATCTTGAGCCCATTGTTGCAGCCTCTGTGTGAATCCATCTCATTAAGGGGCCAGTGTTTAAAGTGAAGAGAATGTGGGGCTTACACTTAATATGATTTTAAACATATTAAACCAATATGTCACAGCGTGTCATAGGTATGACAATAGACACATCCCATTGCTTTTGTCCATTCTAATTTAGAGTGATACTGTAAAACAAAACTGCCCCACAGGGTTTCCAAGGATATAATTTTTACAGAAGCAGACTGTCACACCTTTCTCCTAAGAGGTGACTGATGAGTTTGAACTACCAAGCTTTCAATTAGCAGTCAAGTCCTTAACCACTACACCACTAGGGATTCTTAATAGACATGTTAGACACATAGAACAATAAAATAAACTAGAGAGTTTATAAATACACCAGCACATCTCTGCTCAAATGATTTTTACAAGGGCACTAAGCCAATTGGATAAGAAGAGTCACTTTTACAAATATTGTTGAGCAAACTAGGGGGGGGGGAGGCTTGTGGTGTATTAGGCTAATCTTGGGCTGCTAACCTCATGATCAGCAGTCTGAAACCATCAGCCACTCCAAGGGAGAAAGATGAGGCTATTTATGCTCATAAAGATGTGCAGTCTGAGGGATCCACAGGGTCAGTTCTCCTCTGCCTTATATGGATGCTCTGAGATCCATAAATGACTCAAAGGCAGTGAGTTTGGAGTTTGGGGACATGCAGAAAAATGAAACAAGATACGTGCCTCACACCATATACCCCCCAAAAAGAAACTGGATTAAGAAACTAAATATGCAAACTAAAGCCATGGAAATTTTAGAATACATAGGAGAGATGCTTTTATCTATGAATTAGCCAATATAACAATATCAAAAGCACAGACAAAAAAGGCAAAATAAATAAAGAGGACATGGCAGAAATTAGAAATTTTGTTCACCAAAAGGCTCTTTTAAAAGTGAAAAGATGAACTACCAACTGGGAGAATATCATGGAAAACTATTCAACTGATAAGAAGCTAATAACTATATAAAATGTCAACAACTTAACAACAAATAACCCAATAATAAAGTGGGGAAAGACCTTGAATAGATATTTCACCAGAGGGCATTCAAATGACCAACAAAGACATGGAAAAAAATAATGTCATTAGTCATCATAGACATGCAAATTGAAACCACAATAGGATTCAATTTCACTGCCACTAGGCTGGCTAATATTAAAAAAAAACAGGAAATAACAAATATTGGCAAAGATGGAGAAATTAGAATCCATTTCCATTGCTGATAGGAATGCAAAACTGTGGAAAACAGTATAGTGATTTCTCAAGAAAAGAAAAACCCTAAAAATAAAACTGCTATTTGACTCCCAACACAGGGAATCCAGGACAGATTAAACCCCTTAATACTACCAATAATGATAGTATCGATACCAGGAGGGGAAGGGGAAGGTGGGGGGAGAAAAGGGTAACCAATCACAATGATCGACTTATAACCCCCACCCAGGGGGACGGACAACAGAAAAGTGGGTGAAGAGAGACAGCAGTCTGTGTAAGACATGAAAAAATAGTAATTTATAAATTATCAAGGGTTCATGAGGGAGGGTGGGGAGGGGAGGGGGGAAATGAGCTGATACCAAGGGCACAAGATCAAAGAAAATGTTTTGAGAATGATGATGGCAACATATGTGCAAATGTGCTTGAACACAATGGATAGATGAATGGATTGTGATAAGAGCTGTAAGAGCTCCCAATAAAATGAGTTAAAAAAAAACAACCTATTATTTGACTGCCGAATTCACTCCTTGGGATATACCAACAAAACTTGAAAGCAGAATCTTACACAGAAGCCAGTGTGAATTGCAACACTATTCTCAATAGCCAAAAGATGTAAATAACTTAAATGTGCATAAATAGATTAATAGACTGAATAAAATGTGGTACATACATACACACAATGAAATACTATTCAGCCAGTAGAAAAAATGAAATCTTGATACATGCTACACCAGAGATCTAGCTTAAACCAGTCACAAAATAATGAATATATATTTACTCCTTTAAATAAAAATACAAGAAAAGGAAAGTGTGGAGAGACCAAAGTTTACCAGGGATGGGAGGAAGAAAAAACATGGAGAATTAACAGTGATTGGAAAATCATATTGAATACAGATGGGGTTTCACAGCTACAGCAGTCGATTAAGTTGTACACTGTAAAAAGTTGAATTGGCAGAAGGTGAATGGTAGGTACACTCATATTTACAAAAAATGATAAAAAGAAATAAATGAAAAGTACTAGTTATGGCTACTTATGTACAAGCAAATACTTGGGAGATTTTGTTCCTTGGTTTGAAGGTTTAAAATCAGAGTTTCGTAGGGCATCGCAATGTTTACTGCTTCTGTTAGATCTCATAGTTCAGCGCATCATGTGTGGAGTTTTAAAAACTTACAAGATGGCATCTATGACATGACCATTGGTCTCTGTCAGCATGGAGCAACAGAGGAGGAAGAGGAGTCAGGAGGAAGAGGTAGGGAGGGAATGTGTGGCTGGATGGCTCCTGGCTACCATTATTAAACATTTTGATCCAAGATGCTAAAAAAGAATCCTGATCAAAAGGGGGAAAATACAGAGCAGGATTCCAATGTTCATGGAGTCCACACTGTCTGGAGCCGTGGAGACTGGATGAACCCCTGAAGCTATTGCCCTGAGATCATCTGTAAACCTCAAACTATCCCCGGAAGTCTTCTGAAAGCTGAGCTGCTACTGCTGTTGTTATTGTTGTTGTTGTTGTTGGTGGTGGTGGTGGTAGTGGTGGTGGTGGAGGTGGTGGTGATGGTGGTGGTAGTGGTGTACCACTGAGATAGCTCCTACTCATAGTGACCCTCTGTATAACAGAGTAAAACACTGCCCGGTCCTGAGCCACCCCCACAATTGTTCTAACCTTTGAGCCACTGTGTCATCATCTCCCTGAAGACCTTCCTCTTTGTCGCTGCCCCTCCACGTTACCAAGCATGAAGTCCTTCTCCAGGGACTGGTCTCTCCTGACAACGTGTCCAAAGTGCTTGAGGCAAAATCTGGTCATCCTTGCCTCCAAGGAACATTCCAGTTGTACTTATTTTAAGACGAATTTGTTCTTTAGGCAATCCGTGGTACTTTCAATGCTTTTCTCCAGCACCACAGTTTAAATGCATAGCATTTTCTTAGGTCTTCCTTATTCTATGTCGAACTTACACGTGCATATAGGGCAATTTAAATGACCATGGCTTCGGTCAGGAGCACCTTAGTCCTCAAAGCACCTTCTTGCTTTTCAACAGTTAAAGAGGTCTCAGTAGATTTACCCAATGCAAGTTATTGAACTCATGGTTGCTGCTTCCATGAGCATTAATTGTGGATCCAAGTTAGATGAAGTCCATGACCTATTGGTCCAGTTGTGAGGATTTGGGTCTCCTTTACATTGAAGACCCCACTGAAGTCTGCAATCTCTGATCCTCATCAGCAAGTGCTTCAAGCCCTCCTCACTTTAGTAATCAAGGTTGGGTCATCTGCATATCATGATTGTTAAAAAAAAGTCTCTCTAAACATGATGCCACATTCTTCATTTAACCCAGGTTCTCTGATTATTTGCTCAGCATGTAGATTGAATTAGTGTGGTGAGCAGATACAATCCTGCTGCACACCGTTGCTGACTTTATACCATGTGATATTCCCTAGTTCTCTTCACATGACCGCCTCTCAAGCCATGAGAGGCACTTGTATGAGTTTCACACGAGCATAATCAGGTGTCCTGAAATTTTTCTCAAGGTGCCCATAGTTTGCTATGATCCACACAGTCGAGTGCCTTGGCATAGAAACACAAGTCACCATCTGTCTGGTATTCTCTGCTTTCAGTCTAGATCCATCTGGCATCACCAGTGCTATAACTTGCTCCATGCCCTCTTCGGAATCCAGTCTGAACCTCGGTAAGTGCCCTGTGCTGGTCACCAATCCTGCGACCATTGTTAGATGATCTTTAGCAACAATTTACTTTATGTGATATTAATGACATTGATCTATGACTTGAGCATACTGTGGAGCCACTAGCCATGGAATGGGCACAAATCTGTATCTCTTCCAGTAGCTGTCTTCCAAATCCCTGCACATGGACCAGTCAATGTTTTCAGCAGCTGGCTGCAACATTTAAATCGGTATTCGATCGATTCTTGGAGCCTTGTTTTTGGCTAATTCTTTCAGGGCAGCTTGAACTTCTTCCTTCAGTGCCATTGGTTCTTGCTCATATGCTGCCTCTTGAAATGGTGGGATGTCAACTAGTTCTTTTGGGTACAGTGACTAAGTCTGTTTTCTCCATCTTCTTTTGATCTCTACCTTGAGCATTATGCTCTGTTAAGAAGTATCTAGATGAGATGGAAGGGACAACAGTAACTCTAAAGATTAGAAAGAAACCATAGAAGGTAATGAGTTTACATTAATGGAGCAGGGAGAACTCAGAGAGGGAAAATGTGACTGTAGGTGCAACACAGAGAGTGCAATCAATTCCGCCGTAATATATATGTAGAAATGGTTGGATTGGTGTATTTTTCAGTGATAACACATTTTAAAGGGGGCGGTCTCATGAGAGAATCGTAGTACTCTGTATTATAATGAAAACCAAACTCATTGCCATTGAGCTAATGCCAACTCATAGCAACCCTAGAAGACAGGGTAGAACTGCCCCCGTGGGTTTCTGAGACTGTAACTGTTATTAAGATTAGAAAGCCCCATCTTTCTACCACAGTAGTGTCCAGCTGCTGATCTTATTGATCGCAGCCTACCATGTAATCACGACACCACCAGGGCTCCTTATCCTGTACTGTAGAAAACAGCACTGTAGCAACGTGGTTAAAACCATGGACTAAAGCGACGAAGCACCTGAACTAAAATCCCAGTTATGTTACGGACCCCCAGTGTGCGCTTATACAAGGTGCATCTCTGTAGCTCAGGGTTTTTCCCCTCTATAAAATGAAAATGGATTGTTGCAGAACCACTTCGGTTAAAATCTGACACCTTGTCATTTGATCTCCTTTTGACCTATTTTAATTTTGTTCAAGTTTTTAATGTTTCCTGTTTTCTTTACAATTGAGGTTTTTCTCTGGTTTTTGTTATTGTTATTGGTTGGGGGGCAAGGTTGTTGTTGCTTTTTCCAGTATATGAAATCCAGGATAGCTAAATCTATAGAGACAGTAACTGGATTCATGGCTTATTGGGGTCATGGGAGGGGAGATTGGAGGGTACTGGGCAGCTAATCACAATGAGTACAAAAATCCAGAAAATGTTATAAAACTAATGGTACAACTCTTTTTAATATGAATGGACTATTGAAATGTGTGATATGTGAATTATATGCCAACAAAATTATTTCTTAATCTGCCTCTCAGAATGTTTGTGAGGATGAAATGAGGAAATAAAATCAAATATGTAAATGTGGTGGTTAGAGTTTGTATCACCTGGTACCTGGATGAAGGTGTAGCGGGGGGAGTCCAACTCACCAATCAAGTCACAGCCTGAGCATGTTTCCTTGGGGCATGGCCTTTCTATAAGAGAGACACTGGGATCTCTCTCTCTCGCTCACTCTCTCTCTGGGACACACAAGATACCCAACAGCAACAACAAATCTTTTCAGGAATAGATCACCAGATCTTTTCTCCCGAGAGCGCTGCCTGATGGCTCAAACTGCAACCTTTGAGTTAGATGCTAAACACTTGACCAATGCACTTCCAGTATCAAATCATACTTCGTATCAAATCACCAGGCCCTGAAACACTTCTGTTAGAATGTTCACTATCGTTTACCTGATTTGCAAACAATAAGTGAAGCTTCATGCATCTGGATGCCAGATAGTTACAGACATTCCTTTGTGCTTCAGCAACGCTTAGGCTGCCCTGGAAGAGGGGGCACCAAACAACGAGAATCACTGGGATGAGTTGTAAAAGAACAAATCCTTTTGAGATGCACTGAACTCTGAGCTGTGCTTATGTTACTGCTGTCATATGCCTTTGAGGAACACACACACACACTCATAGGGCCTGTATACAACAGAATAGGACCCGTATGTCCATAGGGCTTGCTGGCTGCTATTTGGAAGTAGATCATCATGCTTTTCTTCCTACTCCTTCCTAGTCCACTGGAGCCCATTCGGCATCATAATGACATTAGTGATTATGGTAGTGTTAGTGGTTTTAAGGTTCATTGGCCAGGAATTGAACTCAGGTCTCCAGCATGGAAGTTAAGAATTCCACTACTAAATCACTACTGCCCCCTGAGCTGTGCTTAAAGCCACCTTCAAATCTCATGTTCTGATAGAGGAGCTTTTGCGATTTTTTAAGACATAGACTGGATCTTGTTTCCCTGCTTACTCCCTTCAATGCTTACCTTTGCACTTTAGAAAAAACATCTTTCATGCCTTACAAAAATGTAGCTTAAGTTAACCTGTTTAATGTAGGGGGGATGAGGGGAATCCCCCTTATTAAATTCAGTTAGCCTAAGGTACTTTATTGAATGCAGTCTGTTATAGAATCTCTTATAAATTTCTGAAACATAAACAGGTTGGATGTAGATACCACCTAAATGGCCCAGATACTGCTGAGATTCTTCTCTTATTTACTTGATTGTTAGTGATTAAAAACTAGGCCTTGCTATCTAGTGAGTCAACAAAGACATCCTGAGTCTGGCCTAAGATTTAAAGAGCCCTATTGTGTCATTGCTCGCTCCTAGTGAGCCCTTCGTGTTTCTCAAGGTTACTCTGAAACCTGAGTTAACCTAAAACACCTATACTTGCCTTCCCAAAGCACAAACTGCAAAGTAAAAGGTATGTATTCTCTAAGTGCTCTGATTTTGAGCAGGACACCACAGAGGCAGACTGTATTGCTGTTGGTCTCCTCGTTGGAATCTGCTAATAAACCTAGAGAATGTGCTTCCTCTAACTTGGTGTGAGTAACTTGTCTGTGCTGCTTCAGGGTAAGACACCTGCCTTTCTGGAGACAAAAATCTGAGTGCTTTGGTCCGACATCTGGCTCAGACTCTGACCTCCAATTCACCTTGGATTCCATAGACTCTACAGCCAGAAGTGTGCCATCTGACCTGTCAACCCCAGGATCATCAACACCTTCAGCTTCACATGTCAAAGGAAGCCGCCAACCTGACATCTGGTCTTGAAACTTGCTTGCCTCTACAACTGTGCAATCAGTCTCTCTGGTGCATACATAAGCATCACTGGATCCGCTTCTCTAGAGAACCCAGTCCAAGACAAAGCCCTTCCCTCTCCCTCCCACATGTGCACGCACACACACAAACATGCATACAGGTCCAAGCATGAAAGAAGGGCAAAGCCACTCAAAACTCACCAGGGCTCCACAGAGGGAGATATAAACCTGGCCCAGGGCACTGTGTCTGACCATGATGTCCTGTGAGGTCTAATCCCCTATGAGCTATCAAGTTACTTCTCAAGACGATCTCTGTAGAAGCTTTGCTGTAGGGCACCTGCCTAACCCCACAGAGAGTTAACTTCAGGAGGACATTGGCGCTCCCACTCAGTACATCAGGGTGATGGAACAAGTGATGGACTGTGGACAACTAGATGACATCATGCAGGATTTAAGCATTGACTTCCGGTGTGGCATAAGCTTCCTTGTGACACTGCAAAAATAGAGATCTGGTGCCTCCAGAGTGACGGCTGAGATTTCCTTTCCTAGGGAGCGGAAAGGTTGAGCTGAAATGACTGTTGATAATACCGCCTGACTATAGCTCAAGAACTATTTCCCTGAGCTAAGCCAGGATTTTGCCGTCAATCTGTTCTTTTATAGCTGTATCCGCTGGGGGAATTTTAGCTCTGAAATATTTAGCATTTGAAAAATGAGAGAGGAAAAAAAACTTATAAAATTCCATAGTCAAGAAGCTAAGGCCAAAAATCAAACCCACTGGCATCAATTCTATTCCAATTCATAGCAACCCTATATAGAGTTTCCAAGACTGTAAATCTTTATGGAAGGAGATAGCCTCATCTGTCTCCTAAAGAGCAGCTGGTATTTGAATCACTGACCTTGTGGTTAGCAGTCCAACATTTACCCAAAAGCATGACCAGGGCTCTTTTTTAGTGAAGCATTTAGAGGAGGAAATAATTTACTATTTTTTAAAATACCATTGAACTTCCTATTGAACAAGAACTGAGAAGAAATAAATGCTTAGTGCACTTTGGAGGGAGGGGTGTGCACACAATAGATTTTAACCTCAGAACCCTGTTATTTGTGCCTCAAGTAAGTAAGTTGCCAACAACAAAATCAAAACTCTAGATTAAACTGAGGAAAGCATTTTTTTTACCTTTCTATTGTGAATTGGGTGAAGACTTATAGAGTACGTCCATTTTCCATTAGATAATTCATACATAGTTTGCTTCATGACATTAATTGCAATCTGCACAATGTGACATCACTTGTCTGCTCCCTCCTTATGTTTCCTCTTTCCATTTCTACTTCTTTCCTAGTTCTTCTGAATTTTGTCCTATAGTGAATGCTGCCCTCTTGATTTCAAATGGTCGGGTATCCTCCCTAGTGGTACTGTCCCCTTACAGACCTGTCTATTGTTTGACTGAAAATTGAGCTATGAGGAGATGTGAGGGGAACAGTCCTGCCGCATGACATCGAAGACAGAGTCGAACGATGCCTGGCCCGGCTTCAGAGAAGCTGGACGGTGGGAGTTGGCTGCCCAAACCCGCTCTCGACATGTATTTGAACTTGTTTGATTGGCCTTGCCATAATTATTTGGAGTGCTTTTGTGCAAGATTCTAAAAAAGTTTATCATCCAGTTTTTCCCTTTCCTTATCTTGGTTACCGCATAAGGGGCAGAATACGGCATCCCCCTCCAGGAAATAACCCAAAGAGAAATAGAGTTCCTGGCCCTGATTTACCTTATACAGGGACTTACAATGAAAATGGCATAAGAATAGCTACCAAAGAAAGGTGTACAAGTTCCTTTCAGTAGTTTAAGTTTTATGGAACGGTTAGCAAGAAGAGGGCCTCTGTGATGTTTGAAGTCCACTGAAACAAAGCTACCTATTGTGAGGCAACTTGAAGTCAACTGAAGCAAAGCTACCTATTGTGAGGCAACTCCTACCTTGGTACAGAAAGACTTTTGGGAGTTTAATTTATGGGAACTAGTGGAAAAGTAAGAACAAGAAATGAAAGCCCTAGAGGAACAGCCTAAGAAAGAACAGAAAGAACAGCCAACACCTGTCAAGTAATTTTTGATAATGAAATGTATTAATGCTTTATTGATTTCGTAGTTAGAACAATGCGCCCTAGTTGGATGAAGTGTGCTCAGTTATTGTTAGAAGGTTTATGTCTATCACCCTTGTATGAAAATATTTTCGTTTCAAGATGTACCGTAACTTGTTACAGTCTTGTGGCCTGAGAATTTCCTAATGTATGATCTCAGGCCATGAGCTTTAATCCAAGAAAAAGAATATATAAATTGAAGCTTTGCATGAATAAAATTGGAACAGTCACCACAACCTTTGAGTTGTGTGATTTCTGTCTCCCACGCGTCGAAGCCTTACCCACCTAGCGGGGGACCTGAACCCGCTGCGGCTGGACCATGGCAGAGATGTCCAGACCAGTGACAAAAGTCCATAGACTTGGGGGTTTTGCCCATTTCTGTCTGACCAGTAAGTCTAATCTTTTTGATGATAATGATTTTTGCTCAACATTTATTGCCCGCTGTGTCCAGAACCCTCTATTCTGATCCCTTTCAGAACAATTAGTAGTGGTATTCAGGCTCGATCTAGTTCTTCTGGTCTCAGTGTCATGGAGACCGATGTGCATGTGGCTCATAAGTCCAATGGACTGATTGTTTTCACGCACCTTGAATTTTCTTCATTCTTCTTTCCTCCAGGCAGACAGAAACCAATAATTGCACCTTAGATGGGTGCTCACGAGCATTCAAGACTTCAGTCACTACTCACGAGAGTAGGATGTGGAACACTGTCTCTGAATTATGTTAGGCTAATTGACCTGGTTCTTGAGACCATGGTCCTAAGCCCCCAGGTCCAGTGACTCCTTCAAGGTGTTTGACTATGTCTAACACATTTCCCACCACCTTTCTGTCAGTTTGTCACACTATGTTGGCTTGTATTTTACTGTGATCCTTTAAGCTATGTCACCACTATTTCAATACCAACAGGGTCACCCAAGGTGGACCCTTCCAAGCTCCTCCCTTCAGTGGAGCTGCCGGAGTAAGAACAGATGGCAAAGAAGCAACAGAGGGTCCATTTCAGAGGGACTAAACTCTGGATACTTTATGAATAGCCGTGGAGCACTGTCTGACAGGGGACCGGAAAAGGAGCCCCTCTGGTGAAGAGGCACTCAGAATGTGACTGAGGAAGGGTCGGCTCCTCAAAGCAGAATCAACCAGAGTGACTTAGCTGGAGGAACGCTTGCAGGACCTTCGCTTGCTGTTGGGGCATGAGTCAAAATGAGAAGGAACAACTGCTAACATCCGTTAATATTTGGAACATGGAAAACGTACAAAGAATCTAAGAAAATTGGAAGTCATCAAAAATGAAATGGAATCCATAAAGATTGATGCGCTGGGAATTAGTGAGCTGAAATGGACTGATGTTGACCATTTTGGATCAAATAATCATGGTCAATTATGCTGCTAATGACAGGTCCAAGAGGAACAGTGCTATATTCACTGTCAAAAAGGACATTTCGAGATGCCTGTTATAGGATAATATCTATAAACCTACAAGAAAATCCAGTTGATACAATTATCATTCTAATTTGCACATCAGCAACTAAGTGAGTGCTAAAGAAATTTTGAAATTCTACTTCTTCGGTCTGAAATGGATCAAACATGCACTCAAGATGTATTGGTACAAGGGAGCAACAAGTGATCCAAAATTAGTAGCAAGGAGGGTGTAAGAGGCCTGGCAGGGCTTGATCAAAGGCAATGTAACCGAAAGAAATTATTGAAACCCAAATGAAAGCTGAATATGATAGTGGGCCAAAAGGAAAGTAAAAGGAAATAGAGGAAAGAATTAGGAGGCAAAGGGTATTTATAGAGGCCTAAATATAGACATGTAAATATATTTATATAGGATGATGGGAAAATAGATCTACGTGCATATATTTATAGGTTTAGTATTAAGGCAGAAGATGGACATTGGGCCTCCACTCAAGTACTTACTCAATGCAAGAATACTTTGTTCTGTTACATTGGCATTCCATGATGCATACCTTCCTGATACAATTGCTGAAGACAAACGTGTGCATAAGCAAATGTGGTGAAGAAAGCTGATGGTGCCTGGCTATCAAAAGATATAGCATCTGGGATCTTAAAGGCTTGCAGGTAAACCAGCAGCCATCTAGCTCAGAAGCAACAAAGCTCACATGGAAGGAACACACCAGCCTGTGTGACCACGAGGTGTCAAAGGGATCAGATATCAGGCATCAAGAACAAAAAAGTTATCATTGTAAATGAGGGTGAGCACAGAGTGGACACCCAAAGCCCATCTGTAGGCAACTGAACATCCCTTTACAGAAGGTTTGCTGGGAGGAGACAAGCTAGTTAGGGTTCAGGGTAGCAACGATGAAACACAATTTTCCTCTAGTTATTAAATGCTTCCACCCCGCACTATCATGAGCCCAATTCTACCTTACAAATCTGGCTAGACAAGAAGATGCAAACTGTTACAGACAGGAACCGGAAACACAGGATATCCAGGACAGATGATCCCTTCAAGACCAGCAGAGGGAAGGTGGGGTAGAAAGAGGGAACAGATTACAAGGATGTACATATAACATCCTCCGTGGGGGATGAACAACAGAAAAGTGGGTGAAGGGAGACATTGGAAAGTGTAAGGTATGACAAAATAATAATAATTTATAAATTATCAAGGGTTCATGAGGAAGGGGGAGTGGGAAGGGAGGGGGGAAATAAGGAGCTGATATAAAGGGCTCAAGTAGAAAGAAAATGCTTTGAGAATGATGATGGCAACAAATGTACAAATGTGCTTAACACATGGATGTGTGTATGGATTTTGATAAGAGTTGTATGAACCCCCAATAAAATCATCTAAAAAAAGATATTTGGATAAGTATTGATCATTGGAATGTGAAACCATAAAGATGTGGTCATGGTGATAGAAATGAAGCTGGAGATCACATGATAGAATTTTGCAAGAATAAGGACTTCTCCTTTGCAGATACCTTTTCAACAACATAAATGTGACTGCATACTTGGACCTCACCAGATGGAACATATAGGAATCAAATTGACTACATCTGTGGGAAGAGGTGATGAAGCTCAATGTCAGCAGCCAAAGCAAGGGCGAGGTATGACTATGGAGTAAGCCACCCATTGCTTATAATGTAAGTTCAGGTTAACATTGAAGAAAGTTCAATCAAGGTCAAAAGAATCTAAATACAACCTTGAAGATATCCCATCTGAATTCTGAGGGCAGCTCAAGAACAGGTTGGACACATTGGCTGGCAATGACAGGCTGTGCTGGTGAGCCGTGGGATGACATCACGATGACCATACAAAGAAAGTGAAGGGTCTTCAAAAGGACAACAGAGAAGGAAAAGACCACAGTAGATATTAGAAGAGACTCTGAAATGTTTTCTGGAACATAGAGAAGCTGAAGAAAATAGAAGAAATGCTGAAATAAAACGGAACAAGAATTTTGAAGAGCAGTTCTGAAAGACAAAAGGAAGTATAATAATGAACTGTGACAAGAACCAAAAAAAGAACGCACTTAGCATATCTCAAGCTGAAAGGACTGAATACATTTTCAAAACTGGAGTTGCATTATTGATAGTCAAAACTATTGAATTATGCAGGATACATCAAAAGAAAATGGAAGGAATACAAAGAAGGAGGTATTGTGCCCCCCCCAAAAAAAAACTAGTCAACATTCATCCATTTCTAGAAGCAGCATATGATTAAGAACCAACAGTATTTAAGAAAGAAGTTCAAGATTCACTGAAGGCATTTGTGAAAAACAAGGCTGCAGGAATTGACAAATACCAAATGGAATGTTTCAACACGCTGATGAAGCACTGGAAGCACTCCCTTGTCTAAGGCAGAATATTTGGAAGAGAGTTATCTGGCCTGCCAAATGGAAGCAAGCCATGCAAAAGAAAAGTGTCCCAATCATGTATGTAAATTCAAAAACAATAATGTTAATATCACATACAAGTAAGTTTTGCTGAAGATAATTTGACAGCAGTTGCAAAGGTACATCAACAGGGAGGTGACAGAAATTCAAGCTGGATTCATAAGAGGACATGGCATAAGGAATGTCAAATGATCTTGGCTGAAAGGAGAGAATGCCAGAAAGAAGTTTCCTTGAATTGTATCCACTACACAAAAGCATTCAACTGTGTGGGTCATAACAAATTATGGATAAGTTGGAGAAGAATGGGCATTCCAGACAACTTAATTGTGCTCATATGAAATCTGTGCGTGGACCAAGAGGCAGTTGTTCAAATCGAACGTGGGTTAAAATCAGGGAAGGTGTGTGCCAGGGTAGTATCCTTTCACTGTATTTATTCTATCTGCATATGGAGAAAATAATTGGAGGACCGGGACTATATGGAAGAGGAAAGTGGGATCAGGATTGAAAGGTTTATTCACAACCTATGTTATGCAGATGACACCTTGCTTGCTGTGGTTAAAAGAATGAAGGGTGGAGTCTAACTTGTCAATCAAGTCACACAGACTTATGATCCCTCCTTGTGGGCGTGGCCTTCTCATGAGGATTCTGGGAACTTCCTCTCTTCCTCCCTAGAGGCAGTGAACACTCTCCCTCTGCTTCACATTCCTTTTGACAAAGCCAGAGCCCTGGAGATGTGTCCACTGCCATTCGATCCACAGCCCTTTCCGCCCACCAGTCTGTGATCTTCCTGCATTTGGCACCACTGCATGTGCCGCGTGAGTCTGAAGAATAATTCATGCGTTAATATTGGACTTATGGGCAAATATTGAACTTATGAAATTGATCTGAACTGGGCTGGGGTGTCTTATTGATGCATAATTACTTCTTGATATAAAATTCTCTCTTATACATATATGAGTGTCAATGAATTTGTTTCTCTAGTCAACCCAGTCTAACACACTTGCTGAAAGACAAGAGGACTTGAAGTACCTGCAGGTACAAAATCAAAAACTGCAGCGTTCAGTATGGAATATAACTCACTATACAGAAAATGAAACTCCTCACAATCAGCCCAATAGGCAACATCACGATAAATGGAGATAAGATTGAAGTTGTCATGGATTCCATTGTTCTTGGATGCACTATCAATGTTTATGGAGACAGCAGTCAAGAAATCAAATGATTTCTTGTTAAATCACTGTTCAAGAACTGGTGAAATCTCCTGCACAAGACCTCTTGAAAGTGTAGAGAGGAAGGATCCTTAGGTAGACTATGTAACGTGTCCACACAGTTACATGGGCGGTGGTGTTATTTTGTTAGGTGTTACTGAGTTGGTTTCAACTCACAGTGACCCGTGTGATGGCGCAGAACTGCCCCACGGGGTTTTCCTTCCTGGAGCAGATAACAAGGTCTTTTCATCCACAGAGCTGCTGGGAAGGTTCAAACTGACAACCTTTCAATCAGCAGCCAAATACTTAAAACTGTTTTCCCGGGGCTCCTTCCATAAATGGTAGAGCCAGGGTTTGAAGCAGGTCTAATCAAACATCTATGTGCTTTCTACTTATTACACTACTTTTCTAGAAATATGGAATGCGAAAGGGGTTTCATTTAAATGTTTTCATTTACAAATCTGAATTTATGTTCTAAATTCTTAATCTTGAAGAGATAAATAGACCTAGCACTCATGAAGCGTGATTTACTCGCTATGCTTTGATTTATTGATTTTCTATCCTCCCTAAATTTCATATTCTCAGGATAGGCCCATAAATCATCTTGATTATCATTAAAGGAATGTCTACTTAATTGATTGTTTTTCATATGAAATTCCACGGAGTAAGTTTGGCACAAACTGGGAACACTCATTTTTGCAACATGTCTTTTTAGTACATCAGAGACTAATTGTTCCTTCCTCAATTATCTAAGTGGGCTGTTTCAAACTAGAATATAGCATATTAACTTATAAAGGGGAATTTTGTGAAAAATATCTGTGGATATTTTTATGAATTTATTAACTTGGCTAGTTGATAAAAATGTGGTCCTTCTCACAACACTGACCAACAGAATAGTTCTGAACAAGTGATCATTTACAGAGCAAGTGGGGTGGGGGGGCTGTCAGACCTCACAGTAACTGGGACACACAGAAACAAAATTCCTGAAAGCTATGTTCACTTCCTTAAGGTGCTTTTTTAAAAGTATAATTTGCTCCTCTTGGCCTTTAAACCACAGCCTTGAGGTGAGTTTCTGCCTTCCCCCTTTGCGTTCACTGTGTAGCTAGCCCTGAGGTCATTCAAGATTGTGGGATATAAAAAGACTTTTCCCCAGCTTCTCTCCCCCAAATATATATGTCAGACCTAGGACATTGCTTGCAACTAATGGTAAATGATTGTCACATTATCTCCCTGAAGGCACCAGCCATCCAGAGCAAGCAGACCCTTTGTCTGTCCCACCATCCGTGAGGTTCGCTCCCTACTCTTAGGGACAGTAGATTGCTTTCCTTGAAGGGCTCAGGATAAATCAAGTCTCCAGCTCAAGGACAATCAAGGTTAGGCTGCCATCATGAATCTAGGATCTGCCCATCTTGTCACACAAATACCCTTAATCTCCCCTCTTCCTGTAGCATATGCACCCCCAGATCACCCCCTCCCATTACTGTATACCTATAGTACAACCTCTTCCTGTGACATATATATTTACCTATAATCAGGGGCTTGCATGCCCCCCAAAAGATATGTAAGCCCTGGTTAGAAATAAATCACTCACTCTCTCCTCTCCCCTCTCCTCCATCTATTCTGTGCTCACACCCGGCTGGTGAGATCATGGCTATCCAGGAGGTGAGCATGCTACCATGAAATGTGTCTGACTCCTTTATTGTACCTTCTCTTCCATCTCTCTTATTCTCTATGACTCTACTACAATCTTTATATATTTTAGCCGTACAGTTGTGCTTATCGGACCCGTGATAGGCGTGAGGGGCTGGCTTCCCCACACAAGATAACTTCCCAGAGGTCACCGTCCGCAGAGAAAGGGTAATGGCTGTAAAGCTTCTTTGGTTTGAGACTCAGGCTGTTTTCAATCAGAACCAGCCTGCCTTAATGCTGCCATCAGCTCAAAGATCCGAGAGGCCCACTTGGGAAGCCCTGCTCTATGGGGTTAATGTTTCTATCAATGTTTTGCCACGGTCCAGCTGCAGCGGGTTCAGGTCCCCTGCTAGGTGGGTAAGGCTTCGACGAGTGGGAGACAGAAATCACACAACTCAAAGGTTGCGGTGACTGTTCCAATTTTATTCATGCAAAGCTTCAACTTATATATTCTTTTTCTTGGATTAAAGCTCATGGCCTGAGATCATACATTAGGAAATTCTCAGGCCACAAGACCGTAACAAGTTACATCATTCACATCATGATTGTTGGTTAAAAATTAGTACATCTTGAAACTGAAACTTTCTCATACAAGGGTGATAGACATAAACCTTCTAACAATAACTGAGCACACTTCATCCAACTAAGGCATATTGTTCTAACTACGAAATCAATAAAGCATTAATACATTTCATTATCAAAAATTACTTGACAGGCGTTGGCTGTTCTTTCTGTTCTTTCTTAGGCTGTTCCTCTAGGGCTTTCATTTCTTGTTCTTACTTTTCCACTAAGTTCCCATAAATTAAACTCCCAAAAGTCTTTCTGTACCAAGGTAGGAGTTGCCTCACAATAGGTAGCTTTGCTTCAGTGGACTTCAAGTTGCCTCACAATAGGTAGCTTTGTTTCAGTGGACTTCAAACATCACAGAGGCCCTCTTCTTGCTAACCGTTCCATAAAACTTAAACTACTAAAAGGAACTTGTACACCTTTCTTTGTTAACTATTCTTATGCCATTTTCATTGCAAGTCCCTGTATAAAGTAAATCAGGGCCAGGAACTCTATTTCTCTTTGGGTTATTTCCTGGAGGGGGATGCCGTATTCTGCCCCTTATGCAGTAAGCAAGACAAGGAAAGGGAAAAACTGGATGATAAACTTTTTTAGAATCTTGCACAAAAGCACTCCAAATAATTATGGCAAGGCCAATCAAACAAGTTCAAATACATGTCGAGAGCGGGTTTGGGCAGCCAACTCCCACCGTCCAGCTTCTCTGAAGCCAGGCCAGGCATCATTCGACTCTGTCTTCGACGTCACATGGCAGGACTGGTCCTCTCAATGTTTCTATCTAATTATATAGAATTAAAGTTTGGAAAAAGGAGTAGAGGTGGAATGAACCTCAAAGCCATGTCCTCAGTTTTCATAGGCTGTAGCCACTCCCTCTCTTACTCAGTGAGAGTAGTAAAGTGCTCTTGTTGCTTCCCAGAGAGCCTAGAGGAGTAGTATTTGCTGGGTTCTGTGCTGAACCCATCACTGCATTATACAGCAACTCTGGGATGAGTGTGAGTATTTATACTCCTTCTCAGATAAGGAAAAGGGGGCTCTCACTGAGACTCCAAAAGCAGCCAAGTTGGCCCCAGCACACTTCTGTCAGTGGGTCATGTCAGCATCCCTCCAAGGATTTTAGTGCATTGAATAGAATAAGGGGAGTAGGAAAGTCAAGGAATTCCTAGGTGTTGCAAACTATCAACTTGCTTAGCTGCTAACTAAAAGGATGGATGCTTGAGTCCACCCAAAATGTCCTGAAAGAAACACCTGGCAATCTACTTCCAAAATGCCGCCATTAAAAATCCTATGGAGCAGAGAAGAAAACAATGGGACTGACAATTCCAGCAGAACATGGAAAAAGGGGAGGCAGAGGAAAGGAAGTGGGTGTTAGCAAACCCAGTGCAAGGGAACAAGTGATCTAAAATAGATGGCAAAGAGAGTATAAGAGGCCTGGTAGGACTTGATCAAAGGCAATGTAACTGAGAAGAATTACTGAAACCCAAAGGAAGGCTGAACATGATGTTGGGACAAGAGGAAAGTAAATGGAAATAGAGGAAATAACTAGGAAACAAAGGGCATTTATAGAGATCTAAATACAGGTATGTACATATGTAAATATATTTATATATGAAGATGGGGAAATGGAGCTATGTGCATATATGTATAAGTTTAGTATTAAGGTAGCAGATGGACATTGGGCCTCCACTCAAGTACTCCCTCAATGCAAGAATGCTTTGTTCTATTAACCTGGCATTCCATGATGCTCACCTTCTCGATATAATCGATGAAGACAAAGCAGGTGCATAAGCAAATGTGGTGAAGAAAGCTGATGGTGTCCGGCTATCAAAAGATATAGCATCTGGGATCTTAAAGGCTTGAAGATAAACAGGCAGTCATCTAGCTGAGAAGCAACAGAGCCCACATGGGAGAACACACCAGCCTGTGTGATCATGAGGTGTTGACATGATCAGATATCAGGCATCAAAGACCCAGAACAAAAAATCATATCATTAAAAAAAAATCATATCATTGTGAATTAGGGGGAGTGCAGAGTGGAGATTCAAAGCCCATCTGTAGGCCACTGGACATCCCCTTATGGAAGGTCACAAGGAAGAGATGAGCCAGTCAGGGTGCAGTACAGCACTGACGAAACATACAGCATTCTTCTAGTTCTTTAATGTTCCACCCCACACACACACTATCATGACCCCAATTAAGCCTCACAAATCTAGCTACCAGAGGATGTACATGGGTATGGATTAGAGCTGGAAACACAGGGAATCCGGGACAGATAAACCCCTCAGGACCAAAATTGAGTAGCCATATGAGGAGGGGAAGGGGAAGGTGGTGGGGAGAATGAGGGGAGCTGGTCACAATGATCTATCTACAACCCCCTCCCAGGGGGACAGACAACAGAAAAATGGGTGAAGGGAGACATTGGTCAGTGTAAGACATGAAAAAATAATAATAATTTATAAATTATCAAGGGTTCATGAGAGGAGGAGAGTGGGGGAGGGAGGGGAAAATATGGAGCTGATACCAAATGTTCAAACAGAAAGAAAATGTTTTGAGAATGATGATGGCAACAAATGTACAAATGTGTCTGACACAATGAATGGCTGTATGGATTGTGATAAGAGTTGTACAAGCCCCTTAAAAATGATTTTTAAAATAAAATCAAAGATATACTTTAAAATAATCTACGGAGCACAGTTCTTCTCTGACACACATGGCGTCATCATGAGTCAAACGATACTTGATGACAACTGGTGCTTTTGTGGTAGTCAGATGACTTTATGTCAACTAGACACTCAAGGCTAGAGGTAGACCCAAACCTGTCAATCAAGTGGTAGCTTGAGGACACCTCCTTGGAGAATGGCCTTTTGCATAAGCATGTGGGACTCTGGGAACTGCTTCTCTCTCTATCCCTCCACCTTTCTGTCTGCTGGAACTCTGCCTGCCTCAAGGAGTGGCCCTATGTGGGCCGCCCAACCCTGAGAGTTGACTGTATCCAGCCATGTTTCCCCCAACCTGGGTTCCACCTTCTGCTCCCACTAACCTGTGATCTTCCTGCCTCCTGGTTCACTTTTATGCATCGCCAAACCACAGCTACATGCGTCTGAAAAAGGCCCTGGCTTGCATCAGATTTGTAGTGGACATGAGTTAGAATGGGCTGGGATGCCTTCTTTTGATGTAAGACTACTTGTTGGATTTGTTTTTCTAGACAACCTGTCCTAACACAGCCATGGACTTGGGAAGGAAAGGGAAGGCCAGATCTGTGGTCTGTGGACCAAGAAAAAGGATCACAGCCTTGACATTGTCCTCTGCTCTCTGGGTTGCAAGGGCAAATTGTGTAGGCCAAATATCTGCCTACAAGGTGGTCATCAGAGGCCTGAAGAAAACAAAATATGTCCAAGCTTGAATTTCCAAATTTCTTTGTAGAGACGCTGAAGCTAAGAAAGATCTGCATGAGGAATATTGTAGTGTCTGTCCCAGAGATGGATCAAGAGTTAAATGGACACTCCTCTCTCCTACGTCTTTGAATCTCGTTTCCATCCAGCAGGACTATCTGTTGTGGCCCTAACCTATCACCAGCCTGCCAGTAAAGTCTTTTTTGTGCCTGCTTGTCCTCTTTCTTCCTTTTTCTCTGCAATGCTTCGCTAACTTGAGACTTTCAAATAGTCTACTAATTATCTAAAAATTAGTCACACTCTTCAATAGTTCCTTGAGCTCTTTGATATACAGCTGAATAGTTCTTGGCTCGTTTACAAGATTTACTCTTTGAGACTGAAAAAAGAATACTGTTTCAACTCTTCTTATTCCTATAAATCATGCCTTTAAAAATACTTTTATTGGGGGCTCTTACATCTATTATCACAATCCATACATTCATCCAGTGGATCAAGCACATTTGCACATATGACACCATCATCATTTTCAAAGCATTCTCTTACCACTTGAGCCCCTGATATCAGCTCCTCATTTCTCCCTCCCACAATCACCCTCCCTTATGATCCCTTGATAAGTTATAGATTATTGTTTTCATATCTTACATAGTCCTCTGTCACCACTCACCCACTCTTCCATTGTTCATCCCCCTAGGAGGGGAGTATAGGTCGATCCTTGTGATCAATTTCCCCTTCCTCCCCCCACCATCCCCTAATCCTCCTGGTATCTCTACTCTCATTGTTGGCCCTGAGGGGTTTATCTACCCCGGATTCCCTGTGTTGCAGGCTCTTATCTGTAGCAGTGTGCATGCTCTGGTCTAATCCAATTTGTAAGGTAGAATTGAGGTCATGATAGTGGGGGGAAAGCAGCACCAAAGAACCAGAGGAAAGCTGTGTGTTTCATCGGTGTTATACTGCCCCCTGACTGGCTCATCTCTCCCCTGTGACTCCTCTATGAGGGGATGTCCAATTATCTACAGATGGGCATTGGGTCTCCACTCCATGCCCTCCCCCCATTCATCTTGGGTATGATTTTGTTCTGGGTCTTAGATGCCTGACATCTGATCCCATCAACACCTCATGATCACATAGGCTGGTATGCTTCATCCATGTGGACTTTGTTGCTTCTCAGCTAGATGGCCGCTTATTTACCTTCAAGTTTTTAAGACCCCATCAGCTTTCTTCACCACATTTGCTTATGCACCTGCTTTGTCTTCAGCAATCATGTCAGGAAGGTGAGCATCACAGAATGCCGGATTGTTAGAATTAAGTGTTCTTGTGTTGAGGGAGTACTTGAGTCAAAGCCCAGTGTCCATCTGCAACCTTAATTCTTAACATATAGATATGAGTATGTAGTTCTATTCCTCTCTCATTCATATGTGTGTGTATATATATATATATATATATATATATATATATATATATATATATATATATATATATATACATGCCTATAGTTAGACCTCTATAAATGTCTTTCACCTCCTGGTTTTTTCCTCTATTTCCTTTTACTTTCCTCTTGTCCCACCATCATGTTCAGCCTTCATTCAGGTTTAGTAATTCATCGCTGCTACAATGAACTTGATTAAAGCCCCACTAGGCATCCTATGCTCTTCTATCTATTGATTTTAGTTCACTTGTTGTTCCCTCATCCCTGGTTCCCTGCCCCGTTCCTTTCTCCCACTTCCCCTTCTCCTGTATTCTCTCCAAACCATTGGTCCTGCTCTTTTCATCTCTGAGTTGTTTATTTCTCTTATCTTATCTTATCTAGATATACAGATACATTAGTAAGTACAAAAACCAGGCAAGACCAAATAAAACAACAAAGGAAGTTAGGACCAACAAAACAATAACAACAACAACAAAAAGAAAGCCACTGACAAAAATGGAAAAGCTTTTAAATAGTTCAAGGTCTGTTGGCTTTTATGAGTGTTTTCCAGTTGAGTCTGATGGGGTGCCACACTCTGACTCCAAAGTCCATTTTTTGTATTCCCCAAAGACTTTATCACTTTGCTCCCCTTGTTGCTCTGTTGCATGTCCTTAGTGTTTCGCTCCAGCATGATGCACAATCCCTGCACTGTGTCTCCAGTGTTGTCCCCCGCAGCACTAGGCTTAGTAAGGGATGTCGTGTCTCGTGGTGGGGCTGGCCTTATGTTCCTATCTGTGTATTGTGTGCTCTGAGCAGGAATATCGTCCTTGGGGCTTGGTGGGCCAGGATGTCCTCCTCTCCCTCTCCATCCCTTTTTGTTTCTCCCAGGTGCTCTAATCAGATGTGTCCCTCCCCCCAAGCTGTAGCCCCAGTGCTGTCCTCTGAAGTGCATTCTTCTGTAGGGGGGCCAGTACGTTGTATTCATGTCTTGGCCTTTTGGGTTGAAGCTTTTTTGTAAGGTGGCCATAAATGTCTATAATGGCGTAAGTAATCTTTTTAATTTTTCCCCAATAAACTCTAATTCTTAGAATAATAAAACCATTTGTGGCGACAACATGCTGTAAATCTTTTTTTTCTTTTGCTGTTTGTCTTCGCATGTATCACATTTTGCGAAGTGCTCCGTGTGGTTTCATTTACTGAGTAAAGAGATCTGTACTGTCTCCAGGGGAGACAAGGACTTCTTGGTGACTGCTATCTATTGAGGACACCACGCTCTCCCAGAGGACTGTTGGGGAGGCCTGGTGCACTCACCTTCATAATGTGCTGGTTTCCTACACAGGGTCCTAGAAATGAAGAAGGGATTTGGCATTAACCAGACCAGGTTTTGAATCCCAGTGCAGCAGCTGCTCTCTCCAAATGTGCATAAAGAGCCGTGTACTTGAAGGAATATTATAACATTGTGCTTCGTAGAAAAATGGAGGGGGGAAACAGCCGCTCCTAAGGACTATATTCATATAAAAGAATGTCATATGAGAGTTCACAGAAATTATCTAGATGATGATAATACTTGACATCTATCAAATAAATCTGCTATAAAAGATTTCTATAAAGTGTTCAAAAGCAAGGAGGTTACTTTGAGGACTAAGGTGCACCTGTCCCAAGCCATGGTATTTTCACTTGCCTAAAATGCATGTGAAAGTTGGACATTGAATAAGGGTGACAAAGAGAATCAGTGCAATTGAATTATGCTGCCGGCACAGAGTAGAGAAAGTGTCATGGACTGCTAAAAGGGGTTAACTGATCTGTCTTGGACGAAGTACAGCCAGAGTGTTCCTTAGAGGCAAGAATGGCTGGACTCAACTTACGTACTTTGGACATGTTGTCAGGAGAGACCAGTCCCTGGAGAAGGACATCATGCTCGGTAAAGTACAGGGCCGCACAAAAGAGGACGGCTTCCACCTGATGGATTGACCTAATGGTAACAGTAGACTCTATCGGAAGAATAATTGTGAGGGCCACGGAGGACCATCAGTGTTTCACTCTGCTACACATGGGGTTGCTATGAGGTGGAACCAACCAGATTGACACATAACAACAATATCCAGTGCTTACAGTGAAACCATTGGATAAACTTCTGCCGTGTAGCTAGTGACTTTAAGTCCACTTCCAGGCAGTAATATAAGTAATGCTTGATTGAAATACAAGAATTCAGGATAAACCTTTACCATCAATAGAAATAATTAATTCATCATGTTTGCTTTGATTATGGACAGCCAGTTGTTAAACATCAACAATAAATAGCAGTTTTGGGTACAGCTGACTTCTCTTTACATATGGCCTTTCTAGCTCTGGGCTTATAATATTACCAAGATGGTTTGCTAGGTTACAATATTTCAAAGAGATTAGACCGTTTACTATGCAAAATAATCATGGTCTACCAAAGGGATCAGTCAGTTCATGATCTTGGTGGAGAAGTGGGCTTATAAAAGGCAACCTCTCTATCAGCAAGAAGAACCTGGGGCAGAATGCATCCTTCGAACCCTGGATCTCTGTGCTGAAGACCTCCTAGACTCAGGAGACAGAGAGAGCTATCACAGTAGAAGCAGCATGAGACAGCAAAGCAGCAGGAATGGTAGAAACCAGGACATGGTGCAAAGATGGTTACATTAGGCTTCCCAACCCATAGAGCAATAGAGATGAATGCCTTCCAGCTTTCTCTGGTTGGCAAAATGGAGTGCCTCCAGACACTATAACAGTGGATCTAAAGAGCTGTAACACTTGCCCAAGCAAGGTAGTGTCCAAGCTCAAATAGGTCAGTGGCAGTAGGCCCAAGTGGAATCTGGTGGCAGAGGCTGAGTGCAAGACCTGCCTACAAGTAAGACTGAAAAGCTAAATCCCGATTGAGGATCTGTCTCCTGAGTTGATCCTATTACTTCCATGTTGATCCTGATCTTGAATTACAGCTTGTTACTTTCCTAACAAAAGCCAGAACCCTGGGAGTGTGGTCTATGAGTTTGGTGTGACTACGCAATGAATTACTGAACCTAGCAGAGAAGCAGAGAGTGCCATGAGCAGAATGGCTGGCATCAGAATTGATGTGTAAAAAGAAAAGAAAAGAATGGAGAGTAGAGGTATGTCTGACTTCCAAATCATAGAAAATAGTTGGGAGCTGATCTCGATTCTCCCCCTATCATGACTTATGATGTCCTGTGTTACACAGTTACTGAGCATTTCTGGTGCCAGATACTATTCTAAGTCCCGTACATGTTCTGACTGAATTGATCCTCAAAATAATCATAACGTGGACATGGATGTTGTTTGGCACTGTCTAATCAACCCTTACTCATAACAACCCCATGTACAATAGAAAAACACTGCCCAGTCACCGACCTACTCACAATTGGTGTCATGTTCGATCCCATTGTTTCAGACATGGCGTCAATCCATCTCCTTGAAAGTTTCCCTCTTTTTTGTCCACCCTCTACTTTACTATGTATGACATTCTTGGCCAGGGATGAGTCTCTTCGGAGAACGTGTTTAAAGAACATAGATGAAGTCTTGCTAGCTTCACTTCTCAGGAGCATCCGGCCTTACTTATTCCAAGACAGGTTTGTTTGTGCTTTTCTGTGCAATATTCTTTGTCAGTTTCATAATTCATATTGCATCCATTCTTCTTGGGTCTTCCTGACTCCCTGCCCAGCTTTCACATGGAGATGAGGAAATTAAAATATCACGGCTTTGGTCAGATGTACTGCAGTCTGCAAAGTGACAACTTCAATCTTTAACACTAAGCAGTCTGGTGACAGATTTGTTCCATGCCCTGTCTGTGATTTCCTGACTGCTGCTTCCATGATAATTGATTGCGAATCCAAGTAAAAAGAAATTCTTGGCAACTTCAATCTTTTCTCTACTATGATGTAGATGTGGGGGGTTTGGTTTCCTTTACATCGAGGTGCAATCTATACCGCAAGTCTTCTATCAGCTGCAAACCACAGGTGGTTAACGAGCCTTCCTCCAATTCTGACACCGCATTCTTCTTCATGTAGCTCAGCATCACCGGTTATTCGCTCCACGTATGGACTGAATAAGGACAGTGAAAGGCGACAGCCTTGACACACACCTTTCCTGATTTTAGACCATGCTCTATTCCCTTGTTCTGTTCTAAAGACTTGCCTCTAGGTCTCTGCTCAGGTTTTCCACGAGCACAGTGAAGTCTTCTGGAATTTACCTTCTTCCAAATGTTATCATTTGCTATGATACCACGCAGCTGAATGTCTTTGCATTGTCAATAAAACACAAGTAAGCACCTATTTGGAATTCTCTGCTGTTAGCCAAGACATCAGCAATGGTAACCGATGTGCCATGTCCGCTTCTAAATCCACTTCAATTTCTGCCAGCTCCCTAAAGATGTACTGCTGCAACCATTTTTAATTATCTCCAGCAAAATTTCCAGCTTTTGCTCCTACCTCTTTGTTTCCAACTTTTGTATTCCAATAACGTAATTATCAAGGCATCTTGATTGCCTATCTGATCAATTTCAAATTGAAGAAGTTGGTAGAATGCTTTGCTTTCTTCATTATCAGTGTTAGTGGTTGATGCACATATTTGAAAAATAATATATTTACTAGGTTTCCTTGTAGGTGGATGAATATTATCCTATCACCGACAGCATTGTACTTCAAGATAGTCCTTAAAAATGTTCCTTTTGATAATAAATGTGATGCTTAAGTAGGTCATTCCCAGCATAGCACACTATATGATTGTCAGATTCGAAATGGTCAATGTCAGTTCATTTCAGCTCATCAAAACCTAGGATATCAAACTTTATATGCTCTGTTTAATTTGGGATGACTTTCAATTTTCCTAGATTCCCACTTTGAACCTTCCACGTTCTGATTGTAAATTGACGTTTGCAGCTGTTCCTTTCCATTGAGTCATGCACCAGCAGATCATGAAGGTTCTGAAATCTCCATCCATATCGTCAAGATGAACTCCGTTTGAGGAGGCAGCTCTTCCCCAGTTGTATGTTAAGCGCCTTCCAACCTGAGTAGCTCATCTTCTCACAGGATACCAGATAATGTTCCACTGCTGCTCATGAGGTTGTCAGTGGCTAATCACGCAGGAGTGGGCAAGCTATTCCTTCCTTGTAGTCTGTTCTTCGTCCGGATGCTCCACTGAAACCTATTTGAAATCGCTGTGGCCTACCTTACGGCATCAGAGCAACATGAGACGTCACTGTAAGACAAACTGGCAGATGAGTGGAGAGACCTGATTGGAATTCACGTTTCATAGATGAATTCAGGGGTAGAGATAAGAAGAGATTTGGCCGAGGTCACACAGCTGGTAATGCTAAGAGTGGAATCCAACCCAGGCAGCCTGGCTCCAGATCTTTCCATTGCATAGTACTGTGGCTATAGTCACATTCAACAGTCACATGACTATCTGTTTCTGTATTGGAATCAATATAGACAGATGTCAGAACACAATATGAGTGGGGAAAGGCTGAATGCAGAGTTTCTTGCAAGCTATCAATGATGGAAATTTGAAGAACATGGGTATAACAATACCATGATTTGACTATTAATATAATAAGTGGATTATATAAAAGTGTTTTTAAGAGGACTGGGAAAAGCTGTACTAAATTCATGAGAGTGGTCCTCTCTACGGAAAGAGAGGAAAGCAAGATCTGGCGTTGGACAGGCGATCTCTGGGGTGAGGCGAATGCTTAAGCACTTAACTACACAGTAAACAGAGGTTCTCAGCCTTCCCCATGCCGCAACCCTTTCACACAGCTCCTCATGTTGTGGTGTCCCCCAAACACAAAATTATTTTCATTGCTACTTCACAATTGTAATTTTTCTACTGTTATAAATCGTAATGTAAATAGCTGAAAAGCAGGATGTATTTTCATTGTTACAAATTGAACATAATTAAAGTATAGTGATTAATCACAAAAACAATATGTACTCATATATTGTGAAATATTTATTTCTAATGACATATAAATGAAATTTTGTTTTCAAGCATAGCATGAGTAATGGTCTTCATGCCAGGTACGCGTATGTGGGTGGACCCTCCTGGAGAGGGATAAAGGAGCGGTGTCTCGATTCCTAATACCGTTGTAAATAGGTTTTCCATTGGTCTTAGGTGACCCACGTGAAAGGGTTATTCGATCCCCAAAGGGGTCGTGACTCACAGGTTGAGAACTGCTGCACTAAAAGGCAAGCAGTTTAAGCCCAACCAGAGGCATCTTGGGAGACAGATCTGGCTAGGAGTCATCATGAGTCAGAATCCACTCAATAGCAACTAGCAAAAACTACATCTCTTAGTAACTGGATTAATGGTTTCTTGAGGGTATGACGGGGAAGCTGTGGGGGAAGTGGAAAGCTAATAACAATGAGCATGAGAAAGAAGAAAATGTTCTAAAATTGATTAGATTAATGATTGCACAACTCTTCTCAATATGATGAAACTAGTAAGTTGTATGATTGTTGTTGCTAAGTGCCATCAAGTCAGTTCCGACCTATAGCATCCCTAAGCACACAGAATGAAACACTGTCCGGTCCTGCGCCATCCCCGCCATTGCTCCTCTGCTTGAGCCCATTGCTGCAGCAAGCTGTCCATCAGTTTCATTGAGGGCCTTGCTCTTTCTCACTGCCTCTCTACTTTACCAAGCATAATGTCCTTCCCCAGGGACTGCACTCTCCTGACAACAGAGACGAAGTTTCACATCCCTGCCTCTGAGGAGCACTCTGGCCCTACTGCTTCCAAGACAGATGGCTTTGTCCTTTTCACAGTCCATGGTGCTTTCAAGTCTTCTCCAGCAATTCAAATGCATCCCTCCTTCCTTGGTCTTCTGTAGTCAATGTGCCAGTCGAACTGTTGGCGGCGGGGGACTGCATCTCTCTAGAAAGTAATTATGCATTTCCAACAGACTTCTGGTTAATAGAAATATGGGTGCTAGTCCTAATATCACTTGGATTTTTCTGTGTTTTAAATCTTCACAATACTTTTTAAAAGGGGGGAAATCCACAAACCCCAGCTGTGGTATTAGGTAACTGGGGTCTTTGGTAAACTATTAAATCTTCTCAGAGACTCCAGGTCCCGGTTTATAAAATAGAGATATCCTAGCATGATTGCATTAACTCAGTGAGGTCATGTGCAAAGTGCTTTGTTGGTGTCAAAGAGGGGTGGCTATCATTTTGGAGACGTAGTCAGCCTAGACATGCCAAGTACTGACATAACCGGCAAAGTGGCTGAGAGAATGGGAAGATTTTGAGTTATAGGCTGGCTTTCTTAAACTATTGCAATATAAAAGGTGCTTCAGAAAAGATGAAAAGATGATGTAAGTGCTTTATCAGAAGAATTTGTCAGCAGAGAAAATATCTTTAAAGAATAAAAGGTCATCGCTTCTCGGCTGTGTCAGTCTGGGTGCTTTAGAGAAACAAATCCACAGAAACTCATCTCTAAGAGAGAGTTTTATTTTTTTAATCATTTTATTCGGGACTCATACAACTCCTATAGCAATCCATACATACATCAATTGTGTAAAGCATATTTATACATTCATTACCCTCATCATTCTCAAAACATTTGCTCTCCACTTAAGCCCCTGACATCAGCTCCTCATTTTTCCCCTCTCTCCCCGCTCCCACCTCCTTCATGAACCCTTGATAATTTATGAATTATTATTTTGTCATATCTTGCACTATCTGATGTCTCCTTTCACCCATTTTTCTGTTGTCCATCCCCCAGGGAGGAAGTTATATGTAGGTCCTTGTAATGAGTTTCCCCTTTCTACCCCACCCTCCCTCCACTCCCAGTATCGCCACTCTCACCACTGGTCCTAAAGGGATCATCTGCCCTATATTCCCTGTGTTTCCAGTTCCTTTCTGTACCAGTGTACATCCTCTGGTCTAGCCAGATTTGTAAGGTAAAATTGGGATCATGATAGTTGGCGGGGGGGGGGAGGGGGAAGCATTTAAGAACTAGAGGAAAGTTGTATGTTTCATTGTTGCTGCACTGCACTCTGACTGGCTCATCTTCTCCCTGCGACCCTTCCATTAGGGGATGTCCAATTGCCTACAGATGGGCTTTGGGTCACTACTCTGCACTCCCCCTCATTCACAATGATAAGTTTTTTTTGTTCTGTTGATGCGATACCTAATCCCTTCAAAACACAGGCTGGTGTGCTTCCTCCCTGTGGGCTTTGTTGCTTCTGAGCTAGATGGCCGCTTGTTTACCTTCAAGCCTTTAAGACCCAGACACTATATCCTTTGATAGCTGGACACCATCAGCTTTCTTCACCACATTTGCTTATGCACCCATTTGTTTTCAGCGATTATATCAGGAGGTGAGCACATAATTATATGATTTTTTGTTCTTTGATGCCTAATAACTGACCCCTTTGGCACCTCGTGATCACCCAGGCTGGTGTGCTTCTTCCATGTAGGCTTTGTTGCTTCTGAACTAGATGACCGCTTGTTTACCTTCAAGCCTTTATGACCCCAGACTTTAAAAAAGATATTAAAAATATTTTAAAAGATATTAAAATATCTTTTGATAGCTAGGCACTATCAGTTTTATTCACCACATTTGCTTATGCACCCGCTTTGTCTTCAGCAATTGTGTGGGGAAAGCGAGCCTCATGGAATGCCAGTTTAGTAGAACAAAGTATTCTTGCATTGAGGGAGTACTTGAGTGGAGGCCCAATATGTATCTGCTACCTTAATACTAAAAGAAAGTTTTATATAAAGGTTAAGTGCACATCAATAAAACATCTTGACCCAGTGCTGCCCAAGCCCACAAGTCCAACATTAACCCATATGTCCAACACCAATCCACAAAGTCCTCCTCCATCTCACAAAACAGATACAATGATGCCGACTGCAGGAGGAAAGCTTAATCAGTGAACGTGTAACCGCACCTCAGCTCTGGCAGGGCTCTCCACATGGCTGCTCCAGCACCCAGGGCTGCATCGGGGTAGGTTCATGCGACTTCTCCTTGAGGATGTCTTGCAGGAAGTGAGCCTTGCCAGCTGAAGCAGGGAACTGGCTAAGGCAGCTGCATCCTGGTCTGACCATCAGAAAGCAAGAGACCCGAGAATAAGACAGGTAAGGCTCACTGAGCCATTTATCCCTCCATCCTTCAATTAACCCCTCATGTGTTTATCGACCAGGTTGACACGATAAACTAGCTACCTCATCAGCCTTTTGGCTAAGATCAAGTGTAAAAAATAAAAGGTCTTTTTATCATAAGTCTAGAAAGAAACTAGCAACAAAATGACCAGTTATTCCACACGTTCATCATTTTTTGCTTGACTTCTCTTTTCTCACTCCTTCTCACCCCTGGTAACCACTAATAAATTTTTGGTCTCAGAAATTCTATTCTGTTCTATAGGTCACTATGAGTCGGAATAGACTCAATGGCAATAAGTTTGTTTGGTTTCTACATTTGCCTATTCTAGATACTTTATATAAGTGGATGTGGTAGTTACACAATCTGGTGTCAATTTGAAAATTGAAAGGGTAGGGATGGAGTCTGGCCTATCAATCAAAATATATCCAATAAGGGCTCTGTGTGGGCATGGCCTTCTCCTGAGGATTCAGGAACTCCAGTATTTCCTCCTTCGAGGCGGGAGACACTTTCTCTCTCTCTCTGCTCACTTCCTGAGAGACAGCCCTAAGGAGAAGCCACATGGACCTACCCTGATGCAGCCCTAAGAACTGGAGAAGCCACGTGGAGCCCCTGCCAGCACTGAGATACTCACACTGCCACTGGATTCACAAGACCTCCTCTTCTTGCATTCAGTGTCACTGCACGTGTTTGGTGAGTCTGAAGAGGACTTTATAGATTGGTATCAGACATATGGGCTGATATTGGACTTATGGACTTGATCTGGACTGGGCTGGGATGTTTTCTCAATATCCAGTTGTTCTTGTATATAAAGCTCTTTCCTATATACATATGAGTATCTCCCTGGATTGGTTTCTCTAGTCTACCTGGACTAACACAGTGTGATCACATATATTTGTCCTTTTATGATTGAATTACTTCACTCAGCATAATGTTTTTCAAGGTTCATCCATGTTTTATCATATATAGGAGCTTCATTTTTTCTCTATGGTTGAAAATCCTTCTAAGGAGCAGGATTCTGGTTATACTTCTTCCAAGATAGATGTGTTCATTCTTCTGGTAATTCACAGTATATTCAACATTCTTCAACAACACCATAATTCAAATGCATCAATTATTCTCTGATATTCCTTATTCATTGCCTAGCTTTTGCATGCATATGTTGTTGTTATTGCTGTTGTTGTTAGGTGACACAAAGTTGAGTCTGCCTCATAGGGCTCTGATGTACAATAGAACTAAACACTACCGAGTCCAGGTATCTTCCTCACAATTGTTCCTGTGCTTGAGACCATTGTTGGCAGCCGCTATGTCCATCCATCTTCATGAGGGCCTTCCTCTTTTCATTGTCCCTCCCCTTTACCAAGCATGATGTCCTTGTCCAGGGACTGGTCTTCCTGATAACATGTCCAAAGTACATGAATTTGAGCAAGATTTCAAGATTGTGTCATCTGCCTATTGTAGGCTGTTAATGAGTCTTCCTCTCATTCTCATGCCATGTTCTTCATATTTACCTTTTTTATCTCTTCATTTGTTGATGGACATGCCACAAGTATTGCTATAAGGTATTTGGAGTGCTCATTATTTTTTGGCAACCCAACATCTAAATTCCCTTCCTGTGCTTGGCAAGTCCACCATCGAACTCACATAAATCTCAGTGAGAGAACAGACTCCAACTTCTCAACAGAAGCCACAGACCAGATTTTTGCTCCTTGTGATTATGGGCCTCTATCCAAAGGAAGCTACATTTGTTTGGACAACTGGATGTTCCCACCAGGAGTGCTGAATCTAGACAAAATGGCAAAGAAACAGGGAAATTCAGAAGAACCAGCCATAACATCCAACATGCAAGTGACTATACCAACCACTGGGCACAGGGCAATGAGAACAGTGCTCTGGCCAAAATGCCTTTGGAACGGGGCCCTCGTTGCCATTACGGACACCTAGCTAGCTCTCCTTGGTTGCTCCCATCATTCAAGCTTGGCTCTCCCATGCTCTGCCAATTCTAGAAATCAGCCAATAGCCACTGAGCAGTGTAACCTCCATTGTTTGCCAGCAAAAAACCATAGAGGACATCCTGCTGCATATAAGATCCTGCTACTAGTGCAACAGTCAAGGCTTTGGAAACAAGAAGTTTTAGATTTAAGTATTATCTCTGCCACATAACTCCATGACACCATGAGCAAATACTTAACATATTTGAACCTTGGTTTCTCATCTGTAGATCAATACTGACCTTGTAAGATTGTTACAACAATTAACTAATAAGTAAAACAATCACTAACTTGAAGGAAGGGCTCCATCAATGGTAGCTATAAAGATAATGATAAGAAAAAAATATTTAAAAAGGAGAAGGCAAAAAACAGAAGAGGAATTATTCCTGTGATGAGTGATCGGTCTCTGTTACTCATTCCATCTTTTATGTCGTTAGCATGGCATGGCAACGCTTCCACAGAACAGCCATTTCTTCCCATGTCAGACTTGTCTCCCCAGTCATGGATTTACTGACAACAAGGGGAGAATGAAAGAACCCTGAGCATAATGGTTACTCGTTAGACTGCGATCTGAAAGATCAGCAGTTCAAAACCACCAGCTGCTCCACAGGAGAAATGGGGCTTTCTACTCCTGTAAAACACTGCAATCTCAGAAACTCAGGGCATTTCCACTCTGTCCTGCAGGGTAACTATGAGTCGGCCTTGACTAGTGGCAGTGAGTTTGGTTTTTGGAACAAATCCATTGCCATCAAGCCTATTCTTACCCATGGCAATCCCAACAATACAGCTGCTCCTTTTCATTTTTCAAAATGGTTTTACTCACATGTACTTCACACGTCATACAGTTAAAACATCCCATCATCTTAAGTGCAGTAGTCACCACAGTCAATTTCAGAACATTTTCTTATCATACTCATTGTTGCTAGCTCCTCTTCCCGCCCCCGCCCCATCCTCCCCTACCATGCCTCTAAGGCCATTATCAATCCAGTTACTGTCTCTACAGATCAACCTATTCTAGATCCGTGTACAGAAGATCATACAAAATACAAACAGGAAGCAAGCAAACCCACAGCAATGACTAAACAAAACAGAGGGTGCCAGCAAAGAGGCCTGAGGGGCCAGGGCTTCCCAGGATGGAGGATGGTTCTTTGGATCTTGCCCAAAGTATTGGAGTTGATCCCCCTGTGGATGCTCACCTTAGTTCACATCACTCATTGCATGCTTATTTTAGACCTGGATCCCATCCACTTCCTCCAGGTGTAGTGGGTACAGGTTGAGCTGCGAGTGCCAAGGTCAGTAGTTTGAAAACACCAACTGCTCCTCAGGAGAAAGACAGGACTTTCTACTCCTGTGTATAGTCACAGTCTGGGAAACTCACAGGGGCAGTTCTACCCTGTTCTATAGGGTCACTGAGTTGGCATCGATTCGATGGCAGTGCGTTTGGTTTTGAGGGACCTTTTGAAGACATCCTAGGCATCCTCATATAAGGGACCTGCCCAGGTAGAGTTGTGACAAGGTCTTCAAACTGGAGGGATTAGAGATTCATGCTTTTCAGTTTCTTCTGAGTTCTTTGATATGACCCCATCCCAAGCCTTAAGGTCCTATTCCTTTCCCATCAATGCTCTAACTCTCACAAGAGAGAGGCAGCAAGGCTGTGAATTCAATTAAATTGTATACAGGGTTGTCAGCAATACTGGCTCTGTGACTATGGTGTAAGACATAATTTTAGGGCTGCATAGAAGCTCTCTGGCTCTCAGACCAGGGTTAAAAGATTACAGACCTAAGCTTGCCATTCTCTTTCTCTAAGTGCTCCAGGGTACTCGGAAGAATCTGTCAGACAAGATTGCCTTTTATATTAATCATCAGTAATTGCCGCAGGGCCAAGTGCAGCAATGGCTTGTTCTCCAAAGGTACTTGCTTCAGTAGACACTTCATCACAATTAACCATAAATAAGATAGCTCAGAGATTGGATTTGCCACCGAAAAGACGTTGGCACCAAACATGCAAACATAATTTGTTCTGCCTTTGTAGCTCTTAGAATTTTAAAACTATAGATTAGAGGTTATAAATCTTTGGTAATACAGTTATATTGGGGGAGAATGAAGAGGAGATGGAGCTGGTTATGTAAGTGAGCTAAAGAGTTCAATTTATTGTAGCAAGAAGTAAATAGATAATTTCTAAAGTTGAAAAGCAAAGAAAGGAAGCAAACAAGCATTAGTAGAGGGGTATGGAGATAATCTTGTGCTCATGGAGAACCTGTACATATACCAAGAGGCAGTCACTTGAACAGAACAAGGAGATGTTGCAGGGTTAAAATCAAGGAAATGGTATGTCAGGGCTGTATCCTTTTACCACACGTATTCAAGCTGTATGTTGAACAAAGTATATCATATGCTGGACTCTGTGTAGAAGAGTGCGGGGCATTAGGATGGGAAGAAGGCTCGTTATTAACCGTCACTGTGCAGATAACACGGCCTTGCTTGCTGTAAGTCTAGAGCAGGTGAGTGGCTTTTCCTACCAACACCATAACCTCCCTCTCGTAGGAGTCACAACTCAATGTAAAGAAAATAAAAATCCTCATTACAGAACCAATAGACAGCATCATGAGAAATAGAGGGGGGAAATGAAGTTGTCAAGACTGCATTGTGCTTCGATCCACAATCAACACTCATTAAGCAGCAGTCAAGGAATCAAATGTGTTGCACCGGGCAAGCCTGCTTTACACGATCTCTTCAATGTGTTAAACAGCAAAGGTGTCACTTTTAGACCACGCTGTGCCTACGTCAGGCCGTGGTCCTTTCCATGGATACAGGCAGTGAATACGGAAGACGGCAGAAGCAGCAGTGCTTTGGAAGATGAAGGCGAAGAGTACTGAACGCACCATGACTGCCAGAAGAACAAAGAACTCTACCTTGGAAGAAGTACAGCCAGAATGATCCTTGGCAGTGAGGACGGTGAGACTTCCTCCGTGTACCTTGGACATGGCACCGAGCGAGACGAGTCTCGTGGAAAAGCATTGTGTTTGAGAGAGGGTCAGCGGAAAGAGGAAGCCCCTCGAGGGGGTGAGTGGCCACAGCGGCTGCAACAATGGACGCAGGAATAACAATTGTGAGGATGGTCCAGAACCCGACAGGGATTTGCTGTGTTGTACGTAGCGTCCCTATGAGTCAGAGCGAAGATGGTACCTAAAACAACAACATGGAGACAGTCCCCACAGAGCAAACCACATAAATGGTTGAGCGGTAGCCCTTGTGTAGCAGAACAAAGAACAGATGAGGAAGTAGAGGAGGATGCTATTAAAAACCTGTTTGTTTTGTTTCACCATTTAGATGCATTATTTGATTTTTTTTTCTTTTAAGAGTTCAATCCAGGCTCAAAATACTCAGGATGTCATATGCCCAGGAACCCTCCCCCTGGAAAAACCCATTGCCATTACGTCAACTGTAACTCATGGTGAATCCATGTGCTGCAGAGAAAAATTGCTCTGTAGGATTTCTGGTCTATAATGTTTACGGAAGGAGACTGCCAGGCCTTTCTTCTGTAGCACTTATAGAAGAATTTGAATTGCCAACCTTTAGATCAGCGGCGTAACTGTTTGCACCACTCAAGGTCTATGTCAAGGAAAGGCATTTAAATTACATCTCTCCATAGGTGGGAGGGTTATTACCAGTTGGAATCGATTCGGGGGCAGTGAGTTTGGTAAGGAGCTAAGTGGCAGGAAGCCAACGAACGTATTTAAGCATTTGCAGCCTAGCTTTTTGTTTAAGTTTTTAAGAAAACTAAAGAGGGTCTGCACATTCCACACCTGCCTTCATTCTGCCCTCTCACTTTACACTCCCCTTACAAACAACAGCGCCCCAGTCACTCTTCTCTAATCTCAATACTGACTTCCTTCAACTCTTCTGGATGGTGCAGTTCATGTCCTTCGGATCATCGATATCCAACTTAAGATGCTGTTATGGATTGAATTGTATCCCACCCACAGCCACCCCAGCCTCAAATAGATCTTGGAATCCTAGCCCCTATACTACACCTGTGGATGTAATTCTAGTTGCAAGATGTTCTTTTTTATATTAATGAAGTCTTATCAGTGTCAAGCTTATCCTAAACTTATCACTGCTGAGTTACAGGAGCAGATTAGACATGGTTGCATATGCAAATAGTGGAAGACAAGAGGAGAGGCAGTGAAGCTACAGGACCAGAGATGCCAAGGATTGCCAGTACTAGAAGTTCAAATCAACAAGAAGGGCCTCCTTCTAAAACCATAAGCTGAATTAAGACTCAGTCTCCTGAACTATGAGGAAATACATTTCTGTTCTTCAGAGCCACCTGTTTGTGGTATGTCTGCCACAGCGGCACTGGCAACTGAAGACACAGGGCAAGAAAGAAGGGAGAGCCCCCACAGCACCCCAGTTTCTGGGCTGAGCACCAGGGCAGTGCTGTTGCTGAGAGCAGGACTACCTGCCTGCCACCCAGGGCTCTCCCGTCGATCCTTCCTAGAGACGCGAGGGCAACAGGAGCTCTCTCTGTCCTCTGTGTGACTGCTTCATCGACACGAGGCTGACACCTGCGTGGGTTGAGTTCACTTGTGAACCAATTTATTTGAATAGACAGAATCTCAAGTTAGCCATGTTGGCTCCTGACATGCAGTTACAGTTGGCTGGGTGGGAGGAATGACACTGGTCCTCAGACACCTACCCACCTTGTTTAATCCACGTTACAACCTAGGTGTCGGGACATGAAGACATGCCTCAGACACAACCCTGGGGCAGCACAATGCCAGCTGATTTCTGCTGTGGCCCATTACCTAAAATACTTCCGTTTGCTTCTGCCTGGATCTGAGATTCTCCTCCCCCACCCCATCACCTTGGTGCTTGAGTGGAGCTGCTCCAGGGGCTTTCCTGGATGGAACCCTTACAGAAGCAGGTAGAACTGGCCAGGTGGGCTTCCCAGACTGTAACTCCTGAAATGGTAGGAAGCCTCATCTACCCCCCACAAAGCGGCTGGTAACCTCGCAGTTAGCAGTTCTACTTAATTCACTGCAGCTGGTGTGTGTGTGTGTGTGTGTGTGTGTGTGTGTGTGTGTGTGTGTGTGTGTGTGATCCTGATCCCCTGCCTACCCGACTCCCACCTCCCCCACCCCACCCAAGAACCCAACTCAGACCCTCACCCCAGGGAGGCCCCTAGACAAAGATGCCCTCCTCTGGGACTATGGATTTCACGTTTCTGACAGCCTTCCTCTCCCAGTGGTGGTTGCCATGGCAGGAGGCGCTGTTCACAGCAAGCATTTCCTGGGAGACCAGATGCTTGCATGTGAACAACATTTCCTGGGGACAAGCAACTGATATTCTGAGGGAAGCTGAAGATTCTGTCTCCACCGTGGTTGTTCAATGCACATCAGTAAATGGCTCTGTCCTGTGCCTTAGTGTCACCCTTCTCGGGGCAAAGGTAGGTGACAGGGGGCAGTCAGTCAAGCATCCTTGCCTGCGGACCAGCTCTGTGCAGGTACTGCTGAGGAAGCAGACATGGGGCCAGGCCTCAAGGGTGCATGCCTCTCCTTAGGTGACAGATCGACTATGATGCAGAGCGGGACAAAGAAAAGAGCACCAGCTAGGAGTTTCAAAACAGGTTTGAATGTCATGACTGTGGGTAATTCAATTCAGTCTGCACTTTTGTAGAAATGACTTAGGCGGCTACTTTCCTGGTTTGTGGAACGGGTTTTCATGAGCTCTGATTATGGATTGGATGTGCTAGTGCTCTGTCGGCTCTGAGGTTCACTCTGAGGCAAAACTCACCCTGGAGGATGCACAGGAAGGAAATAGTAATTCTAAATCACCCTTTATATATCATTCAGGAAAACTGTATCGTCCAAATCACGAAGACAAACCACCAAGAGAGAAAAACTGATGGAAATTCCTCATTGTGAGAAACTCTAGGCCACAAGAACACACACTCAAAAAAAATAGATAAGAAATTTGAATAATCCATTTGTGATAGTTAGATTTATTGTGCCAACTAGGCAAATAGGAACATGGGGGCAGAGTTTGATCAGGTCACCACTTAATTTGAGGTCAACTGAGATAAAGACTGCTGGCATCCCTTATCTCTCTTGCTCCCTGATCGGACCAGTGTGCTGCAGCTTTAGCTAGTCCTCTGCCTCAACCTGAGTGCTATGCACTACCTGTGGGTCAAGCCAACCCGTGGATCGGGTCCCTAGAGCTTGAAGCTCCTTGGAGACCTGCTTGCCATGCTGCTGGTGCTTCCATTGATTGAGCTTCGGTCTGGTGAATCCCATGGCCATGCTAGCTTGAGGTCCCATCAGGGCCGTTTCACTAAGCTCCAGAGCTACTGTTGCTGACCCGCCATGCTGTGTGCTGCCTGTGGGCAGACTCTGCCTGCCTTGCCTCTATCATCTGTTTCCTTGACCTTGGACCTGTCAGCCCACCTGAGTGGAAAGGCTTCCAGTATATTCCACAAAAGTGAGTTGAACTGGGCCTTCTGTAGTCCTGTGTGGATTAATCAGCTGCTATATTCCTTCTCACTGTATAAACCTATCTATATCTATATATACATAAATCATAAGTGTTCTGGTTTTGTTTCTCTAGAGAACCCTGACTTACATAGCATTTAATAATCTAATTTCACTAACCACGTTTCAGGCTAGCAAAAAAAACCCTCAATGGATTTCCTAAAAAAGGAATTGTATAGGTCTCCTTTTCTGTAATAAAACAGAAATGAATATCAAAATTTTAACTGAAACCATTAGGTCATTTGGACATCAAAATAGAACAGCCTAACCCAAGCAATGGGTGGTTTTCAATCACCTCACATGAGTGTGCAAGTAGGACTTTGAATAAGGGAGACTGAAGAAGACTCAGTGTGTTTGAGTGACGGTGAGGGTGGAAAAGAGGCAGGCCCTGGTGAGAGAGACTGATGCAGTGGCTGCAACCAGAGGCTCAGACATAAGCACAACGGTGAGGATGGCAGAGGACCAGGTGAGGCTTCATTCTGTGATGACTGGGTCGCTACGACTCGGAACCAACTCAACTGCACCTAGCAACAAGAAGAAGTGAATGTGGAGTCAAATCAAAATACAAACTACTGCTTTAGACAGTTCAAAGAATAATTGAAGATTAAAACTATACTTTTTAGAGCCTAATATATGCAGTTGAAGCTATGCTCAGAATATCATTCATAGCCTTAAGGGTTTTGTTTTTTAATAAGGAAATAGGTCAATTAAATATTCAGTGCAAGAAGCTGGAAGAAAAGGATAATAAGACAAATATAAAGCAGAAGAAAGAAATAAAAATTAAAATCTTAATGATGCTTTAGAAAATAGAAATTTTACAAAATGTGCTTAATAAATTAAAGGGATGATTTTTTAAAGGGTGGGGGATACTAAAGTAGGAAATACTTAAAGAAAAGAACTATGTGGAGCCTATTTGAAGGAGACTGAAATAATGCTGGAAAGGATTCTTACATTTTTTTAATATTAAAGTGTGTGTATATATATATGCCATGTTCCTTGATGGTGATGGACAAAGGAACCCTGGTGATGACTGGGCTAAGCATCAGGCTGCTAACCACAAGGTCAGCAGTTCAAAATCACCAGCCATTCTGTGGAAGAAAGACAAGAGTTTCCGCCTCAGAAACCCACGGGGGCAGTTCTACTCGCCCCGATAGCGCTGCTATGAGTCAGAGTCAACTTAAAGGCAATCAGGTTTTTAGGTGTGGGTTTGGTTTGGATTGGTTTTGATGGGCAAAATCAGTCATATTAATATGTCTTAGTTATTTTCATATATATTTTTAGTAATTCTCATATTAATGTATAGGCTAAAGTAATTAAACTTCACAGAAGATTTTGATTTGGCTTTTGATAAAATGTATCAAAAAAGGAAATATTTTTAAGAGTGAAGATAGGCTTACTATACCATATATTTAAATTAATAAAGCTACCATAATGCGTGATGAGGCTAGAAGCTCAAAGGGATAAACCTAACTTGAACAGTTAAAACCTCATCAGTTGATCCCCTCCTCTGATGAACGCTGGACCTGATCTGGTTTTCAACATTTTCTGTATTTTTTGGTTTGTTTATATTAGGGTTTATCTCAGATGTGTTATATCATTGGGGGTCACCCTCTTGAAGTTGTGCTATGTATTTCTATGTTTTTTGGTATATGAAACCCAGGATTGATGAACCTATAGAGACAGCAGTAGAATAAGGGGGAAGGGGTACAGTGGGGGCGGGGGGAAGGGCAGCAAAAGGGAGAGGATGTCAGAGAGTCTAGGAGGAAAAGAATCGATTGGAAACTGAACATAGCAATTGTACAATACTGCTTGATGTGGTTGAACTATGGAATAATAGATGTGTTAACTCCTAATTAAAAACAATTCTAAAAATGTTTAAAAACAGGAGAAAAAAGACAAGGAATTTTCCCATAAGCTTTTTGAAGCCTCCGCATATAAAGCATCATGGAGCCCTAAAATTGTAACAACTAGAAAGGAATGTAGAAATCATCTAGAGCAGTGGTTCTCAAAGTGTAATCCCCAGGCCAGGGGGCCCACAGTTGATTCCGATGCAAGCTAAAATTGGAGAACCATTGTTCAGAGCGGTTCCCAAACCCAAACTGCACTCCTGCCACCCAGCCATTCCCGCTCATACGGACCCTGTGCGCAGTCTCCCTGTGGGCTTCAGAGACTATATATAGCTCTCTTTTTAAAATCATTTCACTGGGGGCTCTTACAGCTCTTATCACAATCCATACTTTCATCCATTGTGTCAGCACATTTGTACATATGTTGCCATCATCATTTTCAAAACATTTTCTTTCTACTTGAGGCCTTGGTATCAACTCATTTTCCCCCTCCCTCATCCTCCCTCACTCCCTCCCCCATGAACCCTTGATAATTTATAAATTTCCCCCCATGTCTTACACCACCGACTGCCATCCCCCTAGGAAGGGGTTATATGTAACTCATTGTGATCAGTTTCCCCTTTCTCCCCCTACCTTCCCTTCCCACTCCTGGTATCTCTAGTCTCATTATTGGTCCTGGGGGGTTTATCTGTCTTGGATTCCCTGTATTTTGAGCTCTTATCTGTATCCATGTACATGCTCTGGTCTAGCTGGATTTGTAAGGTAGAAGTGAGGTCATGATAGTGGAGGGGGGGGTGCATTAAAGAACTAGAGAAAAGTTGTATGTTTCATCAGTGCTATACAGCACCCTGATTGGCTTGTCTCTTCCTTGTGACCCTTCTCTTCTGTAAGGGGATGTCCAATTGTCTACAAATGAACTTTGGGTCTCCACACTGTGCCCCCCACCCCACCCCCAATCACATTGATAAGATTTTTTTGTTCTGGGTCTTTGATGCCGGATACCTGATCCCTTCAACACCTCATGATCACACAGGCTGGTGTGCTCCTTCCATGTGGGCTTTATTGCTTCTGAGATGGCCGCTTGTTTACCTTCAAGCCTTTAAGACCCCGGATACTATATTTTTTTGATAGCTGGGCACCATCAGCTTTCTTCACCACATTTGCTTATGTACCCATTTGTCTTCAGCAATTGTGTCAGGAAAGTGAGCATCACAGAATACCAGTTTGTTTAGTAGAACAAAGTGTTCTTGCACTGAGGGAGTGCTTGGAGACTGTAACTCTTTATGGGAGTAGAAAGGCCCATCGTTAGCAGCTCAACATATAATCGTTATGCCACCAGAGTAATGACCAAAACAAACAAACACTCACTGCCATGGGAGTCAATGCTGACTCATAGTGACCCCCTGTGGATTTCTAGGACTAACTGTTATGAGAGTAGAAAGCCTTATTTTTCTCCCAAGTTGCTCTTGGTGGTTTCAAACTGCTGACCATGCAGATCACAGCCCAAAGCATAACCACTATACCACCATGACTTCCATAATTACAGTCAACTCTGAAAAACATTGGGCCAACTCTCAACTGACTCAAATCCAAGTATATTTTAAAATCTCAGTAAGTTCTCATGTGAAGGCAGGGTAGGAAAAAAATTGATCTCGTCCCGTCCCTTTCTTAAGAAGTAAGGAAATGAAGAGGCTAGCCCAAGATTAGACCGTGGGCCAAACGGCCCTTTATATATTACACTGGAAACATGTATAGTTAAAGTCTGAGAGGGGGAAACTGCCAACAGAGAAAAGCTGGTGGGAACTTCTCATTGAGAGACTGTGGGGCAAGTAGACACAAAATGAATACGGACATAGGGAATTTAATAATGCATTTAATAATTGAATTTCATTAACCACACACCACCACCTACACAAGAATCCTCTTTATAATGAGCGACTCTAATTCCCCCACTCAGGATGCTAAATCCATTCTGTGACTGTCAGATTTTATGTCAACTTGCACTTGTGTAGGGATGGGGTCCAGCCTGTCAATCAGTCTGATGACACCTCCTGGGAGGCGTGACCTTTTTATAAGAGCTCCTGAGGACCCCTCCTCTCTTGTTTTGCCCTCCTGTTGGCACTCTGTGCCTGCCTTCAGGGATGGCCCTATGCGGGCCACCAGGTCCTGAGAACTGTCCATGCCCTGCCAGGTTTCCTTGACCTTGGATCCACATGAGTCTGCTCCCGCCAGCTTGTCAGCTTGCGTCCCACTTCACCTTTCTGCTTATTGGCCTAGAGCTCCGCAGGTGTGAAGAGGGCTCCACCTCCTATCGGACCCAAAGACTTAAACTGGCCTGGGCTAAGAGTCCTTCTTGATGTATACTTTCTTCTTGACAGAAAGCTTTCTGATACATATATGTCACTGGTTTTTTTTTCTCTCTAGACAACACATCCTAACACACGTTCTAATTTGGGTTTTAAATATGACCCACAATCGGCTTGCAATGTCAACCTCCGATTGAGGTCATGTTGTTACCATGGAGACCGTTTGACTCATGAGGATCCCACCTGGGCAGAGGACGGTTCCGCAGGACTTTCAAGGGTGTGGCTTTCAGAAGCAGCTGACCAGGTCTGTCTTCTGAGGCCCCTCTGGGGGAGTCTCAACTGCTACCCTTTCCCAGCAGAGCACTTTACCATTTGCCTCCCCACCCCCCCACCCCCACACACAGCCCCCTGGCCGAGGAGCTACCTTGTCCATATCCCTCACGATGGAGAGAGAAGTGTGAAAGGCCACATTAAGATCAAGAACAAGAAAGACGGTAAAGATTATCAGTAGCTCCAAAATCAAATAAGGTGGTGGATTTCCTTGCAAAATAAAAGCAGATGCATCACAAATGTTTGAAAACATCTATAGAAGGAAGAGATGTGAGCATCTCAAAGTGACCGTTGACCACTCTCATAAGATCATCATTGTGGGCCTAACGGTGTCTTCAAAGGTCACTCACTCCAGGAGTCTTGAGGAGCTCTGATAGTGGATTGTAGGTTAGGCTTCTAGCCACAAGGGCTGTAGTTCAAATCCACCAGCTGCTCCTCATGAAAGTGGTGAGGCTGTCTATGTCAATAAAAATTTACTGCCTCAGAAACCCAGATATTCATTCTACTCCGTCCTATAGGGTCATCATGAGTCTCCATTAACTCAGTGGCAGTGGATCAAAAGGTCACCTACATTACCTAAAAAGTCACTTAGACCTAGCACCTGTATCTTGACATGAGTGTATTTAATTACACCAAAGGAGGATTGTCGGATTCCTAGGCCAGAATTCCAATGAATAATAACCTTAAAAGTCTGCTCAGCAGCATGTTTCAACAAACAAAGGGTTGCAATAAATCAGTTTTCCCTGACAAGTTACCCTCAGTCCATCCCCTAGCGATGGTTGTGGGAGTCACGTCGCTCCTGCTTTTTATGCTCTGCTCTGCGAGGACAGGCACCCTCAGCTGACTCATTGTCTACACCACCGTGTTCACTCAGCGTGGATGTGCCAGCCATTTCTTTTCTGAAGTCTTTTTAAAGCAAAGCCCATAAGCCTTTTATTAAGTTTAAGAATACAGAGGAACTTATTTCTACTTTTAAAATGAGGATGGAAGAAATAAGGCCCAAATTAGAATGTGTGATAGGCTGGGTTGTCTACAGAAACAAAACCAGTAGTATGTATGCATGTATATGTGTCTGTACATGTATGTATATGCATATATATGAAGGGGCTTTATCTCAAGAAGTAATCTTTTTAAATTATTTTATTAGGAGCTCATACTTTTATCATAATCTATACATACATCAATTGTGTAAAGCACATTTGTATTCATTGCCCTCATTTTCAAAACATTTGCTCTCCATCTAAGCCCCTGACATCAGCTCATTTTTCCCCTCCCTCCTCCCTCATGAGCCCTTGACAATTTATAAATTATTGTCATATCTTGTACTGTCCAACGTCTCCCTTCACTCACTTTTCTGTTGTCCATCCCCCAGGATGGAGGTTGTATGTAGATCCTTGTAATCGGCTCCCCCTTTCCAACTCACCCTCCCTATACATTCCCAGTATCGCCACTCTCACCACTGGTCCTGAAGGGATCATCTGTCCTGGATTCCCTGTGTTTCCAGTTCATATCTGTACCAGTGTACATCCTCTGGTCTAGCCAGATTTGTAAGGTAGGACTGGGATCATAATAGTGGGGGGAGGGGGAAGTATTTAGGAACTAGAGGAAAGTTGTATGTTTCACTGTTGCTACATCGCACCCTGACTGGCTTGTCTCTTCCCTGAGACCCTCTGTAAGAGGATGTCCAGTGGCCTACAAATGGGCTTTGGGTCTCCACTCCACACTCCCACCCTCATTCACAATGATAGGATTTTTCGTTCTGATGATGCCCGATACCTGATCTCAAGAAGTAATCTTACATCAAGAAGGCGTCCAAGTCCAGGGGTCTGATGCTAGGTGGGGCCCTTTTCAGCACCTTGTAGGACCTGCTACCTATTACGGTTGGTTACCACACACATCAGCCTCCAACCTGTGCCTCCAACCTAACAAGCACACACAGTTTGGCAAATGATTAATTGGTCACTTACACATTTGCCACGGTGCCATCTGATACAGAAAAAAATTATTTATATAAATTCTATTTTGAAAATATTTTTCTTGAAAACTGGAAAATAATCATTTCTCTCATTCTTAAGTACCAGAAAGCAAATTTAGATACTAATAAGCTCTGCATTTTTAAAAGTCCAAGTGTCTCATGTTGTCCCATGAAAATGTTAAAACAAGCCTGTTTTGGAAAAACATTTATGTTTACTACTGGATCCAAACTCAAAACCCAAACTGATGTGAACAAGTCAACTCTGACTCATAGCAACCCCATGTAACAGGGTAGAGTGGCTCATGTGGATTTCTGAAACCGCAACCCTTTATAGGAGTAGAAAGTCTCATCTTTCTCCCGAGGAGCAGCTGGTGGTTTTGAACTACTGACCTTACCATTTGAAGCTCAACACATTACTCACTACAATTCCAATATGGTTTTAGAAACATTCTAAGAAAGGTAGAAGGGAGTTGTGGTGGCATAGTGATGACATGTTCAGCTGAGATCCATAAGATCAGCAGTTCTAAACCATGAGCTACTTCTTGGGAGATTGACGGGGCTTTCTACTCCCGTAAACAGTTACAGTCTTGGAAACTCCCAGGAGCAGTTCTACCCTGTCCTATAGGGTCACTATGAGTCAGCATTGACTGGATGGAAGCGAGAATAAAGGCAGAACTCCAAACATACCACCTTATCCTTAACTGGGGGATGGTTCCTGAGAAGGCATTTTATCTAATCTTAGTAAATAATCTTATTTTCTAACATGGATGCAAATTATAAATGAAAAAAATTATTTATAATGCTTAATGTATTCTTTCTGAAAATGAAGAATATGATCATCTATCTACCCCTCTGTTTAAAATTTTTTTAACTTCCTGGCTCAGAAATGAATCCTAAATTGACCACATGTGTTTGAAATATTCATTTTATTAGGAAAACACTATCATCAATGACCTAATTTTTAAAACTATGTGGCAATAAAATGATTTATTTTTTAAAAAAAACAAGATTAGGTGGTCTGAGTATATTGATTACAACATGAATTTTTCATTGATTCAACAGATACATGAGCATTCCACAGTGCCGGGCATGGAACTGCAGGGTGAGTAGGAGGATCCTTGCCTTCACAGAGTCTACATTCCAGCAGGGCAGTGCCATTACAGAAATAAGGCAGTCAGCTGGTGACAGAGGAGACAGGTGGAGCTCTGTAAGAAACTCTAAACCCATCAAGTTCAAATCATGTATGAGGAGGAGAAAAAGGATAGGAGAGAACCACGAAGAAAACCAGCAAAGAATGGCCCACGTGGTTGGTAGAAACTCCGGTGCGTGAAGGCATGGAAGCTGTGAATAGCACTTCAAAGGCACAGGAAGTGCTCAACTCTCAGACTGCCACGGGGAGTGAAATCAGATGAAGACGGAAAAGCGCCCACTGGGACCCAGCAAGAGCTATTGGTAGTGGAAGTGAGGAAGGGGCAGAGGGAGGAGAGAACGGTTCAGAAGTGAGCTCACAGTGCACACAGCTTGGCTGCGGTGGGAAGGAAACAGGACGGCGGCCAGAGGGAGAAGCAAGATGGCTTTTTATACATCAGTGTATTAAATATCACGTATAGTTAGCAGCGGACTCATTGCAGTGGAAATGCAACTCTGTTCACAATCTCAAGAATACCTGGGATTTCCAATACTATTGTGGACAACAAAGGAGAACCACAACCATTCATTCTCTTCATTGTGGGAGATAAAACTAGAACACAGACAGTTCTCTTAAAAAAATTTTTTTTAAGCTCAGCGTCATCAAATAAATAACGTCAGCGATTGTTTCAAGTAGAAAAGTACAATGTGTTGTGTAAGAAAACAGTTTTAATAGTTACGTGTTCCAAAAGTCCTAAAGTTTTAAGGCTATGAATAGTAACTTTGGGTACATGTCCCACGGAGAAAGCTTCAGTCCATTACATCCTGAAGGTGCCGAACTCGGTCTTCTGGATGGGGGCGTTGAGGGCTGCGCTAATGCTGAGACCCAGGACCATTCTGGTGTCCACAGGGTCAATAATCCCATCATCCCAGAGCCTAACAAAAACAAAGACAGAACGTGATTTATTACATATACTTCTGCTCACTTCCCGACTATGTGACATTTCACACTTCAGACAATAGTAACATATCCACTAACTCTTTTGTGCATTAAAAAGTAGCTGGGGCCAGAAGTCAGGTTTGAAAGAGGAATTCACAGAGGCTGCCACAGGTTGCGTTTCCCACGTGATCACAGGATCGGCGGCAGCTCCCAGGGGGCCAGGACGTGGTCACAGGAGCCAGGGCTGCAGGAGCCAGGCAGGGGCTTGGAAGACTTCTCTTTCTAGGAGCCCTCCCTGCCACCTCACAGCAGGAGCAGCGGAAGGTGGATCAGTGAGGCCCAGGGGTCTGCATGGAGACCTTGGGTGCAACCAGGTGACAGTGAGTCCCTGCTGCTCCAGAACAGTAGCAAGCCCCGCTACCACTGCCACCCCTGCGAGGTCCACGTGGTCGGGAAGGTGTGAGGCAAAAGAAGGGCCTTAGGACCGCCCAACACACTCTATGGGCAATGGCCAATGGACAGTGAGCAACTGGGTGTGGGGGGAGGGGAGCGGAGGGAGCGTGCACGGGTGCTGAAGACAGGCATGGCCCCAACTGTCATGTAACATCCATGTTTGCATGATGGCTTGGTGTTTGGAACCTAACTATGTCACAACGTGAAGCGTGCATACCATATTCCACACCCAGAAATGGCAAGCAGGTTGTGCTTTGGGGATTCTGTGGCTGTACTACTGATCTGCATCCGTGCGCTGCCGTCTTACAACCGAGGGGGAGGGGGGAACGCAGCATGAGCTAGACCCAGTTCACAACAGAATGCCACGTTAAGTTAAGGCCTAGCAACTACTTGCTACAAGAACTCTAAACAAACAAACAAAAGCCTTGATTTTAAGATATTGCTACTTATTTCAGGAAAAACTGTCCTGTCCCTCTCCTGCTCATGCAGATGTACAAAATCCACTTGGCGTATTCTTGCCGTGAACGTGGAGAAAGCCATGAACCCCAGGAACAACCATCCACCTCTCCACTAGAGAGGGTGTGCCCAGAGGTCCCCAAAATTCTAGGAAACAAAAAAAATTACTGAATGTTTCAGCACCATTTTACTGTTAAAAATGCCTTCAAATGTAGATCTTCCAATTTTTGCTACAATAAAAAACCAAATAAGAACTTTAAAAGTCTAGATGTGGAGACTTCAGTCTGCGTTTCACTGACGATCTTAAATTTATAAAGAAAAGTGAATGAGAAATCATGCTTGGTAAAGGTTAGGAGTGGGTGGCAATTTTCCTCTTTTTAAATCAACTTGCCTTTGAGATCTGGACATCGCATCAATTATTAAAGCACACAGCCAGAGCAGGAATCAGATCTTGGCTCATAAAACATTCATATGTGGCGCTCTGAAGTATAAACAGCCGATAAAGGAGAGCCACCCCTGTAATCTGTCACCTGTGTCAACTGATCACACACACACCCTTCTGCAGCCCACAGCCAGGCTCAAGAAGGAGGGGCTGGTGCATGGTGTTCATTAAACAAGACTGCCCCCGGTGAGACGTGCTAATGACACACCTGATTAGCTGTGACCATCCAGGCAAGTGGAGCAGCGCAAAGCGGGTGTGCTGTGTGCTGTGGATGGAATGTGTAAGGCTGAAATCAGTGGTTCGCAACCTTCCTGATGCTGCGACCCTTCCATACAGCCCCTCAGGTTGTGGTGACCCCCAACCATAACATTATTTTCTTTTCTACTTCATAACTGTCATTTTGCTACTGTTAGGAATTGGGCAACCCTGGAAAAGAGTCAGTCGACCCCCAAAGGGGTCACGACCCACAAGTGGAGAAGTGGTGGCTGAAAAGAAGCTTCGGAGGATCCAGCAGCAGATGATGGCTCTTTTGACCACGCAAGCCAGGTCCACACCGAACCACACCAGAGCGTTTGCTGGCTCCACTGAGCTTGACTGGACCCTCAACTGGCGTGAGGACCCTTTGGTCTCAGAGAAAGCTGCTGTCTCCCTGTCACCAGCGGGTTCACAAGAGGGTCAAACAAGGGCATCCCTCAATAGACAAACCTTGCTGTCCCTTAACATCTATCGCCAGAGGTCCATCTGAGCCACCTGCTCTCCTGCCTTGAATGCTAATCCTCTGTTGTTCCATTTTTTATATGTGATGATGATGAGGAACATATAAAAATAATAAAGGAATGAGACCATCCCCGTAAAGAGTTACAGTTCTACCCTGGTGGCATAGTGGGCTACAGCTTGGGCTACTAACAACAAGGTCAGAAGTTCAAAACCATTGGTCACTCCACAGGAGAAACATGAGTCTTTCTATTCTTGTCAAGAGCTAGTCTCAGAAACCCACAGAAGCATTCTACCTTGTCTTAAAGGCAGCAACAAATGCTCTCAGCTCCAAGGCAGTGAGCCTTTCTGGTTTTGCTTGTGCTTTGAGTGTTTGCACCTGCAGGGGTGAAGCTCTACAGAATCCCAGGAAGGATGCATTCAAATGAAATGGAGCGTAACTGATGTCCCCCTCTCCCTCACCGGTTTGCCTTCACAAGTCACAGTCATAAATCACAGCCTAACCTAATTTTAAAAGACACAAATAGTTGTTTTCTTTTCTCCATCTGCCCAAGGGAGAAAGGAGCGACATGACATGCAGCATAGATTACTCTTTAGTATGCAGAACATTAAAGTTGTTGGGGAAATAAGCCGTCTGAAAGCTAGGCTGGAGAGCTAGTCTCCAGCCGAGACTGGCCGGTAATTGATGGCCTCCTAAGTGGTAGGAGAAGCGAGCCGTGCGCGTAAGGTCACTCCTGGGCGCTGGGGCGTGGGCACTGCCAGGGACTGATGGCGGTGGGCATGCCGGCAACTTGCCAGCCAGCGCCCGTAAGCGCGCGGCCAACCTTGGCTACCGCCACTCGGGTTGGATGAAAACCGACTGGTCCGTCAGCAGAAAATCACCATCACTGACTTCCGAAACTCCTTAGTTCCCACCTCCTAGCACAGCTCCGAAGCCAGGGCTGAAGACTGCCCCCTCTGGCTGCCCTGCCACGCCATGCCCCCCCCTAGCCCCCTCCAGACCCCAGACACCCCTCTCGCCCCCCAGACCCCAGCCCCCCCAGGGGGCGGAGGGGGCGCAGTGGTGGTGGGGAGGGGCAGCAGCACAGTGTGCAGGGTGACCACACGAGCGTCAGGAGTCCCCCAGGGCTGGGCCATGCGGAGGGCACGGACGGGAATGAGGCTGCTGCCCGGGCAGGGCGCACCGCCGTCGAGCGGCCGGGCTCCTACCGGGCGCTGGAGTAGTACGGGTTGCCTTCCTCTTCAAACTTCCTGAGGATGGGCTCCTTGAGAGCGGCTTCGTCGGCACTGGAGAACTGCAAGACAGGAGGGCGGTCACTCCGGGGCCTCTGGGCAGGGGAGGAGAAGGCAGCGCGTGCTTGCCCCGCAGCCAGGCCTTTGTCAGAGCAGCGCCTCGCCCGTAGATGCACCGTCGCTGCAGTTACCCGCGACCAGGAGGGTCTCCCGTTCCACGCCGCACTCGGCAGCCCATTCGTGGGCGCTTCAAAAAGGGGCATTGCTGAATTATAAAAAAGCCCAACCACACCCGCTGCTAACAGGTCGTTTTGGCCTCATAGTTGGCTACAGTAACTCACATGAACTACACGATATAACAAAGGGGTTACATTATATTTAGCAGCCTGTTTTGAAAGGTGGAGAAGTTTACCTTTTTCATTCAAAACAGCCAGAGTGTAAAAAGTTTTCAAGCTTAACAGGTTCTAAACATCAACCATACCTTGAAGAACTTCTTCAGTTGGCTTCCCAGAGAGCTGGGAGAGGAGAGATTTTCCCCTAATTAGGAATACTTGCCTGTCAAGTATTACTGGGAACAAGTGATAATTAATTCAGGGGTAAAAATCTTCCTAAGAACTTATTTTGAAACCCTGAAAAATATTTCTACTAAAAAACAAAAACTCCCACACCAAAAATAAGGGATTTGTTTCAAATGAATCACCTTTTTTTAAAAAAATAAGGAGCCCAGGTGGTGCTACGGGTTAGTCTCTGGGCTGCTAACTATAAGGTTGGCAGTTCAAATCCACTAGCTGCTCAATGGGGAGAAAGAGGAAGCTGTCTGCTCCCATAAACATTTACAGTCTGTGGTAGTTACATAATCTTATAATCAAACTGAAGCTATATAAACGTGTACAAGTGGTACTCAACCTCTCAATCAGGTCTCAGGCTGATGGTACCTCCTTGAGGGTGTGGGCTTCTCATAAGGAGAGTCTTGGAACAACACCACCCCCTCTGCTTTCACCTTCCTGTTGGCTAACCCAGATTGCTGTCGGAACCAGCACCTTTGGATCCACAGGCTCTGCACCCACTGGCCTGGATCTTCCTGCATTCGGCATCATTGCATGTGGCTGCGTGGGTCTGAAGAGGGACTTAGGGACCAGTATCAGACTTAGGGACTTGTGCTGGCTTGGGCTGGGATGTTTTCTCCCTATAAAATTACTGTTCTTTCTTATACATGGATGAGTGTCCCTGGATTTGTTTCTCTAGTCAACCAGGCCTAACACACAGTTTATGTACACAGACGACGTATAGGGCCACTCTGATTCAGAGCAGACTCGATGGCCCTGGGTTTGGGTTGAGACTTTCTGCAAATATATCATTGTAATGGGTACGCCTCCGAGATGCTGAAGGTTCAGTCCCAGGCCCCGGTGAAAGGCGGACTGCACGACAGCCAGAGCTGTGACTTTTTCACTTTGCAGCGCATACAGAGGTTAAGCTGACACCGCCCTGTCGCAGTGTGCAGCAGCATCGTGAGAATGTTTAAAAGGTGGTGAGAACTAGGTGGCACAGACACACAAAGTGAGCACTTGCCGTTGGGAAAATGGCGCCCAAAGGTTTGCTCAACTCAAGTCGGCCACAATGCTTCAATTTGTGAACAAAACAAAAAACACCGCATCTGCAAAGTACAATAAAACGGAGCATAATCAAACAGGTCTGGCTGTATAAATCAAGAATTTAGAAAGCACTGTGATTGCTCTGTTTTTCCATCGATTTATGACCGTGAGTGACTTCAGATATAGGTGAATTCAGAATTCAAGTGTACCGAAGCACAACTACTTAATAGGCAACTCTTCTGCTGGGCTTCAGAGAGTCTAAGACAGCTTTGACATACCTGGGAGGATTTCATTCCCCTCCCATTCCCACGCTGCCCCTGCCACGAGGGCTCTTTCCTTTGGTCCTGATACCAGTTGGTACTAAAATAAATGTGAAACCGCTACATAAGTGTGTGGCGCTCCTGCAACTCCAGCGTGAGGCACGTGCAGGTGCTTTCAGTGGGCAGGTTATTCCTCCCGTGCTCAGGCGAGGCAGCTGGCCATACGACCGCTCAACAATAAGCTTGAGAAGACAAGGCCTCCTCCATTTGACCTCCTGGCCGTGTAGCGGGCTGTGAGTCCAGCTGCTAACCAGTGTCAGCAGTTCAGATGCATCAGCTGATCCTGGAGAGAAAGAGGCTTTCGGCCCCTGTAAAGACTTAGGGCCTCAGAAAGCAAAGGGACGGTTCTACCTTGTCCTATAGAGCCACGGTGCTTTGGAATGGACTTGATGGACAGTGACTCGTTGGTTTCAATGCTGAGTTCCGGACAATTTCCAGAACTCAGAAGACTCTAACAGAAACACAGATGAAAGAACCCATTTTTCAAAAGCAGCCACTTGCTGGTTTGCCTTTCAATGAGCCCCCATGTCCCTCTCACTTTCCCCCCTTGCGCAAAATCAAGGCCAGGAGATGGTGTGGGGACCCCGTGGCACCGGCGAAAAGCAAACACTGAGGTGGCTAAGGACTTGTGGCATTTACCTGTTTCCCTTCCCGGGCTTTCTGGTCCTTTGCTACTGTGGCTAACACATTTGCTGCCTGCTCTCCTCCCATCACGGAGATCCGGGCATTTGGCCACAGGTAAAGAAATCTAGGACTAAGGGGAGAAGAGAAAAGAGGGTTAAGGGTGGTAGTCAAATGAATTCACAGTTGCTGTCAGAAGCCCATATTTTCCCTTTAAGAACGATCTAGTCACACGTGGCAATCATTTGAGTTTTGGGGGTTTTTTTAATCCCAATGCCTGGAACCCACCACAGACCAATCTACAGGATGAAGCTTGAGCAAAGATATGATTTTTCAGTTCTCCAGGTGATGCTGATGAGTAGTGGTAGTTTGAGAGGCATTCCTTTCAATGATCTCAACTGAGAAGCTCAACTCATATGCTGTAAACACACATACAGACATTTGTAGACTTGATAATACAATGTAACACTATTACAGAGACAGTTCCTTGAAATCCTGATCAATGATTCTCAGTTCTTCCGATGGCTGGACAGCTTGGTTTCCTTGGCTTTTAAAAATGTATTCGCGGTTGTTGGGTACCATTGAGCAAACACAGCAATCCTATGGAAAAAGAACATCACACTGCGTGGCCCTGCTCCAGCCTCGGTTACTCCTGCTTGAGCCCAAGGTTGCAGCCACTGTGTCAATATGCCTTGTAGAGGGTTTCCTATTTTTTACGGACCCACCACTTTGCCAAGCATGATGCTTCCCCAAGATTAGTTCCTCCTGACAACGTGTCTAGGGTATGTACCACCTTTCTGACTCCTAAGGATCATTCTGGCTGTACTTCTTCCAAAGCAGTTGTGCTTGTTCTTCTAGTCATGGTACTGTCAATATTCTTCACCAACACCCTAATTCAAACACATCATTTCCTCGTGCAGTCTTCTTTATTCACTGTCCAACTTTCACATGCATGTGAGGCAAATGGAAATAACATTTGTCAGGTACACTTTCGTTTTCCAAGTGACATCTCTGCTCTCGATACTTTAGAGAGATCTTGTGCAGATTTGACTAGTGCTTTATATTGCTTGAATTCTGGGCTGCTTCTTCCATGAGCATTGATTCTGGATCCAAGCAAATAAATTCAAATGGATTCAAATATAATAACATTATTTTAGCTTCACAAGAACATAAAAAAAAAAAAAGATCATACCACAAAGCTCTTCTAGACCCTAGATCCCTGCGCAGTGAGCCTCCTGGAGCCAGATGGCAGCTATTCCATCAGAGGAGCAGCAGCAGAACCAGGAGCCAGGGCATGGACTTCCCAACCCAGAGAGTAAGCTGAGTGCTTTTGTGCAGGAGGCTGGCTTGCTCCGGGTACTATTGGGGAAGTTGGGCTTGCTGGCTCATGGAAGTGGAGCTCAGTTGCCTTTAGGTTGTGGCTTATAATAGAGAGTGGTGGGCCCTTTGGGCATTTAGCAGCAGACCTGAAACCTTGTAACTTGTCCTGGTAAACAACTACCCTGAGCATTTCTCAGTGACATGACAACTTCAACACTCCCTTCATAAACCCTTTCATTATGACTTTTGTCTGTGAGTTTCTATGTAGCCATTACAATGGATCTTAGAACCCAAAGAAGCAGAATAAAGAACACTAATTTCTCTATACAAAACCTTTCAATACCAGTTGTACAAGCCCCCAATAAAATGATTTTTTAGAAAATAAATCAAACCTTTCAACGTTAGTACACAGAAATCTACCTCATTCTCTTGAATAGTGGCATAGTATTGCACTACATGGCTATTGTCCAATTGTTTAGCTATGGTCTAGCTAGCTAGCGCCTCAATTTTCTACTTCTACAATCATACTGAAATAAAATTTCTTGTAATTAGCTCTCTGGCCACTTGCAGCATGTTTCCGTAACAGAAAATGCCAAACTGTTCTCAAATGTTGTGCTATAGCTCCAGACAAGCACTAACCGCATGGCAAGAGGCCTGTCCCCACACCCTGCCAACAATGGGTATGACATCACCCACCTTTGTCAATGTGGCAGACAGAAGAAAGCTCGCATGTAAATTTGTAACAAGTAGATTCTGATTCACTTGGGGAAAAAAAACTATGAATAAATCATCTTTTTAAAATCCATTTAAATGTGCAAAAACTGTACATATTTTCTTTTCCTCTTTCATTTCGACAGGCTTTCTTTTCAGTTTGCAACATCTGAACCCCTTTGCATCACCATACAGCAGGCAAGATGCACCCAAAGCCTAAAGCGCACATGGCACACCAGCCTCTGTGATCATGAGGTGCCGAGGGGATCAGGTTCAAGCATTTGAAGATCCAAAACAATTATATCGAGGTGAACAAGGGGGGCTGGAATGGAGACCCAAGTCCCATCTGTAGACAATTGGACATCCTCTCACAGAAGGGTCACAAGGAAGGGACAATATATCCAGAGCGCTATTCCTCCTCCACCCCACTCCATCATGACCCAGTTCTATCTTACAAATCCGGCTATATCAGGGCATGTACACAGTTACAGACACGAGCTCTAGATACTCGGAATCCAAGACAGGAACAGTAACTGGAGTAGCGATACCAGGAGGGTAGCGGGAAGGAGGGAGGAGAAGGGGGAGAGAGGGGAAACTGATCGCAATGATCGATGTATAACAGCCCCCCACCAAGGGAATCACTAACAGAAATATGTGTGAAGGGAGATAGCAGATAGTGTAAGATATGAAACTAATAATATATAATTAATCAAGGGTTCACAAGAGCGGGAGGGGGAGGTGAAAAAGAGGAGCTGATACCAAGGGCTCCAGTAGGAAAAAAATGTTTTTAAAATGATGATGGCAACATACGTACAAGTGTGCTTGATACAGTTGATGTATGGATTGTTTTAAGAGCTATAAGAGGCCCCAATACAAATTTTTTGAAGTATTTTCACTCCACCATACTCTCTAATCCACTTAGCTATCTATCTCCTACAAGTACTACATATATTGTACTGTTTTCGTTACTGTAGCTTCACTCTAAGTCTTGAAATAGAGCAAGTCTCTCCTCCTTCTCTTTCCCTTCCCCTATCCCCTCTTCCACCTCCTCCTCCTCCAAGTTTCTTGACTACACTTGGCCCTTTGTATGTCCAAATAAGCTTTTAGAAACAGCTTAAGTTCTATCACAAAAATGTTAAATTCAGATTCAAATTTTAAAATCACAAGCATTTGTTTGGGACTATACTGAACTCAATATAAAATTGAAACAGGTCAATTGGGAGGGATTTTACTTCTTTTCAAATTTTGAAAAATCCAAAGTTTCCATAAACTTGGAATATTTCTCTATTAACCTTTATTTGTTTCAATAATGTTCTATAGTTTTGTGTGTATACTTCTTTAGAATCTTTCATTAGGTCCATTCCTAGGTGTTTCATGTTTCTGAAACTATCATAAATGGAATCTTTTTACTTCATTTTCTAACCAAAATGATTCTTTAGTCTATTACTCACAGAGCCAGCAAACCTGCTCAACCCATTCATCAATTATAACAAGGCACTGTACTTCCCTGGGCACTGTACTGAAACAATCATATCGTCTTAGAATAAGCAAACAGATTTCCTCCTTCCCGGTACTTACCTTTCTTACTTTATTTTCTTACTGTACTGCGCTGGCTAAACTCTCCAGGACAAATTGAGGAATTGATGTGGTAGGAGCAGGCATCATTTCCTCATTCCAAATCTCAGACAAATTAGCATTCCACGTCTCAACATTATGTATAGTACCAGATTAAGGAAGTCCCCCTCGATTCCTAATGTGCTAAGAGTTTTTAATCATAATAGTTTTTCAGTTGTTTTTGAGATGACTGTATAATTACTCCTTCAGATCCTGTACCAATTAATACTATTTTAAAAATCAAGTTTACCTCTCTAAAATTTGTCTAGCTTGGTCAAATGCTATTTTGTATCACGTCATGAATGAAGTGAGCTTTTGAATTTTCTTTCCTGCAAATGTCCTTGTTCGGTTGCAATCAGGGTTATACTAGCTTCATACAACAAAACTGGAAATGTTCACTTTTTCCCTCATTCTAAAAGGATTTTGGTTAGACTGGCTTTATGTCGTCCATACATGTTTTTTAGAATTGAAGCTATCTTGACCTGGAGTTTTCTGCCTGGGAAAATTGTTCATTACAGATCCAATTTCTTTAATATCTATAAAACAATTCACATTTTCTACTTGTTCTTACATCTGCTTTGGTAAGCTGCATTTCTCCAGTTCAACTAAGTTTATGTGTCATAAGGTTTTTAGAATCGCCTCTTAATGTCTATGGTCACATCCTAGTCCTCATTCCAGAGATTGTGTCTAACTAACTGCCTTCTCCGTTTTTCACTCTTGCCAGGGGTTATCAATTTCATTAACCTTTTCAAACAAACCAACTTTCAACCTTATTAGATTCTTCTATTTTATGTTTGCACTTCAGAATGTCCTTCCCCCCCCTCTCCCCACGTTGAACTCGCTGCTCTTTCCCTAACTCCCCGAGCTGAATGCGTTGCTCACTGATTTGTGGCCTTTCCTCTTTTCCAGTACATGCACTTAAGGCTAAAAGTCTCTCCCACAGCGAGACATGAGTTATATCATGGAAGTTTTGATAGATAAAATTGTCATTATTAGACAAGCAGGCAGATGTTGTTGTTATTGTCGGGTGTCTCTGTACAACAGCACAAAACACTGCCCGGCCCTGTGCCATGGTCACAAGTGTTTTCATGCTTGAGTCCATTGACGCAGCCACTGTGTCAATCCATCTTGTCAAAGAGCTTCCTCTTTTTTAGCTGCTCTGTACATTACCAAGCATGACGTCCTTCTCCGGGGACAGGTCTCTTCTAACAACATGACCAAAGTATGTGAGATGAAGTCTCTCGTCAAGCTTGACTCCTAGAAGCATTCTGGCTGTTCTTCTTCCAAGATTAACTCCGACTATGGTGACCTTGTACACAACAGAATGGAAGATTCCCATTCGTGCCTCAACCTCACAATCGTCAGCATGTTTGAGTCCGCTGTGGTGGTTATTGTATCAATCCAGCTCACTGATGTTCCCCTGGCTCTCACTGGCCCTATCCTAGCAATGGGTCCCACTGATGATGTGTCCACAGCAAGCGAGGTGAACAGTGTTCTGCTCTGATCTGCAAGATTTTCATTGGCTAATTCTCAGAAGTTTGCCTCTAGGCCTTTCTTCCTGTTTGCTTTTATTTAGAAAGTCCAATAAGACCACCATGGTAACCCTGATGGTATCAGTGTGGGTAAACATTGAGCTGCTAACCACGAGGTCAGCGGTTCAAAACCACCAGCCCCTCTGTGTGAGAAAGATGAGGCTATCTGCTCCCATGAATATTTACAGTCTCAAAAAAACCCTATACAGTTTTGCTATGAGTCAGAATAGATTCGATGGCAGTGGGTTTTTGCTTGAGCACTGTGGCAGCTACATAATCTACTGTCAACCTGATCGAAGGGGTGCAGCTTGATGACCTCCTATGGAGGCACGACAGAGATAAATAGCTCCCTGGAGGCCAGACACACTCTCTCTGCTTGGTATCACTGATGACAAGCCACATGGAGCCATGCTGATGAAGCCGGGACCCTGGAGTTGAAGGAGCCACACGGAGATCCACTCCAGCGCTGAGATGCTTCCATCACCACTGGATCTACAAAACTTTCCACCCACTGGCCTGTGATCTTCCTGCATTCAGAGTCATTTCATGTCTTCATGAGTCTGAAGAGGAATTTATAGACTAGTATCGGACAAATGGGCTAATGTCAGATTTATGGACTTGATGTGGATTGGGCTGGGATGTCTTCTTAATATACAATTTCTCTTTGACCCCAAACTCTCTCTTATATACATATGAGTGTCTGGATATTTCTCTAGTCAACTCAGACTAACACAAGCATAGCTCACGACAGCATGGCAGCCACACACATGACAGCATGACAAACTGAGGGTGGTGGTTTTCATTCGGAGGCACCGCAAGATGCCGCCTCAGTCTCATCACAGATTTCCTCCATGCAGTATCTGTAGTGTGACGGCACAGATTATGGAATAACTGGCTGTGGTGTGCGGATGCGCTCCTGTATTCATAACAAAGCAGAATGAGTTTATCTTTTATAGTTACATCTGAAACATGTTTCAGATAAAATCTTGATGCCACCTACCTGTATGCTCTGCCGCACATCCCATAGTTTCCAGCTCCGTACGATCCCCCAATGATGACTGTGATTTTAGGCACATTGGCACAGGCTACAGCAGCCACCATCTTGGCACCATCCTTGGCAATTCCTTCAGCTTCATAGTCTTTCCCAACCATAAATCCTACAAGAACAGAAACAGCCTTGGGTGATAGAATTCTCTCAAGGTATTGTAAGGTACATTTTGCCTTAACCTGATTCGACTATAGCTCTCTCACCCTGATATTTCTATATGAGAAAACTTGTATGCCCCTAAAAAGTTATTTTTTAAACTTTCTTAAGACAGTCCATGACATGCCACAAAAGCTTCTATGATGATGCAATTCATCTTCAAGAAAATAGCTCAAAACAACAGCTTGATGGTGAAAGAATGTGACGTGGTGAGCTAAGGAAAAAGCACAGCGGCAAGCCCAGCAGGGAGGGCCTCGGTGCGCACTGACCTGGTCAAAATATGGGCTCTGCTTTCTGAAGCACTGTGTTAAAACTTTGATGAAGTGGAGATTAATGTTTTATAGAGATGTTAAGAGTCCCTACCAATGACTCAATAGTGAGATTCTACAAATATGATAAGTTCAGGATCCTTCTACATCCTTTTTTAAGTGTTATTAGCATATAATTCATGTATAATAGAATACCATGATTTAGACATATTTAAGAATATACAATCATCACCACAATCAATTTTAGAACATTTTCTTTATTCCTGTACTCACAACCCCAAGAAACTATTAAACCAGTTACTGTCTCTATAGAATTACTTATTCTGGGTTTTATATAAAGAAAAATATACAAATCCTACCCCCAACAATTACAAAATAAAACACAAAAAGACTTCAATCCCAAAAATTCACTGCCAGGACCAGTGGTGAGAGTGGCAATACTGGGAGGGTGGAAGGAGGGTGGGGTTGAAAGGGGGAACCGATTACAAGGATCTACAATATAACCTCCTCCCTGGGCAACGGAGAGCAGAAAAGTGGGTGAAGGGAGATGTCGGACAGTGTAAGACATGACAAAATAATCATTTACAAATTATCAAGAGTTCATGAGGGAGGGGAAGCAGAGAAGGGGGGGGGAAATGAGGAGCTGATGCCAAGGGCTTAAGTAGAGAGCAAGTGTTCTGAGAATGATGAGGGCAACGAATATACAAATGTGCTTTACACAATTGATGTATGTATGGATTGTGATAAGAGTTGTATGAACCCCAATAAAATGATTTTTTTAAAAAACCTCAATGCCATCAAGTCAATGCTGATTCCTAGTGACCAGAGAAAGCAGAAAATGATAAAAACTAAAATAAATTTTAAATGAGGTAAAAGGGAGAACAACTGATAAGATGTTAAATTCTGACCTGACCACGTCTGCATTAATCTACCTTCCCGTGCACTCTGCGAGCAAGGTCACTGACATCCCTGGTCAGTGGTCAGAGGGGATTCATGGGAGATTAGTCTGCTTCCTCGACTCTGGTGAAAATGCTCTGGAGAACCACCATGCACTCTGGGTCTGGGACTCCTCCCGCTTCTCGCCCCAAACTCCAAGTCAGGCTCTGACCAGTTTCCAGGGAGAGTATTTCATCTATGAATCACAGACTCACCTGTCTATTTGGTCATCAATACTTCTGCTTCAGAAGCCCTGGGAGCATAGTGGTCATGCATTGAGCTGTTAACTGCAAGGTCCACAGTTCAAAACCACCAGCTGCTCCATAAGAGAAAGACAGGGCTTTCCACTTCCGTAAACATTTATAGTCTCGGAAGCTCACAGGTGCAGGTCTTCCTTGACCTATGGGGTCGCTGTGAGTGGCTATCACCTGGATGGCAGAGTTTGGTTTTTGTATTCCTGCTTTCACCCAAGGGTGCCTGACAAAAACAACATTCCTGCTTTGAGGAGAAAGAAGAGGCTACCTTCTCCCATAAACACTTAAAGCCTCAAAACGCCATAGAGGGTCACTGAGTTAGAATCAATTCAGTGGCAATAGATTTGGGTTTTTGTTGTTTATTCAAGCCTTGTAAATTTCCAGTATCATGTCATTCAATCCAACTCGTAAAAGGGAGCTTCAAAAAGTACATGGAAAATTTTCATTATCTTTTCATTCAATTTTTCCACAAAAGTTTTGAAGTCCCCTTATACTCATGATGCACCAGTATTGGTGCTGGAGTTTTTCTCAGTAATGAGAAAAACAATTAAAAATAAAATGATAAGCCACTATACTATGTAAAAAAAACATATTACATGAAGATACACTAAAATGCCAGATGCTATTTGAAGGTATTTACCAGCTTTTCTACGTTTGCTTTATTGAGTACGCATTCTTTTCTATTGAACAGGGTGAATTGAAATTCCTTAGTAGGACCTTTCTTTCCATAATCTTTTTTTTTTTTGTGAATGCCTTAAAGATTCTATTTTTTTTAATTTTATTAGGGGCTCATACAACTCCATACACACATCAATTGTGTAAAGCACATCTGCACATTCTTTGCCCTCATCATTCTCAAAGAACTTGCTCTCCACCTAAGCCCTTTGCATCAGGTCGTCTTTTTCCCCCCTCCCCCATAATCCCTTTTGTGATGTATTGCAAATTATATCCTGTGGTTATAACCCCATTTTGGAAGGAGTTCTCTGCTATGCTAATGGACAGGATGAAGGTGGAGTGCATTCTGAGTCTCCGCCACACAAGAAGGGTACGGGCGCCATCTTGGAAGCAAAGAGAGAGAATTCCTGAGGCCATCACAGAAGAAGAGCTACCAACTACCAGTGGAACACATGGGAAATCCGTGTGCCGCAGAAGCCGAGGCAGGGAGGGCCTGCGCCAGAACAGAGGCGCGGCTCTGGAACGATGAGACTGAGGCAGAACAACGAGCGGGACCACGGGACCATGTGGCTGAGAGGCAAGACCAGAGAGAGACTTGGCTGCTGGCTGAGGAGAAGCATTGCTGTGGACCAAAGACTGTATCCCTACTGTTTACTGATCCTGATTTGTGGTAGCATGTCAATAACCCCCCACAGGATGATTTATAAAAGGAGAAATGATGTCTCTAAAGTGGTCTTGGACATATATAAACCATAGATACGTGGATGGATTTTGAGCTTGCACTACTTGCGGCCCTGACCTAAGAACAATTCGTTCTTATGACATGCCTTCTCCACACTTGCCCTCGTGAGAAGGTCACTGAGGAGACGGGTGCCATAGCAAAGTGTGGTGAAGAAATGAGATGGTGGCCGCTGGTAGAAAGAATGGCATTGCTTCTTTTGCTGTGAATGACATGGCGAATCCACAGAGAAAGGAACTGCATCAGCAGTTTCCCGGGTCGCGACCGGGACGTTGGGAGAAAGGGAGCGAACAAGGAGCATGAGAAAGAAGAAAACGTCCTGAAACTGATTATGGCGGTGATCACACAGCTCTTTGGAAAATGTCTGCACCACCAAATTGTATGGTCTGTGAAATACGTGCCGATACAACTGTTATAAATAAATAATAAACCCCCCTAATTTTGAGTGTTGGCTCAAAATTAGTATGCAGTCGTTGCCAGAGGTTATCGACCGGCGCAGGGAGGTAGAGTGCTGCGGGAGCACGGATGGGAAGAAAGAGGGAGGGTGGAAGCACGGCTGATCTCTGCTTGGGGTCAGATACGGCCACGGGACTGCTGTTTGCAAGACAAACAATAAACGCCCCCGTGGCCTCCTTCTGTCCGTTCCCTCGGCTGAGGTTATGAGCAAGCACAGTGAGGACTGCAGCTCCAAATGAAAGTCTGTCATCTCTTCAGCTTCTATTGCGCTCAAAGTGCCCACAGCACTGTCCCTTGGGTTTTCGGTTTGTCATCAGACTGTGCCTGGTACAGGCCACAGCTACTGCGGGTCAGAAAATAGGCAGCTGAGTCGGACCCAAAGGACAACTGTTGAGAGCCAGCAGTTGTGCCAAGGGCTCAAGTGGAAGGAAAATGTTTTGAGAATGATGATGGCAACATATGTACAAATATGCTTGACACAATGGATGTATATATGGATTGTGAGAAGAACTGTACGAGCCTCCAATAGTTATTTTTTAAAAACGTCATCAGTTGTGTCTTTTGTATTTGATCCTGATTTTTTACTTCTGTTCATATTTGATTATTATTTTGTTCCATTTTCTTCCCCCTTGGTGAGGTAGACTTTCTTTCCAATGGTAGTAAAGATATATGCAACAAGAAATTTGTCATTTCAATATGCTTCTTTTTTCATAAACATCTTTCAACCCCACTGCAGAAACACATAGTACGTACTGGAACAGTTTTGGGAAGTTTGCCAAATCCTACACTGTTTTATCGATTCTCTTCTCTTTGGCTTAGCTGAGTAACTTGACACTGGAGCTTTCCTGCTTCACCTGCCTTCCTGCCAGGCCCCCACAGCCTACTTTTCATGGTTGGTTGCGATGTCACAATGACCTTGGAAAGTAGAGCTCCACTGGACAAGGTAAGTGTAGAGTGGGGTCAAGTATCGGAATGAATTCAAGTTTAGAATAAACTAGATTGAGCCTCAGCCAAACCCAATGTCCAGTATGAGACTCATCAGAAATAAATACTCCCACGCTCCCCCAGTTACCTCCAACAAACCCACCCTATGCCCCTTCTCAAACTTCTTTATGAGCACTTGACTCCTCTGGACTCTGAAAATAAGAAGACTTCCAAAAGTTTCTGGAACAGTGAAACTGAAAGATAATGGAATTTTCCACGAACATTTGCCCCCTCATACACAAATGGGATTTTGTTCTTGGTGCTTTTCCCCCCAACAGTCTTCCACCATCACCTCTCCCCCCACGCCTCTACCGTAGAGCTGGTCCGCACGCTGCTAATTACCAGTAATGTTTTGAAGGAAGAGCAGGGGAATATTTCTTTGGCAGCATAACTGGATGAAGTGAGCTCCCTATAATCAAATAAAAGTCTTGTTAGAGAAGGATTACCAGATCTAGAATCATCGTATATCCTAAAAACACACAACTGAGTCAAATATAAGAAAGAGCACACGTTGTGTGGCTCGTCTGGCTGTGGTGAGCCCTCATCGATAGGCATGTGACTGTAGGTTTGTGCTGGACTTGTGTTGCACAGTCACCCGTGGGTGTGATCCCTGGGGCACACCTGGGGGACACCTTTCAAGGGGGTGAGAAAGCCCACCGTGACGTTTCAGACGGCCAGAGAAATGTAAATAACAGAGAAGAACGATCAGATATCTCTCGGTGAGATCCCCGTGCGTTGCTGTCAACCGTCTCCAGTTCTTCACTATTAGACGGAAGACAAACCTGAGGGTGGCTATGGACCAGAGCCAACTCCACAACTCTACTGCTCACACCCAAAATGACAACGGGGCTGCCCAGAAAGACATTCACACTTAACGACCACCTGAAATCCTCTCCTGCACCCAGATCACAGGCAAATCCATCTTTATTACCAACTCTAAAAAGCTCATTGCCTTCAAGTAGACGTCTACTCATCTTGACCCCTGAGGACAGGGTAGAACTGCCCCTGTGAATTCCCGAGACTGTCACTGTTTATGAAGGGCGGTGGGTGGTTTCAAACTGCTGACGTTGTGGATCACAACCCAAAGCATAACCACTGCGTCTTGTGGGTTCACTTACCAACACTACCCACCCCGAGTACGTGGGGCTGTTTCCAAACTTGAACCTAGGAAATTAATTATTTACTAGAACAAAAATATGACTAGTCTTTTCTCATATCTTCTAAAGATTACAGGACCAAGAAAATGGATTCAAACTGCTTCCTTTATGTTTTGCTTTCCATCTGCTGATCCCTCTACCTCTGCTGGAGATGTCTGGAGAGGTGCAAAACCTCAAAGGAATTGCTAGACCTCAATATGACTCCCTATGTACAAGCATGAGGAAATCACACAGACCTCTGTGGCTTCTTTCAACAGTTCCAAACTGAGGCCAAACAAAATGCTCAGGCTTATTTGTGCCATTGTGTTTGGCCTCGGTCTGACATTTCATCTAGTGAAATATGCATATTACATATTCATTAAATGTCATTATGTCAGAAATACTTAAGGAAACATTCACTATATATGCGCTATTACATGAAAACAGGTAACACAGCTCTCTGTATACATTTGTATAGCAGTATATAAAAATACCTATATAATAACTGCGAACATCAATTTTATATTAGAAAAAACAAAGAACTATAACAAAATGTTTCTGCTATGATTATGGATGATTTTTAATATTTATTATTTTTCCTTTTTTGTTTTAAATAAACGAGTTGGGTGAGCAATAATAGAGAAATACAGAAACTGACCTCATTGGTAAAGTATTTTACCAAAGCCAAATTCTCAGAATATGAAAGGGATTAACTGTAATGTTATCTATATTAATAAGACACCTCTTACCTTGTTGGACACTCTTTGTCATTTGAAGAGGCTAAACATCTTTTTTTAATTAAAATAATTTATCAAGTAAATGGATTACACTTAGCTTAAGTTTAGATAAGTCTAAGACAATGAATGCATGAAAGCAAATATTATGCAAAAATAGTCAATAATTCCTCTTCTACAGCCAAAGCTCCAGTAATAGGCTCTATTTTATCATCCCATTTCCAAAATGTCAAAGCAGCAGAACAGAGATAAACTTACAACAGATTAAAACAAAATAAGTAAATCCTGTCTCAGAACTACCTGAAGAGGATCTTAGAATATTTCCTCACAGGAAGCACTAGATAATGAAATTCTCTGGATATGTTCCTTAGCTTCTTAGACTGTGCCAATGTCTCTATAGAAATTATAACTCAAACATTTTATACAAACTTTCCTAAAATTAGTGCATTTGGTTGTTAACATGGCTCTCGACCGTTCATCAGGTTAAGGTAAGCCACGAAAACAACTCGTTCCAACACTCACAGGCATGAGAGCGAGAAAACATGTGTGCATGTGAGCATACATGCACGCATGCACACACGCAGAGAGTCCTGATTGCTAAAGTAATTGGTTAAACATTAAAACTTTTTTATAACATTTTAATTCACTCACAGATCTTCAAAATTCATTATGGTAAGCCAAAACAGAAAATCTCAAAAACACTTTTTAAGAGTACTTGCCTTTTTTGCAGACTCAGAAAAGAGAACACCATTGTTGCCAATGATCCCTATGGGGTATCCAAATATTCTAGCAAATCCTCGAAAGAAAATTCAAAAAAGATTTATGTATTTCAGAGGACTTTTAATTTACAATAACAAATACACATTGATGCATGCTCTTGTTTTGGATCAAAGTTTGAACAGTAGAGAAATTCTATTTATAATCTAAAACAGTTCGTGTCACAATTCTTTATGCCTACGGTACTAGTCTGGGTAGTTTTAAGGAATTCGCTCTTTTCCTTGACTCTCTAGAAAGCTGGGTTACGTGCAAAGACCACTCTCTTGGCTGGCTGGTGTCACCCATTCAACTCTCATTCAGCACATCCCTGACAGCTGCTAGGACTTGGGCTTAGGGATGTACTGAAATATGGCAAAACAAAGACACATTGCCTTTTAAAAGTCAACTTTAAGATCTACTGGCCAGGTTGCGTGACTAACTTGGCTGAAAGCACCTGCAGTAACGTTAAGGCCTTACAAGAAAAAGGATAAATAAATAAATTGCAGCAGAGGCAACTGGGGGTGGAGGGAAGAGACAAGAACACAGTCAAGCCTGGTGCTAAATAAGTTCAAAGTAAGAAACCTAGTTAAGCTTGGAAGAAGAATCAATCGCTCCCCTTTTCACTTTGGTGTTTATATATTTTCCTTCTCCTTTCCAGAAATGTCACTTGAACTTTCTCTACCACTCTGAACTGCCAAGCTAGCTCACTCACACACACACGCACGCACACACACACGCACACACACGCACACACACGTACACACACGCACGCGCACACACACGCACGCACAAGAGGGAAGGGGAAAGAACCAGAAGAGCTCAACTTTTAGGTGATTTCAGGGGAAGCTAATTATTCTGAAAGGTCCACAAAGAACTCCATTAGAGGGCCTTTCCAAGAGTGTGATTTTTCAACCAGGGAAGTGAAAAAGAAAAAAAGCCTACGTTAAGGTGTCAAATGCTTGGAACTCAAGAGTCACAAGTCAGCTCCTGGAAGTGGGTCGGAGACAGGGTGCTAGCACAGGCCCTGGAACAAAGAGCCCTGTCTGTGCAAGCCACAGCCGACGCGCAGCGGCTGAGAACCAAGTCAGACTCGCCCAGGTCAGCTCGTTCAGGATAAAGTCACGGGTGAGGTGCTGGTGATCGTTGCACAGCATGACGGACCAGGACACTGAAGAATGGAAGTAAGAACACTGAATGTATACCACTGGGCTGGGTCCTTTACTCTCTCTCTTGCTTTATTGTGGGTGGCTGTTGGTGTTTTAATCACTGTATGTGATAATGTGACACTGATTTGATGACTGCCTAGATTCCTCCTTGGCTTTCAAACCTAAATTCCCAGCCAAAGTCTGGGTGCACATCCTGTGTGGCAGCGCCACTTGCAGAAGCAATTTGGCAAGGGGTTAAATTCTAAAATGGTCTATCGGTCGACTTCTAGCCCTGCCCCACCCTCAAAAGGAGACAGGAACCGAGCACATCACTCACCTAAGATCTATCCACTAAGATCTATCCCTGAAGATGCTCTGACTTGTTCCCAAACAGACCTTCAGCCTAAATAGCTGGGCCTGCTTGGGGCAACTCAGGCCCAGGGTTTGCACATGCCCTACTATAAAAGGGGGCATCAAAATGTGTGTGGAAAAGTCCATTACCTTTTAGTTCTACTCAACCATGAACTTTGAAGGCCTCTTGCATAAGTACACCCATGGAGGGAGGGCCTTCATCAACTTCCTGACCAAACATTGAGGTCCAGACCAGAAAGTAATCTAAGAAACTCATAGGACGTACATATAACAAGTGTTGATGCAGGAGGCCTTCTTTTTAATCACTTTATCACGGGTTCGTACAACTCATCATAATCCACACATAGATCCATTGTGTGTCAAGCACATTTGTACATTTGTGGCCATCATCATTCTCAAACATCTGCTTTCTTCTGGAGACCTTGCTATCAGCTCCTCATTTTCCCCTCCCTCCTCGCTCTGCCCTCCCCCATGAAACCTTGAAAATTTATAAATTATTATTCTTTTGTCGTATCTGACAGTAGGAGGACACTTGTAACAGCTGCCACCGAGACTCACCCTTCGCCTGAGCTCTCACACTCATCACGCTTCCCGAACCTTCATGCCCCTTCCCCGCACTCTCCCACGTCCACCTCACATCCCCACGCCTGCCCCATTCGCCTCTGCCGACCCTGCCCCCTCCCATCGGCCACTCACTCAGCCCCCACGTTTCCTTCCTGCCTCCCGACTTCCCAACCTTATCTGAATTCAAGGCCAGTAAGGATGCATCCCTGTATTCCAGGGGCAAGTCTGCCATTAAGCAGATGACCAGGGTGGCCCGTCCAACTCTAGGGAGAGCAGAAACGGATCTAACTTGTTTTCAACTGCTTCACACTGAGGGTGCATCCTGAGCTGACCCGTGACAAAGCCTGGCTATAGATCAAACAAAAAGCCCTTAATCACCTAAATACCAAAATACAAAAACATAAATTCTGCTCCCAGTTGAGCCCTTTGCTTGCTTTTAAATCAGATCAGGAGAAAATCCTGCGACTTATCCTTGAAGTCTCAACATGTATTTGCAATTTGGGTTTTGCAGTGAGTTTCTATTCTACTATGATATGCTGTCTTCAGATTAGCTGCTACAAGCGTTTGAAGATCAAACCAAATTCACAATATGTGTTGGGGCATTTGTCCAAGAGAGACTATTAGGGACCTAGTATGTGTTTCTTGTGGGAAACAGAAAGATTTCTCCCAAGTTGTCTCCCCTAAATGTATCCCAAACTTAGCTGCTTGCTACCCATGGCAAATGACTATACACTTGGAGGTCAAAGAAGCAGGTCAGAGGATATTCTCCTTAAGGGTTATCAGCCACCTAGAGCAAGCAGTCACCACTGTTTATCCCACAACAAGTAGAACTCACTCCCTTCTAATAAGGATAGTAGTTGACTGCTTCCTTGTAGGAGACCCCAGAGAGGTCAAGCCCACCCAAGGGTGACCAAGGTTAGGCTGCCATCATGAATCTAGGGTCCACCCATCTTGTCACATGTATACCTCTAGTCCCTCCCCTTCCTATGTGCACACCCCCAGCTCATTCCCTTCCTGTCACGCTTATGCCTATTGTACTGCCCCTTCCTCTGACGTGTGGTTACCTGTAATCACGCCCCCTAAAGAGATAAAACTCTTGGTTATCAATAAAAGGGGGCTCTCCTGCACTCGCTCCAGGGCTCTCCCCAAAAGTACCACCAAGCGGGGCTGAGGTGAGCACGCTACCATGAATTGTGTCTGACTCCATTACTTCAATCTCTCTCCTATCTCTCATGCTCTCTGTGACTTCGCTATAATCTTATTATCACCATACAATCGCGCCTCCCGGACCAGTGATGATTTGTTGGGGGCCCTCCCTTCCCCACAGTTTCTAATATTTTTCTTCAAAAGTCTATAAATGTAACCCTTTAGACGAAGTCTTAATTTTCACAAACATCCTTTTTTGTTGCGGTTATTCCCCAAGATAGACTGCCCTGATTTCAGGCATTCTCAAACTAATACTTGCAAAAGTTAACTGACGCAAGAGCTCTGCAGAAGCTCTGAAAAGCTCTCAACCTCTCTTGTCAGCTTGGGAGAGTTAAACATCACACAAAACTACTCGGTAGAATTGGAGACAAGAGAACAAAGGAGGGATTGCTGGAAATTTCAAAATGGTATCATTGTCTAGGGAAACAAAAAGAAATACAAATATTTTCTGCTAGCTACACTAGGAACAGAACATTTTAATACAGTTAAAGCTGCAAAGTCACAGAGAAGGGCCCAGCCACACTGCTGAACTGTCTTGTCACCTGGTTAAACTCTGGATCCAGTTGCTAACAATCTCTAAGACACAACTGCTTTGGGGACACTGACTCCTGTATTTTCACTGCTCAAAGCTCACGCCAAGCATTTCAATGCTGTGAGACAAGACCTCACTGTTTCCAAAGTAATACAAAATGTTCACAAGTCCAAGTCTTCTCATTCATACCTGTGACTAATGTGTCTCCATACAAGGCCTTGAACTCATTGAATCTGCTTCCATCCACGATTCTAGCAATGACCTACAAGGGAAACAACAGTGTCCCGGAGAAACTGCATTAAAAAGAATGTTTGTGTTAAACTTATTTATAAGGAAAACAAATTCACAGTGAGGCTGTCGCTTTCACAAACTTTCACCCCACACAGAGAAATCTCACCAGAATTCCACTGTGCATGCATGTCCAGAAGCCATGCTGAGCTCTGACTTTACACTTCACTAGAAGCACCAGGTTCATACACACAAGGAACAAGAGCAGCAGCCTGAGAGCATCAGGGACTGCCCACTGCCTGTTCGGAGCTTCTGGGGTTCAGTTAAAATGAGGGGAGTATGGCACAGAGCTAGGGTCAGAAGATAGGGGCACTGAGTCACAGTGACACTTGTGGTCTCGGTGCCCTTGAGTACACCGTTTAACCCTTCTCAGTCTCTGCTTTCACTTCTAGGAAGCTAGGACAAAGCAGTGAGAACGTAGTGGATTCAACTGTGGGAAGAATGCTGAAATTAAGAATCAGCTGAGAGACCCAGCTCCTACCACTGAGAAACCAGAATCACTGACTGGCCCCCTGAGAGCCTCTACGGCTCTGTTTCCTCTGTTTAGCGTTATTGTTCAAGGTCTCACTAAACACTGCCTAATTCTCACTGTAAGTTGCTGCTGCTACTGCTGCTGCTAATAAATAAAAGCTCAGTAGGGAGCCCTGGTGGTGTAGCCGTCACACACTGGGCTGTGAGCTGCAAGGTCAGCAGTACAAAACTACCAGCTGGGCGAGCAGACGGGAGAAAGATGGAGCCGTCTATTCCCACAAAGAATTACAGCCAAGGGCAGTTCTACACTGTCCTCTAGGGGCGCCATGAGTCGGTGCTGCCGCGACGCCGTGAGTTTGAGGATTCTGAATTGGATGCGCTTGAAGGGTCACGCCACATACACAGTATCAGTCTGAAACACATAGAAGTGAGAAAATCGCTTATCCTTAAGGCTCCTAGTTATGCAAGAGGGCCATTTCAAAGACCATCGACCATGAAGCCTACACAGACTTCACCAGGAACTATTTTAGATGACAGGCATTATCTTTCCATCTAGCTTACATCTCCCTGTTTAGGCTTCCCATAGCAATCACATCAACCAAAGCCTTCTTTCCAAGATGCCCAGGCTAAAAATTGAGTGAGTCTATCCCAATCTCTTTTCTTTTCTTAAACTGAAAGTTTTGAATCATTCTTTAGTTATTTTCCTAAGAGGTTTGACAATATAATGGGAAAAATCATCGTTCTATTCCAGGTGCTAAGTACTTCCAAAAGCGTGCTGTTTAATAAGCAATCAACGTATAACAACTACCATTATTTTCACACACTCAAACAGTAAACAGCCCCAAATAACCATTACATCTTGGAAATAATTAGCAGATGAAAACTTTTTCATGTGGAGAAAGAAGGTGATTTACTGAGGACAGCAAGGGCACTGATACAAGAAATCTACAAAAACAAAGTGACTTGTGATGGCTATATTTTATGTCAACTTGCATCAGGACGGCCTAAGGACAGCTCCTTGGGGGGTGGCCTTTTTATATGAGATACTGTGGAGAACATCTCACTCTCTTGCCCCTCCTCCTTCCTACACGTCTGGGATTGGCAACTGATATGGCCTGCCAACCTGGGAGCTGCAATGCCCTGCCATGTTCCTGCCACCCACCTTGGATCCATGTGACTCTGACCCCACTGGCCTGTGATCTCCCCGTTTCCCACTTCACCTTCTTGCTCCATTAGCTGGCAGATGTGTGAGTCTTCGGGGGTTCCAACAGGCATCTGACACATGGACTTGAGCTAGACTAGGCTTGGCTGCTTACTTGATACAAATTTCTTTCATGACATAACGCTATTTCTTATACATATATTAACATTCCTGATTTTGTTTCTGTAGAAAACTCAGCCCAACAAACTACACCAACTGGGAGAAGACTCTAGGGTCATTTAAAGTAACATGACCTTTCTCTTACAATACCAACCTACATAAGACACACTGACTCACTCACAAAACCCAAGTTTCAGGAGGTTTTCAGAGTGTCAGGTACTATTCCAAACTCTAGAAACAGAAACCAAAACTCAACAGAAGTTAAATCCCAGCACCCCTGACTGGAGGGATGCGGACTGACCCTGGGTTCTCCAATCGCTAATCTCACAGCTCCATGCCCACTCAGGAGCTGCATACATGACGTCCTTCCTACTGTAGAAGCGCGTGCTACGCTGTCGTCACAGTCAGGAGGATGAATCCACAAAAAGGATCATTTTTTAGGAAGGTTTGAAAGAATATACCTTTTAAAAAGGATTTCCATTAAGATGAAATGGAAATACCTGAATGGTTAGATTTGTATCACTTTTTCTATATCCCTCCTCAAGAACTATAAAAAACACTAATGCTGAAAAGAATGACTAGTTCAAAGAATGACTACAAAACTGCTCATCCTGCCTGAAGCATCTCCTTTTTCAAGCGCATCAGCGTTTAAGAGCCATATTTGCTGTGCCTTTAATTAACTGGAAAGTCAAACTAGAAATCTCCTTCTAAACTTTACAACTGACAAGTCATTTGCTGGTATAAAGCTACCAATTGATGCACCTTAAAATCCAAGACAGCATGCTCTCCAGACATAACAGGGTGTTGCCTAAATAACTACTGTATACACTCGAGTATAAGCCTTCACAAATATCAGCTGAGGCACCTAATTTGACCACAAAAACAGCATTAAAAATGTGCTGAAAAACTCGGCTTATACTTGAGTATATATGGTATTTAGTGAATGCTTGCCATGTGCTAATAACTCACTGCCACTGAGTGGATTCCAACTCACAGTGGCCTTGGGAGCAGAGTCAGACTGCCCGGTGGGTATCTGCGACCATGACTCTTCTAACAGCTGGCCACACAGTGGACAGCCCCACACACAACCTGTTACGCCACCCACAACCTGTTACGCCACACACAACCTATTACACCACACACACAACCTGTTACACCACACACACAACCTGTTACACCACACACAACCTGTTACGCCACACACAACCGGTTACACCACACACACAACCTGTTACACCACACACACAACCTATTACACCACACACACAACCTGCTACACCACACACACAACCTGTTACACCACACACAACCTGTTACACCACACACACAACCTGTTACGCCACCGGGGTACATCCATAAAATCACACACACCAGGAACAGTGCATGAAGATCTTTCAATTAGATGAGGAAATAGTGGCATTTAGTATTGTAAGAACATGTTTAATGCATGCACTGTAGATGCTAACTCCATTACCAAAAAATATGCGTGCATGTATATGCGTAGAGACACACGCACGCACACACACTACAACGACCTAAAAATGTCGCTGAGAAATTGCATTACAAAATAAATGTGTTAACGTTGTCTTTAAGGAAAACAAATCCATTGTGAAGTTGTTATTTCTTTTTATTTCACCACATACAGAAAACACACATGGGCTTCAAAAGGTTCATGGAAAAATGAAAGCAGAAGATAATGGAATTTTTCCATGGACTTTTTGAACCTCTCCTTAAGCATGTAAAATACACACACACACACACACACACATACGAAGGCAAAATATCAAAATATTAGTTGCTTTTGCTTCTGTATAGTAGAATTTGAGGTGTTTCCCACATTTTAAAAATTGCTCACAATTAGTACACAACAATCAAGGGGAAAGTATGGAAGTTTATGACAAAAAAACTATTGGCACAAAATATTAAGATTTCCAGCACAGAGCATGACATGAAGATAATCTCCCAATTTAGAGCTCTTTCTTGCAGCTATGGAGACGGAACAAAATAAAAGCCTGCACGCTACATGCAAACGCTAAAAACTGTCCTTCTAGATCACAGAAGAGCACGTCGACCATCTGTAACCACAGCAACATCTTCCGCTGGCATAGACAGACTAATCTTTGTTAATGTCACACTGATCTAAAAGGATTTCTGTCTTTTTTCTCACTCTAACAACTTGGTGACGTCTTCCATTCCCCAAAATAAACAGACTTCGAACACGCGGCTGACATTGGGAACATGCCCTGTATCGCTCCTAATGCCCACAAGGACAGGAACACACTGGGCTTTGTCACTGTGTGATGAAAGCAGTATCATAGGAGCACTTTGCCCTTCTCTTCAGTTAAGCACTGAGCTGCAAACCACAAGGTTAGCAGTTCAAACCCACCTGTGGCTCCATGGGATAAAGAAGAGGCTGTCTGCTCTTGTAAAAATGTAATGGTGGACCCAGAAACCCCACAGAGCCATTCTGCTGTCCTATGGAGGGTCCTGATGAGTCAGAATCAACTCCGTGGCGATGGGTTCGGGGTTGAGTATTTACAATTTTCCAAAGACACCTACACTATAGAGAGCTCTTTCCTGTCCACATCCCGCCTCACTGAGATCTCTGTCAGTCTCTAGGCTTGAACATATCCTAATGAAATTTAGCTTTGAAAACAGGTAGACCGTTAAAGAGAGGGGCAGACAATTAATTCATAGCTCACATGCCCATTTTTACATACCTCTCGCACATCAAAGTTCCTCTTAAGGTTAGTACCCACAATTCCATATAATTCGTCAGCAGGAAACAAAGGGTCTTCAGACGGTTCAATGGTGACCTGCCGAAATACAGGAAAATAGTATGAACCTGGCTAAAGACAGCATCCCAAGGTGCCATAAGCTAAAAGGCCTTCCAGGAGAAAGAAGGGATGTCGGGACGCATCCCTACTCACATCCAATGTCTTCTGGTAATTGAGACTCCTCACCACCTTCCTGGTCAAGTGAAGGGCATGCAGGTCATCCAAGGCGTAGTAGTCAGACACTCCAGACTGTCTACAGAGCAACACACACCAAAATAATCACACAGGGGGCGTGGGGGAATGACGAGCTATCTTAAACCCCGAGCAGTTCCCCTCTTCTAAGAATGGCAACACTTTCCCTTCCCAAGCACGTTTTAAACTGTCTTATTGGTTCTCATAATACCCTTGACAAAATAGCACTATCCTTGTTGAACCAAAGGAAAAACTGAGGCACACAGAAGCCCTTTGCACTCCGGCCACGAGAAGCTGCACACAAACCCATGCCTCTATCCCTCCACTGCCGGGGCCTTGCTGGCTACAGAGCCCAGAGGCCATCAAATGCCCAGTCTGTGCACCGCAAATGAAACGCCGTCGGATTATCGTCCCCCCTGCTTTCGTGATGTGGCAGCAGAAAGTACCTGCGACACACTGAGCTTCCAATGAAGATGCCAACTATGAGCTCTCACTTCTGGGAGACTGCTGAGCCCCCTTCACAAAACTACACCCCGACAGTAAGCTGCCATAGGCAACACCACAAAGGCTTGCATACAAGAGACCCACTGATGACAGGAAGGGAGTGATGTGCTGCTTCTGCAATAAGGGGCACAGAAGCTCCCATGCAAAGACAAGCTCTTCGTGTCTGACGCATGAGCTTGCTCAGTTCTACATTCTGCCCAAACTCTATGGGTTTGTTATTTCAGATGCAGATATGTATGACTTCCTAGGAAAACATTAAAATAAAAATTTTAAAACCTGTAAAAGTGTGAGTAGTGAACTAATAACAACAGAGGCAGGGGAATAGCAAGAATTCTAAAACTGACAGTGTATCCAAGAGAAATTACTGAGAGGTGAACGATGGGTAAATATGATGGTGGGGCAGGAGGAAAGAAAAAGTTTAAAATATCTATATGTATAAATACAGATATGTAAATATATAAAGATCTGTGTATTTGCCTATGTATGTATAGATATGTAAATACAACAAGGAAGCAGATGGACTTTGGGTCCGCTACCTAAATCTTACCTCAGTACAAGAATGGTTTGTTTTAATAATGTGGCACTCTATGATACCAACCTTCCTGACACAATCGCTGAAGATAAAATGGGTGCATGAGCAAATGTGGTGAAGAAAGCTGATGGTGCCCAGCTATTAAAAGATAGAGCATCTGGGGTCTTAAAGGCTTGAAGATAAACAAGCAGCCATCTTGCAGGGAAGCAAAAATGCTCACATGAAAGAAGCACACCTGCCTGTGTGATCACAAAGTGTCGAAGGGATCAGGTAACAGAAGTTCGAAATCAAGCAATCAAATTGACGTGAAGGAACATGGATAAAGTGGAGACCCAAAACCCACCTGTAAGATAATTGGACAGTCCCTCACAGAAGGGCCACATGGAAGGGATGCTAAATCTAGGGAGTGGTATAGCACGGAGGAAACACATAACTGTCCTCCAGTTCTTTAATGTTTCCTCACCTTACTATGATGGTCTTTGACTTACCTCATTGATCTTGCTAGACCTGTGTGTGTTCCTTTGTATAATTAAGAGCGTTCAATGCATTAAAGCCAAGATAGATAACCCTTCAGACAAAGGAACAGGAGTAATGATACCCAGAGGGTATAGGAAGGGAAGGAAGGAGGGAAAGGGGGAGCTGATAGCAATGAAGACTGTATAACCCCACTCAGGAGGAATGAATAACAGAATTGCAGGTGAATGGATACACTGGATGGTGTAAGAGACGGCAAATAATAATAATATATAATAATAAAGGTTCTTGGGAGTAGGGTGGGGAAGGGAAGGGATAAAGGGAAGCTGATAACAAAGAGTTCAAGAAAAAATAACATGTTTTGAAACTGATGGTGGTAGCAATTGTAAAATTATGCTTGAGCTAGCTGAATTACAGATTGCTATATCTGTAATAGCTCCCAATAAAATGATTCATAAAAAACAAATAATTAGAACACAGTGTTCTGACCAAGAGTTTTAAAAAAACAAATAATTAAATATTCTGTCCAAAAAAAATCCTGTAAAAGTAAGGCAAAAAATGTCAAGGCACACTGGATGAATGCATGGATTGTGATGCGAGCTGCAAGAGCCCCCAATAAAAGTATTTCATTTTTTAAATTTCAGGGAAAAAAAGTCAAGAGACTTCCACTTCATTTTATGAGTAAGGACTAGGATGATCAAATCTGAACCTTGGTACCATGTCTGAGGGAAACACCACACTCCTGGGAGGCATCTCTTAGGACCCGCTTCTCCCAGGGGCTTCGCAGCTCTCTGCACCTCTCAAATACTCAGAGGCCAGGCTCACACTGCTTGAGACCCCCGAGGCTTGCAGGTGGTAACCCGCTTCCTGGCGTCCATTCAGATCGCGGCAAACCTCTGCAGGGTTTCTAGGGCTTCAACTCTGACTGAAGCACAAAGCCTCCTCTTTCTCCTGCAGAGCGGCTAGCGGGTTGGAACTGATGATGTGGAGGTCAGCGGCCTGATTCCGGACACGTGCTACCATCAGGACTCCCTTCACAAACGCCAGGCTCTGAGCGTTTTATTTCAGACAGCATTTTACAACTCGCCACCACTGTGAAGCTCTTCGTCACATTAACAGCTACGCCTGTTGATGTCTAGAGGCACTACCGTAGGTCAGCAAGCCAGCTGCTTCTCAATGACCAAATCTTTAAAACCCAATGCTTTTCCTTTTTAAAAAAATGTTAATCATTTTATTTGGGGCTCATACAACTCTTATCACAATCCACACATACATCAATTGTGTAAAGCACATTTGTACATTCATTGCCCTCATCATTCTAAAAACGTTTGCTTTCCACTTAAGCCCCTGGCATCAGCGCATTTTTTCCCCTCCCTCCCTGCTTCCCACTCCCTCATGAACCCCTGATAATTTGAAAATTATTATTTTGTCATATCTTACACTGTCCAACGTCTCCCTTCACCCACTTTTCTGTGGTCTGTCCCCCAGGAAGGAGGTTATATGTAGACCCTTGTAATCGGTTCCCCCTTTCCATCCTGCCTTCCCTCCACCTTCCTGGTATGGCCACTCTCACCACTGGTCCTGAAGGGATCATCTGTCCTGGATTCCCTGTGTTTCCAGTTCCTATCTGACCAGCGTACATTCCATGGTCTAGCCAGATTTGTAAGGTAGAATTGAGCTCATGTGTGTGTGTTGGGGTCGGGGGGAGAGAAGCATTTAGAAACTAGAGGCAAGTTGTATGTTTCATCGTTGCTACACTGCATCCTGACTGGCTCATCTCCTCCCCGCGACCCTTCTATAAGGGGATGTCCAGTTGCCTACAGATGGGCTTTGGGTCTACACTCCCCCTCATTCACAATTATATGACTTTTTGTTCTTTGGTGCCTGCTACCTGATCTTTTCGACACCTCGTGATCACACAAGTTGGTGTGCTTCTTCCATAGGGGCTTTGGTGCTTCTCAGCTAGATGGCTGCTTGTTTACCTTCAAGCCTTTAAGACCCCAGATGCTGTATCTTTTGATAGTCGGGCACCATCAGTTTTCTTCACCACATTTGCTTATGCACCCATTTGCCTTTAGCAATTTTATCAGGAAGGTATGCATCATGGAATGCCAGTTTAATAGAACAAAGTGTTCTTGCATTGAGGGAGTACTTGAGTGGAGGCCCCCCAATGCTTTCTTTTGAAAACTATCATTGCTCACCATGGCAGGAGCAGGAGAGCGCAGATAAAGTGCTAGAGTTTAACATTTATGTAAGCCTCTGTGTGCAAGTAGCTCCTGGGGATGACTCATCAGAGAGGTCTTTGCAAAGGGAAAGCAAACCCAAAGCAATATGACTGATCTGGTTATGACGCTACTTAAAAACAAACCACGTCACCGCCTAATCCATTTTACCGTGATTGAGGCAGGCAAGCAGTAGCAAGAATGGCTCAAAGTAATAGGGTGCTTAGTGGGGACCAGCCACTTTAAATGATGAGTTGGTAATTCAAAAACAGCTGGTAAACCCTCAGTGCTGTATTCCTGTTAGCTATGATTATGCTTGGGCCATGATCTCAGGAGGGACCGGTCCCTGGCGAAGGACATCATGCATCATGCTTGCTAAAGGGGAGGGTCAGAGAAAAGGAGGAAGACTCTCAAGATCAGGGCTAACACACACAGTAGTTACAGCTGTGCGCTCAAACGTAAACAACTGTCGGGATGGCGCAGGACACGGCAGTGTTTCCTGTCGAACACAGCACCGCTGAGTCGGAACTGACTGGACAGCACCTAGGAACAGCAACATTCATGCCTTCGTTTTACATGAGGGCATGAGTGAGACCCCGGGAGGCTAAGGAGTCGTCTAAGTCACAGAGCGAATGAGCCAGGAGAGGATGAAGGCACCATACCAGTACACGAGGGTGAGCTGAGGGTACAAGACTAACTGGGTTACCATTGTTTGTAGGGGCTTAATTGGGAAGGAGATGGAAGAAAGTCTATACTGTCACTGTTTTTATCATTTTATTTTAAAGAAGTTATCTTGGTGCTCATAAGATTATTTCCAGTTTAGAGTACTTAAAAACACAGTAAAAACAAAAGCTCCTCAAACACCATCTTCATCTCCTTCCTCTGATTAAACGCCTACAGGCAAATTCAATCCACTTGCTCTTGGGCTCCTACTTCACCCTGTTCTGTCTACATCCTCATTCTTTCTAGGTGGAAACAAAGCAAAAAATGTAACCCCTAAATGGGTCCTGGTGGAACAAGGGGTTACACGCTGGGCTGCTTAACTGAAAGGTTGGAAGCTAGACCCCACCGGCTGCTCCATAGGAGAACCATTAAAGTCTGATTCCATGACCATTTCCAGACCCAGAAGCCCTGATGCAGCAGTACACTGTCCTACCTGTAGGGTCGCCATGAGTCAGAACCCACTCCATGGTCTAGCCGGATTTGTCAGGTAGAATTGGGATCATGATAGTGGGTGGGGAGGGAGGGTGGGGGGAAGCATTTAAATACTAGAGGAAAGCTGTATGTTTCATCGTTGCTACACTACATCCTGACTGGCTCGTCTCCTCCCCACAACCCTTCAGTGAGAGGGTGTCCAGTTGCCTACAGATGGGCTTTGGGTCCCCAATCTGCACTCCCCCTCATTCACAATGATATGATTTTTTTGTTCTTTGATGCCTGATACCTCATCCCATTGTTGCCTCTTGATCACACAGGCTGGTGTGCTTCTTCCATGTGGGCTTTGTTACTTCTGAGCTAGATGGCCGCTTGTTTACTTTCAAGCCTTTAAGATCCCAGATGACAAAGGATGATAAAGCTCTTTCTTATACACATGAGAGTCCATGAATTTGTTTCCCTAGTCTACCCAGATTAACACAATGTGATTAATCCAAACACCTCATTTTGCTCTGCGGTGGGGGGTAGGGGGCTTGAATCTGAGTAACTGGAGGCAGCTGAGCAGGTGCTACATACTTAGATGACTGACCCCCAAGGAAAACCCTGGGCACAAAGCCCAGGTGAGCTTCCCTGGTTGGCAGTCATATATTGTTGCTGGGAAACTAAGTGCATCTGTGCATGAGAAGCAACATCTGGAACCTTGCACCTGGTTGCTCCAGGACTTTGTCTCGTGCACTTCCTGTCTTTGCTGAGTTTTTCCTATATCCTTTCATGGTATCCTTACCCATAACCATGCGCATAGATGCATACAACACCTGTTCAGAGTCCTTCCAGAGACTGAAAGAGCCAGAGGGCTGTCTGAGGGACCCTGCGCATAGGCAGTACGGCTACATCGTGCTCACACAGTTCCATGCACCCGAACGAACAAGCATTTTGTTCAAACCCCGTTAGGACACGCAATTCCTCGCTCTCAGCTGTGCTCTCTTTCCACTCTACTCCAGTCATGCCCTCCATCATTTCCCTTGGTCTTTAGGTGTAAATGGACAGGTATACTACTATAATTATACATTAGCTCTCTCTTGACTCATTCCATTATATTTCTTATCTGCCTAATTGAATTATAAATCATTGCGGGCAGGCAAGGATTCCGCCTGAAATTCTGACATGCTCCTAACACATTAAAATCAGCCCACCCCCAAGAAGTGCTCAAGCAATGAAACACTGAGGCACATGCCCCTTAGCCAGCAGAAGCTCAGCACCCAGCTTCCTTCTCCCACCCACTGGACTTCTTTTCCATTGCTGCCTGGGTTTGTGGTCTGAAAAGGCAAAAGGAGGTCCCTGTACCTGTAGGGCCATTGAGTTTGGGGATTCAATCGACTTGCTATTAAGTCTTGATTTCCTAAGGCTATGGTCCTGGGCCCCACAGTAAGCTCATCTAGTTCCATGGGTTTGAAGCCCACCTCTCCTTCACTGATGCATCCCCAAAAAAGATCTCTCCCCACCCAGCATCTCTACCTCATTCAGTCCCAAAGGAAGGCTTGAGCCCCGGCCCCACAAATCTGCTCCTCCCAACATCCCATGCCATCCCCTGTCACCTCACTTTCCTGTCCTCTTTGTTTGAGCTCCGTCTATAAGTGTCTCTATTCCACCTCAAAAATGGAACTCGAATCCATTCACTTCCCTCTACCAGTCCTACCAACATTATCCACCAAAGGCACCAGCATCTTTCGCCCAGCCTGCCGATACGGTCATCCAACAGATGCCCCATGCAGGGTTCTGCCAGTCCTCCCAGGACCCTCACACGGCAGCCAAGGCGAGCTTCCAATGCAATGTCTGACGGAGCCACATCTCTGCTGAAAAGCCTCCAACAAGGTCCTACTGCTCTTAACGAAAGAATACAAACCATCAAAGAGCAATGATGGACACTTCTATTGACAGTTGTATGTGTAGGGACTAACTGAGACCAGATATTGCTTCCAGTACGTTATAATTAGTATCTCATTTAATCCATACAAAATCCTAGGAGGTAAATTGTAGTCTTACCCCTGAACTCCAGCCTGCCTCGGTTTCATCAGCAGGGTGCCGGAGCCAGCACACACCTAGCCCAGAAGAGATGACTGCACCTCTCTCAGATGGCACACTTGTTGACGGCAGGTTGCTAACTTGAAATCAGCCATGGTGGGATCATGCATACCACAAAATCGGCAAATACCACAAATCGGAGTCCTTTTCCCCCAGAGAAGCAGTTAGCAAACACCAACAGCCTACACTGGACTAAATCCATCTTCCGTGTCTCACCTGCACCTCTCCGATGTGGCTCTCACAATCCGTGTGTGTGCTGTGATTGTTATTTGTTTCCTCCCATGTCACCGAGGACATAAGCTCTTTGAAGATGAAGTCCATGTTCACCTTGTTCACTGCCTTGCCCCTGGCACCTCGAAAAGTCCCTGGTGTAACAAGTGCTCAATGGGTGTTTGTTAGCTAACGAAGAAAGCTGACTCTCCAGTATTTCTGGGCTTTCACCAGCGAGCTCGTCCTCCAGCTCGTAAATGAAACCCAACTGCTTATCATTTAACCGGAAAACAGGGGACAGTGGGGGAGCACACTGATGTGGGAAAACTAGCCCTTGAGAAAGTGAGTTTCCAGGTTGTTTTAAACAAATGGCACCCACTGCCGACTGTGGAGACAAGTGGCCATTCCTGTGTCACCTGCAGTGAAGATCAGCTCCCCCAAGATCCTCAGCTGACACCTCTTCTCCAGTGGCTGCTTTAACCTGCAAAAAATGGGGGGAATTCAGTGGTGAGGTTTGCCCCCAACAAAAATGCTTCCCCAACATGAATTACCTCTGTGACACCCACCGCCCTCTCTTCCAGGAAGCGAAAAGAACGTCGCATCTTCGCATGCCAGGGCTCAGCAAGCCTAGATAATGTACCTCCACTCCACAGATGAAGAGAGATGAGTGCAGAGCCTCCAGGGAATTTGCCCACAGCCCTGAGCGAGTGACGGAGCCAGATGCTTCTGATCTGAAAGCCCATCCCCTTTCCCAGGTGTTATGCTGCAAATGCCGAAAGCCCTCTGCTAACGCTGGCCCCACTGCCAGGATCCCTCTTCCTGCTCACCTTCCTGGTGAATCCTCACTTACTGTCGAAGCCCCACTCCAGGTAGCTTTTCCTAGCCCACCCAAGTCTTCCTACCAATAATGACACCTATGATATTAACAGCGCAGTGTCTTCTCATCCCTGGTCCACTGACACCTGTCAGTGTGCGTTACAGTGACCTAAAGGTGTCTCTGTCTCCTGGACCTGCAGCTCTCTGAGAGCAGGAAGGACGAACACTCACATATGAATAAATGAACATGGAAGGAGTACCTTCTTTTCATAAGATCACCACCTAGACAAAAGTGTCCAGTTACCACCAAACAAACAGTATGTAGTCTCTTTAGGGTGGGGGGAAATTGAGATTTTCTACACCTAAAACTCCAGAATATATGATCAAAAAGAAAGTAATTTCATGTTATAAATTAGGAATGCCTTAATTATAACCTGAAAAATTTTAACAGAAAGGAGAAGAAAAAATTTTCTGTGCTAAATGCCAATGTGATATCTTAGGACTTACTTACTGATTGCTACTTCTTAAGATTGATTGATATTTTCCTTTCCTTCAGACAGGAAATGTTTCCATTAGAATAATGAGCACTAATCTAAAATACAGTACAGAAATAACTGCTTGTTCTACTGCATCAAAAGCTTTGTTATAAATAAAATAGTAGCCCACGGGGGTGGTAATTAAAATTTTCACCTCCAATTATGCCACCATCAAAACTAAATTCCTGGCTCTCTTCTTTCCAAAGAACTTTAGTGTAGAACAGAATTCAATCCAGAACCAATTATATGTGCCTGATATTTAGACTTGTAAAAGAAATAAACATCGGACATGCTGTACTAATTCTCAAGGCTATGACAAACATCAACCGGGAAGGAAAAAAACAAGATTTGTCATCACTTCGTTATTTATTGAACACTCACTGCAGGGTTGATATGGCGACAGGCAAAACGATGATAAAATTCAAAGGGGAAATTAAACTAAAGCAGCTCATTCTACTACATAAGCAAACCAAAATGCCAAACCAAAACCAAACTCACTGCCATCCAGTAGATGCTGACTCACAGGGACCCTACCAAGACCTGCCCCTGTTAAGTTTCTGAGATGCTAACTCTTTACGGGACTAGAATGACCCATCCTTCTCTGGGACAGTGGGTGGTTTCAAACACCCGTAACTACACCACTCCTTAATAACACATACAGAAGATACATATGACTGGAACGCAAACAGCACCTTCAAAAACATACTGCTGTCCCCTAGAGTCTCAACTAAAACAAGCATCAGAGTTCAGAACGCCTCTAACAGATGGGTTGCTGCTGCTCCCTCACCCCCGCCCCCCCGCAGCCCATACACAATCTTCAGTCCACTATGAAGCAGGTTCCTTCTCTACCGAACCCACAGACTTCTCTGGTTAAGCACGAAACACGCCCACTGAAACAGACCCCAGAACTATCCCCTCTTGGATAAAGTATTCTCCAGAAAACCTTCAGCATTCTTCCAATATGATGGTCCGTGATTGTCTTCTCAACAAGTTGCTCTGAATTTTCAGCCACATCTTTGCTTATCTTCTAATGAACAATAGAGAAGAACTCTTCATTTTAAAGTGTGTGACCTGCGTCAAAAGAATATTTTGGAAGACTTGTCCTTTGATTAGCCAATGGCAGTATCATATACAGCTGGAGAGGGGGTGAAAGGTTCCAAGAGTAATACACACGATTGGCTTTCTCAGTGCCCCTTAAGATTTATAGCACATTTGAAGTTGCAGCTCTTTGAATTTACCTGATCTTCAGTGAGTCACTGAAAATTAGTACAATCCTTTTGGGATTATACTTAATCTCTTTCAAAGTATAAATTCTTTTTACCATGCTTGTGTTAGTTTTTTTTTAATTCACAGGATGTATTCTAGAGCCAAAGATATTCTTTGATAGGTTTCCCAAGCAATACTTTTTGAGCTGTAACTTGCATCGCACATTGTTGTTAGATGCCACTGAGTCAGCTCTCGCTCCTCGTCACTCGGTGCACAGCAGAACAAAACACCGTCACCGTTGCCTTGTGAGAGCCCATTACTGCAGCTGCTGTGTCAGGTGATCTTGCAGAGGGTCTTCCTCTGTTTATCTACCCTTTACTGCACCAAGCAGCGTCCCAGGCCATAAAAACCATCACCTGAAAGGGTAGGATTCAGTAGCATTCAGTAGTCACACACTTGTGCCACCGTTACTGCTACCTAACTCCCGAACATGTGCATCAAGCCCAGAGACACAGTGAACCGCCATCGAGCCACACTCCATTCCTCATTTCCCCGAGCCCCTGGCAACAACTTCGTGTCTACGTGGAGGTAACTGGTCTAGAATGTTTGAAAGGAGCTCTGGTGGGGCTGGCAAGTAGGCACTGGAATGCTAGCTGCAAGGTCAAAGGTTCAAACCCACCAGCTTCTCTGCTGGAAGATGAGGCGGGCTGCCCCAGGAAAGATGGACAGCCTCAGGAACCCTAAATAGGGCCACAGGGAGTTGGAACTGACTCAGTGGCTGTGGGTGAACTTTAGACATTTCATAGGAAGGACGCATACACTGTGTGGTCTTTCATGCATGGCCTCTTTTACTCAGCATGATGTTTCCAAGGTTTATCTATGTTGTAGCATGAATCAGTATTTCATTTCTCTTTATAGATGTATGGTATTCCATTGAATGCTATCCATATTTTGTTTGCCAATTAACTGATGACAGTGTGGGTTGTGTCCACTCTAGGCCTATGATGAGCATTTGAGCACAAGGTTTTGTGAGGCTGTTTTCATTTCGCTTTGGTATATACCAAGGAGTTCATGGAACACACGGTGGTTCTGCTGGGTGCGTGTTAGACTGCTAACCGAAAGGTCTGTGGTTCAAACCCACCAGTCCCTCAGAGAGAAAATGATGAAGCCACCTGCTCTTAGAAAGACTTACGGCCTTGGAAACTCTACCCCGGGTTGCTATGAGTTGGAGTTGACCTGGTGGCAGTGGGTTTCGTTGGGTATGGTAACCCTCAATTGTTTAAGGAGCTCCCAGACAGTGCAAAGGACAGTTGACATTCTCACCAGCAATGTGTGAGGATTCCAATTTCTCCACGCCCTCACAGCACTTGTTACTGTGAGTAGTCAGCCTAGTGGGGGTCAAATGGCCTCTCATTGTAGTTTGATTTGCATCGAATGCCACCATCCATCCACCAGGTGGGTACACTCTGCGTGTGGCTCGGCTGCAGGTATTTCAAGTACCCGCAGCTGGCGGGTTTGAACTCCAACCATGCGGTGAGCTGAGTTCTGCTCTCATAGGTGCTCGCACCCTACATGGTTCTTGTACTCCTGGGCAAGAGTTCTCCTGACTGTCGGCAAAACAAACCTCTGGACCAACAGCAATCCTGTGGGTTGGGTAAGCCCGTCTTAATCATCAAAGTGGCACATTTGCTTGTTAAAGACCCTTAAAGAAGTCTTTTGTAACAGATTTTCCTAGGGCAAAACATTGTTTGGTTTCTTGACCACTGCTTCCTTCAGTGTAATGATGAAGGTCAAAATTCAAGACTCAAAACACACAGTACATGTATCAGTTATTGTTCTGAAAATCTGGAAGACTTTCTGTCAAGCAGAGTAGCGTACAACGTTCCCAAGCACCAGAGTTGACAATGCATGCTTACCAAGGGAGGTCCTCCTAAGAAAATGGTCCCCTGCTTGCGGACGATGATGTTTTCATCGGCCATCGCAGGCACGTAAGCACCTCCGGCTGTGCAGGAGCCCATCACCACCGCTATCTGGAAGGCAAGAGCACAGTAAGTTATGAGCGACTTACTGCGCACAGGGGGAACTAGGCCGTCTCCACATCTGTAGTGCCACACATGATGCAGTGCCCTGAGAAGGTTACTAGCTGACACCTGGACTTTGACTTAGAAATGGAGTCCTCTAAACATCTGACAGTGTTTCCTATCTCTTGGTATCAAAGCATTTTGAAGAGTTTATATCACAGCTCACAACAATTATAGACAATCTCGCTGTGAGAGAAACCCCGGCGAAGAGAATTCTGGCCTGAGCTAGTGAGGGGAACCCACAATACACCTATAATGTGGCAAAACTATATTAAATCCTGTAGTGAAATGAAATTTAATATGACTCTTCTACCCATTTCTCGCCAACTCTCGTCAAATAGCTGGGTGGGACCACGCAAATAGGATGTTCAAAACACTAAAAGAGGAGAGTGGTCAGTTTTGCCATTCCGCTGGGCATAAGAGAGCTATCTCAGAAGCAGGAACAGAAAGAGAATTTCGGGGACCATCAAGGAAGGAGAGACACCAGCAGAGCAAGTTCTTCAGAGTAGCCTGCCTGAAGTCGAGGAGGGAGCAGAAGCCATGCCAGGCCGAGACCAAACACACCAAAGAGAGGAGCTGTAGCACTGAGACTGAGGAGAGCCGCGGGTGGGCTTCCGGGCCCGAGGAACCAGGCAAAGGCTACGGGAATATGCGGCTGAGAGCCTGAGGACCAGCTAGAGACCTGGATGCTGGCTAATGAGAGGCACTGATTTGGACCAGATTGTACCCTTAATGCTTTGTGATCCTGACTTGTGGTCCTGTGAACTCCAATAAACTCCCATAACCGTGAATCCTGTCTGTGAGCTCTCTGTGGCCACTGCAATGTATTACTGAACCCAGCAGAGCAGAGCATGGGGTGAAAGAGGAAGCGAGACTGAGACATGCCTTGTGGTTATCACTTTGGGTGGACGGAGAGATGGATTCCCCTGCTCCCCTGTGTACTCAAAGGAGCTCAGAGGTATCCTCCACACGGTTTTCTCAAACGTATAGCTGAGAAATCTAAATCACAATAGGTCCTCTTAAATGACTGACACATCATAGAAATACTGAAGTAATTCTCTACATTTTATTAATACTATCTGTTAATTCCTTCTAAAAATAAACATTATTGCAATGGGGGGAAAGTCTTGCTGATTATGCTGAAGCTGGGTGATGAGTACATTCTCTGCTTGCATGTATATTTGAAATTTTCTATAGGGAGTTTCATGAAAAAAAGTTCATCTTTACAATAATAATAAAAAACAGGGGTTGGCTGATTATCTCTGCATAAGAATAAATAATACTACATAAGAAAAAGAAGAATATTATGCCACAAACATTATTTAAAATCTATATAAGCAATCTGATGGATTTTAATGTTTCATTAGTTTCCCTTGAGGTCACACAAACAACTGTTGCTCCAAAAAGCATGTCTGACGGGCATGCAACCAGGAAAGGAGGCATGAGTTGGCATTTTGCATCCGAACAGGCTGATCCACCAAAAGGATTTTCCTTAAGCGCTGGCCCTCATGTACATTATCAGAAGTGGCTGCAGCATTTAACTGTCTGCTTTTACAGGAGTGTTTGTATCCCTTGTCTTGCTTCTCGATCACCCAGAAGTTTGTGTTGCCGACAGCTAGGAGAGCACTTGCTTAGGAGCGCAAGAAACATGGATGGCGACAGCAGCTATGAGAGCAAAAGAAATGCAAACAGCCTAAATATCAATCAATACAACACTGTAAATGGGGAACTAAATCATTCATGGATAGAAATGGCCTTCTAAAAAATTGGAGGCAAAAATAACAAAATGAAATGTTCAACATTCATTAAAGTCAGGCGATGGCCACATAGCATGTTGGGCTACATTATTCTCTGTGTATGTGTTTGAAACATTAGGGGCTTTTTTTTAAAGCAGTGTCTGACACAGATGTCCACAATCACTTTATTAATCGCTTTGTGAGTGTAGAAATATAGTTAGATGATTGCATTATCAAGCAAACATACATTTTCCAAAAGGGAAAAGAAAACTTTGATCCTGATTTTTCCAAAGAATGGAAAAAATATGGGCTGTCTGGGCAGTTAACTAAATTTGTCTGCAATTTCTAACAATATTTGGGGGCAGAGTTATAAATGAGTGGTTTTGCTGCTCTTAAAACTTAGTGACCATTGAGTGTGACATTCATGAACTTACTGGTGCACCAACCTCCTCCCAGGCTCCTGTGTTTCTCTCTTCCTGGCTAGCCCCTTCCCACTTCCCCTCGTACCTTTTCATCTCCATCCTTAAGTGATTAAACTCATCCTCGTGGCATTACATGCTGTCTCTATGTGCTACCAACTCCCAAATTATATTGTCATGCTCTCTTCTGAGCTCAGATCCAAAGCCCAGCTTCCCACTTGATGCTTGTACTGGGATGTCTATGTTAACCTGGCATCCCCTACCTAACAGTCCCAAGCACAATGCTTGATTTTCTTCTCACCTTTCTCTTCCCTTAACCAGTCTTCTGACTACCAATGAAAACGGTGTCTGCTGGGGGCAATTGTATGCCAGGCCCTGTAGGAAACGTGTTACATGTATTAATTAATTCGTACAACTATAAAAGAAGTCAGAAAACTCACGCTCACCATGTTGACTTTGAACTACAGTGACCCGACAGGACAGAAGGCCCTTGTGGGTTTCTCAGGCTGTAAATCCTTACCGGAAGAGAATTTATGGTTTGTTTGGTTTTTTAACAGTTCTACTGGAACGTCATCCACAGATCATACAGTTCAATAGTTCAGCCATATCAAGAAGAGCTGTACAATCTTTACCACAACCAATTTTAGGACATTTCCTTTTCCCCCATAGCTAGAGAAGGTTTTATAGGGAGGGAATTGTAGAAAGGACTCAATTTCACTTTGTCATCTTGATCTCTGTACCAGAACACCACGTTCAGCTCAAACGATGTCAGTACCAGCATGCTCAGAAAGGGGAGGGTGGGAGTCCCAGTGAGGTAAAGGAAAGCAGCAGCTAGCGGTGTGTATCCAGTCACCAGAGACAGGGCAGAGGGAGGAAAAAGAAAACAGGGAAGGGGGATGGGTGCTTTTGTCAAAATGTTGTTGTTCATGAAACCCATCCTTTCATGGGACGAGCTGGAGGGAATCATGCTAAGTGAGGTCAGCCAATCACAGAAGGACAAGTAGAACATGAGTCCCTTGAGATAAGTATAATCAGTACAGTAGGTATAGAATAAAAAGACACTTATCTCACAATATACAGAGGTCCAGGCCACGTTCACAAGAGGACATGGAACAAGAGATATCGTTGCTGATGTCAGATGGATCTTGGTTGAAATCAGAGAATACTAACAGATGTTTACCTGTGTTTTATTGCCTATGCTATGGCAATCGACAGTGCAGATCATAACAAACTCTGGATAACTTTGAAAGAGTGTCAAGATGTATTAAAACAAAAATGCGAGAAATAAAATTAAATGCCATTATATCATCTCACAGGTGGGGGTAAAAAAATACCAATTTAGTAGCAAAGTCTCACAAATGAATAACTGATGAACGACTAGCAAAACATATGTCCCTTAGGGAATTGTCCCCGAAGGCCATTCTAAACACAGCTCCTGTGCAACTACGGAAACTGGCCACCTCTGACACCTGCGAATACATTACAAATGGACAATGCCTAAGCTCCGGTTTTGAGAGGCAGACTTCCAAAACCACTCCCCCAATAATTGTGTAAGCCCCTTTCCTAATAAGTAGATTACAACAAGTGATGTGATGTTTGTTTCTTCTGTGATGGGGTTACAAGAAACTGGCTTGTCTTGCAGGTACATTCTTTTGTCCTCCCCTTCTTGCTCCCCTGAAGCCAGCTGACATGTGGGATGCTCTATGAAGAGGCCATATCACAATGAACAGGGAAAAGCCTCTCTAGCTCACAGCTCTGGAAAAATCGTAGGACACCTCGGACCCGCAGCCCAACTGGAACTGAAGCATGCATATAATCACATGCAGAGTTAGGAAACTGCAGGAGCAGTGAATTGTGATTGAGATCTCATAATTGGTGTCAGAAGTGGGATTCATTGCAATGGTTCCAGACTCACAGCAACATGAAGACTTTTAAGAGACAGAACTAAAGAGGCACAGGAAGTAAAGCCTTTGATTCCTAGAACAGCTCTTTTAGTGACTGTAACTTGTAATAGATGTAAGAAATGACATGCTGCAATTTAGAGGAGAAAAGGGGCCTCTACAAAAAGTCTGGTTGATTAAGATTTATAGGAGGCCGGTGCCTTCCGGAGCCGTCCTGCCAGAGTACCCAGGTTATATGTATATGAACAGATATGGTCTAGGGATGGACAACAAATTATTGTATTTGGGTCGTATTGAAAAGTATACATGTTATATGTTTATCTGGCTTCAATATTGGTACTCAGTATTTTTTCTACCTGATATTGGATTATAGGATATTATGATTACAAGAGCTTGTAAGTCTGCCTTCAATCTATATTTGATTAAATATACTAAGAGTGAAGTTAAAAACAGCCTGAAAAGTAAGCCTTTCTTTTTGAAACCAACGTAGATTAAGGGGCTTTGAAAGAAAACCTGAGACCCACCCACCACTGATGCGAGAATAGAAGTTTTACATTTTTTTTGTTTGTTTGCTTTTTTGTTCTTTTTTTCAGAAGTTTTACATCTGAAGGGAAGACTTTCAGAGAAAAAGAGTGACTTTTGAAAATTTTTGAGCAATTTGCCAGTGTATGCACCAAAGCAGAAAAGCCTGTGCACAGCAGAAAAACCCCCTTCTAGGACTGAGAGTTAAATGGAGCCAGTGAGTATAGTGTGGCCCTTATGGCAACCCCCTGGATCCGTTTACTGAGTGGAAGTCAGGGGAACGCAGCAGTGAAGAGATCGGCTGACTTGGATGTGTCCCCCTGGTACCTGTTGCTGTGATTCACAGAGGCTAACGATGAGAGAGAAGAGGAAGGGCTGGCTGGCCTGAAGTTTGAAAAGTTGTATAACTATTGAGCCTATGGGCATGGCATGGATTAGCCCCAGGGGCCAGCTGAAGTACAGGTAGGTGTGTGTGGATGCCCAAGTTTGCAGCTGGTAACAACATACATGGCTAGGGCTGAGATGACCAGAAATGGACCAAATAAAGAGACAAAATGCTGGATTCTGGTACACATTTCTTCAGGTTTGAGAAGACTGACCCTGCTGGAGACTGGACTTTTGCTTATGCATGCAGATGGTCAAAAGTCCAACCAGAAATGAAGACTCATCACATCAAGAAACATTCTTTCTCCTCAGTCCTGGGGTGGCTGAGACAGGCAATTTAGAAATTAGATATCTAAATAGGGCTGGGGAGGGAACAAAGGCAGGTTCACAATCTTATGGGTGTGTGAAAAAAGTAGAAGAGGATTGGAAAATGGTAAGTTAATTCTTCAGTATCAAAAACAAACAAACAAAAATTACCAACCCAACCCACTGCCATCAAATCACTTCTGATTCCTGGCAACCCGACAGGACAAAGCAGAATTGCCTTTATGGGTTTCTAAGACGAATTCCTTAGAGGAGTAGAAAGCCTTTTTCCTATGGAGCAGCTGGAGGTTTCTAACTGTTGACCTTCTGGTTGGCAGCCCAGTGTGTAACCCATTACGTCCACCTGGGTCCCTTGCACTGACACAATGAGGGTACTGAAAGGGCATCTAAGCTGCATGACTACAAACCATTCTGCCCATGCTTGGTGATACAAATCTGGCTGGCTTTGGGGCACAATTCTGGGCCGTGGGCCAGGAGAGACGCCACAGTGACCCTCACTAGTATCAGGCACAGAGAGCGCCCGCGAATGCACTGTGCAGCACTATAGTCCACTCTGACACAGCAATGTGGACCTGTCTTATGATACAGACAACCAAAAGACCTTTCTTGCCAGCATGAAGAGCCACGTGGTGTTTAGAACACTTGTATTAACAACAAGAAGGCTAAGAATGATGTGTAACCGACGTTACCACCTCCACAAACATCGCAAGACCACTCTGAAGAACAGGCTACGTGGTAAGCTTGAAAACAGTGTGATAGTCTAGAAACACTTTGGACAAGATTCCATTACCCTCCATGTCTTTCCTGAGCAAACGCAGACTGGCTCTCCTTGCAGCACAAACAAATGACATATTGTAGGTTAGCAGCCTGCCCTGCAGAAGGGTCTTATGGGGCCAAGAGGTTTACACCTAATTTGGAAAAGCTGTGTGAACCGTAGACTTTGATTCTTCCATGAAGAGAAAAAAGTCCGCAGAAAACGATCAGGTCAAGAGTCTGCTGGGATACGTATTATTTAACTTGGAATGGAACAAATTCCAATCGCTTGAGGTCAAAACCATTAAAAATGGAGTGTGTTTTGTCTTTAATCCACAAAGCATACTTTAATTCAATACCTAGTCAGAATGTAAGGGCATGATCAAGTACACTGACTGAGTGACACAGCTTGATTCCAGAGTACTCATGGTTATCTGTGCTGCCTGGGCAGACTGAAATGTATAGATCATACAAGGAATGCATCCAGGACATTCCGTTCTTCCTTAGTCTTTTTATCAGACAGTCTCACAGTAATCAATCGGAGTGATTTCATTTCTAACTGATATCTAGATTCATAAGCAGGCTGAAATGTGTTTAAAATTAATTAGATAATGGAAAACAAAAGAATATTGAAAGCACCATGGACACTAAAAGGACAAACATCTATCTTAGAAGAAGTAGGGCCAGAGTGCTCCTTAGAAGGATGCAAGACTTGGTGGACATACTGTGGACGTACGTGGGGGTACCCCTGTGTTAGTCCGAGTAGACTAGAGAAGCAAATCCAGGGACACTCATATGTGTGTAATAGAGAACTTCTTATCAAAGAGTAATTGTATATTAAGAAAACATCCCAGCCCAGGGCAGATCAAGTCCAATATTAGCCCATATGTCCAATACCAGTCTGTAAATTCCTCTTCAGACTCGCATAACACATGCAGTGATGCCGAATGCAGAAAGATCACAGGCCAGTGGGTGGAAAGTCTTGTGGATCCAGTGGTGGAGGAAGCATCGTAGTGCTGGCTTGGGTCTCCACGTGTCTCCTCCAGCGCCAGGGCTCTGGCTCCATCACTGCAGCTCCATGTGGGTTGTCAACAGGAATGTCTCACAGGGAAAGACGGTGTCTGGCCTCCGGTGAGCTTTTTTATTTCCCAGTGAGCTATTTATCCCATGGTGCCACCGATGAGCTATTTATCTTCTTGGTGCCTCCAATGAGGTCATCAACTTTCAACCTGATTGACAGGCTAAACTCCACCCCTTTACAAGTTGATAGGAGATTATGTAACTGCCATACCCGCCAAAAAAAACTAGAATCTTTTTTCAAAGTTATGTATTTACATTTTTTTTACAAAACAACCTTATCACCTTCAAAGTACCCTTCATTACACTTAATACATTTGGTAAATCTGGGATTCCATTCTTGGAAGCATTTTTCAAACTCATCTGTTCGGATGGCTGACAGCACCTCCCTTCTTCTTTTCTTCACCTCTTCTACATCTTCAAATCACTGTCCTTTCATGTAACTCTTAATTTGAGGAAACAAAAAGACGTCACACAAAGCAAGGTCAGGTGAGTAAAGTGTGTGGGTCAAGAGAGGCATGATGTTTTGGGCCAAAAAGTGGTGCACTGAGATGGCTGCATGAGCAGGTGCATTGTTGTGGTGGCAAAACCAGTTCCCCGTCTGCCACAAATCAGGCCTTTTTTGTCACACACAGTTATGCAATATTCTCAGAACCTCTAAATAGCTGATTAACAGTATGACCTGGTGGAATGAACTCCAAATGCACGAGTTGACATTTTCATCCATTTGGGAAGTCCAGAAGGTTGTTTGTCACCAACTGACATTTCACCTTTTTTAAAACAAGAAAACCACTCATACACTTGTGTTTTTCCCATAGTGCTGTCCTTGTAAGCTGTGTTCAACATCACGACAGTTTCTGTGACATTTTTCCCAAACAGGAAACAAAATTTCACAGCCGCATACTGTTCTCTTAAATCAGCCATCACAAAAAATGAGGTTCAGGAAAAATTCATTGTGACCAGAGAGAACCTTCCCAGGTGATGCCATTGGGTGCACTATCTCAGAGCGAGTTGCTTGATGCTCGCCCAACAGGAAAAATGCAGACTATGAAAGCTCCTCTCTGCCCAGCACAATTCCGTGGGTTTGTTTTTGTTGTTGTTTTTTTTTGTACCCACTGTAATGGGTTCAAGGTTATCCATTTCTCACTTCTTGTTTTTTTCTGATCACCCTCTGGACTGGTACAGAATGCCACCTCTCGCCTGTCTCTCATCTCTGGACTAGATGAACTGTTTATACAGAGACACACTGAGGAGCAGCAGCCACAACAAATGCTTCTAAACAGTTTGTCTCAAAGCTCCAGGTGGGCACGCACCACTGACCTTGAGGTTAGCAAACACCTAGCCCACAGTGTCACCAAGGCTCCGAGGATGCCACAGCCCTAAAGCCTCGCTTGAAGAAAGAAAAGATGCAGCAGAAAGTAATGCAGAGTTAAGTGCCTAGCTTAAATAGCTCATCTCCTTTATTGTAGAATGACATTTTAAATCCTAAAAGATACGAGAAGGCTTGAAACAGTTTGTGGAAAAATTCCTTGCCTTTTGATTCTACTTTTCCACAAACCCTTTGAAGTCCCTTACATGGAGGAATGTGTCTATCTTTTCTTTCACTCACTGCTATGGAGTCAATCCTGACTCATAGCCACCCCTGTGGGTTTCCGACATTGTAACTGTTTACAGGAAAGCAAAACCTTTCTCCTGTGGAACTGCTGGTGGTTTCGAACTGCCAACCCTCGGATCACAGCCCAACTCGTAACCACGACACCACCAGGGGTCCTCTTACCCTTCCACAGCTACAAAGATAGAGGACATTTAACTTGGTCTTTAACTCCTGCCAAGCAAATAGTGCTAAATGATCTTTCTTTTACATGTTTTCACATTTGTGTTGGTCTGGGTAGACTAGAGAAACAAATTCATAGCCACTCATATACGTATAAGAAAGAGCTTTACGTACAAGAGCAATTGAATAATGAAAAAATATTCCAGCCCAGATCAAATCCATAAGTCCAATATTAGCTCATATGTCTGATGCCAATCTGTAGGTCCTCTTCAGACTCATGAAACACATGCAATGATGCCAAATGCAGTGGGTGGATAGCTTTGTGGATCCAGTGGCAGTGTAAACATGTCAGCACTGGCAGGGATCTCCACGTGGCTTCTCTGGCTCCAAAGGTCTGGCTCCATCAGCTTCTCTCCATGTGTCTTCTCCACAGGTGTGTGTCCCACCTACAGTGAGCTATTTATTTTCTTAACATCTCCAAATGAGGTCATCAACCTGATTAACAGGCTAGACTCCACCCCTTCACTCTTAATCCTCAAACTGACACCAGATTATGTAAGTACCACAACATTCATCTACTAGCATCTCTCTTGAGTACAGTTTCCATAAATCATCTGGCCTACCACCCACTTTTCAGAAAAAAACAAAACTACTCAGTGACCCTCTCACAATTAAAACCCTGTGCACTATAGCCCATAATCCAGGATAAAGTGTAGATATATGCTTCTGCAGCCCTCTCTCTGAGGGTTTTCAATTGTTCCAATGCCCCCACTTTGGGAAGCATTGCTCCATAGTATAGTCTTAGAAAAGGAATTCTAAAAATCTGATTTTCCTTGGATAAATCACCCTTATTACATTATAGGCGCAATACCATAATTATCCAGAGACTGAGCAAAGATAACTTTTAATACACTTTGTATAGAAAAAGATTCCATTCTGGTTTTTATTTTTAATTCATGTTAGTGTATCTCATTAGTAAAGACATTTCAAGAAAAGAGCAATACCTTTCACTAATGACAAATTACCTGTGCGATATTTTGAGAAGACATAATTGCTTGATTGTAGAATATGCGCCCAAAGTGATCCCGATCGGGAAATATGTCTGCTTGCCAGGGTAAGTTTGCCCCTCCTGAATCGACTGAAAGAGAAATGAGAAAAACAAGGACATCTTTAAGAACAAAATAAGGGATGTGTACTTGTGACAGCATTGATTCTTACTCATATTCACAAAAGTAGCCTAGCATTCTAGGCTGTCCCAGAGTCTCTTTCTCCTCCTATCCTCCCACATATCCAAATGGATTGGTTATTTTCCCAAGGCTCTCCTGCCTCTGTGTAAAACTCCACTTGAAATGTTTTAAGGGATTCTCTTCGTCAGCTAAGGGCCCACCTGGTTCAGGTGAAAACTCTAAGACAAAGAAGAATTCATGTAGCTATTCATTACTTACTGTCTTCTCATGCTGTTTTTAATTAATTGCAGGTTGGAGTGGTGGATGAGAGCCTCAGCTGGGTTCGGAGGCTGTGTGACTGTTTCAGGCTGTGTGGCTGTTTCAGGCTGTGTGGCTGTGTGGCTGTGTCAGGCTGTGTGGCTGTGTGAGGCTGTGTGACTGTTTGTTTCATGCTGTGTGACTGTCAGGCTGTGTGACTGTGTCAGGCTGTGTGGCTGTGTGGCTGTGTCAGGCTGTGTGACTGTTTCAGGCTGTGTGACTGTTTCAGGCTGTGTGGCTGTGTCAGGCTGTGTGGCTGTGTCAGGCTGTGTGACTGTTTGTTTCAGGCTGTGTGGCTGTTTGTTTCAGGCTGTGTGGCTGTTTCAGGCTGTGTGGCTGTTTGTTTCAGGCTGTGTGGCTGTTTGTTTCAGGTTGTGTGACTGTGTCAGGCTGTGTGACTGTGTCAGGCTGTGTGGCTGTGTCAGGCTGTGTGGCTGTGTCAGGCTGTGTGGCTGTGTCAGGCTGTATGGCTGTTTGTTTCAGGCTGTGTGGCTGTTTGTTTCAGGCTGTGCGATTGCTTACTCGTGTATCAAGTGAAGATCCAAGTAGATTCTAAGATGAGATGCACGAATGTATGTAAAAGACAGGCTGTGAGTACATCTAGAAGTGTATGTTTTAAAAAGAAAGAAAGTGATACTTAATCCTATACATGAAACAAAGGTGTATTGTTATTGAACACATTACAACCTGCCTTAAATTCCTACCAGCATGCTCAGTAAAGGAATGACTTTAAAACTCCTCATGGAACGGCCTACAGTGCCTGGCCGTCACCTGCGGCAGCAGGTCCTCACTTTGGTGTTTTCTCAGTAAGAAAGGAGCCCTGGTGGCACTGTGTGGTGGACACTGGGCTGCTCACTGCAAGGGCTGCAGTTCAACCCTGCCAGCTGCTTGGAGGGAGAAAGCTGCAACTGCCTGCTCACTTGAAGATGTCAAGTCTTGGAAGCTCTACCTAGGGTCACTGGGAGCTGGAACTGATTGATGGCAGAAAGCTTTGGGGGTTTGGTATATATGAGAAGCAATTCACCAGCTAAAATCACTTTCCCAGAAGGAAAATCCCTATGACAGTGTGTTAGGCTGGGCTGACTAGAGAAACAAATCTAGAAACGCTCATATGTGTCTACGAGAGAACTTTATATATCAAAGAGCAATTGTATATTGGTAAACATCCTAGCCCAGTTCTGATCAAGTCCGTAAGTCTGATAATAGCCCATAGGTCTGATACTAGTCCATAAATTCCTCTTTGGACTCAAAGTGATACCAAATACAGGAAGATCACAGGCCAGTGGGCGAAAGTCTTGTGGATCCAGTGGTGGTGGAAGCTTGTCAACAGAAAGGTGAAGAAAGAGTGTGTGGCCCACCTCCAGGGAGAAAGAGAGAAAGTTCCCAGAATCCTCGTGAGAAGGTCATGCCCACAAGGAAGCATCATCAGGCTGTGACCTGATAGACAGGCTAGGCTCCACCCTTCTTTAATATCCTCAAGTTGACACAAGATTATGTAACTACCACAGTCATTATATCCATACAAATATTTTCAGAAATGAACAATATGTGTTCATGTTCAACCAATATCCAGGAAGTGCCAACTTACCACCCCTGCTTTAAGGTTCCTTTCAAAATATCCTTAACTCATAAATGCCCCTTCATGTAGAGTATACATTTACATTTATTTAAAATTAAATTGACTTGATATTACACCCTTCAGGTTATCAATATATGTTCAAAAATAGAAGAAAAAAATCTACACTGTGAAGAGAAACAACAAAACTACACAAACCAGCTTTTGATTTATCTTTAATTTTTTTTCAAACCAGCTTTTTAAAAAGGATTGTGGTAGTCACATAATTTCATGTCAACTTGAAGATATACGAAAGTGTAGGGGCGGCGTTTCCCCTTCAATCAGGTCACAGCCTGATGGACTCCTTGTGGGCGTGGTCTTCTCCTAAGGAGGGCCCTGGGAACGTCCCCTTCTCTCTCAGCCTTCACCTTCCTGCTGATGATCCACGGAGACCTGCCAGAGCCACTGCCATTGAATCCACATGACTTCACACCCACCAAACCATGATCTTCCTGCCTTCTGCATCACTGTTTGTGGTTGCGTGAGTCTGGAGAGGGCCTTATGGATCAGTATTGGATTGATGGACTGGAGCTGGACTGGGCTAGGAAGTTCTTTTGATATATAATTGATTCTTGATATAAAGCTCCTTCTTGCACATGTATGGTGTCACTGGATAGCTTCTCTCGTCAACCCAGCCTAAACCAAGGACCATTCCTGAATGAAATTATCATGAGTACTTTCATTTATGACCCTTGCCACTACCCCCTGATTTAAGCAAAGAGCGTGCATTTCCTTTAAAATTATGGGAGAAATGAACAGGGTTTTTAATGCCCCTTGGCAATGCCACACAGATAGCCTTCTACACAGTCTCCATGATACCAGCTAGTGGTGGCTGGTTCCACAACTCCTGTGACTTACCCAAGTAGATGCATGGGAGCCGGTTTTGCATCGCAACTTCTTGTGCCCGGAGATGTTTTTTCACCGTAATTGGATAGTAGGTGCCACCCTTCACAGTGGCATCATTGGCAACAATGATGCATTCTACTCTGAAAGGCAATCATTTCATTGGAAAGAGAATGTAAGAGATCAATTCAAAATTAAAAACCACCTGTTCCTGTAAGAGCCATTGGCAATCTGCCAAAATGGTTTGCTCCTCACTTGGTCCAGAAACCCCCACAAAATCATGCACATCAAGAGAGTCCAGTCATTGGGTCCTGTGAAACTGCCCGGACCATCAAGGGTATGCCGGGCCAGAAAGCCACCAGGTACTTGAAAGATGTCCCTTCGCCGAAGCAGTGAGTGCCCTTCCAATGTTATAATGGTGGCACCGGTCGGTGTGCCCAGGTCAAACAGTGGGGCTCAACCCAGGGTCAGTGGCCCAAAAAGAGTGCTTCAAAATGCAGACAATGAGCAACGCTGAAATTAAGGGCCTAGCTGTGGATTCTCTGGTCATTGAACACATCCAGGTGAGCAAAACCCCACAATGTGCCGCCGGACTTTACGGAGCTCAGGGTCGGATCAATCCATCCATAAGTGCCTCCTGCCACATTGAAATGATCCTTACTGAAAAGGAACAAATTATTCCTAAACCAGAGAGAAGGCTGCAGAGAAAAAGATCTCCCAGAAGAAACTGAAGAAACAAAGCCATATAGCTCAGGAGTAAACTAAACTAAAAATAAAAACTAATACAAGTTTTTAAAAAATTAAAAGCCAAGTACATCCCACTCTGAGACCCTCCAAATTCCAGCACATATCCTTCAAATTCTAGCACACATCACTCATGATATATAGTAGAAGACAATTTTATGTTATAAACAGGCCTTAATCACGTGTTTATGTAATACAGAATGATCGCTTGGAACAAATTTGCAAACTCAGACATGATTTTTAAAGTCATCAATCCTAATGTGTGAATGACTGCCTCCAGGAACACCTGTCTCCTTGCCTGAGACGAGAACTACTTAATAGTTTAATCAAAGATTCTACACCTACCCCTCATTTATCATTCTTATTGTTGTTATTAACAAAGACTATCTTGTTAAACAACAGGGTTTTCATTTACAATAGTTCTATAAAGGTTCTCAGACAGCACCTCCAATGGTCTGGCTCTACTCGGGGCCACGGCCAGGTCGACACTGTCCACAGGCCATCTAACTGATTTACCAGAGACCCTGGCCACTAGGGGTGCTCAATGAATGGCAAGCCACAGGGTGGAGGGACACCCCTAATTCCCAACTGTCTCCTGATGTCAATTTTGCCAGAGAGATAAGTAGAATCTAGATGAGGAGGAGGAAATGCAGAACAGAATATTTTACATCCTCATAAAATCCAAACTTTCTGGATTTCGCTGACACTGGACAAATCCCTGAACAAAATTGCCCTCTGATTATCTTTAAACCTCACCCCAAAAATATCCAATCAAGTCTTCTTAAAGCCAACATTGATTGAGCTTAACTAGGAAAAACTGTCTGCCTTGAGCACTGCCTTGCACTTTTGTACGAAGTGTCTACACTGGATCCAAGGAGCCCTGCTGGGAGGCAGAGTGAACGCTGCTCTATAACATCATTATGGACTGGAATCAACTCGATGGCCAACGTTGAATTTTGGTTTTATAGTGGGTCAGAAGCTCGGGGAGGAAACTTAGCAGGCCATGAGCGGACATCAAGAGGGGAGGAAGACTTTGAAAAGGAGGCCAAGGACGGGTACCCAGCTCAGTCTATAAGCGACATGCCACTGGATGGTACGCGTAGGGGCTGCTGAGTGGATGTCGGTTTTGCTGTGCATATTCTGAACAACAAAAAACCAGTAAGCCCAAAGACTTCTAGGACAGTACCTTACAAGTTCCTGTCTTTAAAAATGTGGAGAGAGCGGTAACTTAAACATGCAGCCTAGGCTGGTGCTGGGCTTCTCTGCGGCCAGCAGGTTCAGTTCCTCCTCCATTTCACTCACTAGGTCTCACAGAGCCCTTTCTAGATGAACCTTTCTGGCGTATAATGCAAACTCGTAGGGTTTTAATAAGAAACAAACTAGACCTCAAAGGTTGCTGGGCCAGAAGCCACGACTCCAGGGTGTGTGCTCACACCTCTCCACCACTGGGGGCACTGAGCTGGGAAAGTTTAACACGTTCTTGTACCAGAACAAGGCCAGGCTGTGCCATCAGCCAAAAGGAGACTGAAATTCTGGTTCTACCACTTGCTAGACAGGTGACTTTGGCCAAGGGCATGGCCATTTTTGCCTGTTTAGTAAAAGGTTCCAAATAGGTTACAGAATGGGAAACAGAAAGGGTCTACAAAAGTCACTGTATTTGATGTCTGTCGGTTTTGTCAGCCCAACATCCGTAACTCTGGCCACAGAAATCGTGTGTTGCTTTCAGAAAGGGCCTCGGCGGCTTGATGAAGCTGACCCGGAGTGCAACTCCGCACCCTTCACTCTCACGCGCATGCTGGTTAGAGAAGGGGCGGCCAGGCTCCGTGCAAGCTTAACCACTGGGCCTTCTCCCCCACCCACTGCCTGCAGGCGGGCTTGCAGTGCACCTGGGAACAAAACCAAAGCAGAAGGCGCAGAGCGGCACAAACAGCTTGTGGCCTGGTTATACTGTTGCCTCCCTGAATCAACCAACATCAGCACTTCTCAGTTAAGAAAGTCAATGAATTCCATTTTCTCCTAAACTACTTTCAGCAAGTCCTGAGCCTGTACAAGTCCCAACTGCAATTGTTTTCTTCCAACTTGGACACCTCATACGCTGAGTGCAGAAGCAAAGCAATGAATGCGGCTCTTCTGACCAGTGTCTCTAACTTCCCAACAAATGGCCTTTCCCTCCATGGGTCCCGTAAGGTGGGGAAAGACAGAGATAGGAGTCACCTGTGAGTAATGGAGAACAGGATTCACTGGAATGCCCCTCGGCTGCATATAAAATGAGCCCTCTGAGAAGTAGGAGGGATCTCATTGCCAGCAGGAGCCAGGAATGGAGCAAGTTCTCAGGACCTGAGTTCCTGCACAGTGAACCTTCTGGGTCCAAAAGACAGCTATCACATCAGAGGAGGAGCAGCAGAACCAGGAACCAGAGCAAGGACCAGCGTGACGGACTTCCCAATCCACACAGCAAGAAAAGCTCAGTGATGTGCACAAGGCTGGCTTGTGGAATGGGGTGAACGCAGAGTTGGGGAAGGTGGGCTTGTGACCCAGGGAAGTGGAACTGAGTGCCTCTGGGCTGAGGCTTACTGGGATGGGGTGCCTCTGGGCACTTAATGGAGAGGAGCTGGGTTTCTTGAGCCACGGAGCTTGAGCTGAATGCCTTCAGGTGGAGGTTTACTGAGGAGCGGTATGTATGTCCCTCTGGGCACTTATTAGCAGACCTAAAAGAACTTTGTGACATGTCCCGATAAACGACTCAACCCTCAACATTTCTCACTGCCATTACAACTTGTTAACTTCCTTTAAAAACCCTCTAATCAAACATTGCAATGGCGACACAGAACTTATATACAGCTATGAAATAGCAACGAAAATAATTTTATGGTTGGGGTAACCACAACATGAGCAACTGTATTAAAGGGTCGTAGATTAGGAAGGTTGAGAACCACTGCTTTATAGGGTTTCTAAGGCTATAATTCTTCACAGGAGCAAGTAGTTTCATCTTTCTCCTTCCAAGTGATGGTGAGTTTGAGTTGCCAACCTTGCGGCTAGCAGTCTAACGCTGACGCCTGAGTGCCGTCAGCCCCCTTTAACAGAAGGGCATTTTCTCTTCATTATCCCCCCCCCCCCAGTCGTACTGGCTGTGGACACTTTGAATATGTTCTTGTCCTCCCCACCCCATTTTACACACACACACACACACACAGTCCCACAACCATGTAAGAAAGGATAATGACAAATTTCCTAAGCTTTTTTATTTTAAATCCTTTATTTTCTGGCTTGTGCTTTGTTCTGATGTCTGAGTGTTCACTATTTTACCCCTCTGGGTTTTTGTTTCAGTTCTCATGTTGGAAACAAGTACCCTTTTCTTGGTTTACTGAGTGCCCAGAATGAAATAGCCTGCAGGCCATTTTAAAGCACTTCCGGTATAGACATGCTTGTCTCGTGCTCCTCAGTGCCAGAAAGCTGTGAGGCGCCTCACGGGGGGGGGGGGGGGGGGGATGCATCTTAGGTAGCTTCTTTCTGGTGTATTAGAGCTTAAATTGTGTGCACTAGGTTTGCAGAAGGCTATGGAGCTAACAGGGAAAGCCCCAAATGCATTTGCTGAGTCCCCCATGGATTAAGCCTCCATTGAAACCCTTCTGGCCACTAACAGGGATGTGAATAAGCTTACCCTCAGACAGAGGGTACCACCACCCCACTAGCCAGCCAGGGAAAAGCAATCTCCTTTAGGAGCTTGCCTGGGGTATCATTGAAGGAGACCCACACTGGGGTTGTCGAATCATGAGTCATGCCCTGACTGCCTTGGTCGGAAGGCCCTGAACCAATCGTGTAAGCATTTCTGTCTAGCCAGATATTGTGTCCCACTCATGGCTCCATTCCCATTTCTATAGTCTCACCTGCAACTGTAATGGATTGATCTGCTGCCAATCATGATTCTGTGAGTTTCTTTTGTCCTCCATGTCCTACTAAATCTCCACCTTTAGACACCATTATAATCACCTGGACCATTAATCAATATGCTAACGATCTCCTTCATCTGGATGATGTGTTATGACCTTTGTCTTGTCTCTGTGCAGCTCCTGAGTTAATACATGTTCTACTTAAAGTATACCTGAGATCTGAGGTCTCTTTTGTGCCCTACAACACAGGATGAGTTACTGTGCTGTTGGCTTTGAGGTCCATGCTAATGACTCAGCAATGTGTAGTTTCAGTAAGATGTCCTTAAACACAAACATACAAAGCAAGGCGATGTACTGATCAGGTGACAGTGCTGTGACCAGAGGCTCACAGGGCCCTAACTCTGTATTTCTTCTCTGTGTGTCCATGTCTGAATAAATTTAACATCTAGCCATCTAGATTTCCTGTGTCCAGTGGTTCTCACACTGTTAGCTTTTGAACACCAGGAGGGCCTATGAGAATACAGGAACACTAGACAGGCCTATCAAAATATAGCTTATAGGTTTCTGATTTAGTACTTCTGAAAAAGGTCTGAGAATGAGCATTTCTAACAAGCTCCCAGGAGATGCTGCTGTCTAGGGAACCACATCTTGAAAACTCCTCCCTTAAGACAGTGGGTTTCATCTGGGATGTTTGAGGGAATTTTCTGTAGAACCTTTGAAAACAAGGTTTTGAACCAGTTCATTCCAGTCCCCTGCTGAGAATTCTCTTTTCCACCCCAGGCACACTGAATCTGAATCTACATTTAAACAAGATCCCGTAACAAGCTCAAACTTAAACCTTGCTTCCTGAGTAATCCCACGCTATTCAAGCCAAGTCCCTACCTAGAGAACTGATGAAATAGGGACGTCTAGGTTGCAGCCCAGAGGTTTCCTCGGATTTTTATTTCCTTTTTAACTTTGTTTTTAAAATCCCAGATGGGTTTAATATCTATCAAGGTAGAAAGCTTCGACCTAAATAACACAAACGTACAAGCTGCACGCTAACATGCGGAGTGAATGCAGGCTGCCGGTGTGCTGTGGAGTCGATGGGGTACTCACCCGGACACTCGGCCAATGCCTGCAATGATGCCGCCAGCGGGGACCTCCTCCTTACCATATAACTGGTAACCTGCAAACTGGCACAGTTCCAGAAATGGAGACCTGGGGGGGGGGGGGTGGAGGAAGCTGCGTCAACTGCTAATGACATTTTAAAAATCACATTTAAATAGTCATCCCTAGAAAAGCCAAGTTATTTTTTAACATAGCAATGATTCAAATAATCACTATATATATTCCATAAAAATTCTAAGAGTTAATTTTAAACTAAGAATACTTTAAACCAATGTGAATATTTTGGAGACTTATTACTTGGAGGCTTCAACATTTTCATGGAAAAATTCCATTTCTTTTCATTCCATCTCTTGTTTAATGAACTTTTTTTTTTTAACAATTTATTGGGGCTCATACAATTCTTATCACAGTTCATACATATACATACATCAATTGTATAAAGCACATCTGTACAGTCTTTGCCCTAATCAATTTTTTCTCTTTTCTTTTTTTACATTTTATTAGGGACCCATACAACTCCTACCACAATCCATACGTTTAATGAACTTTTTAAAGCTTCTTCATATAGGAATGCATGATACATATACCTGTGCCCTGGAAGTGCAACTGCTAACCTAAAGGGTGGTGGTTCGAACTTAACCACTGCTCCACAGGAAAAAGATTGGCCATTGCTTCCTAAGATTCATCGCCTTGGAAATCCTACATGGCAGTTCTACTCTGTCTAGCAGGGTTGCTACGAGTTAGAGCCAACTCCCCACCAGTGGGGTAGGATGCATAGATGCACTGGTCAGAAAGGATATACACTAGTTGTCAACAGCTGTTAACTTTATGTTGGTGTACATATTCAATATATTTTAAATTTTTAGCATAAGAAAAATGTGGGGGGGACTCTTTTACTCTCTCACTCCACAGCCAACTCTTCAGGAAATCCTGTTGGATCTTCACAATTCAAAATCTGACTGTCCTCACCACCCAACTACTTCCATCCTCCTCTGTCACCATCATCTCACCCTGGAATCACTGAGCTGGGAGTCTTCAGTCTTATTCCACCCCTACTGCCCTAGCCTACTCAAAACACAGCGGGCAGAAAAACGTGACATCAGATAAACCCTAACAGACTTCTGCTTAGACCTTGGCATACTTCCCATCTCTCTCAAGGAAGGAGACCAAACTCTTAGGACAGCCAACAAGATGTTACACAATCTCTCCTCTTCACCTTTTTAGCTGTCTCCTGGCAGCTCCTTGAACTTGCCCCTAGGTTTTCTCTGCCTTGATACTTCCCCCAAATATTTGTAGAGTTCCTTCTCTTCCCACCTTCAAGTCTTTGCTCAAATGTCACTGAATCAATGAGGCCTACACTGATCACCCCATTTACAACGACAACACGGCCCCAACCTTTTCTCCCTCTTACCCTGGTCTACTGTTCCCCATGCCATTTATCAGCCCCTGGCAGCCCCTAGTGAGGTAGTCAGTTTATTGTGCCAACCTGACCAATAAACATGTGGGATTAATTGAAGGGCAGAGGGATAAATGACTCGGTGAGCCTCGCCTTTCTGGTTCTCGGGTCTCTTGCTTTCTGATGGTCGGACCAGAGTGCAGCTGCCTTGGCCAGTTCCCTGCTTTAACTGTGAAGGCTCACTTCCTGCAAGACATTCCTGAGGAGAAGCCGCATGGACCTAACCCAGTGCAGCCCTGGGTGCTGGAGCTCCCGTGTAGAGACCCCTGTCAGTGCTGAGATGTTTCCACACTCACTGACTTAGCTTTCCTCCTGCAGTCAGCATCACTGCATGTTTTGTGAGATGGAGGGGGACTTTGTGGATTGGTGTTGGACATATGGGTTAATGTTGGACTTGTGGGCTTGGGCAGCACTGGATTGGGATGTTTTCTTGATGTGCACCATCCTTTATATAAAACTCTCTCTTATACATGAGTTTTTGTGGATTTATTTCTCTAAAGTACCCAAACACATTAGAACTTATGTATTGCACTTTATTTCTTTTCTATCTCTCCCTGCTACAATGCAAGCCCAAGTAGGGCAAGAATCTTTGTCTACTTTGTTCGTTGATTTATCACTAGCACCTCAATGTCTCACACCAAGTAGGCGCTCAAAAAACACCTGCTGTCGAGTGAGTGATAAGAGCATTTATGTCAGGATAGTGGGATGACAGGGGACTTTATTTTCTTAGAATGTGCTAATATTTTCATAACTTAAAATGCTTATTTCTATCATAACCATAAGATTTTGAATCTGAACTAACTCCTAGCTCCAACTTAAGAATAATTAGTTATTACATCATGGCCCTGCTCGATGCACACCTTCATGAAAGGATAACTGAAGACAAGGATGTTACAGCTAAGTGTGGGCAAGAAAGCAGATGGTGCCCAGCTATCAATCGGAATAGTGTCTGGAGTCTTAAAGGCCTGTATTCAAACAAACTGCCATCTAAGCAAGCAGTCAACTAAGTCCACATGGAAGAAACACACCAGCTTGTGTGATCCAAAGATGACAATTACAAAATATGAATATGGTGAGGAGATAAGCATCAGCGCTAAAATCATGAACACCCAATTTGTGGAAGGCTGTAGGGGATGCTGGGCACTCAAAACCCATCTACAGGAAATTGAGTCAGACTGAGCCACTGGCAGATCCACTCTTACCACAGGCTAGAGTCTCGAACAGCCCCTATCAGGCAGAGACCATTGTAATCTTGATTATGCCGGATTGAACTAGACACTTAGCCAGTTGCCCAGGTGGCCACCCAACTTCCACGACCTGAAGTTGCTGTGGGTGCAAGTATGTCTTACTGGTTCCATGACAGAAACGTCTTCCTTGGACTTTTGAATGTTGATGGCGGTCTTTTACTTCTTACGCATTATTTGTATTTTTGTCTTTGTATAATTATGATTTATCCTTAGCACCTTAGTCTGGTTTTGTTTTTAATTGTTTCCTGTTGGGTCTCCCAGCTGTGAAGCACAGCAGGAGTGGATGCAGAATGCTAGTAACTGATGCAAGGGGTATAGGGAGTACAGGGTGGGTGGAGGGTGACAGGCAGGGAAAGGAGATTTGGGGAGTAAATAATGAAGGGAGGAGTGTAGAAGGAGCATCAGAACCGACTGTAATTGCATCATTCATCTCAAAGGCAATGTAACCATGGAGTCAGGGCGGGGGGTGGAATGCTCTAAAATTGATGTGGTGATGATTGTACAATTCTCCTTGATATGATTGAACAACAGAACTATTAAATTGTATGATATGTAAATTGCGTGCCAATAAAACTATTGGGGGGAACAAAAGAATCTGAATTTGAACTCATCTAATGAGAACAGTGTGAGCGCAGAGGTAGATACCAACCCTGGATCTATAAGATTGTCGACCCTTTCTCTTGGTAACAGTTTTCCTCTTGATAGGTGAAGGGCTCGGGTTCGCTCACCACCTCCTATGAAAAAACACGATTCGATTAGAGGAGCATGAGCTAAGCTCTCCGGAGAACTTGGTATCAGAGAAACCTACGGTAAGGTTTAGTCCAAAACACAACGGCCTGTTTTTCAGATCATCCATTCAACTTACCCACAGCCAAATTTCTTTTCTTTTTTTATTAAATCATTTTATTGGGGGCTCTTACAGCTCTTATCGCAATCTATACATCTATGTGTCAAGCACATTTGTACATCTGTTGCCATTATTTTCAAAACATTTTCTTTCTACTTGAGCCCTTGGTATCAGCTCCTCATTTTTCTCTCCCTCCCTCCTGAACCCTTGATAAATTATAAATTATTATTTTCATGTTTTACATCATCTGCTGTCTCCCTTCACTCACTTTTCTGTTGTCCATCCCCCCTGGGAGGGGGTTATATGTAGATCATTGTAATCAGTCCCCCTTTATGCCCCCACCATCTTACCCTTACCCTTACCCTCCTAGTATCTCTATTCTCATTATTGGTTCTGAGGGGTTTATCTCTCCTGGATTCCCTGTGTTGCAGGCTCTTATCTGTACCCATGTACGTGCTCTGGTCTAGTCAGATTTGTAAGGTAGAATTGAGGTCATAGTGTGGGGGGGGGCGGGCGAGGGAGCATTAACGAAATAGAAGAAACTTGTATGTTTCATCAGTGCTTTACTGCACCCTTAACAGCTCATCCCTTCCTTGTGACCCTTCTGTTAGGGGATGTCCAATGGTCTACAGATGGGCTTTGGGTCTCCACTCCGTGTGTACCCCCCGCCATACCAGCCTCCACGAACTCACATTGGTATGATGTTTGTTCTGGGTCTCTGATGCTTAATACCTGATCCCATCGACACCTCATGATCACACAGGCTGGTGTGTTTCTTCCATGTGGGCTTTGTTGCTTCTCCCTTGGATGGCCACTTGTTTACCTTCAAGCCTTTAAGACCTCAGATGCTGTATCTTTTGATGGCTGGCCACCATCAGCTTTCTTCATCACATTTGCTTCTGCACCCATTTTGTCTTCAACTGTTGTGCCAGGAAGGTGAGCATCAAAGAATGCCGGACTATTAGAACAAAGTGTTCTTGTGCTGAGGGAGTACTTGCGTCAAGGCCCAATGTCCATCTGCAACCTTAATACTAAACCCATAAATATATGTACCTAGATCTATTTCCCCATTGTCATATTTAAATATATTTACATATGTTCATACCTGTATTTAGACCTCTATAAATGCCCTTTGTCCCCTAGTTCTTTCCTCTATTTCCTTTTACGTTCTTCTTGTCCCACCAGCATGTTCGGCCTTCATTTCGGTTTCAGTCATTCCTCGCTGTTACATTGCCCGTGATCAAGCCCCACTAGGCCTCCTGCACCCTTCTCTCCGTCAATTAGAGTCCACTTGTTGTTCCCTCCCCTCTGGGTTCCTTTCTCCCACCTCCCCTTCTCCCGTGTCCCCCACAGAACTGTTGGTCCCGTTGTTTTCTTCTCCGAATTGTTTGTCCCACCTATCTTATCTAGATAGACATGTAGAGACATTAATAAGCACAAAAACAAGGCAAAGCCAAACAAAACAACAAAGAAAGACAAAACCAACAGTAACAAAAACAAACAACAAAAAGAAAGCCAATGACAAAAAAGAAAAAGCCTATAAATAGTTCCAGGTCTGTTTTTTTACCTTTAGGAGTGTTTTCGGGTCAAATCTGGTGGGATGCCACACACTCTGTCCCCAGTCTATTTTGGTATTCCCCAGGGACTTCACTGCTTTGCTACCTTTGCTGCTCTGTTGCATGCTCTTAGTGTTTCGCCCCAGTGTGATGGTGTCAGATTGGGCGCAACTCCCGCACTGTCTCCAGTGTCGTCCCCGTATTGTTATGGTTCAATGATGGACGTGGTGTCTCACGTGGCACAACAACGTAGAGCTGTCTTGACAGTGCAAGATCAGTGCAATAGAATGATGAACCTCAACAAGGTCTATTTGTGTGTCCATAAACATTCTAATCTCCTCCCTCTGCAAGTCTGTCAAGCAAAAGGATGTCTTTTATGTCCACAATTTAAAAATGGGAAACAGTGATCACTGGCAAAGTTTTTAGGACACCCTACTTATGTCCATAGCCATCAGCCCCTAGAAAAGTCATTCTCAATCCATAGTGTGGTTACCCACCACAATTGACCCCAATGTGGTCACAACACAGTAGTTAAATACAGCCATTTTAACAATGTAACCAGACTGCTCTAATTCCTTTAGTAGCTTCTGTAACTGTTGATCCCTTGCATTTATTTTGAAAGTGCTGCTGTAAACCTCCGCTTCATGCTCCCAAGCTCCTATTTGTCCAGCTAGCATGACGCCACCCGCCTGCCCTTGGGCCTCGTTTCATGCACAGTTTAGAAACCCCCCTCGTTAAGCACTCAGGGTCGATGGAGAATTAGCCTCTCGCTTGGACCGCCAGCTAATACAGGCTTATCAACTTTAATTAAAATTGTGTGGCTTAATCTCGCTCTGGCACTACAATAGAACACGCGGAAAATTCTGTGCAAAATTCAGTATCTGGCATGAGCATGGCTGAAGAGCTGGAAACATTTTGGTTGCTTGAAGTAAAACAAAAAGTTGCAGGGTTGTGTTGTTAAAAGTTTGATTAATTTTAGTTTCTAATTCATCCTAAACAGAGCTAATGCTACAGAAGCAGGGGGGGGGGGGAATCTGGCAGTAATTGAAGTGGAACTAAAATGCCGATATCGTACCAAATGTGGTGAAGAGTTAAACGCCTAATGCTGCCTGGCTTCCTAAAACCAGTGACATACAGAGACCTCTTCAGTGAGAAAAAGAAATGAAAGAAAAATTGCCGTTTACCCAGCCGTATATGCTGTGCTCGCTCGTGGAGTTGCTTTACTAGTGCTTGCATCTGTTCATAGTTTTCCTGAAACAGAAACAAAACAGAGTTAGAAAATATTAAGAAACAATCTCCTTTTTGTCAAGATAAAGCCCAAGAAGATACATCACACTACTCTGTCCTTTACACTGGGTAATGCCCCACTTATGGGGTCTGACTGGCTGTACACTGGAGTCACTGGGGCATTTAAGAGGGGGACGGCTATGTCTGTTTCTTGCTCTTACCCAGAGATTCTGATGTCATTGATCTTGGGGATGATGTAAGCATTAAGATCTTTAGGAAGTCCCTGTTCGAATGTAATACTAATGTACAGTCAAAATAAAGGGGCACCGCTCTCTCTCCATCGCTGGGTTTTTTATCAAGGGTAAACTGGAAAGATACCCCAAAGAACAGTTTGGTATGGGTTACGTTCCCGGTCTTACAATGATGATCAGAGCATCGACTGGTATTAAGGGCATGAGGCAGGGGACGTTAATAACTCGCTCCATGATTCAACCCAGGTTGGGATGCTTTTGTTCATATTAAGCAAATGCAGAAACTCCTTGTAAACCATCTCACACAAAAACAAAGCTCTGGGCCACACTTCTTTCCGCCATCACCAAGATGCGGCGCTAGAAGAGCATGCAGAAAGCCCCTTGAAGTGGATGAAGGGCCTGAATGTAGGCTCCCTGGTCTCTTCAGTCACAGGGACAGACACCCAGGGGCATGGCTGCTCTGTCCTAAGGGTCACTTGCAGGACTCAGAATCAACCTGACGGCAGGGAGTTCCTTTTGCCTTTAGAGAGGCCACTGTGCAGCAGCCCTGGGGCACAGTAGGTTACAAGGTCAACAGTTCCAATCTCCCGTTCGCTCCACAGAATAAACAGAAGGCTTTTTATTCCCATAAAGATGTACCACCATCTTATAACCCATAGGATTCCTGAGTCAGAATGAACTCGACCGCAGAGAGTATGATTTGAGAGGCCTCTGGTCTGGGGAGCTCCTGGGTGGTAAGTAGGCTTCTTAGGAAGTATCTTTAACTTCTTATACCACTTGAAACAGCTCTACAAGACAGACAGACTTTGGGTTTAGGACTGTTTGTAAACCAGCAGAGCAGTGAGATGCATGCATTCTGGGCTCCAAGGCTATAAGCCCAACCATGGTGGCGTAGGGAGGACAAGGACCACCACCCAACCAGAACCACCTCGTCAACAAATACACAGAGCACACACCCCACAGGAAAACACAACAAGAGCACTCTGATTAAATAAATGAGAAGTTGTAAATCAAATAAATACAGCCAACAGAAATCCAGAAGTACCAACACATTAGAAATATATAATAAATTGAAAGAGCAAAGCCGTGTTGTGGGTTCAAGTAAATGACAGCCATTAAAATGTCTTGAAATTAAGAAGAGTCTTTATTCAATTAACTGGACTGTAAGAATGTAAAGTGATCCTTCAGACTACAGTCCAGAGGAGAGAATAGACAGCTTCTATAGGCAAATCCTACTTATCAGGAACTTTCCTATAGAGTGAGTAGCTATGTCAAAAGCAGAAAGCAAAATTAATGTTATCTTTCTTTATAGTAAGTGAGCATTGCAGGGTACAGGATTGATTATAACATCAAAAAAGGAACAATATGAAAGAATAACAAAATTAATCACAACCTTCGATTACAACATCAAAAGCAGCGGTTCTCAACTGTGGGTCACAGGGGTCATCCAATTCATAACAGTTGCAAAACTACAGTTATGAAGCTGCAACGATAATAATTTTATGGTTGGGGGGTCACCACAACAGATCAAAAGGAACAATATTGAAGACTAACGAGGTTAATTACAATGTCCTGATCTTGGGAACATGAGAGTACATTCTAAAATCAATCATTAGCGGGACTTCCAAGAAGGGAAGGGTGAGCGGGCAGGTCATCTAGCAGTCAACAAAATGGCATCACTTGGTCAGTTCTCCTCAGCAGTAGAGTTGACACAATGAAGGGAAGAATTAGTAAGCTTGAGACAATTTTCTCAATACCAAATGACGAGAACAATCCACAAAAACAAGCCAAATATCTGAAGAAAGTCTAAGAACTATGTGAGACACTATCAAGAGGAATGACATACACGTGAAAAAAAATCCAGACAAAAAGACATAAAAGAAATCACAGAGAAAATTGTTCAAGAGCTGCTGAACCTCAGGAAAGTGGTGAAAATAACCACACCAGGGATGGAAAGAGCCCTAACCGGGACAGACCCCCAAAGAAAATCACTGTTAGCATACTGCAGTCAAACTTTCCGACCTCCTGAACAAGGAGAGAATCCTGAGAGCAGCGTTGGGATTGGAGGGGGGGGGAGGGGGGAGCGGGTAGGGGGTTAGTTACCGACAAAGGAAACTTATTTGTAAGAATAAGTTTAGAATTTTCACCAGAAACCATACTAAGAAGAAAGAAATGGGATGACAAAAAACACTAAAAGAAGCCAACCAAGAATTTATATTCAGCAAAATTGTCCATAAATACGAGGTAGAAATAAGAGCATTTCCAGGTAAGGAGAAACTAGAGGACTCTGTATGAAAAAGAGCAATCTTACAAAAAGGATTATGGAGAGGTCTTTGGCAGAGTCAACAGCAGACATCAGTCTTTTTCGAACTCTGTTGAGCAAATACTCGAAGAAGCTAGATATGAAGAATGAAGCAACAGGATTGAAGAAAGCTCATTAAGCACCAGCAATATGCAGATGACACAACAACTTGCTGAAAGCAGAGAGACGTGAAGCACTTACTGAAGATATGGGCTGTGGGGGACCTGATTACAGGAATCTATGTATAGCCTCCTCCCTGGGGGACAGCAGAGAATAGGGCGGGGGGGGGAGACATCAGACAGTGTAACATATGACAAACTAATAATAATTTATGAATTATGAAGGGTTCATGAGGTAGGAGGGAATGGGGAGGGAGGGGGGAAATGAGCAGCAGATATTAAGGACTCAAGTAGAAGGCAAATGTTTTTTTTTTTGGTTTTGTTTTTTTGAAATCCCCCAAGGGGCTGCACCGCTCCTGGAAGTACTGCAATACCAGGTTGATGCGTGGAGTGGACGGAGCAAGTTTCTATTCCAAGTCCCTGCTCCAAAAATCCATTTAATATATTGTCCTCGGATAGAGGACGTATGAGATATTAAACTGATAAGAAGAGATACTACACTTGATCTTAGCCAAAAGGCTGAGAAGCGATGAAGGCAAATGTTTTGAGAATGATGATGGCAACAAATGTACATATGTTCTTGAAACAATGGATGTATGTATGGATTGTGATAAGAATTGTACGAGCCTCCAATAAAATGATTTTTTAAAAGATATGGGCTGCAGTATGGGTTACATCTCAATATAAAGATGACCGATGAACTGGACCGATGAACATCATGATAAACAAGGAAAGATTAGCATGCCCAAAGATTTCGTTTGTTTGAATCCACAATTGATGCTCATGGAAGCACCCGTCAGAAAATCAAAGGATGTACTATCGAGGGCAAACCTGCTATAAAAGATGCCTATAAAGTGTGAAAGGCAACAGGAAAACACAAAGACCAGGATGCAAAGAGGAAGTACCAACACTGTTGCCCACCTCCATTCTCACACACGCATCCATATTTGTTGTACTAAGAAGCTGGTTGATTGTCAGCCTTCACGGTTCCACTCAATTATCATGTAACTGAGTTGGCAACCCTCTGCAAACTGGTCTCAGGGAAATCTATCTTCCGGCTTAATTCAGGGAACAACCAGGGAACAGACCATATGTAACAGAAGCACAGATCTCAAATATTAGCAATTCCTAAAGTGCATTGTGGGTGTTCCTGCAGGATTTTGGTCCTGCACAAAGGCCGTAAAAGCATCTTGCTGCCAGTTCTCCTCACTGAGTGGTCCAAATGAAGCTTGCGTTGCCCGTGATCAGCCCTGCTTTTGAAAAATCCACAAGCTAAGAATGATTTTTGCACCCCAATTCTACCTTACAAATCCAGCTAGACCGGAGCATGTACACTGGTACAGATCAGAGCTGGAAACACAGGGAACCCAGGACAGATAAACCCCTCAGGACCAATAATGAGAGTAGCAATAGCAGGAGGAGAAGGGGAAGGTGAGGAAGAAAGAGGGAACCGATCACAAAGATCTACATAGGACCCCTCCCTAGGGGACAGCAACAAAAAAGTGGGTGACAGGATGTAAGATATGAAAATAATTATTTATAATTTATCAAGGGTTCCTGGGGTGGGGGAGGAGAGAATAAAGGAAGAGCTGATACCAAGGGCTCAAGAAGAAAGAAAATGTTTTGAAAATGATAATGGCAACATATGTACAAATATAATTGACACAATGGATGGATGGATAGTGATAAGAGCTGTAAGAGGTCCTGATAAAGTTATTTTTAATAGATTTTGCAGTTTCTAAATGGTTGAGGGGGGAATATTTTATGACACCTCAAATTTATGTGAATTCAAATTTCTTCCATCTATCAAGTTTTATTATAATACATTCACCCCCTCAAAAAAAAAATACAGTGCTGAAGAGCAAAGAAGTCAGGTGAGGACTAACGTGCACCTGACCAACCCATGATCTTTTCCATCTCCCCAGAGGCATGTGAGAGCCGGACCACGAAGAAGGATGATCAGAGAAGATGTGATGCATTTGAATTGTGGCATGGCTTACGGATAAGGGACTGTCCATGAAATGACATAAGGATGAACACATGTGCTTGGAAGAAGTCCAACCAGAATGCCCCTGTGAGGCAAGGATGGCAAGACTTCATCTCCCATCCATTAGACATGCTGTCGGGAGAGACCAGTCTCTGGAGAAAGACATCACAGTGGGAAAGCCGAACGCCAATGAAGAAGAGAAAGTCCCTCGGTGCGATGGACGACACGGGAGCTGCCACAATGGACTCAAACACAGGTCTGTCAGGAGGTCCCAGAATAAGGCCGTGCTCCCCTCCAGTGTACACAGTGTTGCTCTGCGGCAGGACAGAGCCTGCAGTACCTGACAACTAACGGTGAGAGCGTGAATGTCATGGGGTGTCCTGTACAGTATCACAGGACTGGATCACGACAACACAGTCCTTCTCCCCCTGGAGAGTTGAGAAGCTGAGATTCAGGTCAACATTTATTTTCACTTTGATCCCCTCCCACATCAATCAACATTTCATGCCCTCTACCTTCACTCTACGTCCTGGTCTGCCAACTTTGCAATCGGACACCAAGCTTCTGAGCTGGCAAAAACAGCTTTTACACACAGGGAAAGCAAGTAAACCTCTGCACACACACACCACACACACACACACACACACACACACACACACACACACACACACCCCTACCACTGAGTCCATTTCAATTCATACTGACCCTACGGAGGGCTCCCATGGCTGTCAGTCTTCACAGGAGATCGCTTCATCCTTCCGGGAACCTCTGTGAAAGAGGACTCACAACCCAGAGTCCAATAGCCAACTACATTTCCCAACGTCGCCGAGCACCAGTCAGGATGAGGGCTGGCTCTACACGGGATCTTTGGCCCACATGAGTCAGCCTCCCAGTTAAGAAGCAGAAAGCAGGCACTAACTACCAAGGATTGCTGAAACGGGGCAGTTTCAAAAGGTTCCCAGCAAAAAAATTCCATTATCTTTCCGTTCCATTTGGCCCCTCTGTCCGTAGTGGTGGAAGAAGAGAGAGTAGGCAGTACTAGACTACTGTTCTAAATAGGAGAGCAGGGAAACCCACAGAGTGCAATGTGGTCAGGACTCCAGGAAACAGCTCTCTCTGTGCCAATCCAACCTCAACCCAAGGCAATGCCGTGTCCTTTGTACCCCTTGTAAGAGGTGCGTCTGCATCAAAGTTAACTGCTTGAAGCTGGAGATCCCAAATCGTAAGGGATCTCTTGTAGCACCTGATATAGCTTAAGGGAAACACACCGCTCTCGCCATGCTGTCTGTGGTAGAGACAAGTATCTGCTTATCCACATCCTGTCTTCCTTAATAATGAAATCTCAGTTTCCTTTGAGGTGGCAGAGCCCCCAGCTAGAAAAGGTAACAAACAGTACCAACAAAAATTCACGGGGAAGAATCCCTTATCTTTTCCTGCTCTTTTCCCATGAACCTGTTGGCATCCTGTCAGAGGTGCGTCCTTGGAACCCCATTGGAACTCATGAAACATGGGTAGAAGTTGTGAGCTATGACTTCCGGGAGGGTCCCTTAAGAAGCCAGGCCAAGTGAGGATGCACTATTGCTTACTCACCCTGTCTCCTATTTAATCCTCAAACCCAGATATAACGCTCTGGAGCTTAAGTGGCCGCCGTGGACCAGGAGGTAGATTGGATTACATACTTCTTCAAAACTTCCCTTCTCTCCCATCCTTGCCAAGGTTCCCCACTTCAGTCTTTGAAGGAGCTCTGGTGGCATCGTGGGTTTGTGTTGGGCTGCTAAGTCAGCAGTTCGAAACCACCATCACTCCTCAGGAGAAAGACTGGGCTTTCTACTCCCATAAAGAATTTTGGTCTTGGCAATCCACAGGGGCAGTGAATTCTACCCTGTTCAATAGGATCGCTAGAAGTCAGCATCAACTGGATGAGTGATTGAGTGAGTTTGCATCTTCCCGTTTTTTACCTGCTTTGACCAGTGGGTTGGGGGTGAGCAAAAGTGGCAATATGCCAAATTCCAAGCAGAGACTTTCAAAGGGCCCTGTGTTTCCATGTAGTTCCCTCTCTCCTCTGGTCCCCCTAATGTAATCTCCACCATAAGGACACTCCTACCCCCGCCAAGTCACTGCCCCTTCACCTGAGTATAGGAATAAGAACTAAGCAGAGCAGATCTAAATTTGATGAACTGCTTGGAACAGAGTCACCACAGATGTATAAAAAAATAAATATTTGCGAGTTGAGACTGTTTGCTGCATAGCACTCCAGAGGCAAAAGCTAGCTGCAGCAGATCATATATTGACCTTAAGGAGAAGAGAAAAAAGTAACAAGAACTGGTCTTTCTTGAGAGCTTACTACATTGTAGACATTCGTCTAAGCAAGTGTTCATTATTTCCATAACTCTATGAAGTTGGCACAAGCATGGATTCCTTCAAGGCCTCCTCCTCACCCTATACTTTCATAACCAGTTCTTGTCAACTTCGTGGTTTGCAGCGTCTCTCCTACCCAACCATCCGATTCACTGCACTACTTCCCGGAGCCTTTTTTAAAACAGAGACATTGCTTAGCCTGCTGCACCACAGCTGCCTGCGTTCTTGTCTGTTTCTGCTAAACTATGAGTTTCACTCGTCCACAGCTATAACAAGTACCAAGCCCACAAAAGCCGCTTAAAGTTTCTGAAGTAAGCATTCTCTCCTGATCCCCAGAAATTTCGCTGGAGATTGTTTATCTTGGCCTGATATTCTTCCAGCTCCTTGCTCCCTTAAAATGTCTCCTCTGAATCCGCTTAGCAGGTAGGGAATAATGTGAAATATTCCAGCGTTAGATTTTCACTGTGAGTTGTTTCTTTGACCTTGTGATACTTTCTAACTTTCAATCAAGGCACTCAAAGGTAATGCTTAGTATTTTCGATCAACATAACCAAATATTTTAAGTCTGTAAGCACGGCAATCCTGAGTTAGGTGTGCAGGCTCCGTGGTTCCCAAAGCTAGCTGCTCGCTCCCTCGATGATTTCTTTAGCAATGCAAACACCAGGGTACAGTCAACACACTCCCCAAGTGACAAGTCAGATCTCGAGAACCACTGATTTCAGAGATACGGGGAGCGGGGCCAGTTCTAAAAGAGCACTAACACATATTTGCTTTAGAATTTTTTCGTTTTCAAACTTCACGATACCCTAGTCTAGTGCGTCCCTGAATCACGATCGATCGGGCTCCAGAGAAAACAGCAACAGCTGTCAAAGTGGCCCTACTCCGCATCTGCTTTTCTGTGGCCGACAGCGCCTACTCCAGACCGTCCCGGGCGGAGGAAAGGGAATTGATCATGGGCTCAAGCCGGGGGCTCGAGGCCCGGGCTGCTGGGGCGCTCACCCAGCCTACCTGGTAGATGGCAGAGCCCGAATCCGGCTGGGAGCCCAGCGTGGCCACCGAGTCCCCGTGATAGGCTCGCAGACGGGGCGCGGCGGCGCGGGCCCAAGGCCGCAGGCTCGTTCGCCTCAGGGCGGCCCACATCGCGGCAGGCGCGGCGAGGGGGAGGGAGGCGCGAGCTCGCGGCCAGGGCTGGCCCTGGACCTTCTCCGCGGGATCCGGCTACTCTCGCGTCCTTGTCCCGGCAGACAGCCCACGGGCTCCGCTCAGGGCCCCAGGCCCCAGCACGTGCCCAGGAGAGCTACAGGCGATTGGTCAGCGCCGCTTGCCCCGCCCCCGGGCTCAGCCAATAAAGAAGAGCGGCGCAAACCCGCGAGGTTCTGTCCCATCGCGAGCTTGGGCGCGTCCTCGGCCCGGTGCTGTCCCGGGATCCTGGAGGCTCGCGCCTTCTGCCGCTGTGAGCAGGGGGAGCAGAGGTTGAGACTTACTGGAGTTGGACAGGATTCATCTTCGGTGCTGTTTTCTGCTTTCTCTGATAATGAAAAGGGCACACTGGGATGTGAGACAGCACGTTTTTATATCCGTCCCGAGTAGGCTGCTAACTGTACGGTCAGGAGTTTAAGCCCACTACCGGCCCTGGGGGATGAAGATGAGGCAAGGAGCAGTGCTACTGGGCCCTACAGTTTCGCTATGACTCAAGATCTACCCAGTAGTAGTGCTTGATAGGTTTCAGAAATAAAACTCTTTGGGAAAAAAATGTTTCCTTATTCAGACACTAAATAAATCTTTTTTTTCCCCCTTCTTTACTTATCATGCCCCCTCCCGCCCCGCCTCCCCAGCAGCTCCTGGCGCTGGCTGGTAATGTGTTTGACTGTTAACCACAAGGTCAAGGTTGTAAAGTGTCAGAAACATTATATAGGGTGGCTAAGCGTCAGAATCAGTTAGTTGGCAATGGGTAATATGTTATCAGTGCTATTGTGGCGCTGGGGATACAAGGGAGAGGCAGGGCACCTGACATGTTACACAGCTGGCACGATTAAAAAAAGTAAAATAAAATATCTAGCTGTGAGAAGAACTATGGAAAGGTAATATGTTGATAAAATTATAAGGTCCCTATGAGTTGGAATATACTTGCATTCACCAATAGTGAACAGGGTAAGACCAGGCCTTGGAAAAGCACATTATGCCTGGTAAAATGGAAGGGCAGTGAAAAAGAAGGCCTTCAGTGAGATGGATTGACATTGGCTGTAACAATGGGCTCAAACATAATTATGAGGAAGATGTAGGACTAGGCAATGTTTCAATCTATGGCACAGTGAATCACTATGAGTCGGAGTCCACTCCATGGTGCCTAACAATTCAACAACAAAAAATTCCAGTTAATACAACTAATCAAATTTACACACTGTGATTATATATGTATATAAAAGGATAGGGTTATACAGCAAGAAGGACTGTAACAACTAATTAGTCCACACAGCAGTGCAGAGGGCTCAGTTCAACTCACTTTTGTGGAACAGTTGATAATACTGAAAGTCCTTCAACTCACAGAGCAGGCTTCCGTCCAGTGTCAAGGAAGCAGACAGTGAAGTTTTCCCTCAGGCAAAAAAGGCTGAGTTTGCCCTCAGGCAGCAGACAGCAGGGTGGATCAGAAACAGTCAGTAGCACTATCGGACTTAAGCAATGCAAGGCAAGGCAAGGTGGATCCACCAGCCTCAAGCTCAAGATATAAGCACCAGCAGTGTGGCAAAGCAGTTCTCGAAGTAGCCTCAAGCTGTAGCCACATGATCCATGGGTTGGCTTGGCCCTCAGGTCCTGTAGCATACAGGTTGAGGCAGAGAACTAGCTAAAGCAGCAGCACGTTGGTCTGATCTCTAAAGAGCAAGAGGGACTGGGGCAGGCCTTGCAGAGCCATTTATCTCTTTGCCCTCCAATCAAACTGTGACCTGATTAATCTCTGCCCATGTGCTCCCACTGACCACGTTGGCACAATAAACCTATCACACACACCATCCACTAAAACTAGTGATGAAGAAATTGAGTAATTTTCCCAATTTCTCATCTGAAATTGATCAAATAGGCAATCAGGTCTAACATCATTTTTAAATAAGGGATCAGAATGTTAGAAATATGTAAGTGGCAAACAAGCAGCCATCTAGCTCGGAAGCAACAAAGCCCACAGAGAAGAATCACACAAGCCTGTGTGATCACGAGATGTTGAAGGGATCAGGTGGCAAACACCAAAGAACAAAAACCATCATTGTGTGATCACCTTCCCCACATAAACGCTGAAGATGAATGTGTGCATAAGTAAGTGTGGTGAAGAAGGCTGATGGTGCCCGGCTATTGAAAGATATAGTGTCTGGAGTCTTAAAGGCTTGAAAGTAAACAAGCGGCCATCTAGCCCAGAAGCAACAAAGCCCACATGGAAGCAGCACACCAACATGTGTGATCATGAAGGGCCGAGAAACCAGGTTTCAAGCACCAAAGTCGGAGGGGGGGCGGGGGGGATGAGGGGAGCACGTGATGGGGACCCAATGCCCATCTGTAGACAACTGGACATCCCTTGCAGAGGGGTAGTGGGGAGGAGATGAGTCACTCAGGGTTCAGTGTAGCAATAATGAAACTCACAACCTTCCTCTAGTTCTTAAACACTTCTTCCCCCCGACTATCATGATCCCAATTCTACCTTGCAAATCTGGTTAGACCAGAGGATGCACAGCGGTACAGATGGGAACTGGAAACACAGGGAATCCAGGACAGATGAACCCCCAGGACCAGTGATGAAAATGGCAATACCAGGAGGGAAGGGGGGGGGGGTTAGAAAGGGTGAACTGATCACAAGGATCTACATATAACCTCCTCCCTGGGGGGTGGGCAACAGAAAAGTGGGTGAAGGGAGACGCCGGGCAGTGTAAGATAAAATAATAATTTATAAATTATCAAGGGTTCATGAAGGAACAGGGAATGGGATGGGTGGGGGAGGGGGGAAAGGAAAATGAGGAGCTGATTCCAGGAACCCAAGCGGAAAGTGAGTTTTGAGAATGATGAGGGCAATGAATGTATAAGTGTGCTTTACACAATTGCTGTATGTGTGGATTGTGATGAGTAGTATGAGCCCCAATAAAATGATTTTAAAAATAGGAAAGCAACAATATGTAAAAGTTTTTGAGGGATGGAAAATATTATAGAATTATTTGATTTCTTAGTTCATTTGAAATACTTTTTAAAAAATTTAAACAATTTGGAAATGAGTTTTAAATCATCTTGCCAACACCCCCCCAAAGAAAAAGAATTTAAACAATGTAAATCAATGGATGAATAGATAAGCAACCCTAAAGAATGAGAGGAATCCATGAGATATCTCACAACATAGAAACTGGAGGATATTAAGTGAAATAAATCATTCACAAAAGAACATATATTTTATGAAAACAGTATTATAAAAAGTCAAAGCAAAGGTTTCATACAAAAAGAAACATTCTTTGATCAAAGACAGCAAGGAGAGGAAGGGAAAATCCCCCACAACTTGGGTGGAGGGAAAGGCAAAGCCCAACAGAGATCAGCACCACACACCAAGGCAAAGGAAGACACTGACAAGTAGCAAGAGTGAGCGGCAGTGAAGAGAAATGCTGCTCTGGCCACAATCCTGCGGTGCCCGTGATAAATGAAGTGTGGGAGTACACCTGTGAGTATAGACCACCTTGGCAGAGGAATTTTGCATGTGCATTTGTATGTGCTACAAATAAGAAGCTTATAAGGGGGCTTCAAAATGTCATGGGACAATTTCATGGTCATTTAATTCCATTTTTTCTCAAACTTGCTGGAGCCCCCTTATATACCCATATGTAAAAAATTAGAAAAAATCCTCACTGCCATCAATAGTCAATGCTGACTCATAGTGACCCCCTGTGGGTCTCAGAGACTGTTTACAGGAGTAGAAAGGCCTGTCTTTCTCCAGAGGAGCTAGTAGTTTTCGAACTACTCACCATGTGGATCACAGGCCAACACATAACCTCTATGGTACCAGGGCTCCTTATCCATGTATATAGAACATAATGAATCTCAAGGAGTCAAGTTCAGAAAACTTCTTAGCCATAACCAAACATCTTAAAAAGGACTAAGTCAGTGGGCTTGAGAGTTTACGATGATAGTCTCGTGGGACATCAAGGTCAAGTGGCCTACTAGTCCAAAGAGATAATGTTCTACATCCAGTCTTGTTAACGATTGAGGTCTCAAACACTTTTGCAAACAGTTGTCTAAGAGACAACTATTGGTCTCCTCCCATATGTGAGCAAAACAATTAAAGAAAATCAAACACGTAAGAGTAAAGCGGAAGGAGGAACGGGATGCTCAAAGCACAGCTTCTACCACCTGGGACCAAAAAAACCCACATGGTGCAGGGCTACCATCACCTGTGGCTCTAGATCACAGCGTGAGGAAAAATGAACAAAATTCCAAATCATAAAAAAGACCAGGCTTACTGGTTTGATGACAATGGTGGCATTTGAGACTACGGTCTTGATCACCTTCAAATCTGGCCCTGAACCCACTCCTGAAGGTCACTTTCCAGCCAGACAGGCACATAGTGAAAAAAATACCATGGGGACCATGCTTCTCGGTACAATTAACCATGAGACAAACGGGGGCCATTTGCCTTAATAAGAGGCCGGAAGAGGAAGGGAAGAAAAGTGAACAGAAACGAGGAAAGCAGGCGGCCAGTGGGAAGGGTATTGCAATGAGTGAAGCGTAGAAAGCTATTGAATAGGACACCACATTTTTCTGCAAATGTCCACCCAAACCGCAACAAAATGTTCAAAGGAGGGGGGAAAAAGTACTTGGAAGAATAAACTTATCAGACTAAAAACTAAAGTTTTAATAATTTTAATACACAAGACATGAAGCATTCTACCTTATTATAGTTTGGTTCCAAATTTGGCTTTGCATTGAAAACACAAAAAACTCCCACCACTCATGGCTAAAGAGCAAACAAAAAAAGTTGTCAAGACAACTATTCCCGGTAGTGAGGGCAAACAAAAGTCTCCCATCTCACTTACTGCCAGCCGACAGATTCCTACTAAAAGCAATCCTACCAGACAGTTGAGATTAGCAGTCAACATGTAACCCACTCCACCACCACGGCTCCTGATGTCTCCTACAGGTCCCCACAATTAGAATATTGTCATGAGCCATCAAACTAATCCTGCTCACTGCCACTCCATGTAATAAATGGTCCCTTTTCGTTTCCTCGGCTGTAATCTTCACCTATCACCAGGTCTTTCTTCCAGAGCCAGTGGCTGCGCTCAAAGCACCACCACTTTCGTTAGCATCCACTTAGCTATTCGATCCACGAAGTTTCCTTAAGTAAAGCTCGGATCACTATAAGAAAAAGAGCCATTCCTTTAGTATCGGGGGCTATTTTGCCTAATGTCCCTAACCATGATCAGACAACAATGTAGCCCAAATATGTAGCTTGTTGGCGGCCTGACACAATGCCAAGGCAGAATTCTGTCTGGAGAAATGGCTGGACTCTTATGGGAGATTTCACAAATTCCTCTCACATAATCTTTTTGGCCAAGATTTTAACCCACGTCCAGCATTAGTTAAGTCCATGTATAAATTAAAGTTGGTCTTCTCTACAGAGAAAACACAGAATGAGAAAAGAAAAAGTGAAAGATAGCAGGTTCTTAGATCTAGAACTGCATTATATAGAGTGATAAGCAGAAGATTAAGCAATTCTTCACATGTCCCAAATAGGGAGGGGGAGTCTACTCCTTCACTCAGCTTAGTCCTTCATCGCAGGTCAGAATAAAAATAAATCCTTCCAGTTGTACTACATTTTTAGGAAAAAAGCAAAGATATACTGCAGTTGGAAAAAAATTCAAAACCATAACCAGTGTTAGCTGTACATCAATACCTTTATTTAGTCTTAGAAAAAGACAGCATAAATGATATAAAATAGTCTTTATTTACATAATTTATCTCTATAGAACATAACTGCTTTCTTTGGAACAAGAAAACGTACAAGTGACCGGTATTGCTTTATTGTAAAATACTTCTTCAAGCAGGATACTGTGGGTGGTCACTTCTATTTGAAGTAACATGGTGATCAACTGTGGGTATGAAAATTCTTGTCTCGATCATTTACCAACAGTCAGACTTTTAAATCATCATGTTGACCATTTGCTAGATGTTAAGAGTTCAGGAGGACAAGTCAGGAAAGATCTTTCATCACAGCTCCTTTTTTATAAAATACAAATTCTCTGCAACATCTTTATATGAATCTGAAAACAAGGTGAACAGTCTTTCCACCATGCAAGATAAATACACTGATTAAGTTTCTCTTTCTGTAATATTAGTTTTAAGAATATAACAGGATAATTTAGTTGGCTGACTTGATTCTCTAATACAATGTTCAAAGATAAAACCATTCTTTATACAGTAAAAATTACATTTTCCATAAAATTTATTAGAGATGAACTAATGACAGATATTAACAAAGTTAAAAAAATAAATATCATACAAGGGAAAAAATAAAAGTTCAATTGTGGCAATCTAACACTAAACTCAATATTAAGAAAAACAAACTTTTTCAAAATGGGATTTTTAAGACACAGCATTAAAACAGCAATATGACTTACTATATACCATGATTTTTTTGAGGGGCATATTAATCCCATGAAACATATGACTACCTACAGAGAATTTTCACTTATACTCTTTAATGACCAAAAAAATAATTGTCACTATAAAACAATGAATGAGAATGCTCTAATAGCAATAATTTCAATAAATTAAAAATACTGTTATAACTTGCTAGTCTTATCCTATTTTCCTAATGAACTTGAAAATTACCCACCTTTTTATAATATACAAACACAATTACATAGACTTTAAAATATATTTTCAAATGAAATACTTATCATTTCATGATGGAATCAACCATTTTAGGCACACCTTATGAATCACACAGACTTCAGCACCATAAATTAAGACAATGACTCTCTAATGAAAATTTCAGCAAAAGACAGGTCATGCCCAGGGATAGCCATTTTTTTAAGTGTTGTCTATTGCTGCTTTCACACAGTGGTGGGGCCGAGTTGCCACAGATATGACCCTGAAGCCAAAAATATTTTGCAGAAAAAGTTGCCAATTTCTAATACAGATTATGAACCCAGGAAGTTTCCCAATAAAACGACAATACAGACTGCTCTTTTAGAACTTTTCCTTGAACCTCTGAAGGTTGGCTTGGGGGTAAATACTAGAGTTACATATGTAAACTGTCTTAAATTCATATTGCTGACAATCACTAATTCTATCAACCTTGTTATTTTATTTTCTGTTTTTAACATCACAATTAAGTTCTGTACTTAAGGACCTAAACGTTCTATGTGCAGAATTGAATTAGGGGTGGTGGGGTGGTGGTAAAGATCATGAAATTAATTGTAGTTTTTTTTTTTTAAAGAATAGATGTATGTGATAGCCTGAATTTTGTAAGGAAATTTGTCTCATAGAAGTTAAGGTTTTCCCCTTCATGCCAATCCTGAGATTATCTACAAAATAAGAAACAAAATTTCACAGTACAAAGTTCATATACTATGAGAAAAATGTATTCAAAACATATACACTGTCCACATACTTTGCTGTTTATCACTTACAATCTCTTTAAAATTAAAGAGGGAAAGGAGACAAACATAAACTTGTTAATGCCTTCTTACCCACAATGTGAGAGATGAAAATAATTAAGACTGGATAACCTCTTAAATAAAAAATTTAAAAATAAATAGGCTCTTTGATGTTTCATCTTTATAAATAATAAGTTTAAATATTAATTCTTCAATTAGGACAAATGTTACATCGATGTGAATTATAAAAATACATATTTTTAAGTCAGTCAAAACAGTTGCTAGAAAAATGTTTAGCATTTATCATACTAAAATGGAGTTTCACAATTTACTTTTATACACTTAGAGGCAACTGAAAAGGCCTTCATCATAAAAAAAAAAACCTTTACAAAAAGTTCAATAAACATTAAATACAATCAATCTCCAAATACATTGGTACTGTGATTTATACAGACAAGAATCCATGACATTCAAAACTGTCCTGCGTGCCCAGCACAAGAGAAGTCCAAATGTAAACAAGAAATGTGGTGTCTGTCTGAGAAAACAGTCTCAATTGCTTGGCCTTTTCAAAATATTGAATTAATCAGAATGAAAACAATGAATCAATCAACAATGTTTCCCACTGATCATAAATGCATCAAAACCAAGCTTGTTGATGTAATTGACTCTGGAAAACCTAGGCAGGCTTTAGAAAAAAAAGTATTTTATTCCATTTCATCAACTTCAATAAAGATATCATTAAAAAAATATTCAGAGATGGTGTTGGTCTCCTCTTCAGATGGCTGGTCTTGGCCATTTGTACTTTCTTCTTGCAGTAAGGGTTCATCACAAGGAACCTAAAAAGGCAATAAAAATCAATCGGCCATATAAAATTTATATACTGTTAGTGGTAGTCTAAATGAGTACTATTGTTTCAAAGAACATAGCACTAAATATTAAGCACTTTAATTATTTACGTTCCCACATGGAAGAAGCACACCAGCCTGTGTGATCACAAGGTGTTGAAGGGATCAGGTATCAGGCATCAAAGAACAAAAAGTCAAAACTCTGTGAATGAGGGGGAGTGCAGATTGGGGACCCAAAGCCCATCTGTAGACAACTGGATGTCCCCTTACAGAAGGGTCATGGGGAGGAGACGAGCCAGTCAGGGTGCGATGTAGCAATGATAAAACATACAACTTTCCTCTAGTTCCTAAATGCTTCCTCTCCCCCAACCCCCCACCACCATCATGATCCCAATTCTACCTTACAAATCTGGCTAGACCAGAGGATGTACACTGGTGCAGATAGGAACTGGAAACACAGGGAATCCAGGGCGGAATATCCCTTGAGGACCAGTGGTGAGAGTGGTGATACTGGGAGGGTGGAGGAGGGTGGTAGAAAAGGGGAACTGATTACAAGGATCTACATATAACCTCCTCCCTGGGAGACGGACAGCAGAAAAGTGGGTGAAGGGAGACGTCAGAAAGGTAAGATATGACAAAATAATTTATAAATTATCAAGAGTTCATGAGGGAGGGGGAACAGAGAGGGAGGGAAAAAATGAGGAGTTGATACCAAGGGCTCAAGTAGAAAGCAAACGTTTTGAGAATGATGATGGCAACAAATGTACAAATGTGCTTGACACAATGGATGGATGGATGGATGGATTGTGGTAAGAGTTGTATGAGCCCCTAATAAAATGATGTTAAAAAATCGTTTATGCAGTGATCCAACAATTTCATTTCCATGCTATTATATTAAGGAAATAATGCTAAACACAGTAAGAGTTTGATGAATGAGATGGTCTTTGTGATATTACTTACAATTATAAAATTAGAAATAACTATTTAAAAAGACATGACTAAATACATTATTTTGTATATGATTCATTCTTTTACTTTAGTTTCCATCAAAAATTTACAGTAATACAGAAAGAAAACTATATATATATATAAACCTTTATTCCTGGCATAACAACAAACCCATGAAACAGAAAAACATTCAAGCATCACGAATCAGAAAAAACCCTATAAAATTATCATATCTAAATCTATAAGAAATTAAGATCGTATGGTATTGGCACACAAACAGCTGTTATCCGTTTAAGCAAAGACTAGAAATAACCAAATTACACATGGAAATACAGTATCTGATAAGCCTAGCATTTCAAAAACTAATAAAATTTGAATTATTTAATAAATAATGTTGGGCAACTGGGGCATGGATAATACATCTCACCAAAATCAAATCTGGATATATCAAAGGACTTAGTTAAAACTACTGTGGGAGACCATGGTGGGAGGAAAAAAAAACATGTTTATAATCACGAGACTGAGGTGGGGATATCTTTTTAAATGATACAAAAAGTCAAAAGTCACAAATGAAAAGTCTGATAAATTCATCTATGTAAAAATTTTAAACATGGCAAAACTACCAGGTGCAAATCAAAAGACAAATAACATACTTGGGGGGAAAATCCAAATCACAAAGGTCCTTTTCCCCCTCGATACAATGAGAACATCTACAAATTAGCATTAAAAAGACCAATAATCTATAATCTATTTTTTACAGTCACATGATGTGAACAAAAGCTCACAGAAATTATAGCACAAATGACCTTCATGTGTAACATGAAGAGATGCTCAACAATTAAGAACGTGTGCTTGTAACACCTACGATGAATGCCAAACGTGAAACACTCAATAACCTGTTGAAGAAAAAGGCCCACTCTTCTACCGCCGATGAACAGAAACTGATATAACCTCTCTGGAAGACAAGAAGGTAACATTCGTTCAAATGATACTAACTACTTTTAAGCGGCAAATTTATTCCTAAAAATTTAACCTATGTATGTAAGTGTGTAAAAGGGCTATTTATAAGTTTCTTATTACTACATTGCTTGAAATGGGTTTCAAATGCAATTTAAATGTTTACCAATATGGGCCTACTGTCACTCTATAGCATATCCAAACAAGGGAAGAGCAGTCATTAAAAATGAGGAGACTTAGCCCTGACAAACAGAAGCATGTTCACACAAAAACATGCACATGCATGTAACAGCCAAAACCTGAAAACAATGCAGACGTTTCTCTGGGAGGAAGAGGAAATGAAACCGTGATACATCCACACTGCGGGCTACCACTCAGCACTGAAAAGGAACTACTCACACACAGCTATCTCGGGGATTCCCCCAGGATTGGTGCTGAGGGAAAAGCCAATCCCAAAAGAGGATTTACCATATGCTTCTATTTACATAACTTTTCTTTTTTGTAAGAGGCGGAGGATTTTTATTGTCGAGGGGGGCTGAGAAAATATCAGTCGGTCATAATCTCCCGTAGGACCTTCATGCTTTCGGCGGAACAGACCTGGTCACTGGGAGGCCTGTTTCACCTCTGGCAAATGCGTTTCCAGCACCACATGGCTCAGCGGGTTCATCATCTGGGGTACCCTGGGTCTCAGGCTGCAATGGGGAGGGAATCCGAGTTCTGCAGGAATCTCTAGGGGCCGTGGGTGGAGGCAGCTTGGAGGAATCTCTAGGGGCCGTGGGTGGAGGCCGTGGGTGGAGGCCGTGGGTGGAGGCAACATCATGACTCTTGCTGTTGGTAACCTCTGACCCCTCTTAATCTCCAGGGAGTGGTGGTAGTGGTGAGGTGGGTAAACATTCTCGCTCTCGTGTGGTGGGACTGTTGCATATGCAGGCACAGCAGATGGGGTACAGCGGGGTGTTCTCACTGTACTGGGCCAAGTACACACTCCAGTCAAAAAGCTTGATCACATACATGTTGGATCACTGAGGCTCTCCCTTGGCCAGCCCGTCATCCATCTCTCTTCTAGTGCCACTGATGAGGGAAGAGGGTAGATGGCCGTTTGCCGGTAGCTGCAATGGAGCATCCTTCTTGTGGGTGTCTGAGGGTGTCTTTGCAGTTTCCTCATCTAGTTGCTCCCTATCCATGTGGCTCTTCTCTAGCAGACACTGCAGAACAGCATCCAGTTGTTTCCGAGGCTTGCCCATCTGCAACTCTGATTTCCCCACTTTCAGTTTCACCAGGGGCATGGTCTGAACTCAGGGTCTGGCTAGCTGGGTCAGATGAGGCCCAATGCTCGTGGGGTCACACGTCAAGGCCCTACATACACACTTGATGTTGCAGTTAAGAGGTGAAAGGGAAGATAGGAACAGGAGGGAAGAGGGTATGGGTGGGCATAGGAAAGCACTCTAAGAACATTCACTGAATTCTTGGGGGTCACAGATTATGTCTACCAGTGTACATACTCAAGGCCAATAAAAATTTAGGTATGCCCTCTCTAATCTCCACAGACCAGAAGAGTCAATGCACTAAAAGAATGGGGCTCAATCAAATGACTACTTTCACGGCTCAGTCCTAAACTGGCTGAAACGTCCCAATGCAACACTTCATCTTCTTCCAGTGAGGGGGGCGGGCAGGTCGCAGTGAGGAAGACACGCGTGGCAGTGGCTCTGCAGTAACATTTAACATCCAAATGGAAATCACTCTTAGCGTGATTTTCTTGGTTATACCTGGTATCCAACTGATTTTTCACACAGGAAAATACAGAGGTTCCCACATACCTGAGTTGCTGAAGTGTCGACATTCTCACACTGATTATGAACAGCATCTGAAGGTGGAGCTACATCGGAGGACTCTTGGAGTTTTTGCTGACTCTTATTGGGTGGATTAGATCTTTTCAAACCTTTCCTTGATACAGGTATAAGAGGTTTTAGACGCTTCTTACTATGAACTTGAGTAGGTTCAGACTCCAAATTATTCTTGGAACAAATTAAAGACAAAAATCCCATGGGTCTTCGTCCAGGTCTAGAAATGCAAATATAAAGGCATTCTTAATACCAACCTCTTTCCATTAATGCTAAAATGACACAACTAATTACTGATACATCTATGCTATGACAAATACCTATGACAAACTCAGTGCTTACTCAAGACCAGTGCTTGTCAAAGGTTAATTATACATACAAATCACTTGGGGATGTTATAAAAACTTAGATTCCGACTGAGCTGGCCTGAGTTCTGAGCCTCTAACAAGGTCTCAACAGCCATGCAGCCGGTCCTGGGAACAAGAGCTTCATGTGTTGCAAAGCTCAAGAGCAGGAGTCAGCACACTATGGCCCTAGGCCAAGTGCAAGTTCCCGGCAGATTCTATAAATGAGATATCACCCACTGGGGAAAACCCCGTTCTGGAGGGTGAGGAAAATAATGTAGAAGGAGTTAGGTTGGGTCTTCAACCCACGCTGACTCTCACAGGGAGAAAGCCATGAGAGAATAAGGAACACACTAGTTGTAACTTCAACACAACTATTTCCACTGCTTCCTACTTCTCCTACAGTCTACCTAGGGCCTGACCACTCCTCAGTGGCAGACTTAAACACAGTCAAGTCCTAAGAGCAAACAATTCAGAAAAGGAAGTGTGCAAGACATCTAAGATTTCCTACTGAAATAGCCCAGGCGTCAGCAGTTTAACAAGCTGAACCTCTTCTCATGGGAATATGAGTTTAACTGAACAGTTTGCCCAACGTGTCCTGACATTACTGCAGTGCCTTTGCTGAAGTACTCTCTTTTTATATTACTGACAGAGGAATGTATTTCAAAAACACCACTCTTAGTACTGGATCTAGTATGCATAACGTATTTATAAATATGTGTGTTTGTGTGTGTTTTATTTACATGTGTTCTGTACAGCTTTTACACAACGGGGGAGGCGAGAGAGAAACGTTATTAAGAACTTTTTCATGATACCTGGTTAGTGTGGTTTTAGAAGATGGTGTTCTGCTATCCATTTGTTCGGATTTACAAGCAGCAGCAGTTCTTTCTTCCTTATCAGAAACAACCATCCCATCCTGAGGTAACTGAGGTGTAATCCTTTCTCTGTGTGGATCGACTATTTTACCAAGAGATCCAGTTTCCACACTCTGCAAAGTGGATTCGAGTTGCTCTTTCTGAGGTTCTGGAGTTGCATATGTGCTTCCTGAGGTAGGGAAAACAGTCTGTCCCTCAGAAGACTCCCCTTCCAAAAAAGAAAACCAACAATGAGCACACCCTGGAGTCATTCAATTTGGTAACAAGTGAAGAAAAAATCCTCATCAGGATAATCTATTAAACTTACACTGATAACCAAGAACTTCATTGCCACCAAGTCAATGCCAACTCCTAGCGGCCCTATAGGACAGGGTAGAAACGTCCCTGTGGGTATCTGAGACTTACAACTCTTTACGGGAAAAACAGCTTTCTCCCACCGACCTTGTGGGTCACAGCCCAATGTAAAACTACTACACCACTGGGGCTACTAATATCCTAGTGAGAGTAAAAGTATGATTAGTGAGTTACCTGAATTACTAAGACTATCATAACTGGTTCAAAGCTATTGGAACACTGTTCATATTCAGATACGAAACAGTCAGCATTACTACATATTTACCAAGAAAATCCTTCTCCAGAAATATTTTGTTTTATTTAAAAGATCATTTTATCGGGGGCTCTTACAGCTCTTATAACAATCGATAAATCAATTGTATACAGCATATTTGCACATGTTGCCATCATTATTTTCTATTTGAGCCTTTGGTGTCAGCTTTTTATTCCCCCCCCCTCCCCACCTACCCTTGTGAAACCTTGATAAATTATTATATTTTCATATCCTACACTAACCATTGTTGTTCATCCCCCTGGGGGGAGGGGGTTATGTGTCCTTCCTCCCCTCCTCTCCCCATCTCTAGAAATATTTCTTCAGCTAATGAAATTTTTTAGTAAATCAAGAGTTGTTGAAATGTAGAGGCTAAGACAACCCAAAATAAAGGTGGGTACTCTTGAGTGACCTGTGGCATTATGGAAAAGTTAAGACCAGAGTCTCAAACACTGTGTCTTTCCTAAATTGCAAACAAGAGTCAAAATGACTGTTAATCAAACAAAATAAAATGAAAGCTCATGTAAATTAAAAAACAAACTATTTTCCCTTAGAAATCCAAGTCCAATGCCTTCAAATCGATTCTGACTCACAGCAACTCAAAGAGGGCAGAGGCTATACATCCTTATGGAAACAGACAGTCACATCTGTCTCCGGAGAAGCTGATGGCTTCAAACCACAGGCCTTAGCCACTGCACCGTCAGGGCTCCTTCTATATAGGAAAGCTACATGGGGAGATCCCTACAGCCACAGGACTATTAATTACAAGACGAAAGGCATGGCTTCTGGCTACCTGCCTCCCCCACCTGCCCCAAAATAGTTGCTGCGAAGTCAACTCCAACCATTGTGCCACAGTAGAAACTCCGTTGTTTTCAGCAGCTGATTTTCAGCAGCAGATGGCCAAGCTTTCATTCGGAGGCACCTGTGAGTAGGCTTGACCCCGAATTTTTCAGTTAGCAGCTGAGCGAGTTAACCATTTGCATCACCCAGAGACTCCTTTGCTAATTCCAAGATCTCATCTCAGCGGGAGTGGGGGTTTGCAAACTTGAACGAGATGCATCCAAGACCAGGGGTACAAGCAAAATATAATCAAGGTAAAGTTTATTTCACTTACCTGTTTCCTCAAAGACATTTATTAATTCCTTTGAACACACCTGTTTTTAAAAAATTTACAAAAATATTAGAAATCAATTTTTTTAAAGTTAAAATCAATGTTCTTTCTTTTTTAAATAAGACATATATTTTCCAGGAAACTCTAGGATCACACAATGTCTTATAGGAAATTTTCCAAACATTTATAGAAAAGACGTTACCACTGCTGCCTAAACTATTCTACATTATCAGTGCAGTAGACCAGGAGAATTGTTCAAACGTCTTTTATAGATCCAACATAAGACTGATACCAACTACAAACCAGTCTCATTTATACCAGTGCACAAGTAGCAAATTAAATATTTATAAGCTTCAACAGCAGTAAAACAAAAGACCAATTTGTTCTAGAAATGAAAAGATGACTTTATACCTATGAAATCTATAGACAAACATGGGATGAAACCATCAAACAAGTCATATGATTAGCTCCAGTTTTTGAAAAAAGGTGTTTTGGTAACATTCTTTAATAAAAAGAAAAAAACTTAAAAGTCAAGAATAAGAAAATTATGTCCATTATTTATATTACTACTTTTAACAACTGTTCTTGTGTTATATAAACAAAAGAAATCAGAGTTTAAAAAAGGAAAATAATTCATATTTTCTTTGTAGCTATGATCACTTCCTTAGAAAACCCAAGATAACTGAAAAATTGCTGCACAAAATAAGGGAATTCAGTACACTAGATAGATAAAAAGAGCCTACAATAATAGCAAAAATAATTAAAAATATATATATAATATCTTTATGGAGAAGAGCTTAAAAGATCATTGAAATATACAATGGAAGATTGAAAAAAAGACATGGTTTTTTTATAGGAATATTCAACATAATTTAGTGTCAATTTTTGCTGAGTTAATTTGACCATAACACAAGTAACAATAGAAGTTAAAAAAAAATCTAAACAGGCTAATTCTAAAAATTAGAATTAATTTTAGAACATATAAGCAACTATGAGAAATCTGGGGCGGGGTTGGTTTTTCTTTATGTTATGGGATTTCTTTCTGTGTATGAAAATCAAGACAGGTAAATCTGTAGAGACAGTAAACAGACTGATAATTTCTTAGAGATATGGCAGGGGAACTGAGGGAAAAACGAGGAGCTGATAATATTGAGTATAAGATAAAACTGTCTTTAAGTTGATTAGTGATAATACCACTAAACCACTGAATTGCATGATACGTGAATTATGTCAACGACACTGGTGAAGAGAGCTGTGCAACCTGGGACTCGGCTCTGAGCTGGAATCAACGCATGGCTGTAGGTTAGTGTTCAAGACCTGTGAACACTAGTCCCCTCTGGGTTAGGGTTTCTTTTTTATGTTCATGAACCAAATTACTGTGGGCTGTACTTTAGGATACTTACTTCTGAAAGGGAAACAAGCAGATTAGGCACAGATCAGACAAGTGCAGATGGGGTATTGCCAAGGAGCACTGGGAAGAATGCAAGAGAAGCTGAGGCAAGGATTCCCTTCAGAGTGAACAGAGGAAACCTTGTACTAGTCATTGCCCTGACTAGTCTGAATTTTTATATTTTTTATTGTCAAAATGCTAAAACAAACGACAAAAATCAAATTTTACAACTAAGTCCAATGAACAGATACTACATTTTTCTGACATACTTATTCATGTCCATGTACATTCATTTTCTGAATGACATTACAAACTGGCTTACCATTTAGCGATATATTGTGAACTTCTGCCCACTACATTAAAAATTAACCAAAAAGAAAAGCAAACCCACATCCATTGAGTCAATCTCAATTCAGCAATCCTGCATAGGGGTTGAGAGGCTGTCAGTCTTAACGCAGCAGAGAGCCTCCTTTCTTCCCTAGAGAAAGAGCCCCAAGCTTGGGTGCGCAGCCCCAGGCTTACTCCACAGCACCATCAGGAATTCTCCGTGTCGGTAAGTATGTTTAAAAATAAGACTAAGCAGCATCTGCATGGAATGCTGAAACACTGATAAAACTTGGTGATTGGTACATAGTCGGTAATACATTATTTTGTCGAACTTTTGTATATACTTGATAAAGTTTGTATTAAAGTTAATCAAAAAGCTATGCAAGAACCATAAAAAGCAAAGCAAAAAGGCAAATAACAGAACTATTTAAAGTAAAATCACGTGGGTATGTACCCAAGGGCTCACCCAAATCTTTAAAAAAGAAGAAGAAAAGCGCCTGTGCACCTCTGGTTCTTGAATGCTTCCCCCCCGCCCCAACTGTCATGACCCCAGTTCTACCGTACAAACCTGGCTAGACCAGAGCACGGACACGGGAACAGATAAGAGCTGGAGACACAGGGACTCCAGACTCCTCAAGACCAATGTTGAGAGAAGCCATACCAGGAGGGTAATGGGAAGGGGGAGAAAGGGAGAACCGATCACAATGACCTACCTATAACCCCCTCCGAGGGGGCTGGATAACAGATAACTGAGTAAAGGGAGACAGTGGTCAGTGCAAGACATGAAAAAATAATAATTTATAAATTACCAAGGGTTCATGAGGGAGAAGGGAAGGGCAGGGAGGGGAAAAATGAGGAGCAGATACCAAGGGCTCAAGTAGTAAGAAAATGTTTGAGGATGATGATGGCAACAAACGTGCTTGACACAATGGATGGATGTATGGATTGTGGTAAGGGTTGTACGAGCCCCCAACAAAATGTTGTTGTTTTTAAAATCTAATAACTTAATTGAAAACTGGGTAAAAAATAAAAAGTGTCATTTCATGAAAAATCATTTTAACAAATGGTTCTTAAGTATACCAAAAGATGCTCGGATTCACTCACAATAAGAGAAGCTGAAGCGGTGGTGGGTGCACACCGTATACACCTGTCCGATGTGCAGAGCTACTTACTGCCTTCAAGAATAGATTCTAAACTGGCTTGCCTGTAAGACAGCGGTTCTCAACCTTCCTACTGCCGCGACCCTTTCATACAGTTCTTCAGGTTGTGGTGACCCCAAGCATAAAATTATTTTCATTGCTGCTTCATAACTGTCATGTTGCTACTATTATGAATCGTAATGTAAATATCTGATATGCAGGATGTATTCTCATGGTTACAAATTGAACATCATAAAAGCATAGTGATTTATCACAAAAACAATATGTAACTAGATATTGCGAAAGACTTCTAATTATAAATAAATGAAATGTTGTCTTCAAACATGGTGTAGCATAGGTAACAGTCTTCCCGTCGGGTACGCATATGCATATGTGGGTGTATCTGCATGTGGGTGGACCCTCCTGGAGACAGAGAGAGGAGCGGTGTCTTGGTTCCTAGGACCATCGGAAATAAGTGTTTTCCGATGGTCTTAGGCAACCGCTGTGAAAGGGTCGTTCAATCCCCAAAGGGGCCACAACCTACAGGTTGAGAACCGCTGCCGTAATACAAATTATAATAAGTATCAAAAGAAAATTTTAAAGTTGCCATAAAACCTACAACTCAGCAATCAAGCTTCCCTGAGGCAGTGCTGACTGAACTCAAGGGGATCGTTTGTACAGCAGAGGCAGAAACAAAATGGAGTATGGTGCATTCGAAGAACTGACAGATGGTCAGTGTGGCTAGCAAGTGAGCCCGAGACTAGCACAAATAAGACTGGACACAGAGCAGGGTCAAATAATCATAAAGTAACTGCGATGTTTGGGGGTGACAATAGTGATGCTGGTGTTGCTATCATCCTTTTTCACCTTAGGAAACTGTCTTTCAGAGACGTGAAGGAACTTCTCTTAAGGCTGCACAGCTAAAAAGTAGTACAGCCGAGCTCTAGAATTATATGATTCTTTTTCTTTTTTCCCACTGGATATTTTTGTCCCATTTTTTAAGCCACTGTCACACAGTTAGGCATGAATTCTTGATTAATATCAATTACTTTTCAACTGGACCTGGTTTAAAGTGACAATCTAGAATTGTTTTTACCTGGATAAAGCTATGCTGAAAAGTAGATTTACGTTTATGTATTTTAAAAAGTCTAAAAGAAAAAACATGATTTAAAAAAAGATCCCCTTACAGAAGGGTCTTGGGGAGGAGACGAGCCAGTCAAGTGTGCAATGTAGCAACAATGAAACATACAACTTTCCTCTAGTTCCTAAATGCCTCACCGCCCCATCATGATCCCAATTCTACCTTACAAATATGGATAGACCAGAGGATGTACACTGGTACAGATAGAAACCAGAATCCAGGGTGGATGATCCTTTCAGGACCAGTGGTGTGAGTGGCGATACTGGGAACGTAAAGGGAGGGTGGGTTGGATAGGGGGAACCGATTACAAGGATCTACATATAACCTCCTCCCTGGGGGATGGACAACAGAAAAGTGGGCGAAAGGAGACATCGGACAGTGAAAGATATGACAAAATAATAATTTATAAATTACCCAGAGTTTATGAGGGAGGGGGGCGCGGGAAGGGAGGGGAAAAATGAGGAGCTGATACCAAGGGCTTAGGTGGAGAGCAAATGTTTTGAGAATGCTGAGGGCAATGAATGTACAAATGTGCTTTATATAACTGATGTATGTATGGATTGTGCTAAGAGTTGTATGAGCCCCTAATAAAATGATTAAAAAGAAAAACAAACAAATGTGTTAGAAAATGGCCATCTTAACTTTCATAATGATGCTATCGTACCTCTGGGGTGTATTCTGGACAATCACCTATTGAAGTGAAGGAACTTTTTTTGGTAGGAGGAACATAGTCATTTTCTTCAAGTTCACAATGAGCTCTCTTCCTAGATATAAGACTCAAATTAGCAGGAGGCTCTTCAGAATCATCTCTTCCAGAATCAGACACACACATGGCATCTTGGGCAATTGAAGTTACTGGTAAGCTCATACTGAAGGGGGAACAATAAATTACTCAATGAAGTCAAAGTCTGAGCCCTTCCAATGAAAATTAACCAAAAGAGTTCAAAATAACTAAAATACATATGGTCATGGCCACAACAATGCTAGTTCTAGCTCTGTTTATATTTGAAGATTTGAGACCTAAGTCCCATGACATTCAAATGTATGGGTATACATGGCCGTGTTTTCCGCAATGCTAAAGTTAAACTTGTATTCCAAAATGTCCCTGCCGAAGAGAAAAGGCTTCAATTTCTAATATTACTTGATGACAGACATCTTAACCAATGACTGTTAAAATATAACTTAGTATTTCCACAATTAAGAATTAAGATAACATTAAAAATGTTATATCTATGTTTTCAACTTAAGAATACCCATTCATTTTAAACATTTTATGGAGCTTAAGATAAATATATAAACATTTTTGAAGTAACCACAATTTTAATAGATGCCATTTTATAATTCCAACTGCTAATTTTTAAGCTTTTTCAAAATACTTGAAATATCAAACAGGTATTTATAGTAATAGATAGCATATAAAGTCCACCTTTTTCCTCTAAGTTACCAAAAATTACTAAGACCTCTAAGTCAATTACATAGGTTCGTGAATGGCTTGTTTCAATCCATGCATGAAGCACCTTCAATCTCAGGGAGGAGTTCAGCTCATTAATTACCTCAAGTCACTCCTGTTTTCTGTATTCACGGATTTAACCAAGATGGGTGCTGGCAGTAAAGGGGTTGGCATTAATTGTGCTTCGGTATTGGTGAGCATTTCTACTGCATCAGTTGGGATTTCCACCAGAGTTAAAATGAATGTTTGCTCATCTTCTGCATCTTGATGTACATTAGCAACCAGATTCACTACCAAAGTTGAAAAGTCAAGCATAAAACAACAAAAAATCATTGATTAATCTCATTTCTAAAAATGTCGTGACAACTATTCACCAAGACAAAAAAATTAAACATCCTCCCTCAAAAAATTATTTTACAAAGGATAATGATACTTTATAGAGATGCTTTATAATTCTGAATAACAAAACAGATATTCAACATACTTCATGCTTTTTTTTTAAGACCACCAAGTATCATTAAAAATATACAGATGATGTCTGGGTAAGAGAGGCAGGATAAGTAATTCAGGAATGAAAAGAACAAAACCAATGGTTCTGGGGGACGCGGGAGAAGGGGAGGTGGGAGAAAGGAAGGGGAGAGGGGAGATCAACCCAGTGACAAAGGAGCAAGGGAACGAAAATCAATGAAAGGAAGGTCTTAGGATGCCTAGTGGGGCTCAATCAAGGGCAATGTAGCAGCAAGAAATTACTAAACCCAAATGAAGGCTGAACATGATGGTGGGATAAGAGGGAAGTAAAAAGGATGTAAAGAACCAGGAGGAAAAGGACATTTATAGAAGCCTAAATAGAGGCATTTAAATATGTAAATACAAAAAAATAAATAAATAAATATGTAAATACATATATAACGAGAGGGGACTAAAACTATGTACTCATATCTATGTTAAGAATTAAGGAAGATGTACATTGGGTGTCGACCCAAGTACTCCCTTAACACAAGAACACTTTGTTGCAACAATCAGTATTCTGTGATACTCACCTTCCCTACATGATTATTGAAGACAAAATGAGTACATAAGCAAATGTGGGGAAGAAGGCTGATGGTGCCTCGCTATCAAAAGATATAGCATCTGGGGCCTTAAAGGCTTGAAGATAAACAAGCGGCCATCTAGCTGAGAAGCAACAAAGCCCACATGGAAGAAGCACACCAGCCTGTGTGATCATGAGGTGTCGATGAGATCAGGTATCAGGCATCAAAGACCCAGAACAAAACTAAACCCCACAAGGTGAACTGGGGGTGGAGTGGGGGCATGGAGTGAATACCCAATGCCCATCTGTAGACAACTGGACATCCCCTCACAGAAGGGTGACAGGGAAGAGATGAGCCAGTCAGGGTGCAGTATAGCACCAATAAAACACACAATTTTCCTCTAGTTCTTTGGTGCTTCCTTCACCCCACTATCATGACCTCAATTCTACCTTACAAATCAGATTAGACCAGAACATGCAAACTGTTACAGACAAGAGTCCACAATGCAGAGAATCCAGGATAGATAAATCCCTCATAGCCAACAAGGAGAGTAGAGATACCAGGAGGAGGAGGGGAGGGTGAGGGGAGAAAGGGGGAATCGATCACAAGGATCAACCTAGAATCTCCTCCAGGGGGGCGAATAATGGAAAAGTGGGTGAGGGGCGATGCAGGATGATGTAAGATATTAAAAAAATAATCTATAACTTACCAAGGGTTTGGGGGGTGGTGGTGAAGAAATGGGAAGGTGATATCAGGGGCTCCAGTGGGAAAAGAATGCTTTGAAAATGATGATGGCAGCATATGTACAAATGTGCTGGACACACTGGAGGAATGTACAGATTGTGCTAAAAGACCTAAGAGCCCCCAATAAAAGTACAGGCTACAAGCATGGCCCCCGCAGTCTTACGGCAGTTACTGAAGCAGATTCGCATACCTGTTAGGTCTTGAGCATTGAGTACATTCTCTTGTTGGACTTCTGGAATACTTGTATACTGCCATGAAAAATTAGAAAGAAAAATCTAAGTTTTCAGAACTTATGCTAACAATTTTGAAGAGATAGTAATCCGAACTTTAGGACTTACTTCCTCATAGGTTGCTTTGTTTAGATTTTTTTATCTTTTAGCTTTCCCAATAAATGTTTTATTCATTTAAACACACATACATTATGACTTGATTGTTAACTATGTGTATTCTAGGGAATGAAAGATAAACACTGGGAGATCCACACCCCTAAACTGTCTCTTCAGCTGTACCATACCAGTCACTATTTTATTTAGCAGGTGACATCTGAAACTTGCTCCTCGTTTTCAGAATAAATCTGTTTCCACAAAATTGCATACATCATCTTTCTAAAATGCAATTCTGATTTTCACTGTTTTCTGCTTAAAGACTTATGTTTCATTTTGCAATCAATAATGTGATAACTGATTCAGGCAAAGATCATCGATCGCTCCCTTACTCTCACTGCCATCGAGTCGATGCCAACTCTTAAGGACCCTGTAAGTCAGAGCAGAACTGCCCCTGTGAGTTTCTGAGACTAACTCTTAACGGGAGTAGGAAGGCCCGTCTAACCCGTTGGAGCGGCTGGTGGTTTCCAATGGCTGATGTGGTTAGCAGCCCAACTCAAAACCAATAAAGATCGTCGACAGATGCTAAAGTCATTGTTGAAAGATGACTGACTGAGTCTCACTGGACTTATCCACACAAAGTGGAAGAGATGCCTTTCCAACAGAGAAATTTACTTCTCTAACCAAAAGATCATTCAGCACAGCAATGGGTGGCAAAGTAACACAGTCCATCTACTAACGTGATGCAAGTGGAAGAGCATATCCTGACCTGTGCGGCAATCTACAATGAGGAAGTCATGTAAAAGTTCACATTGGAAAGCGCCCTTGACGCATCTAAAATATCAAGTTCACAAGAGAATAAAGGACTGCATGATACATATTATCATATCAATATTACATTTCATACAACAAATTTATTCCAAAAAATATACTTCATATGATCACTTCTCTACAGAATGTATGTTTTCAATGAAATCAAAGCCAGAGTACAGAGGGGTTAAAGTTAGTACCTGCTGTTTACTTTCATATGGTTCATTCCCTTTTTTAAAGTATCTACCTACAAAAAAGATAAAGTATCTATAATAGAGCATATAGATACTTTAAAAAAACATATACCATTTGAAAGAAAGCAGGTATGTATTCATCCCCATTACTTCAGCTTTTACCTCATAATAACAAGGGTATTACACAGTAGTGATAATACTATTATCACATTTAAGAAATTTAGCAGTAATCCAATAATATTATGTAGTACGTTCCAGTGACAGTGGTTAAAAGGTCCAGCTGCTAACCACGTTTCGTGGTTCAAATCTTCAAGGATTTATGGCCTTGGAAGCTCAATGAAGCAATCCTACTATCCTTACAGTGTTGCTATGAGTCAGAAGTATTTTGAAGGCAATGAATTTACTTGTTAATTTTTTCATCCACAGATCTATCTATTGAGATATGAGTGAGAGAAAGAGAAAAACATAATGTGACAATGGATGAATCCAAGTAAAGGACATAAGAGAGTACCCTGCACCACTGTTGCAATTTTTTTCTAAGTTTGCAATTATTTTATAAAAAGGAATATAAGAGAAGTTGAGGAGGAAATATAACAACTCTGGATACAAACTCATTAGCAAGTAACAAAAAACTTATTATGCTCTATCCCCTGGCTACCTTTCTAATTGTATTCCTAACTATTCTTCATTTAAATTCCACTCATAATTACTTTCAGGTCCCAGAGCACATTATGCTACCTCACACCTGGCTAGCACATGCTCACTCTTCAGCCAAGATCAGGTATTCTCTCAATCCTGGATGCTAATGGGAACCCCTGAGAAGCTTAAAAACATTTCTAGGTTTGGGACCTATTATCAGAGACGGACTAAATTGGAAGAGGCTGAGGAGCACTCCTATGGACTCTTGTGCAAACTTTTCTCACACTTGGGCGCCTACCACACTGAGGGCAAACAGGCATATACTCATCTCTTCTTGAAACATTGACTCCCCAGTAGCTTCCACGGTGTCACACAGACAGATATGACATCTCAATAAAGGTATGCATGCCCTGTAGATGAGCTCCTCAGATTTAAGAGCTCAGAAACAAAAGGTGAGTCCTCTGTGCATAAAACAATTCCTTTTCTCAAAGCCTTTACAACAAAGCTTGGTATCAGCTCCTCTCTCTCTCTATGCTCCAGAGACAAAAGCACATTTAAAATTCTGTCATAATACATTCTTGCTAAGGCAAAGCTAGAGAGATAGAAAGCAGATCAGTGGTTGCCAGAGACTATGGGTGGGCACTGGGGGTGTTTGGGGGTAAAGGAACTGTTCATTATTTGATTGTGGTGGTGGTGGTGATGTGACTATGTAAATTAAACATTACTTTTTGTGAAATGGGGGTAAACTCTTAGCCATCCCTTGTTATGTCCTACAATCTTTACCTCTGGTCCATGGAGCATCGGCACGCTGTCTCCACTGGAGAGCTTTGTCAGGGGCTCCTTAACACAACTCTCACCGGGGCCCCCACCCAGACCAATCATGTGGGCTCTAGTCTCTGAAGAAACCACTGGAGCAACCGACAATCTCTGAACCTCTTTAGCTTCTTCTTCTTGACCAGCAATTCTAAAAGAGAGTTTTTGTATGTGTTTTAAATCAAGCATACAACCACAGAATAAATGACTTTTTAAAGCTAGGTGCTTCAAAAATCATTTAATTCAATAGTTCTTAAACTTCTAAAATACACCTCATGCACCAGAAGACACTTTTCAATCCAATTCTTATTTTTACAGCTATTGCTACAGATAAAGCAGAATAAAACAGAATCTCTTCTCTCTTACTTTTCAGTCAGGTTGGCTTCTTGTGAAATACTAGTTCCTTCAACCGCATGTGCACACGCCAAAGTGTTCTGCTCCTTGTTATCTGGTGCTATAACTGATCCAAGGTTTTTATCTTCCAAGTCTGTTCCTTTAACACCATATTCCTCAGTTTCTTAAACAAAAAAAACACATGTATACATTATGGCCAGTATGTTCAATATTGCGCTTATATGAAATATCTAGGACAAGCCAAACAAATCCAAAAAACCCAGTAAGGGGCTGGTGGGTTTGAACCGTGATCTCTGCACCGCTGGCCCCACAATGCCCCGGGTTTCCTCAAGTACGTCTACAGAGACCAAATGACCACTGGTTCACTGGGTGAGAAGGAAGGAGGGTACTCACTGCTTAGGGCACACAGGCCTACTCTGAAGGGTGACATGAAAATGTTTAATGGATAATATTTATCACTGGTCAACATGATAAACATAATTAATGTCACTGACTTACACATGTGAAGAATATTGATAAGGCAAACAAGTTGTTACATGTACACTTACTACACCAAGGGGAAAGAGTCTCAAAAGCAAAAACAAGGGGGGAAAGCACACATTTAAGATATACTCCAAATCAGTCTCCACATAAGAAACTTATTTTCTCCTAAAAGACAGATCGTTATTGAGTGACTCTTCCAACATTCTCTTAATCCAAAAGCATGTTATTTGTAAGGCAGAAAAATTGTCCTGGCCCATGAAATTTCTGACAATGAAATAGATGATTAATAAACATAACACGAACCATTAGTCTACCACAAACATTCAAGCATGTCTTCCACCAACTGTAATCTAACTTCCTGGTAGTGGCATTTTAACTAGAAACCCATACGCAAAAGTGGTTTAATGGTAGGTACATGAGGTCAGGTTAGTTCCACGTAAAGGAAGTCTTGGGAGAAGTACTGGTGACGGAGCTGTGGTACACAGAAGAACGTCAAAATCCGGAAAATATGACTTCAATATAAAAAAGGTAATCTGAACCTTAACTCCCAGTCTGACACCCCAACACCAGGGCAAAACACTAAGGGAGCGCAACAGAGCAGCAAGGGGAGCAAAGCAGCAAAGTCCCGAGGAATTCTGAAAAGGGACTTAGGACTTGGAGGGCAAGGCTTGGCACTGCATCAGACCCGATCGGAAAACATTCAAAAGGGTCGGCACACAGACGTGGAACTAGTCACAGTCTATTTTTGCTTTTTCATGTCTATCTATGTAAGAGGGGCAGGACAAATAAGCCCGAGGAGAAAACAATGGGACTGATGGTGCTGGTGGGACAGGGGAGAGGAGGAGGTGGGGAAAAGGGAGAGAGGAGAAAACAAACCCAGGGACAAGGGAATAACAACAGATCTAAAACTGATGGCAAGGAGGGCATAGAATGCCTAGTGCGGTTAGACCAAGTACAGTGTAACTGAGAGGAAGTACAGAGAGCCGAATGGAGGTTGAACATGACAGTGAGACAATTAGAAAGTAAATAGAAATAGAAGGAAAAACTAGGAGGCAAAAGACACTTATGGAGGTATAAACATAGGAATGTATATATGTAAATATATTAATATATAACAATATGGATATAGGTCTATTACATATATTTATAGGTATTAAGGTAGCAGACGGACATTGGGGGCTCAACTCTAGGACTCCATCAATGCAAGAACACATTGTTCTAATCACCTGACATTCTTGTGAGGCTCATCTTCCTAATATGATCACTGACAGCAAAATGGTGCATAAGCAAATGTGAAGAAAGCTGATGGTACCCAGTTATCAAAAGATATAGCATCTGGGGTCTTAAAGGCTTAAGTTAAACATGCAGCCATCTAGCAGGGAAGCAACAAAGTCCACATGGAAGAAGCACACCAACCTGTGTGTGTGTGATCACAAGGTGTCAACGGGATCAGGTATCAGAAGGCCCAAAACAACCTTGTTGATGTGAACGAGGGGGGTCAGAGTGGACACCCAAAGCCCATCTGTAGACGATTAGACATCTCATCACAGAAGGGTCACAAGAACGAGGGGGGTCAGAGTGGAGACCCAAAGCCCATCTGTAGACGATTGGACATCTCATCACAGAAGGGTCACAAGAAAGGCACGAACTAGCCAGGGTAAAGTACAGCACCAACAAAACAAACAACATTCCTCTAGCTCTTTAATGCTTTCTCCCCCCACTATCATGACCCCAATTCTACCTTACAAATCTGGCTAGACCTAAGCATGTACACTGGTACAGATAAGAGCTCTTGACACAGAGAATCCAGGATAGATAAACCCCTCAGGAACAATAATGAGAGTAGTGATACCATGAGGATAAAGGGAAGGTGGGGGAGAAGTGGGAACCGATCACAAAGCTCAACGTACAACCTCCACAACTGCAGGGGACAAACAACAGAAATGTGGGTGAAGGGAGACAGAAATGGGATAAGTCGTGAAAAATATAATAATTTATAAATTATCAATAATAATATATAAATGATCAAGGATTTATGAGCATGGGAGGGTTGGGGAGGAAAGGGAAAAAAAGGAGAGCTGATACCAAGGGCTTAAGTAGAAAGAAAATGGAAATGATGATGGCAACATATGTACAAATGTCCTTGATACAATTGATGTAGGGATTGTTGTAAGAGCTGTAAGGACCAGTAAAATGATTTATTTTTTTTAATTAAGAAACAGTATCTGTGTACTGCTCAATACAGTATACCAACCAAGTCCATTACATCAGAAGAGATGAGTGTTTCTAACAAACAATGCTAGGAAACTTGTATTTCAATAAGCAAAACAATGAAACCAAGTCTTTGCATCACACCATATACAAAAGCAAATAAAAAAAGGAATAGGGACCTAAATGTGCAAACTAAAAACATTAAAATTCCTAGATGAAAATGAAGGAGCAATGCTGTTGAGCTTAATTTTTAACAATGGACTGACTAATATAATTTTAAAAACAACAAACAACAAAACAAAATAAACAAATGTGACCTCACATCAGCCTCACAGGCGGTGTGGGGGCAGGCACGCACGGTCTTGCCAAGAGCCAGCACCCCGTGAGTAGATGGGTCTATCTCCCGCTCACCAGGTGCAGTCTGAGGCGCCGGACCTGCTGTTGCCTGAGACCTAGCACCAAGCCGGGTGCTGCTCTGAGTTCCACAGGTGGTGACTGGCACCCTCCTCCAGACCCTCTGCCCTCCTGGGAGAGCCCTCATGACCATGGACACCTCTGCTGGGAGGGGCTGGAGCTCAGCCTCGAGCAGGCGTCCTCAAACTGCGGCCCACCGAGGACATCTATACAGCCCGCCCCGCTGGGTGTTTTTGCCTCATTTGTATTTTTACTTCAAAATTAGATACGTGCCGTGTGCATAGGAATCTGTTCATAGTTTTTTTAAAACTATAGCCCGGCCCTCCAGCGGGTCTGAGGGACGGTGAACTGGCCCCTGTGTAACAAGTTTGAGGACCCCTGGCCTAGAGCACCATTTCCTGGGTGTGAAGTTGTCATGGACTCTTAGTTTACATTTTGAAGCATGAATAAAAGGATTTTACTCCAAAAAATTTATTTAATTCTGTTCATCAAAATATTGTTGAAAAAGTAAAAAGGCAAGCTACCAACTGGGAATGTAACTTCAGAAATCATATAAGCCAACACAAAAATTTAATAAGGAACATAAACATAAAGCTTCAAAACCTTAACAAAAAGACAAATCAGTCATAAAATGGGCAGAGTGAATATACATTTCACCAGAAAGGAAATTCAAATGGCTTTCCAACACACAAAACAATGCTCAGCATCATTAGTCATAAGAGATGAAGTCAACACTAATACTGTGTCTCTCCCACTGTTGTTAGAAGCTGGCAAGCTGTTCCAGCTCAAAGCAGCCCGAAGTACATTAATGAAATCCCCGATGTTGATCTTTTTAATTTTTCATGTCTTACTGTCCGACGTCTCCTTTCACCCTGGAGGGGGGGGAACTGGGGGGTTTCACGATTCCCCCTTTCTACCCCAACCTCCCTCCACTCTCCGGGTATTGCCACTCTCACCACTGGTCCTGAGGGGTTCATCTATCCTGGAATCCCTGTGTTTCCAGTTCCTATCTGTCAGTGTACATCCTCTGATCTAGCTGGATTTGTAAGGTAGAATTGGGATCATGATAGTGGGGTGGAAGATGCATTAAAGAACTAGAGGAAAGTTGTATGTTTCATCATTTCTACACTGCACCCTGACTTGTGGGGAGAGGTCAAACGCTTACAGACATCCTCCCCAGGGTAGTTAGTCACCAGACGACAGGGTAGGCCTCTAGGGCAGTTAGTCAACCAGACTACATGGCAGGCCTCACTCCCTGCTACTGGGGACAATAAGCTATTCCTCCTTGAGGCCTGAGACCAAGCGTTCACACCCTAGTGATAATGATTCCTATGGAGATCTAGGGAATAGGTCAAAGTTAGGCCACCATCCTGAACCTAGGATCCCGCCCCTTCCTATTGTGTGTATATCCCTAGACCACCCCTCTCTCATTACTGTATTACCTATAGGACAGCCCCTTCCAGTGACATATGTCCTCACCTGTAATTAGGGGGCTTGTATGTCCCCAGAGAATATAAAAGGGGCAGGGGCTACTATTAAACACTCTCTCCCTCCACCGTGGACCATTGAGTGGAGCCGAGGTGAGCATGCTACCATGAATTGTGACTGACTCCCATTTATTTCAATACTTCTATCTCTCATGCTCTCTATAACTTTACTATGATCTTTACTTAATATCGCTGTACAATTGCGCCTACCGGACACGTAATGATGTGTTAGGGGCCGGCTTCCCTTGACAATGACTGGCTCATCTCCTCCCTACAACCCTTCTGTAAGCAGATATCCTGCTGCCTACAGATGGGCTTTGGGTCCACCCTCAACTGCGCACTCCCACTCATTCACAATGATATAATTTTTTGTGCTTTGATGCCTGATACCTGATCCCATCAAAACCTCATGATCACACAGGCTGGTGTGCTTCTTCCATGTGGGCTTTGATGCTTCTCAGCTAGATGGCCACTTGTTTATCTTCAAGCCTTTAAAACCCCAGACACTATATCTTTTGATAGCCAGGCACCATCAGCTTTCTTCACCACATTTGCTTATGCAGCTGCTTTGTCTTCAGTGATCGTTTTGGGAAGATAAGCATCATGGAATGCCAATTTAATAGAACAAAGTGTTCTTGTATTGAGGGAATACGTGAGTGGAGGCCCAATGTCCTTTGCTACCAATAATGAACCTATAAATATATGCACAGATGTTTTTCCCTATCATATATAAATATACTTACATATATACATGCCTGTATTTAGACCTCTATTAATGCCCTTTGCCTCCTAGTTCTTTCCTCTACTTTCTCTTACTTTCCTCTTGTCCTACTATCATGCTCAGCCTTCATTTGGGTTTCAGTAATTCCTCTTGGTTACACTGCCCATGATCAAGCCCTACCAGGCCTCCTACACCTTCCTCAACACCAATTTTGGATCACTTGTTGTTTCCTTGTCCCTAGGTTTGTTAACACCCACTTCCTTTCCCCTGCCTCCCCCTTTCCCATGTCCCCCAAAACTGTCTGTCCTGTTGTTTTCTCCTCCAGATTGTTTATCCATCCTATCTTATCTAGACAGACCTAGAAAGATAACAATATACACAAAAACAAGACAGAGCAAAACAAATAAAACAAAACAACAAAATCAATGACAAAAAAAAGCCTGTGAATAGTTGAAGGTCTGTTTGTTGACCTTTAGTAGTGTTTTTGGTGGAGTCTGATGGGGTGTCACGCCCTAGTCCCAAAGTCTTTTTTTTTTTTTTTTTTTGCCAAAGTCTATTTTTGTTATTCCCTCGGGACTTCCTTGCTCTGCTCCCCTTGCTTTTGTTGCACGCCCTTAGTGTTTTGCCTCAGTGTGGTAGGGTCAGATCAGGCACCATTCCCATACTGTGTCTCCAGTGTTGTCCCCCATAGGGCCATGGTTCAGTAAGGGATGTTGTGTCTCTTAATGGGGCCGGCCATATGGTCCTCTTTGCATTGGCTGCTCTGAGCGGGGATATCGTCCTCAGGTCTTGGTAGGCCAGGATGTGCTCCACTTTCTTCCTCCCTCTTCATTTGTTCCTGGGTGCTCTGATCAGACATGTGCCTCTCCCTGAGCTGTAGCTTCAATGCTGTCATCTGAAGTAAATTCTGCTGCAGGAAGTGGGGCTGTCCACGTAGTTGGGATTGGGAGCAGCCTGAGTGGTATGTCAATATCTTTCAGCATTACCCAGAGCTTATGTGAAGGGTATAGTCCTGTTATTCCAAATCATACTGTCTCTGTGTGACACACAATGAAATACTGCCGGGGCCTGCATTACCCTCACAATTGTTATGTTTGAGTCCATTGTTGGAGCTACCATGTCAGTCCATCTCATTCAGGGTCTTCCTCTTTTTCATTGTCCTTCTACTTTAACAGGGATGATATCCTTCTTTGGGGACTGGTCTCTTGATGACATGTCCAAAGTACATGAGATGTAGCCTTGCTACCCTCATTCTGGCTGTCCTTCTTCCAAGTGACATTTGGTCATTCTTCTGGAAGTCTGTGATCTATTCAATTCCTTCACCAGCACTACAATGCATCGGTTCTTCTTTGTTCTTCCTTATTAATTGTTCAGTTCTCACATGCCTATGAAAGCAGTACCATGACTCAGGTCAAACTAACATCTTTGCTCTTCAACCCGTTAAGGGGTCTTTTACAGCAGATGTGCCCAATACAATGTTTGACCTCCTGACTGCTTCTTTCATGGGCACTAGTTGTAGAAATTAAATCTTAATACACCTTACAATATGAAAAGAGCCTGAAGACTTTGTTGTCTTTAGGTACCATCTAATTGTTATGACTCATAGCAACCCTAGGTAAAACAGAAAACACTAGCCGTTCCTTTGCCATCCTCACAATTGTTATGCTTGAGCCCATTGTTGCAGCCACTATGTCAATCCATGTCCATGACAGTCTTCGCCTTTTTGGCTGACCCTCTATTCCCTAAAGCATGATGTCTCTCTCCAGGGACTATTCTCCCCTATGTTGTTAGGTGCCATCGCCATCGAGGCAGCTCTTAATAGTGACGACATGTACAACAAGGTGAACCACCACCCACTGCTGCACCGTCTTCAAAGCTGATTCTACGTTTGAGCCCATTGTTGTAGCGGCTGTGTTAGTCCTTCTTGTCGAGGGCCTACCTCAATGCACCTTGACTGCATCTTTCTTCGGATAGCTTGACAAAAATATACGAGACTAAGTCTCACCAAGTTATCTGCCAGGAAGTATTCTGGCTATGCATACTTCCACAAGTTTTGTCACTTTGGCAGGCAAAGGTACTTTTAATATTCTTTGCAAACATCAATTCAAATGTATTAAATCTTTTTCGGTCTTTCTTATCCCTAGTCTAACTGCCCCATGTATTTGAAGCCACTGACAATACCATACATTAGGTTAAGCATACTTCAGTCTTCAAAGCAAAATTCTTTCTATTCATTATTTTTAAGTAATCTTATGCAGATTTGTCTGGTGCAGTATGTCATTTGATTTCTTCACTGCTGCTTCTATGACCATTGATTGTGGATGAATACTTTTAAAATTTCAATCTTTCCTCTTTTGTCATAATGTCTATTGATTAAGTTTTGAGGGTTTGGGTTTTCTTTACATTGAGTGGCAAAATTTATACTGTGATTTACATCAGCATATACTTCAATTCCTCCTCACTTTTAGTAAACAAGGTTGTGTCACCTCCTATCAAAGTGTGATAACAAGCCTTCTTCCAACCCTGATGACCCATTCTTCTTCATCTGATAACAGCAGCGTCTGGACCTTTTCCCTCAGCACACAGGTTGAGAAAGTTTAGTAAAAGAATACATCCTTGACACAAAACACCTCTGCAGATTTTAAAACATGCAGCATTGACTTGTTCTTTTGACTGCCTCTTGCTCTATATATAAGTTCCGCATAAGCACAGTCACGTGTTATGGAATTCCCAGTCTTCTCAATGTTACCCATAGTATATTTTGATCCACATAATTGAGTGCCTTTGTATAGTCAATAAAGCACAGTAAACATCTTTCTGGTATTCTCTGCTTTTTGCCAAAACCCATCTGACATCAGCAACGACATCCTTTATACCATGTCCTCTTCTGAATCCAGCTTTAATTTTTGGCAGCTACCTGTTAATGTACTGCTGTAGCCATGTTTGCATTATTCCCTTGCATGTGATATTAATGATATTGCTTGATAACTTCATCTTGTTGGATCGCCTTTCTTTGGAATGGGCACAAATATAGTTCTCTTTCAGTTGGTTGGTCAGGTAGCTGTCTTTCAAATTTCGTGGCATAGATGAGTACTACTTAAGTTAAACCTCTGATTGGTATTCCATCAATTCCTGGAGCCTTGTTTTCCACTAAAGCCTTCAATGCAGTTTAGACTTCCTTCCTTCAAAACCATTGGTCTTGATCATATACTACCTCTTGAAATGGTTTTTGCTGATCAGTTCCTTTTGGTATAGTGTCTCTGTAATCCTTCCATCGTTTTTAAAAAAATCATTTTATTGGAAGTTTTCTACACATCAATTTTATCAAGCATATTTATTTATACATACGTTGCCATCATTTCCAAAACTTTTTCAACTTGAGCCCTTGATATTAGCTCCTTTTTCCCCTCCCTCCCCCATGAATCCTTGATCAATTATATATTTTTGTTATTTTGTTATTCTACACTCCATTGTCTCCCTTTACCCTAATTTCTGTTATTCACCCCCCTTGCGGGGGGTATATATATATCCAACCGTGTGATGGGGCCCCCTTCTCCCCCTAGCCACACCCCTACCCTCATGATATGGCTACCCCCACTACTATTTCTAAGATGTTTATCTGTCCTGAATTTCATGTGTTGAGAGCGCTATACAAATGTGTGTTCTCCTTTCCGGCTGGATTTATAAGGTAGATTTCGGTCACGGAAGCAGCGGGCGGGGGGGAGAGAAGCATTCAGGAACTAGAGGAATGATATGTGATTCCTCAGTGCTATTCTACACCTTTGTTGAATCCTCCCTTCCTTATAAACCTTCCAGGGGAATGTCCAATTGTCTACAGATGGGCTTTCAAGCTCCACTCCAACCCCCTTCGTTCGCATTGATATAGTTGTTTGTTTTGGATCTTTTGATATCTGATCCTACTGATGCCTCATGATCACACAGGCTGGTATGTTTCTTCCATGTGGGTTTATTTGCTTCCCTGCTAGATGGCTGCTTGTTTAACCTCAAGCCTTTAAGACCCCAGATACAGTATCTTTTGATAGCTGGCCACCATCTACTCTCTTCACCACATTTGCTTATGCACCCATTTTGCCTTCAGTGATAGTGTCTGGAAGCTGAGCATCACGGAATGCCAGGTTATCAAAACAAAGTGTCCTTGTGTTAAGGGAGGTCTTGAGTAGAGGTCCAAAGTCCATATGCTATCTTAATACTTAACATAAAGTCTATGTACATTACCCTCTATCCCTTTCATTATAAATGAATATACTTACTTTTATATGCTTATAGCTATACCTCTATAAATAACTTTTGCCTATTTCTTTCCTCTAGTTCCTTTAACCTTTCTCCTGTCCTGCTGTCATGCTCACCTCTTCCATCTTCTTTTCATGCCTCTGCATCACTCAACATTTCACCTATACAATTCTTCAATATTACAACTTCACTTTTTTTTTCTCAATACTTTCTGCTTGGAGTATGTTGGTTTTGTTCTATTTTGGCTTTTAATTCCAGGTCTTTGGACATTTAATAACCCTATTCTGTCTTTTTCAGCTGCTGTTTGAAATTTCCTTCTCAATTATTTTACTTCATTTATTCCATCTGCTTTAATTACTATACATCAGCAGTTCTCAACCAGTGGGTCGCAACCCCTTTGTGGGTCAAATGACCATTTCACAAGGGTTGCCCGATTTCTAAGAGTAGCATAATTACAGTTATGAAGTATCAATGAAAATCACTTTATGGTTGGGGGGGTCACCACAACTGCATTAAAGGGTCATTAGGAAGGCTGAGAACCACAGCATGGACATGCTATTTGGGGTCTTACATTTATTTCCCACTTATTCAATGACCTTTTGCTTTTTTTCCCCCTTGTGTAGTGTAGTTGATGTCAACCCATAGCTCATGAGGTCTTCTGTCATTATATTGTTCAATGCATCTGTTCTTGAGATGGTCTTGAAATTCAGGTAGGATATACTCAAGGTCAAATTTTAACTCTTGTGAACTTGCTTTAATTTTCTTCAACTTCAACTTAAGTATGAGCAATTGACAGTCTGTTCTACAGTCAAGTTCTGGCTATGTTTTGGTTGATGACAATGAACTTCATGTCTCTTCCTACAAATATAGTCAGCTTGATTCCATCTGAACAAGTTCACATGTACACTTGCCATTTGTGCTGCTAAAAGAAATACTTACAATGAAAAAGTCATTGGTCTTACAAAATTCTATCATTAGATCTCCAGCTTCACTTCTATCACCAAGGCTTTATTTTCCAACTACTGCTTCCACTTTCACATTAGAATTGCCAGTAATTATCAATACATTTTGATTGCATGTTTGATCAATCTCAGAGTGAAAAAGTTGGTACAGTTCTTATTAAGTGTTGGGTAAATTTCCATAATAGTTATATTATCTGGACTTGCTTATAGATAGTTATTATCCTATCATAGTTAGCATTGTACGTCAAGATTTTTTCAATGTTCATTTTGATGATGAATGTAAAACCATTACTTTTGGACTTGTCATTGCGAGCACAGTAAACCATTTCATAATCTGAATCAAAATGGCCAAAACCAGTCCATTTCAGTTCACGGATGCCTAGTACACCACTCTTTATATATTTCACTTGTTTATTATTTCCCATCTTTCTAGATTCATGCTTTGTACTTTCCAGTGTTCAGATTATTAATAGATGCTTATGGCTGTGTCTTCTCATTGTGAGTCATGCCCCATCAGCAGATGAAGGTCTAGGAAGTTCTTCCTCCATTCACATCATTAAGATCCAATCTGCTTCCAAGAGGCAGCTACTCACCAATCGTAGTCTAAGCAACGTGCAGCCCGCGAGACTCATCCTCTGGTAGTTTATCTGACATTCTGCTGCCATTCAGAAAGTTTTCAGTGGCTAATCCCTCGGAAGTAGAAAGCTTCTCATTTATTTATAGTCTGGAAGCACCACTGAGACCTGTTCAACTGACCCTGCTGGCATTTGAGATACTGGAGGCCTAGTTTCCATCATCACAAAAGCACGAAAGCTACCACAGTGAAGACATTATACTGAGTGAAATAAGTCAATCACAAAATGACAAATGTTATATAACATCACTTATACAAAAAGACAAGGAAAGGCAAAAACATAGACACCAAAGTTAATAATTAAGTGGTCACCAGCAGCTGAAGAAAGAGATTAAAGGGGAATTGAAGGGCAAGGAGAAAAAAAATCACATTGATTAAGGGTAGGATTACACAATTGATTGTTGGAATTGCTGCTGTAAGCTGTATACCTATAAAAAGTTATTAATTAGATATATTTACAACAATGACAAAAATAAGTAGCTTCTTTTGTAAAGCCATCAAATTCAAAGGATTGGCTTTCTTAGTTTGGAGGCTCAAGAGGTCATGATTCCAGGGAGCATCCTATTTAATGGGCCTAATAACCTATGCTCTGCCTCCTATGTTTGATGTTCGGTGCCTAGGTTCTTCAAAGCTTCCCCATGGTCAACCAAGGCACAATTGGTCTCTACTTGCCTGGAAAAGCAGAGGAAGGAGAGAAACACTGAAACCCCTTACTATGCTGGTCAAAATGTAAAGTAATAAAACTGTTTGGGAAAGCACCCTCGCTATTACTCAAAAGGGGAACACATAAAATTATCATACGATCCAACAATTCTACTTATAGGTATATACTCAAGATAAATAACACAAGTTTGTGCAAAAAAAGTGCATATGAATGGTCACAACAGCATTATGTTTAATATGCAAAAAATGGAAGTCATTCCAATGTGGTAAAGCTATACAAAGATTATGTTTGAGGTGATAAAAACATTCTAAAGTTAATTATGATGGCTATATAACTCAAAAAATATGAACATACTAAATACCTCTGAGTTGCATAAATGGGTAAAATGTAATGTACATGGATTATAGCTCAATTATAGTTTTTATTTTTAAAATGTTGAACTGCACATACAACATAGCATGCATATATTTTTCTTTCTGAAAAGTTTGTGTGCATGTGTGCACACACACATACATCCATTTAGATGCTTATTGTGTGTATAAAACATTTCTAGATATACTTTTTTTAAAAGCTGTTACATTAACCACTAGAAGTGGAACTAACAGGCTAGAAAGCAGAGAATAGAGTTTTCTCATTTTACTGTTTGAGGGGCTGTCTTACTATTTGATGCAGGCAGTACTTCCGAGACCACTTTCAACCATGGGCCTTGACAAAGTCAGCGCATGGAGGAGGAGCATTCAAAGAAGGCTCCACCAAGGAAGTCTCTTCCGTGAACCCTTTGGAATTATTGGCCTAATATCATTGTTGATAACTGTAGCTGCTCTCTGGTTCCTGATAATTTTGATCACTTCCCCTTCTAGGAAACAACTGATGAACATTCCCCAGAAGTTGAGGTTACTCCCCTTCCTATGGCTTTGAAAGATCCATGTCCTGATTGTGTGCAAAAAACTGGAAGCCAGAAACTCGCCTTAAGGAAGTTAGATCTTTAGCAGGCAAAGCTATTGCAAACAGAAATCCATGGAAATACCAGAGGCTCATTTGGAAGCTTTTGTGCAAGACCCTAAAAAAGTTCATCATCCTCTTCCCACGGTTTTTCCCCCTCCTTATATTGTTTACCGCATAGGGGGTAGAATATGGTATCCCCCTCCAGGAAATAACCCAAGAGAAATAAGAGTTCCTGACCCTGATTTTCCTTATTTGGGGACGTATAATGAGATGGCATAAGAATGATTAACAAAGAAGGTGTACAAGTTCCTTTTAGTTTAAGTTTTATGGAACGGTTAGCAAGGAGGGCCCCGTGGTGTTTGAAGTCCACTGAAGCAAAGCTACCTACTGTGAGGCATCTCATGCCTTGGTACAGAAAGACTTTTGGGAGTTCAATTTATGGGAACCCAGTGGAAAAGAAAGAACACGAGATGAAAGCCCTAGAGGAAAAGCTTAAGAAGGAACAGAAAGAACAGCCAAAGCCTGTCAAGTAACTTTTGTGATTGATAATGAAATGCATCAATACTTTATTGATTTCATAGTCAGAACAATGCACCCTAGTTGGATGAAGTGTGCTGCTCAGTTAATTGCTTATAGAAATTTTGCCTTTTAAGTTTTATAAGATTAAATAAAATATTTTTGTTAGAAGGTTTAGATCTATCACCCTTGTGGTTGAGACAGTTTTAGTTTCAAGATGTCCTAATTTTTAACCAAGAATCATGATGTGATTATGTAACCTGTCATGGTCTTGTGGCCTGAGAATTTCCTGATGTATGACCTCAATCCATACGCTTTAAGCCAAGAAAAAGAATATTTAAGTTGAAGCTTTACATGAATAAAATTGGAACGGTCACCTGCAACCTTTGAGTTGTGTGGTTTCTGTTTCCCACTCGCCGACGCCATGACCCACCTTGAGGGACCCCTGGACCTTGCTGCAGCTGGACTGCGGCACAGTACATACCTAAAATATATTTGCTGGAGTATTTGTGTGCATATGCACACATGAATACAAGGAAATATATGTATCTTAAGAGATAAAAAATTAAAGGACAGTGGTAATGATTATTAAAACCCGGTGGTCGTTTTATGAGTATTGATTTTATAATTCATTCTACTTTTGTTTCAATTGGCTTTTATAGTAAATTAATATAGGTTTTATGAATGACTGAATATTTCACTTGAAATACTAATTCAATTTCTTGTCCAGAAAAAATCTGGCCATATTATAGGTGGGGGGAGGGAATTTACCCTTTTGAATTTGTCCTTCTTCCCCTCTGGTTCCACTGGGAAACCCCTGATGAGCACTAAGCCTTTCGGTCCGTACCATCCTGTTAAGATTTGGTTTAGGCTTCGGAAATCTGTTCCTTATTCGCAAGTTATTGGTCACTTTAGAAATTGTCTTCCTAGAAAAAGACACATGAAAAGAAAGTAAAATTTACCCATCATGTAAGAATCTCTCTCTTTCTCCCTCTCTCTAAAATTTATATATTGCCTTTCAATGTACAAGTAACAAACCACACTTGTTTGCAAATGTTAATTTCTTAATGCTAAAATTATAGAGTAGTAGTTTTACTACTTGAGCAGGAGAGAGATTTACATAAAAGTACTTCATTACAGGTTAAAAAACAACATACTCTTATACTTTTATTATGTGAGTCATTAACATAAAAATTAGCCAATCATTTTTTAAAGGTAAGAAATCTAAATTGTCTACTTAATAAACATTTCTCAAAGGTATTAACCAAACTAATGGCTGGGGAAATTATTTTTATTACTTGAATACTATGGTTTCTATACATGGCTTTTACATTATTTAAAAGAAATAAAATTTAATTAAAAAAACAACCTGATTGGTGTCGCATTTTCCTTTATTTTCTCGAGTAAACCAACTTCTTTGCTAGTATTTTGTTCTTCCACGATAACTGTCTTTTCTTCATACAGTGCAGGAGATAGACTAATAACAGGTGAAGAAAGCTCCAGACATTCATGAGTAATATTGTGCTTTGCATGAACTGGACTCAAATGAATATAGCTGTTATCTTTTGAATGACCATCAGGAACTATGCCTAGTCCTAGTACCAAAAAGAAAAGAAAACTGAAATTAACCCACTGAAGTACAGACAGAATGATTTCTTCAACATTTTATAATTTCAAAGTTCGGTGTTTTTTAAAATTCTGTATTATTTTAGAGAAGAAAGGCCTGATAATCTGCTTCCAAAGGTCAGCTAAGGAACAGCAACGTCCTGGCTCCAATCTTCTTAGGTTTGCTTTGAGCACAGCGCTGACTCAACAACAATATTAATATTCAGATATGCTCTTTGGGGTTCCAAATGTAAATAGGTAATTTCATATTTTATGATAGGGATTTGATCTGTGTGGGCATAAAAATCCTTATTGACTAAAACATGAATTATATGTAAAATTAGTTTATTATTTTAAGCAACTACATAACCTTAGATGAGTTTCAATACAGAACTGTTTTCATTTATATTTTTTTAAGCCTGTATTTTATGTTCCAAAAATGTATGACAAGTTCTACTATTGAGACAAGAGCCCTAGATGGAAAACAAAAGACTTCCCTGATAAATACATTGTCCTACGGATTCAAAGGCACCTACAACAGCCTTAAAAGTCAAAGGTTTCTCAAAATGAATGGCAAGCCACTATCAGCCATCAAAATAATAACAAAGAATGTAATAAGCATAATTATCCATTTAATGCACCCTATTTTCTAATGAACATGCACACAAACAACACATGTAGCACATAGGAAACTAATATTCAAGGGGTTGCATGTTTTTTAAATGTCAGTATAGCATTATTTATATTAAAATATGGTACTTAAAGTATAAGATAATTAGTAAAGAACATAAACTATAACCTAACAGAATAAAAGTGTAGTTGAATTGTAGCTTTTGACTCTGACCAAACTACCATTAACAATTACTTTGTGAACAATTACTTCACAAAGTGATTGACTATATTGCCCTTTCACGCTGCATTTCACTATTATATAAACCTAAAGGCCATCCAAACAGCAGCCCTTGGTGAGTGAGTGAGTGAGTGAGTGAGTGAGTGAGTGAATGAGTGAGTGAGTGAGTGATTGAGGGAGGGAGGGAGTGATTGAGTGAGTGAGTGATTGAGTGAGTGAGGGAGTGAGGGAGTGAGGGAGTGAGTGATTGAGAGAGGGAGTAAGGGAGGGAGGGAGGGAGTGATTGAGTAAGGGAGGGAGGAAGGGAGGGAGTGATTGAGTGAGTGAGGGAGGGAGGGAGTGATTGAGTAAGGGAGGGAGGAAGGGAGGGAGTGATTGAGTGAGTGAGTGAGTGAGGGAGGGAAGGAGGGAGGGAGTGATTGAGTGAGTGAGGGAGGGAGGGAGTGATTGAGTAAGGGAGGGAGGAAGGGAGGGAGTGATTGAGTGAGTGAGTGAGGGAGGGAGGGAAGGAGGGAGGGAGGGAGTCAGCATAACTGAAGGGTTCAGGAAGTTAGTAAATGTGTCAATGCACACATACTACCTTTTCTAGAAAAACAAAGTGATGCCAAGTTCAAATGGAAAGGATAGGTATTCACTTATTATTCAAGCATTATTTTTTTTAAACTTTAAGAATCATCTTTTATTCTTACCATCATCCTGCTCAGTACTGTTCTCTGACTGCAACACAAGATCTCCCATTGTAAGTAAGGTGATAGCAGCTTCAGTGCTTCCATCGTTGGGACCTTGTAAGAAAATATACCAGCCTTAAAACATAAAATGAATCCAGAAGTTTAAATGTACTTACATACATGAAACATATCTTTCTAATTCAGGTACTTATCATCAATGGTGGCTTTCATTCATTAAAAATGCCTCCCTCTCCACCCTCAATTAAATAACTTAATACTTCAAATAGTCTCAGCTGTGCATAAAAGGAAACTAAAACTTCAATTAATACTTTATTTGTCTAACTCTTGAGTCAACTTCTAAAGCATTCCATATTTTCTCTAGAGATAATCTACTCAATAGTTTTATCTTTTTATTCCACACTACCAAGCATTCTGACTTACTAGCACAGCTACTGAATCATTATGCTAACATTAATCAAGAAGTTTTAGTACTTTCCTTGTTAATAATTACCTGCTTCATCTTGAGTCTGCTCCCCTATGGTCATTTCCTAAGGAAAAAAAAGACACATAACATCTACACTATTTTTCCAAATACATGCTCTATATTTCAAATAGCACATTTCATAGTTCTTTCTATGTATTAAAAAAAAATCAAACACACTCCCATCAAGTTAATTCCAACTCATTGGGATCCCATGAATTTCCAGGGTTTTCAGAGCTGTAATTCTTTGTGAAAGCAGATAGTCTCACCTTCTCCCCAAATTAATTCGTTCTAATTATTTATTTCGTTAACATCATTATTTATAAAGCTCATAGATAATCAGAAAAATACTAAAAGGTAATTCTTTTTAATTTTATAAGTCGATTATTTTTAAATGTTATTTTACTTCAACCACTTCTACATGGTATGTAAAACTTCATGAGAATTATAATCATTTTTCCCTCCTTGTCTGAGTGGTTCCTCCATTAACATAAACAATCACCTAAAGCAGGGGAGTCAAATTCAATTAAAGCGCAGGTCATTGGGTGCAACAGGCAAGATTCACGCGGGCCATATCACATTTACAAATTTTTTTACATTTATATTTTGAAGTAAGGATTCGGGAATATGGATAGGATAATTAAAACACTATATAACTGCTTTTATTTAAACATTTATTTTATTTAATGTATTTATAAACTAAAATTATTCTTTTTTACCCGAAACTTGCCAATGTTTTCCTCCTACGAGTTTACACATACCTCTTATGTTGTGACTGGAAAATATAACAAAGTAACCAATAAAAAATACAAAATGTTGGACAGCTGACAAACGTGATGCACAATCTAATGACTTCCCTCTAAAAATGTTAACTAGCACTGCCGCTACGTATGATTCATAACAGCACCACCTAGAGTGCTCTTGTTAACCTTTTGCTATTGGGATCTGTTTTACATTAGTGACACTGAGAGTGGCGGACAGATCGCTTCCAAACATCACCAGAACTGAGTCAGCACGTTAATACACGTCCACAGGCTTCCAGGAGAGGCACCAGGCCACGTGTATACTTGCCTTCAGCAGTTAAAGGGTTAATGGGGAAATTGTGCATGCGGTATTACCTCCATCTCCCCTAAGAGCTATTTTCTTCATAACAATTTTTTCTATTTTCATTTTATTTCAGAGCATCGCGGGTCACGGACTATTACCTCAGGGGCCGCCAGTTTGACACCCTAACCTGAAGTTCCTATCTATTTTCGAGTTGCTGCTATCAAAATGATCCCATATAGCTATTTCCTAAAAGAACAAATTGCTCAGGAGACACTTTTCTTCGGTTCCAATAAACTACTGTTGGGTTTTAAGACTTCTTAGAATACTTTTGGCTTACGTTTTAAAGATTATCTCAGGGCGAGAGTTTCATGGACTCATCCAGCCCGCAAAGCTCCCAGACATCTGGAGTACAAAGAAATGTGAAAATCTGTTCCATATTTTTCCTTTTTGATCAAGATTCTCCTACAGAATCTTTGAACCAAGTGCTCAATAACGGTAGCTGAGCCCCATCGAGTGCTTCTGGTCTCCTGGCAAAGGGGGCAATTGTTCAAGGAGGACCTATTGGGGACACTTCTGCACATTCTCTTGCTCCAGGAAATTAGCATGACTGGCTGCTGTGTTTGATAACCATTTGCAAATGTCTAAGAGCTAGGCACTACCCCAAACTAAGAGACGGCAGATACTAAAGCAGCCACACCCATGCCATCAAGTCAAGTCTGACTGAGAATCAAATATATTATTTTATCCTAAAAACAGTTGAACACTATATATACTTTAAGTGAATTAAATATATAGGACCTGAAGTATATTTCAATGAAGCTGTTATTAAAAAGTTACAAGCTATAAATTATTTCCAGTCCTCTTGGCAAAACAAGATATATACCAAATAGGAAAGAACACAAAATTCAATGTTTTAAATAATTTGATTTATTATAGATTTAACACAACAGAATTTAACAGAAACCTATGAGGATAGTGAGAAACACACACACACACACGCACACGTTTTCCAAGCCAAATACAAAAACTATGAGTTATTTACTAGTTTCAACTGTGCACACTTGCAGCTTCCTCATAACAAAAATTAAGATCTGCATGAAAACTTAAACCTATCAAAATAAGTCCCCAAAGTTTGGTGAGTAAATGACAAATAAAAGATAAAATGGATGCTTACTATTGCGAATGCATTCACATCTGCTTCTGGCTCCGTCTCCTGAGCAGGACCATCTGTAGTGAAGAGCTGAGGTTCAACCGCAGCTATGCACGTGGCATCTGGGACATTCACGCTTATTTCAAGCTGTCACAATGGAAGATTTTATTATTTCATTTTGGTTACAATAAGCGGCAACACCCAAACCTCTATTTCTCACATGAGTTTGTATACAACAAAAGGTTAAACTGAAAATACAATCCACAGTAAGAAACTTAAACAGTGATTCTTAAACTGACTCATGGCAACTTGGCAAAAGTAATAAACTTAGACTTTTAAAAAATTCTGTCATTATTATAACCAAAAAAGCAAAACTGTGCAAAGTCAATCATCTTACTGTTTGACACTTCAGTAGGCCCCAACAAATCAGGTTTGCTAGAGGTTATTCAGAGAATGACCTATTCAGATACTAACAATAACTAAGAAATAATGAGCTACCAAAAAAACGTAGAAAAACCAAGTAAGATCTGTGCCAAGGATTCAAAAGAAGCGGAAACAAAAGCAAACACTCTACCTCTTCCATTGTTTCCTCAATCTGAGTAGGAACAGGTTCAGGAGACCTGAGACCCAGGGGTACAAAGACTGGAGCCTTGCTTAGTTCTTCTGGAGCAAGATAACTTTCTTCTTCATAGTCAGATGCAAAATCTTCAGCATCATCTTCCTCTTCTTCCTGGGAAGCCCGAAGAGTTACCAGCACAGCCTTGGAAGGTCGAGGTTCCTTCTTAGAGCTCTTGCCCCGATTTCGCTTTGACCCACGCCCTTTGTGGACATTTGGCTTGCTCTTTCGCTGTATTCTCTTTTCACCATGATCTAGATCACATTCAGAGGCAGAAGGGATAGCCGATCTTCGATCCAGTGCAATTTTGGAGTAATGTGATTCTTTTAACAGCTGTGGACAGCTGGATGGGTTTAATCAAAACAACAATATGGCCACTATATGTGCAAGGATAATTTCTATAGAAAATCAAACCTTTAGAGTAAAATCCTACTTCAAGCCATTTAAAAAAACTCCCTCTACCCATTCTTACAAAACATTATGTCTGAAGAGTAGTTACCACTATTCGGTTCTGTGTTATTTACCTAACATTATTTCATAGCAAATCCTTAACTGGGGGTTCCTTTTCTATTTATGACTGGAAACAAAGGAAAGAAAGTGGCCTAATGGATACTGAAATAATAGATGTACTGATCAAAAGTGATAGTGGGTTTTGCTTCTGGGTAGATAAATTATGTTAAAAGAAAAGAGGGCAATTTTCAAATTCTGGTGGGTGAGTAAGCATGTACCCCACAAGCTTGACTCCAGCATGTTGCACCAAAGAGCCGAACACAAAAAAAGCAGAAGTTGTATGATACTACTCATATAAAATATCAGAAGTGGCAAATGCATAGAGACAAAAAGGAGATTAGTAGTTACCAGGAGCAAAGGAAAGAGGAGAATAGAGTGTTGGGAAGGATAAAAAAGTTTGGAAATAGAAAAAAATAGTGGTGAGGACGGCATAATGATGTCAATGTAATTAGTGTCTCTAAATTTCATACTTACAAATGGTTTAGAATGGCAAAATGTATTATATACACAGACACGTGCATATTAATGAATATATATAAATATTTTATTGCATATGTATATAAAATAGAGAAAATAAAAAGGAGGGCAAAAAACAGAAAAATCCACCAGAACAGTGCTGGTTCCTTTCCTATTTCTTGGAAAACAACTGAGGAAGGGTGCTTTGTGTGTGTGTGTGTGTGTGTGTGTCTCCATATGAATTAGCACTCTAATTATTTAGGTAGTATACACTACACCAGTGGTTCTCAGCCAAGAGGTCAACCAACCCTTACACAGGGGTCGCTAAGACCATCAGAAAACACATAAATACTTCACAAGATATAATTACATATTGTTTTGTGATTAATCACTATGCTTTAATTGTTCAATTTGTAACAATTAAAATATATCCTGTATATCAGATTATTTACATGATGATTCATAACAGTAGCAAAATTAGTTATGAATTAGCAAAAAAATAATTTTGTGGTTAGGAGTCACCACAACATGAGGAACTGTATTAAAGGGTCACAGCATTAGGAAGGATGAGAACCACTGCACTACACCTTGGGCAGGCTTCTACTACTATTTACTATACCCAACACTCAGAAATTTTAAACGAAGGAAGAGACACATTCCTATTAGATCAAATAAGGTGTAAGCTTTAAGAAACAGGAATCAAAACTGGGGAAATACAAGTCTATCAATAGAAAATTAGCTTCATATCTGCTAACAAGTCATCTTTTTGGTCTATCACTAAGGCACTAGTGAGAACAAGTACTAGTTTATCCTCGTTTAAAACCAGTTGTTAAATAAAAATTTACCTTGACAGTTTACTGAGATGCTGCTCTTCAATTACTAAAGACAGAGAATTATTCCCTAGAGTTTGCTTTCCAACACTTCCCGATTGTCCAAATTCTTCAAATTGAGCATCCTTTTTGGCTGAAACTGCCTCTTTCAGTCCTTCGCAATCTTTTCCTGCTGAACTCGCCAGAGATGTCAGAGGCTCGGCCTTTTTCTTAAAATTAAAAAGAAACTTATAATCACATGGAAACAATTTCTCTGTTGATTTAGTCTAAGAGTTTGGACTAAAACTCTTAAGTTTACACACACCAAACATGGTGTCTAAATTTTTATAATACTGAAAAGTCAATCAATTACATGAAAAGAGTTACACGTATAAAAGGCAATGCTATATATTTTTAATTCTTTCCTTCATGATGTTGGCAAAATGGAGCATGGTTTAAAAAGCTATTTTTTCTAAACTTACTTTTGGAAGGTGTTGGATATCAGAATCCCCTTGCTGCAGCAAATTATCTTCTGCCTTTCTTGCCTCTTTGTGATCTACTGCGTCTTTTTCTGTTTCTGGTTCCTTTCTCTTACCGTGGGCACTTCTCAGATTTGGCTTAGGTCTATGGAAATGCCTTCTTACTAATGGGGCTGGACTAGGAGAATAAGTTTTATGTTCTTCTCTGGAATGAAATACAAATCACATTCAAGAACATAAACTAAAATTCCTTGTTAAAAATCAAACAATTTGGAGCATAAAACTATGCTACGTTCAAATAACTAAATATTGGTTACAAACCACACATATAAAATGAAATCACATATCTGATATTAAATGAAAAACAAAATATTTTGTTTTCAATTTTCAGTATAGCCTTGGGAATTGTTTCATAATATTACTAATATATATTGTTTTGCTTTTGTTTACGGATTCTGGTGCCTACTATTCCTCTGAAATAACTTTCAGAGAAACAACTAGGTACATAAACAGGCCAATAATTATAGATGAATTTCATAATAACACTTTGCAATGCCATTATTCAAGATCTGAAGCACAGAAAATGTACTACGGTCATAACCACCTACTCCTTCTGTTCAATGGCAGGATTGAGAACTAGTGGCTATGTTCCTACCACATAGGAAATGGCAAAACCATAGAAAATGGTCATAAGGGTCCCAATAATGTCTATTTGTATCTGCCATATCAGAGAGCCAATAGAGTAGCTATAGCCCCCACCTGAAATAACAGAGGTTCCTAGGAAAGAATTCAGTAATTAGCAATTTGTTAAATTAAGGGAAATCCCCTGAGAGGAATGAACAACAGAAACGTAGGTGAAAGGAGACCGTAGATGGTATAAGATATGAAAATAACAATAATTTATCATTTATCAAGGGTTCATGAGGATGAGGAAGAGAGGGAGAAAAGGGAAAAAGGGCCTGATACAAAGGGCTCAAGTTGAAAGAAAATGTTTTAGAAATGATGGCAACAAATGTACAAATGTGCTTGACACAATGGATGTATGAATAGATTGTGATAAGAACTATACAAGTCTCCAATAAAATGATTTTTTATATTAAAAAATAATTATGGGAAATCACTTGAATGCTTAAAATCTAATATAAACTTAGATATTTATCAAGAATAGCTGAGTAGAGAAATGTCTACCAAGATCTCTCTCAAAGACATACTAAAAATTAATTTTATGTAAGATTTTCAAAAAATTACCTGTAAGACAAAGTACCAAGCCCACTAAGCTCTTCTGACAAAGAAACACACAAAGAAGTCCACAGGAAGTTGAATATGTAAGTCTAATACATGACCAAAAGGCTAATGTTTAAAATAATTATTTTAATCAGAACTTAAGTAAAAGATATTGACATCAAATATGATTATGCAAATATATCAAACTATATATATATGGGTGCAATATGGAACTGGCGTCAGAAGGGACTACAAAATGCTAGACATAAAAATAAGCTAATTAAAGACAGCAAGGATAGTGACTCTAAAGAAATTAGTCATGGTATCTGTACTGACTAGAATAAATCCATGGATTAAAAAGGTTTAGAAGTAAAGGGGATATGAGTTTCCACACTGGAAGTTTGAAAGTTGGAGCTCTCTCCATCACAGTGTAAGACATGAAGCAATAATAATAATTTATAAATTATCAAGGGTTCATGAGGGAGGAAAGGGAAGAAAAGGAGGGGGTAAATGAGGAGCTGATACCAAGGGCTCAAGTAGAAAGCAAATGTTTTGAGAATGATGATGGCAACAAATGTACAAATATGCTTGACACAATGGATGTGTGTATGGATTATGTTAAGAGTAGTATGAGCCCCTAAAAAATGATTTAGGAAAAAAATGGATCTCTCTTATCAAGCAAAACAAAGGATGTCTATAAAACAGCTTAGAAACGAAAAGTTTCTTAAATGACGAACAAAAGAAAACTATAAAAACAAACCCAACCTCCCTGCCATAAATTCAGTTCTGGCATAAAACGACCCCATAGGATAAGGAAGAACTGTCCCTATGCATTTGAGAGACTGTAACTGTACAGGAGTAGAAAACTTTGTTTTTCTCTGGTAGTTTAAACATTACTAACTTTGTGGTTAGCAGCCCAAACTATAACTCATTATGCCACCAGGACTCCTGGCAAATAAAAGAGAGTACTACCTATATAAAATTCCAGACTAAGAATTGGCTAGTCTGGCTGTCATAAATCTGAAAATGAAACTAATGTTATTTTGAACAACCTACTTACATCTTCCAGGTAGTGCTGTGTACATGGATCAAGAAGTACGGGCACCACAAGGACAAGGGCATACTGCATGGCTAAAATCCAGAGCGGTGGTCATCGGGGTACATCCTCTTACCATACTTACTCAATCTGCACACTGAGCCAAAAACCACAAGACTGACTACGTGAAGAGAATGTGGCATCGGGATTGGAGGAAGGCTTATTAACAACCTCTCATATGCAGGTGGAACAATCTCTCTTGCTGAAAGTGAGGACTTGAAGCATTTGCTGATAAAGATGAAGGTCTACAGCCTTCAGTATGAATTACAACTCAATGTAAAGAAAACCAAAGTTCTCACAACTGGATCAATAGATAGGAACATGATAAAAACTAAAGTTGTCAGGGATTTCATTTTGTCTAGATCAACAATCAATGCTCTTGGAAAAAGCAGTCAAGAGATCAAAGGACACACTTCCCTGGGTAATTTTGCTGGACAAGACCTCTTGAAAGGGTTGAAAAGCAAGCTCTCACACACACTCTATTCATCTTATCAGGAGAGGCCAGATTCTGAAGAAGGGCATCACGCTTGGTAAAGCAGTGCAGCAGCAAAGAGGCAGGCCTCAACAAGATGAACTGACACTGGTGCTGCAGTCCAGGCTTCAAATGACAACTGTGAGGCTAGTACAAGCCATGTGGTGTTTATTCTGTTGCATAAAGGGTCACTGTGAGTGGAAACCAATTTGATGGCACCCAACAACAAAGACTGTGGGTTACAGAGTCAGATGCCAATGACAAAGTCAGTGTTTCAAACCCACCAGCCACTCAATGTGAGAAAGACAAGGCTCCCTGATCCCATGAAGACTTACCATTTGTAGAAGCCCTCTATAGGGTCGGAGTGGGTCAGAATTAACTCAATGGCAGTGGATAGGTAGGCTGGTGTAATAAATTACAAATGAGGAAGGTATATTGGAAGGTAAATTTTAAGATTACCAATCTGGGCTATATGAGAAAGTTGAGACTTTCTCTACTCCTGTAAAGAATTAGACTCAGAAACCCAAAGGAGCAGCTCTACCCTGTCCAATAGGGTAGCTGTGCGTCAGAACCAGTTTGATGGCAGTGAGTTTGGAGTTGGAGTGTGGGTTCAATCACTGAGCTGTTAACGGCCAGGTGGGTGATTCCAACCGACTAGCTGCTGAGTGAGAAAGGAGGCTGTTTGCTCCTGTAAACATTCATAATCTCAGAAAAGCTAAGAACGAGTTCTACTCGAAACTATAGGTTCACTCTAAGTCTGATGGGCCTAAGTTTTGATTTTGTTCTTCAAAGGCTCTAAGTAAAATAGAAAATCCTTTCAGTGGTCCTATATAGGCTGTCCTCCACTATCACCAAGATTTCTGTCTCTGAAACCTAGATTTCTTCTCTTCCACGGCTTCCCTGCTGCTGGCCTTCAACCCCGTCAGGCACGTTCCTGTTTCATGTTTTGGAACTACTGCTTCTTCCAGCCCTGGACATCCTCCCCAGCCCCTTCACTTTCTTCTGCACCGTTGCCAGGTCTTTTTTCGAATATACCCACTCCTCGCTATTAACACGATTAGATTCCAAAGACCAGGTCATTATGTAAAACCGGAGCATGACCAGATCAGGTCACAAAACTTATAGACTGTCAAACCACTGAGAATCATGGCCCAGCCAAGGTGACACAAATCTTGACCCTCACAGCCAGTGTTTCACTCTTCCTCGTGCCGTGGCATTTGGTACTGCCATACATATATTGCTAATGCACGAAGCAGTGGGATCAATTTTGTACTATTCTTGTCAATGTAACGTGTCAGATAACAAGAGAGTTAATGTGTGAGGAATAGGTAACTACATTTTCAAGGAAGTACTCTGACCACGCGATTTCAAAGTTAAGCCCCATTCATGACTCTCCTCCTCCAACACACACCTGACTTTATATTTCTCGATAATATTGCCACCTGGTGATTTTACTATCAATTTATTTACTCTATGTAACATGTTTCCCCAGTTAGAATATAACCTCTACAAAGACAAAATTGATTGTCTTGTTTAATCTTATGTTGTCAATTCCTGGCACAATGTCGTGGAGACAGGAAACGCTAAAATATTGAACCCATGAATATAGTTCTTTGCTGTGGAGAAATGCTATACTTTTTAAGAACAAAAGGAATTCAACTATACATGGAAAGTAAGTCCATTAATGGTTTTTCAGGGCAAAGAGGTGAAAAGGTTCATCCCTAATGCCTGAAGATTAGTATCTCAGAAACCGTTCCTTGAAACAGTAATCCAATAGCGGCTATGGAACGGCATCGACCAGCAGTGAACGTTAAGGCAGAGTTTGTCAAACGTGTGAGTTTGAACGGAATGGCTTCACTTACGTAGCCCCAAGAAGGAACGAGAACACGTGAGCGCACAGGCATTTGAAGTTAATGTAAGTAAGAACTGGCTTCATACTCGAAGGTTTCCTAGCTGCAATTATTACTTTATCCTTCTGTAAAAACTTCCAGGACATGATATAAAATCAAGTATGCAAAATTCTAACCTTGATCTTAGGAAAGTTTAGATGCAAACTCACCTTGTCTTTTCATCTACATCATTAATTTTGTTAACATGAAGGTTTTCTGCAAGCACCACATGGCTCTGATCTTCATGGCTTCTGTATTCAGAAACTTTGGAGGATACAACTTCAATATCAGTTCCAATCGGAGAATTTGGCTGAAGATGACAAAATCTATTAGTTTTACTTTTGTTTTTCTCTTCTGTACTACAGAATATATCTTCTAAAATGCGTCAGTCATGGGGATAGGCATTAAGTAAGAATTGAGGAGGGTGTGCAATGTTCATGTTTCACCACCCAAAAGTAAACTGCCTAGGTTACCGAGAAACTTTCAAGATTTACTCAATGATGTGTTTACAAAATACACTGGCAACTACAACAGCAATCTGTTTGCAGAAAAACAAAATAGAAAAAAAAAAAAACACATGCTGGGTTTTTTAAAACAAAGTCCTCTTTTGTTGCTCCAACAAGGAATACAATCACAAGTAACAGCTAAAATGGACATTTTTGAGCATTACAATTCTTAAAGATTTCTTTTCTAATATCAAAAGGACCATCAATAAAAAACTTACCAAATGATTGTTCAAAACAGAGATAATACACTTTTAAACTCAGACCTATACATTTCTTGACACAAACATTCACTTTAACATTTTAAGTAAAAGAAACTAAGTAGAAAACAGTATATGTACATTTAAATTTGTATTATTCATACATGCAAAATGAGTTTATGATGTGTCAAACATTTTCAGTAGTCATATCAAAGTGGTGAGCATTACTATTTAAACTTCCTTTATATTGATCAAAAACATTTTTATAATGAATAGGGTCATGAGTTAAAGAAATAATAAATATATTTTCACGTGAATATTGTAACAGTAACTCACCAAATTGGGGCATTTTTTCGTTTCCTCTTTTTGCAATATTGTTCTTTCTTCCGTAACTATGTCTTTAGCTTCAACCTTTTCTACTCTTTGTCTCTGTTCAATCTTTCTTACGTTTGGTATGGGTCTATGAAGTCTGCGCCTTAATGGTTGAGTAGTTTGGACACCACTTTCTTTCATTTCTTTTTGGCAAGTGTTTATATTATAAGTCCTAGAAAATGACACAGAGAGACAAAGTGGGAGCCTGATTATAAAGGGCTGAAAAGTAATCTAAAAAGTGCTATTGTTTCTGTTGGTTTCCCAGTTTGTAAAGCACAGGAGGAGTGGATGCATACAGACAATAAATGACACAATAGTTTATCAGGGATGTGGAGGGGGCATGAGGGTAGGGAGGGTGAGGGAATTTGGGTGAGGAGCAAACAATGAATGCAGGAATAGGGAGGGAGCACCAGAACTGATGATGATGATGTATGTGCAACTCTTTTAAAAGTGATTTAACCATGGGAGTGTATGATATGCTACTACTGTATCAAGAAAACTACTTAGAGAGAGAGAGAGAGAGAGAGAGAGAAAGAAACCAAACTTGACCGATGGTCACCATGGGTGAAGGATAAAGAGTTGTTGCTTTGAGGGCATTGAGTTTATGTTAATGGTGGTGGAATAATTTGCAAAAGAATACCAATACTGGTTGTAAAACACGAAGAGTGTAATCAATGGCATTAATGATACATGTAGAAGTTGTGGAATTGGAGAGCCTTGTATATATTTTTGCCACAGTTATAAAAAATAATAATTACATGAAAAACAATGAGCACAATGAAGAATAAAATATTTTAAATTTTACTGTGGTGATAAATGTACAAGTCCTCTTGACCTGATTGAATTATGGAATTACAGGGCATATAGATGAAGTGCTAACAAAACTGTTAAAAAATGTAAAATGTGACTCTTCTAATAATCTGTCTCAAAAAATGTTTTGTACCATTAGATAAAAATATTTATTTTTTGATTAAATAGTATTTTGTAACAATAATTCTCAAAAACGTAATGATTGTATACTTATAAACATGTGCATTATTTGGACAGGATCTTCACAAGGAATATATGTAGGCAAGCATTCAGAGCTAGGATTTCCAAATATCTGACATTCTACCGTAGGCACTGTGCTACTTATATTGATAAAAAAACGGAATAGCTTTGTTTTGAAGACAAGGACCCTGGGTCCTTTGTACTCAGCTGCTTACCCAAAGCAGGGCAGTTCACACTCATGCAGCACTCGCACACCAGCGCCATGGCAGAAAGGGGCTGGCGACCTGTTTCTGTTTAGATTACAGCAAGGACAACTCCAGAGATATCCCTCTCTCTAACACATGAGGTCACCATGAGTTAGGATCAATGACATGGCAACTGACAACAGCAACAAATCCTTCATCTTGACTTTCAATTTTTAAACCTTAATTTAAATAAATAAGTGAATACAACCTTAATTGAAATGAAGAAGTATCATTCTTAATTAGATAATAGAAGAAACATCAGTGGTTACCCTGTAGAAGAAACCAAGTCATTTTCCTGGGCTTGTATAGACCGAGTCTCCTCTTCTGGTTCAGAAGAACATGAATGTGAAACCTTCTTTTCAGTCAGTACACATGGTAATAGCATATCATTTTTCTCCTTGTGATCCGATTCATCTTTTTCTTTTGACATCATTAGGGAAGCCACATTCTAAAAGGCACGTCATTTAAAAAATTCCATCCAGGGTTAGTAAAGGTACTCACATAGCATTAGCAGAAGAATAAATTGGCACAATCTTTGTAAAGGACAACTGTGCATTATTTTGCCAAAAGTTAAATTCCTTACAATTTCACTTCTAGAACTATCTGCTATAAAAATACCCAATTATCTAGAAATTTATTTAAAAACTCACTGCTGGACAACAGAAAAGTGGGTGAAGAGAGACGTCATATAAGTTATGACAAAATAATGATAATTTGTAACTTATTAAGGGTTCATGAGGGAGTGAGGAGTGAGAGTGAGGAGGGAGGGGAAAAAAAAGAGGAGGTGATACCACAGTCTCAAGTAGAAAGCAGATGTTTTGAGAATGATGATGGCAACAAATGTACAAATGTGCTTGACACAATGGTTGTATATATGGGTTGTGATAAGAGTTGTATGAGCCCCCAAAATTAAAAAAATGATTTTTTAAAAGAAAATATATATATAAAACATTAAAAAAAGAAAACTCACTCTTGAATTGATGCTGGTAAGTATATTTATTATAGCAACGTAATAGAGATGCGTATCAGAAAAAAGTATCAGTAGAAAGTTGAATGAATAAATTATTATAAGATCCTTACAATTTCACAGAAGCCTTGGTGGTGTAATGGGTTCAATGTTGGGCTGTAACTTTCAGGTCAGCAATTGAAATCCACTAGCTCGTCCTCAGGAGAAAGATAGGCTAGCTGACCCATAAAGATTTAGGCTCGGAAACTCTAGGGGCAATCACAGCATCCTATAGGATCGCATGACTTAGAAGCAACTACATGACAGTGGGATTTTGTTTTATTTTGAATAATGTAACATCTAATAAAAAAACAAATGCAATGCCATCAACGCAATTCCGACTCACAGCAACTCTACAGAACAGGAATAGAACTGTCCCTCTGGGTTTCTGAGCCTGTCCATTCCGACGCAAAGTGACCTGATAAATCTTACGGAAGGGAGCAAAGCCATGTCTTTCTCCCTCAGAGCAGCCGGTGGTTTCAAACTGCTGAGCCTGTGGTTAGCAGCCCAATGCCCCCAGTGCTCCTTACAACTTACATGTAGTCACATAAAATAAGTTAAATTTCTATGCACTGTTCAAGACAGAAGCCCATATGTATAAAACGGAAAACCAGAGACAAGGTTTGATTTTAATGATTTCATTATTTACAAAAAAGCATATCTATAAAGAAAAGTATAGTTATATTCAAAATTGCTACATGATTAACGTGGAAAAGAGAAGTGTGCCATCATAGCGAACTCTCCGTTCTTAGGCGGTACAGGTGTTTCCAATGAAAAAATTTATACTCAGAAAATATCAAATATTTGTTTAATGTAAGACTGAGAAGTATAAATGCTGGTATACAGCATAAATTAAATCAAACACAACTGTACATATGTTGTTGTCATCTTTTTCAAAACATTTTTTTTCTACTTGAGCCCTTGGAATCAGCTCCTTGCATTTTCTTCCCACCCCCACCCTCCCTTCCCATGTCCCCTTGATAATTTATAAATTATTCTTTTTTTGTTCATGTCTTTCACTGACTGCTGTCTCCCCTCACCCACTTTTCTGCTGTCCATCCCTATGCGGGGGTGGGGCATTCGTGGATTACAATGATCCGTTCCCCCTTACTCCCAATCCCCTTCCCTTATCCTCCTAGTATCACTGCTCCCCTTATTGGTCCTGAGGGGTTTATCTGTTCTGGCTTCCCTGTGTTGTGAGCTCGTATCTGTACAAGTATACATGTTCTGGTCTAGCCAGATTTGTAAAATAGAATTGGGAGTCATGAGAGTTGGTGGGGGGTCGGGGGTGGGGGAGCATTAAAGATCTAGGGCAAGGTTGTAGGAACACTATTTTTTACTATTATAGTTCATTTCAAATTTTTGAAACAATCTTAATCTGTTATGGACCAAATAAATAAAACATAGCAAGCTTTTAGGTTTCATTTCATCTTCATAACTCAGTAATAAACAATTATTCTTCCCATTTTTCCTATGAAAAAACTCATCACATCTCTTGGTTAGGGTTAGTGAGTAAAAGTCAAAACACGACCTAGAGCACAGGCCTCTTAACTTCTTATGAAAGTGGCCCATCATCAGACATCAGAGTCACAAAGTATGTGAAGCAGTGAAGACAAACACAGGAACAATGTCACACACAGTAAAGTAATATGAAGACATTTATACATTTTAATTCCAGGTGTTTCATTTTAGTAACACTAACCAGTTGCTGTTGAGTTGATTACAATTTACAGAGACCCATGTGTGTCAGAGTAGAACTGTGTGCCACAGGGTTTTCAATGGTTAATTCTTCAGAAACAGATTGCAAACCTTTTCTATAAAGGCACCTCGAGATAGCCTTGAACCTCCTACCTCTGGTCAGTAGCCCAAAATGTCAAGCATCTGTACCACCCAAGGGCTGATTGGCAACACTACACAAAACAAGTGATTCGGTCAAATAGCACTCACATCTTGAGACGATGTGTAGTTGTCCGCTTGTTCACTCTTCTGTTGTATCACAACATTTTCCATTTTATCCGTTTCCAATTTCTCCCGAGGTATGTGTTTTTCTGCTTCTGTTGTCTCTCTCTTTAAAGTTGCTCTTGCTAGGTTTGGTTTTGGTCTTTTGAATCGACTTCTAACAAAAGGTGCTGTTTTTACTTCAAATGACTTCTGCTCTTGAGGAAGAGATTTGCTTTTGGAACAAGGATTATCAAGCTTTAGAGAGAATTGAAGGGACTATGAGACCAGTCTTAGGACAACCTTAGAGACTGGCAGTAGCATACCCTACTAATTCTTAATTGGCGGGGGGGGGGGGGGGATTGGACTAATGGTTAAAAATATAAGGCTATACGCCTAAAATCAATATTACTTTGCACCCAAAAAACACAGGTGTGCAAGCAAATCAACACAGACTTAGGTGTGTATGCTGCATACATACTATTCTGTTAGCAATTCTGACAATTAACTGTCAGAATGACCTCCATCCTTTTCTCCCAGTCTTGCTCAAATCAGAATTTTCAAGTATAACTATATATTTTTTCTTTAAACATACACACTTATAACTCATACCTTGCATTAGTATCAGGAAACTGTTCTGGAAGGTTTGGCAACGGTATCGCTTGGTCTTCTGTCTTACTAAGTTCAGGCGGTGGCGAAGAAGCCTTTAAGTTCCTCCAGCAACTGGATACTTCCTTCCCAGAAAGTCTCTCTTCTTCAGCTGAGGCAGGCACCACTGGTAGTATGCTGCTGCTCGTGTTCTGGAGGAGCCGTCACAACCAGTCAGCACAAGTACAACATTCCTTAGACATTTCTAGCTTTTCAATGAAAGGCCAAAAGGTTTTTCTTTTTTAAAAATCTAAGTTTACAAAAACAAAATCTAAGTTTAAACACTTTAAGCACAATAACATTTAGTTTACAAATATTAAAACTAGGAACCCTCTCTTTGATATTACGTATTGTGATTTTTCCAAACCATTATTGCCCACATTATTGGTCAAGAAAAGTTTTTAAAAGTCCTCAAAAGGGTTACAAAAGAATAAACTTCAAATAAGTAGGAAGCTTTAATAAAAGATTTTTGACATTAAGAACAATAATTGTTAAATTCCTTTAAAACCTTAAACCTACATGTATGGACTAGAAGGGATTTTAGGCCTTTAGGGCTTTTGAAATTGTATGTAAGGGCAATAGTCATGAAATCATGTACGCAACTTCACTCTGAAGCAGCGAAGTTCACATTCAACAGACCAGAAAGAAATCTACCTGTGTTTCTGGCGAGGGCGGCGGTCTACAATGATCCCCGGGGCTCGGTCCCAGGCCGGCAGCCTCCCCCTGGAGTCCGAGGTGCTCCTCGGGGCTCCGCGGAAAGCTTGCAGTCTCTTCCTTGGGTCCCCGATGCTCCCTGGGGCTCCGTCTGGTAGCCTCCTCCTGGGGTCCTCGTTGCTCCCCAGGGCTCCGCCCAAGGCTGGTAGCTTCCTCCTGGGATCCTAGGTGCTCCCCAGGGCTCCGTCCAAGGCTGGCAGCTTCCTCCTGAGGTCCTCGGTGCTCCCCGGGGCTCCTCGCTAAGCAAGCAGCCTCCTCCTGGTGTCCAAGGTGCTCGCTGGGGCTCCGTGGAAAGCTGGCAGTCTTTTCCTCGTGTCCCCGATGCTCCCTGGGGCTCCGTCTGGTAGTCTCCCCCTGGGGTCCTCGATGCTCCCTGGGACTCGGTCTGGCAGCTTCCTCCTGGGGTCCTCGGTGCTCCCCGGGGCTCCGTCCGAGGCCGGCAGCTTCCTCCTGGGGTCCTCGGTGCTCCCCAGGGCTCTCCCCGAGGCCAGCAGCCTCCTCCTGGGGTCCTTGATGCTCCCCGGGGCTCTCCCCGAGGCCAGCAGCCTCCTCCTGGGGTCCTTGATGCTCCCCGGGGCTCCGTCCAAGGCCGGTAGCTTCCACCTGGGGTCCTTGATGCTCCTCAGGGCTCTCCCCAAGGCCAGCAGCCTCCTTCTGGGGTCCTCGGTGCTCCCGGGGACTCCGTACGAGGCTGGCAGCTTCCTCCTGGGGTCCTTGATGCTCCCCGGGGCTCCGTCCAAGGCCGGCAGCTTCCTCCTGGGGTCCTCGGTGCTCCTCAGGGCTTTCCCCAAGGCCAGCAGCCTCCTTATGGGGTCCTCGGTGCTCCCCGGGGCTCCGTACGAGGCTGGCAGCTTCCTCCTGGGGTCCTTGGTGCTCCTCAGGGCTCTCCCCAAAGCCAGCAGCTTCCTTCTGGGGTCCTTGGTGCTCCCCGGGGCTCCGTCCGAGGCCGGCATCCTCCTCCTGGGGTCCTCGATTCTCCCCGGGGCTCCGTCCGAGGCCGGCATCCTCCTCCTGGGGTCCTCGATGCTCCCCGGGGCTCCGTCCCAGGCCGGCATCCTCCTCCTGGGGTCCTCGGTGCTCCCCGGGGCTCCGTCCGAGGCCGGCATCCTCCTCCTGGGGTCCTTGGTGCTCCCCGGGGCTCCGTCCGAGGCCGGCATCTTCCTCCTGGGGTACTTGGTGCTCCCCGGGGCTCCGTCCGAGGCCGGCAGCCTCCTCCTGGGGTCCTTGATGCTCCCCGGGGCTCCATCCGAGGCTGGCAGCTTCCTCCTGGGGTCCTTGGTGCTCCCCGGGGCCCTCCCCGAGGCTGGCATCCTCCCCCTGAGGTCCTTGGTGCTCCCCAGGGCTCCGTCCGAGGTCGGCATCCTCCTCCTGGGGTCCTCGAAGCTCCCCGGGGCTCCGTCCGAGGCCAGCAGCCTCCTCCTGGGGTCCTCGGTGCTCCCCGGGGCTCTCCCCGAGGTCAGTAGCTTCCTCCTGGGGTCTCCGGTGCTCCGCGGGGCTCCGTCCGAGGCCGGCAGCCTCCTCCTGGGGAACGCTTTCCGTCGGGGCAGCCTGCACGGCCTTGGCAGGTGTTACATCGGCCGCCGACCCCTGGGTAGCACTGCTCTCTGCATGACATGAGAGTTCTCTTCGGGCGCCTCTCAAGGCCGCCTCCATCTCCTCAATGATGGTCCTCAACCCGGACACACTGTCCCCCAGAAACACATCGCGCTCCCCCACAGGGGCTCGGCCCTCTGCCGCTGCACGCTCAATCCTGGGGGGCGCGCCCTCCTGGCCGGTCCCTGCAGACATAGAGCAAGGACAAGCCTCTGCGGGGGCCGCTGCCAGCAGGTGGGCGTCTGCCCCCTCGGGGCCTGAGGTCCCATGGGGCGGCTGGCGTGGGGACATCCTCGCCTCCCGGGCCACTCCGTCGGAGCCTGCCCTCCAGTGCTCGTGCTCGGGGCTGGCGGTGGCGAAGGGCGGCTTCTCCCTCGGGGACACCGGTCTTCTGGTTCCTCTCAAGTCCGCCTCCGCCTTCTTCTCGGGAGCCCCGGGGGCCCGCTCCCGTGGGGGGGGTTCGCTCCTTCCACTGTCTTCTGCGCCTGCGTCCTTGGCTGCGGGTCTCCTCCTCCTCCTCCTCCTCCGTGGAGAGCCTCTCTGCGCGCTGCGGCCCACCGCCCTGCCCTCCTCTCGGTTTCCTTCCGCTGAGGAAGCTTCTCTTGCTCCCGTTTCCCTTCTTCCAGTTTCCTCCCGGGCTGGCATCGTTTCTGGGCTCTTCCTCCTAGGAGAAATGTCAGTTGTGGGGAAACGTTTCTCCGTTTCATCTAGCGTCTTAAGCTCCTCCAAGATCTCCTGTGAGGAAGCTTCTTTTTCTCCAATTTCTCTTCTTCCGGTCTCTCCCAAGTCTGGCTCACTTTCCTCAGAAGCAACAGTCATCTCTGGCATCTGTTTCCTTGAAGGAATTTCTCCTTCGGTTTTTTGGAAACCTTTCTCGATTTCATGTATAATCGTAACTTCCTCCAGGATCTCTTTCTGTGAGGAAGCTTCTCTCGTTCGGATTGCTTCTACATCTGCTTCTCTGTCCTCAGGGGCAGCAATACGTTCTGGTATTTTTGTTGAGGAAATGTCTCTCTCTGTTTCTTTCAAAGCTTTCTCTACTTCCCCCATAGTCTTGACCTCCTCCTCTGAGCTCTTTTGTTGTGGGGATATTTCTCTTTTTCCAATTTCTTCCCTATCTCTCGCTCTCTCCTCAGAAGCAGAAATTATTTCTGGTACCTTCTGGGTTGGGGAAATCTCTCTTTCTGCTCTTTCTGAGGCTTTCTCTGCTTCACCTACAGTTGGGACCACCTCGGGGACTTTTTCCTGGGGGGATAGTTCTCTTTTAGTGTCTTCCAACTCTCTTTCCTCAGGGATAGCAATCACTTTGGGTATGTTCTCTCTTGGGGAAATCTCTTGTCCTGTCTCTCTCAAACTTGTCTCCATTTCCAGTGAGAGGTCAATCATTTCTGGTGTCTTCTCACTAAGAAAGTCATCTCTTCTTCCAGTTTCTTTTGAATCTGTCGCTATTTCCTTAGAATTATCAGTCTCTGCAGGTACACTCTCCATTGGTGAGGTTTCTAGCCTTGGAATTTCTCTCAGAACTGATTCCATTTCCCCAGAAGCCTGAATCTTCTCTGATACCTCTTCCTTTGAGAAAATTTCTCTCTTTCCAGTTCCTCTTCCTATATTTGGTTTTGGTTTTTTAAATCGAGTCCTTACAACTGGGGTTTGTTTGAGTATCTTTACTTCATTTTCCTCTTGAAAGCTACAAAAAAAGATACACAAACAAGTTTCAAACCAACTTGCCAGTGATAGAGTTAGGAGATACCAAGTTTTCCCCCGCTCTCTCTCACACACACACAAAATAGCACAGACCCAGAAATCTATGGATGACATTTCAACAATTAAAGAAAAAACATTCCATCTTTAGAAATTACAGTAAAATTTTAAAACAGTTAAATATATTTCGATTAATGGACTTCTTTACAGGCAAATGTATACATAGGCAGATACATACATGGAGATATCCATTAATAATGTCACTCAGATTTGCTGCACAAGGTACACCTTGTTAAAAGTGACCCTTGACTACTAAGCTGCTCCTTACGCAAGCTGTGGTATTTTCAATTGCCTCCTGTCCGTGTGAAAGCTGAGCAATGAATAAGGAAGACCAGAGAATTGATGCCCATAAATCATGGAGCTGGTGAAGAATAATGCAAGGACCATGGACTGCCAGTGAGCAAACAACACTCTTGGGGAAAGTGCAGCCAAATCACTACTTTAGATCTGCGGGTGGCACGACTGTCTCACTTTGGATACATTCGAAGTAGGCATTGGGTTCCTGGAGAAGGACATTATACTTGGTAAAGTAAAGGGAAAGCAAAAAAGAGGATGACCCTAAATGCGAGCGACTGACGTAATGGCAGCAACAATGGGCTCCACCCTAACAAGTCTGAGAATGGTGCAGGACCCGCAGTGTTTTGTTCAGTGACACATGGTGTTGCTTTGAGTCGCATCCAACTCTATGGCCCTAATACCAAGAACAAGCCCACCATGCAGAGAAGCAGCTGGTGGGCCTTGAATCATTCCTTTCTAAATGTTAGCCCTATCATGCTATCCAAATCTTACCTGGGAAAGACTTCCCCATACTCGGCATCAGACTTGAGCAAACGGTGTCTGTTATTTCTATTTCTTTCTCTCTACCATTTTTCCCCCAGATTCGTGTTTTGAACCTAGTTGAAAAATCATTTGTGGGGCCAGAGTAGCACTATCTCAAAAAACTAGATGGAAGTATGATTTCAATAAAATTCAGTCTTATTAGGAAGAATTAGGTTGTCCCTCCTTGGATTTTAAAAAATAATTTAAAATGAAATTTAAAGTATGAAATGCTTATGGTCTAATTCTATTATATGTTATGCGGAAGCAAGCACAATTGCTTAGTCTTAATGTTTGAGATTCCATAATACGTAATTGTAGATAACAGGACAGATTAAATAGAGAGCATTTCTTGGTTTACTGAACACTACTGGTCATAAAACAATTGCTAGCCTGAAAAAAGCACCTTGATATTCAGTAAAAGCAGAAGCACACTCTCTTGGTACAGTTCCTTTGTTTGCCTTTGGGTTTCCCTTACCATAATGGTGGATGGTGAGATCACGAAAAATTTATAAACAAAAAGGCTCCAAGTAACAACTTAAAATAAATCATTACTCTTGTGCAAAAGCTAGATCAAATGACACACTGAGCTTTTTCAGCAATGTTAAGTTAAACCAGTGGTTCTCAACCTTCCTAATGCCGCAACCCTTTAATGCAGCTCCTCATGTTGTAGTGACCCCAACCATAAAATTATTTTCGTTGCTACTTCAGAACTATAACTTTTCTAGTTATTAATTTTAATGTAAATATATTTTATGAAGATGTATTTTCATTATTACAAATTGAACATAATTAAAGCAGTGATTAATCACAAAACCAATATGTAATTATAATTCATTAAGTGTCGTTTTACCTCCAATACTGCTGCTTTCAACACAGTAGCTGTTTTTAACAGAATAGCTGCTTTCAACACAACAGCTGCTTTCTACACAGTAGCTGCTCTCTACACGTGTGACTGGTCTGCATAAGTACATTATTGTGCCAACCCTGTCACATACACCTGTATTTGTACGAGGTGTATATGATGGGGTTGGCGCCATGATATCATCACACCAGGTACTCATATGATCTGCATGTGGGTGTATCTGCATGTGAGCAGACCCGCCTGGAGACCGATAGAGGAACAGTTTCTCATTTCCTAAGAACATCGGAAATAAGTGTTTTCCGATGGTCTTATTGGACCCATGTCAAAGAGTCCTTCAATCCTCAAAGGGATCACGATCCACACATTGAGAACCACTGAGTTAAATGTGTAACTATACACAACTTTTTAAAAAAAGCTTTAAGCTTTATTTAAAATTATTCTACTGTTTATTGAAAACTCTCTAGACTCTAATTTATTCTTCCTCCTGGAAACAACTGTTTAATAACGGAATTTATTTAAAATACAAGGCAGCTCCTTAGAAAAAAGATTGATTTTCAAACTAAATTTGTTTTAAAAAATAAGATGTTCACATCAATTATTAACATTAGCAAGTGGTAATATTCAATGCAACATCAATACCAACTGATAGAGGAAATTTAATTTAATTAGTCATATACGGACTTCATTCTATTTTCCAGTTTTTTATACTTTTTATCTCCCTCCAGAAACATCAAGCTGTAGTAAGGCTCCTATGCTAGCAGTCTTGGTATAAGAATCAAGGGAAAATGGGAACAAGTATGGCCTTTGTTAAATTACATGTGGAACACTAAAAAGAGCCCTGATGACATAATGGTTGCTAGTTTGGCTGCCAACCTTAAGGTCAGCAGTTTGAAACCAACCGGGCTCGTGGGAACAAGGCGGGGCTTTCAGTTATAGTCTCAGAAAACCACAGGGGCAACTAGGATCACTGAGGCAGCATCAACTCGATGGCAGTGAGTTTGGTATGTTTTTTGTTTTGTTTTTTCAGTTATGGATAAATAAAAAATAAATATAACACCTATTAGAATTCCCAATCAGCAAATATTTCTAAGCCAGAGCATAGTGGTAGGAACTTGAAATACCAAAGTAAGAATACTAACATTCTCACAGAGTTCCAATTAGGTGCACAACTAACTGAAGGGCATTATCTGAGACTGAAAACCAGATGTACAGTTGAAATGAATTACTTCTCACTTTAAGAACACATAGTAGACCTAGAAATTACGTCCTCCTCGGATCACAGAATTCAAGGAGAAAATCAAAGAAAGAACAAAAGTAGAGAAAGTAGGAAGAATAGGAATACAACTCGAAACACCTTTCAAGGTCCATAAATATTATCTTTCTAAATTACACAGTTTAATCATTTACAAAATAATAAAGCTTCATTAAATAAACCATCAGCCATGACACAAACCTCAAAATATTCATACGAAGTACACAGGATGAAACATTAGCCTACAAGAATAGGCTTCAAAAGATTTTCTAGTACAGATTGTTATAGGAGCTATGAGTCCCCAATAAAATGATTTAAGAAAATAATAATAAATAAATTTTAATCTCCTAATTTATCAAAGCGACACTATCCACAGTCAATGAGTCATAAAATAGGGTTTTTTGTTTTGCTTTGTTTTCATAAAACATGTTTTATGTTTTGTTTAATTTTCTAATTTTAAAAGAGGCAGGTTTCTAGAAAAGGAAGTAAAAAGCAAAGGAATAGTAGAGAAAGCAAAAATAATAATAATTGCTGACCAACTGAGTAGTGGGTTTGAGAATCCATTATTCTGTTATCTCTGCTTTTATAGCATCAAAAATTCCCAAATTAAGGTATGTATTTTATCTAACTTAAAAAAAAGTTGGCTAGTAATTCCATCAATCTTCTCTTGAGGGGAAATAACAAAACACAGGGAGTTTTAGTATGGGTTTCTATATGTATGTTTTACAAAAGATACATGTAAATTTTAAATAAAGGCAATACATATGATCACAATAAAATCAAAGTAACAAATATTCCCATGTTACCCAAAACCATACCCACTGCCAGTGAACAATTCCATTTCCTGCCAACCCTGGAGGACAGAAATGCCACACATGGTTCACAAGGTGCAAACCTTTACAAAAGCAGTCAGACACATCTTTCTCCCACAGAGCAACAGGTGGGTTCCAACTGCTGACTTTTTAGTTAACATTAGAATCACTTCTTAAGCATAATAGTTAAACTATTAAACCACCAGGGCTTCTAATCAAGTTAGCACCATCTAATTTATACTGCGTAACTCATTCCAAGCTACCCATAACTAAGAAAATCACATGAAGGTTATGACCTAGACTTGAAATATAAAATTTTTATTTTTAAATTTTACGTATTATATAACTTAATGTGTAGACTTTTAAAATGTTATTAATAATCGATACAACTTTATGTAAAAGTTCAAAATTATATAGTCAATAAGATACTGCTCTTTTGAGAATGATGATGACATCAAATGTACAAATGTGCTTGACACAATGGATGTATTTATGGATTGTGTGTGATTAGAGTTGTACAAGCTTCCAATAAAATGATTTAAAAATTAAAAAGATACTGCTCACCTTAGACATTCATTACGAGTCTTAGATTCATCTGGTTGCACATCTTGGTAAGAAATAACTTTTCTCTCAGACTGTGATGGAACATCTCCACCATCAAAAATTTTACATGACTGATCGTCTACCTGTTCAGAAGTCTTAATAAAAAATAAATTTAACTTTAGATTTCACATTGAAGCACATATTAATCAAAGACTTACTTAAAATTCTGTTCAATAAATAGAAGATGGTAAAATTTTCAAATATTAAAATGAAACTCAAGGGATGCCTTCTATCATTTTCCTTTAGATAGCTTAGACATTTCCTAAGCCATACCGTTACAGCATCTAAAAGGCTCATTCTGATCTCCAAACCAGAAAGCAAGTAATTGCTTCCGTGTTAGCTGTTGAATTTATAAGCTAGCTTTCTAAATATCAGAACTAAATTAGAGGCTGTGAAAATTACAACAGAAGAACCTCAAACTTCAAAATTATGCCAACTCTTACTCTGATCATAAAAATTAGTTGTTGTTATAAATAATCTGAAATTTATACTCATCTTTAGATGTTTATTTTAACTTTGCTTTTAACATTCTATTATGTATCAGTCAATTTTAAAAATTCACATTTCTATGTATATTTTTTTTTAAAAAAGAAAACCAAACCCACTGCCATCAAGTCATTATGAGGAAGTTATCCGTCACAAAGACTGGAAATTTTTACAGGGATAGAAAGCCCTGTCGTTCTCCTTCAGAGCAGCGGTGATTTCAAACTGCCTGCTTTGCAGTTAGCAGCCCAGCATGTAACAACCCCACCACCACGGCTCCTCTAGTTCCAAAAGGGGGAGGACTTCAAGTCCCTGCTAAACAACAGGGGAAAGCAAGTTCAAACAAAACCAGTGGAAAGCAGATTACCATTATGGAACTACTCAACAATTCAGAGGGGTCAGAGAAGTGGTTTCATGCTTAGCAAGGCTGTTTTACTACCAAGAATTTGGCCACTAAGTTAATAAATGATGCACGGAGACAAATCATGCAATTACTGTTTTAAAAAGGAACAGAGAGGTTTATCCAGAGGCTATGAATTATTTAGCAACAGACGCCCCCCCAAAAAAGCAGAAGGGATCGAATACTTACACCTTTGTTGATACATGATTCCTTTTCATTCTTTTCTCCATCAGATCCAACTTTTTCCTGGGATATTAGAATTTCTTTCTTTTCAGCAATTTTACCTACATTTGGCTTTGGCTTTTGCAATCGGCCCCTTGTTAGTCGTGCAGGTCTGGATGTCTTTGGTTGATTATCTTCCTTCACACAAATGTTTTCACTTGAACTAGAACAATTAAAAGTGGATAAAGATTTATTCTGAATTCATAAAGTATTTTTATGAATACTCATTTTAATGTATTTTCTTCTCCCCAAAATGAGGAACTTATCCATTTAAAATGGAACCCAAAGATACTTACACAACTACACCAAGTTGTTAGCAGCTACCTGGTCCCAGATACCTTACTATAAAAAGCACTTAAAAAATAAAACTTTCACTATAAACTTAGGAAAACCCATACCTGGCAAACACAGATACTAATCCTCACTCAAAATCTAACTGTGTGATACACGCCTCCCAAGAAATAGTCAACATGATGGCTCCACGGGCAGGTTCCTGGTACAGCACAATTCGGATTGATAGTGGGCAAGGCCCAGTCTAGATCTCGACTCCAAATTAAATATTTTCTTTTGAAAACTCTTGCTTTAAAGAAATTACTCAGGAGCATAGCTTAACTCCTAGTTTATCGAACAAGACTCTTTGAAACTCTTGTTAAGAAGGTGAGAGAAAAATAGATGATTTAATGGATCCATATCAAAAATGTTTTCTATAATTACAAATATACAATGTATAAGTGATTCAATATCATGTATACTAAAAATGGACTATGATACACCAATGGAAAATAAAATTCAGATGTTATTAAGTAGAAAACAAGCTACAAGCTATTGCAATCATTCATTCCTAAGAGTTATTTTTGTAATTCTACTTCCTGAAATACTTACTCAGATATTGTTTCAGCTTCTGAGTTCTCTTTCTTTGAATTCTCTGTTCCCAAATTCTCATCTGTACTCATTTTATCCTTTCCCATGTGAATCTATGAATTTAAATTTTTACAGGTTATCTATATGTTTAAACTTTCTAAGAATCAAACAGTAGTAAAATAAAATAATGATACCCATTTCTGTACTTCTAATTAAGAGATTTTTAAAATCCTAAATGCAGGTGTGAATATGTTAAAACAATCACATACATTATTGATGAGAGCACACACTAGTAAAATCCTTTCTGAAAGCCTTTTGCTAAAATGAATAATGCCCTTAAGAATGTCCATGCTATTTTACCCAGTAATACTAATGTCCAGGCTATTTTACCCAGTAATACTAAGATTCTATTCTAGAAAAAATAATTACATCATGAAGTCACTTAAAAGCCATTCAAAAGATGCTTAATGACATAGAAAAATATTTAAGAAATATTAAATACCAGGATACAAAATTTATTACTACTATTCAATTTTTAAGTTGGATATATATTAAAATGTTACCTATATACCAGCACAGTATAAAGTATATTAAAATTATGAGAACTTTTAAATTTATATGTAAAAAGGCATTTCTAAATTTTCTATAACTAAGTATATGCACATAGATCTATTTCCCTATCATTTTATATAAATATATTTATATATGTACATGCCTGTACTAAGCTTTTTTGGGTTGTTTTAGCTTTTTGTTTTCTTTTGCTTTGTCTTGTTTCTGTATTTAGTGTTGTCTCTGCAAGTCTACTGAAATAAGGTAAGCGGAATAAACAATCTGGAGGAGAAAAGAACAGGACCCATGACTGAAGAGGGAGGACACAGCAGAGGGAGAGGCAGGGGAAAGGAAGTGGGTGTTAACAAACCCAGGGACAAGGGAACAACAGTGATCTAAAGTCAATGGCAAAGAGGACGTCAGATGACAGGTGGGGTTTAATCAAGGCTAATGTAGCAGAGAGAAATTAATGAAACCTGAATGAAGGCAGAACATGATAGTGGGACAAGAAAAAAGTAAAAGGACATAGAGGAAAGAACTAGAAAGCAAGGACATTTAGACAGGTCTAAATACAGGCATGTACATATATAAATATATTTATACATAACGATAGGGAAATAGATCTATGTGCATATGCTTACATGTTAAGTACTAAGGCAGCAAACTGACATTGGGCCTCTACTCAAGTACTCCCTCAACACTAGAACACTTTGCTCTAATAACCCAGAGTTCTGTGATGTTCAGCTTCCCAACAATCAGTGAAGACAAAATGGGTGCATAAGCAAACGTGGTGAAGAAAGCTGATGGTGCCTGGCTATCAAAAGATATAGCATCTGGGTTTGTAAAGGCTTGAAGATAAACACGCGGACATCTAGTTGAGAAACAACAAAGCCCACATGGAAGAAGTACACAAGCCTGTGTGATCATGAAGTGTCGATGGGATCAGGTATTAGGCATCAAAGACCCACAACAAAAAATCATTTATCAATATGAATAGGGGGATAGCATGGAGTGGAGACTCAAAGTCCATCTGTAGACAACTGGACATCCCCTTACAGAAGAGTCACAAGGAAGAGACGAGCCAGTCAGGATGCAGTGTAGCACCAATGAAACACATAACTTTCCTCTATTTCTGTAATGCTTCCTCCCGCCCACTATCATGACCTCAATTCTACTTTACAAATTTGGCTATACCAGAGCATGTGCACGGGTACACATATGAACTTGCAGCACAGGGGATTCAGGACTGATAAACCTGTTTTCAGGTCTAATAATGAGAGTAGCCATACCAGGAGGGGAAGGGGAAGGTAGGGGAAGAAAGAGAAAACTGATCACAATGATCTAAGTATAACCCCCTCCCAAGGGGACGGACAAAAGAGAAGTGGGTGAAGGGAGACAGCAGTCAGTGTTAAGACATGAAAAAGAAATTTATAAATTATCAAGGGTTCATGAAGGAGGGAAGGTGGGGGGAAGGATGAAAATGAGCTGATATCAAGGGTTCAAGTATAAAGAAAATGTTTTGAAAATGATGATGGCAACATATGTACAAATGTGCTTGACACAGTGGATGGATGTATGGATTGTGATAAGAGCTGTAAGAGCTTCCAATAAAATTATTTAATTAAAAAAAATTTAAATGCTTGCACAACAGATTCTTTTTGAATATCAATTTGACAATGCAAAAGCTGAGCCCTAAAATTATTTAAAATATTCTTTGAAATCTATCAATTACATGGTCTCCAAAGAAAGACCTATTATAAAAAAATTTTTAAAGACCTATTTACAAAATTGTTTACTTTTATTTTGCAACACTTAGTTTTAATGGAAATAGCATCAGAAGTACAAAAGTAGAGGAATGATTAAGTTGAAAATAGTTTAACACAATAACATCCGTTAAAAAGATCAATCAGACCCAATCTTAAGCATAATTTAAAAACTAATGAAATCTTCACAAGCACAGAAGGGAGATCACATATGCATGAGTGCCTGCATACAAATGAGTAATTAATACTTTTATGTACAAGAAGGCCTCCAAATGTCATGGATAAATTCAATTATCTTATTTTTTGCTTTTTTAGACATCTCACTGTAAATTAGACGAAAGTAAAACTTGCCGTGCAGATCATCACTGTTCCATTCAACAATTCATACGCAATGTTTTCATTTCAATGACCACAGCCCTTCAGTGTCACATCATTTATCCAATTTCCTACCTGTGTTTATAAATTCCATTATTCAATTTTTCCACAAATTTTTTAATTTCCTTGGATTGCTTTTGCTAGGTGTCACTGGGTCATCTAGGCCTTGCGGTAGCCTTATGTACAGCAGGATAAACAACTGCTCAGTCCTGCGTCATCCTCAAAATACATGCCATATTAGAGCCTATTACTGCACTCACTGTGTCAATCAACCTCTTTAAGTGCTGTCTTCTTTTCTCAATTTTCTACTTTACCAAAACTGATTTCCTTCTCCAAAGCATGGTTTTCCTAATGACATGTCTAAAGTACTGGACGAAGCCACACCATCCTCACGTCGGAGAAGCATTCGGTAGATCTGTTTGGTTTTCCGGCAGTACATGGAATGCTCAATCTTTTTCACCAACATCATAATTCACATGCATAAATTATTAGAACTCACTGCCACTGTGCAGATTCCCACTCACTGCATCCTTTTAAGACAGAGCAGAACTGCCCTTGTGGTTTTTCTCCAGCTGCACAACTTTACAGGAGCAGAAAGCTTCGCTCCCCAGCAGCACATCTGGTACTGTGGAGCTGCTGACCTGTGGTGGACAGGCCAGCGCATAATCCCCCATGTCACTAGGGCTCCTGTCCATTCTCCTCAGTTAGTCCTTATCACTAGCTCTGACCTCTTTGAAACCATTTGCTTTTTAACACTATAAAGAAAAGATACACTACTCTTTTGCCAACAGATTTTCCCACTGAAATATGTCATTTTATTTCTTGACTGCTGTTTCCATGGGTGTTGATTATAGATAAAATAAAATTCCTGACAAGTCCAGTCTTTCCTCCATTTACCATAATGTGGCTAACTAGTGCAGTTGTGAAGATTTTTCATTTTATGATGTCATCTATCCTGAAGGGTGTTGTGTTCAGTATTCATCCAGTTTAAGTACGTCAAGTCACTTTAAGTGCGTCCTCACTTTCTGCAAGCAAGGCTGTCACCTTCATTTTGCAGGTTGTCAAATACACATTACTCTGATTCTGACGCCATGCTTTCCTGATGCAGTCTAGTGTCTAGGTCACTTGATTAGCACACAGAATGTAACTATGAAGAAAGAACACAACGTTGACACACACCTTGGCTGATTTTATATCAAGCAGTACATCCTTGTTCTGCTGCATCAACTGCCCCTTAGTCCATGTACAGGTTCCACATAAGCACAATTCTTCTCAATATTATCCATTATTTTTTATAAACCTCATGGTCAAATGCCTTTACATAGTCAACAAAACACATGTAAGCATCTTTCTGATCCTCTCTGCTTTCAGCCAAGATCCATCTAACAATAATATTCTGTCTTCCAGATTTTCTTCTGAATCTAGTTTGACCTTCTGTCAGATCCTGCCTAATTTATGCTGTAACCATTTTTAAATTATCTTCATCAAAATTTTCCTTGCATGATATTAAGATTATTGTTTCATAATGTACACCTTCTGCTGGGTCATCATTCCATCACAAGAGCACAAATAGGAGTGTCACTGAGCCAGAATCTCATTGGCAAGAATGAGTGGGACCTTCCGGAGTTGCACCCATTTGCTGAAACATTTCAATTGGTATTCCATCAACTTCCAGAGCTTTATTTTCCATCACTGCCTTCAGTGCAGCGTGGACTTCTTCCTGTGTATCACTTCCTTTTGTACGTACACTTCCTGCATTACTCAAGTTTGGGCCTATGGGCTCCTTACGATTCAAAGTCCAGGCTTCAATTTCTTCTGTAAAACGTGCTAAGGGAATTGTACCCTTTTACTTTTTAACTCCGGGTCTTTGAATGCTTCTGATACTTTGTCTTCTCAAGCTTATCATTTATGTATAGTTGGTTTCAAAATAATTTCAATAAAAATTTTATATAAGTAAGCCAAGGATAGATTGATCATTACAGAAGATATCTGCACCTTAGCTTCCCCAAAAAATACATAAATGGGAAATAAAGTAAGAATAAATATAACGGATTTGTCAGTTCTTAATCTCTGGTTAAGTAGCAATACTTTGTAATTATACACTATAAAAATTTTCCCTGCTTTTTAGGAAAAAATTCTATATTTTGGTTTCTATCAAAGTCCTGGTGGCACAGTGGTTATATGGTAAGCTACAACCCGCAAGGTCAGCAGTTTGAAACTACCAGCCACTCTGTGGGGAAAAGATGGGAGTTTTCTACCCCTACAAACAGTCACAGTCTGGAAAACTCCCAAGGGCAGTTCCACCCTGGCCTCAGGGTCACTATGTGTCGGCATCAACTTGATGGTAGGGGATGAAAGCTTTCACTCCATACCTTCTCAACTGAAGTTTCTGCATGGGAACTCTTGCTCTCTGGGGCTGGTTTGCTGTGGGAAATAGCTGGTGTCTTCACAACAGCTCTTGATAAACTGGGTTTAGGTTTCTGGAATCGTCCTCTCCCCCTCGGTTTAGCATTTTCAGTTCGATTCGTTTCTCTAAAAAGACGAACATTTAACAAATTATATTTAATATATACTCATGCTCATAAAATTCACCCAAAGCCAAGAAGAATTCCCTTAAAAATTTACTTTGAGCTATGAGAGTGGTACCTAGTCTGCTCTAAGAGATATTAAAAATACACTATACTGCCGATCCCTGAAATAAAAAAACACTATATTGCACTAGTAATTAATCAGTAATTAAAAGAGTATGATTGAATAAAAAAATATGGCTATGAATAAACAGGTAATTGGAACAAAGCAGAAAATCCAAAATGATCCCTCTCCCCAAAATACACATGATTTTAGTATATAATAAACATAGCATGTCTTATCAGTGAGTATACAGTAAAATATTAAATAAAACTTTAAAAAGCACAGTAGAAAATGATAAACACCCAGAACAAATGTCTGCATTCCTTACAATGCATTCATTATATATTTCAAATGGGCCAAAGATTGAATTGAAACCACAGAGAAGGAATAAATTATTTTATTACCATTAAGTGGAATACATCTTTCTAAAATATAAAAAAACTTCCAGTCATGAAAGAAAAACTGAGAAAACAGACAACTTAAGTTTTTTAAATTATACATAATCAAAATTCCAAAATATAAGTCAAAACTTATCAAATCAGCACATTTTTAATGCAGTTTTTGCAATTAGGTGCTTCGGATGATACTCAGGTTGGCTTATTCTCGAGTATATATGGTAAATGACAAGCCAGGAAATTGTGTTGTATGATTCATTAACAAAAAGCTAACTTACCTAATATATACGGTGCTCAAAATAATTATGACCAAAAACGCATTAAAATACTGGGCAAAGGTGCCCAACTATAGAGAGATATAGGGTCCAGGTCTTAAAGGCTTGAAAGTAAACAAGCAGCCATCTAGTCCAGAAGCAACAACGCCCACATGGAAGCAGCACACCAACATGTGTGATCATGAAGGGCCGAGGGGACCAGGTTTCAAGCACCAAAGGCGGGGGGGATCATATCATCGTGAATGAGGGGAGTGCGTGCGTGATGGGGACCCAATGCCCATCTGTAGACAACTGGACATCCCTTGCAGAGGGGTAGTGGGGAGGAGATGAGTCACTCAGGGTTCAGTGTAGCAATAATGAACTCAAAACCTTCCTCTAGTTCTTAAACGCTTTCTCCCCCCACATATCATGACCCCAACTCTACTTTGTAAACATGGTTAGACCAGAGGATGCACAGTGATATACATGGGAACTGGAAACACAGGGAATCCAGGACAGGTGAACCCCTCAGGACCAGTGGTGAGAGTGGCGATACCAGGAAGGAAGGGGGGGTAGAAAGGGGGAACCGATCACAAGGATCTACATATAACCTCCTCCCTGGGGAATGGGCAACAGAAAAGTGGTGAAGGGAGACAACAGGCAGTGTAAGATCAATAATAATTTATAAATTATCAAGGGTTCATGAAGGAGGGGAAGGGAGGGGAAAAAGGAAAATGAGGAGCTGATTCCAGGAACCCAAGCAGAAAGCGAGTTTTGAGAATGAAGAGGGCAACGAATATATAAATGTGTTTTACACAATTGATGTATGTGTGGATTGTCATAAGAGTTGTATGAGCCCCAATAAAATGATTTTAAAAATATACTGCAAAGGATATGAGTAATTCTCACAAAATAAAGTGCAAATTGTTATAAATGTGAAATATAATGTCACTGAACTTTTTATGTGAAGATTATAAAGTGGTAAATCTTTTGTAACCTATAGATGCACCACAATAAATAAAACTAGAAAGAGATTAAACACTGCAGTTAATACTGTACCATGTAAAAAGTTACAGTTAAACTGTACTTTGTAAAAGGCTATAGTTTTTATAGCACTGCATTATGTAAGTCGCCGTTAATACTGTGCTATGCAAAAAATTTAATAGCAAAGTTTACTGGGAGGCTAATGGGAGACAAATACATTCCTGCAGGGTCGCTATGAGTTGGAGCAGACTCAACAAACATAGTCCCATTCCAATGGGACAATTAGAGGAAGCAATATTATTATAATTTAAAATCTTACAAAACTGTTTAGAAATCCAGAAGCAGCAAAAATATCAAAATAAACCCTACCATGGAGAACACTTACAGTGACTTATCTTGTCCATCAACATTTCTTTCCTCTGTGCAACTACTCTCAGCGCTGTTCACCTCGGACAATGCTGCAGCTGCGACCTGGGAAGGAGATGAATCTGAAGGGCTCGGTTCTGGAACGCCATCTTGTTGAGAACTAAAGAAATGAAAACACACCGAAAGGAAAAGAATCCTTAGTAACAATATATTTTATGCTAATTATTTTAAAGATTTCTTAAAATACAAAACATAACGTAATATGAGGGAAGGTGATCTCTCATACTACGGAAAACTAAAAAATACTTTTATCTGAGTTCCTATTTTTTTGCATTGTATTATAAAGAACTATATCTTCAGAATCAACAGCAGTCATAAATGAGCAGAGAAAATACTTAGAAATGTGTCCACAGATTTGCAAAATGATGAGGTGTTACTTACATGGAAGGTGAAACTGTACTGTGCATGTAAAATCACAGTAAGTTAGGACGAGCTTTGATGAAACTCGTACACAGGAGTCCTCGCTCTGCATGGCACCGACAGCCAAGAGCTGTATAGAAGCTGTACAGAGCGGTGCTCTATATCTGAGTTGTAGTTTATACCATACTATATAAAGCAAAGGCTACTACTGTATAAGGGGACTTCAAAAAGTTGTGGGAAATTCCCATTTAATTCCAGTTTTCTATGGACTTTTTGCATACCATTCATATTGTAAAATATTCCATCTAACAACAGCTTAATTGAGAGCATCTACTCATTAGCAACTAGTGTTAGCACATTTTTTCTTTGCCCATTCTTTTAAATGGGTTGTCTTTTCCTAATTATCAGTAGGAGTTCTTTATATGAGGGTAGTAAAAAACAATAGTGTAAAATAATATGAATTGTTAGTAAATATAAAATAATTGAAGCTACTGTTTCTTAACATATCCTTCATTATGTCTACATATTTCTAAAGAGGCAACATTTTCACTTCTCAAATGAAAACTGGATATTGAATAAGGTAGATTGAAGAATAATCAATATATATGAGTTATGGTGCTGGCGAAGAATACTGAAAATACCACGGACTGCCAAAAGAACAAATTTTCCACTGTCAAATATAATTTTATCTGGCATTGGACAAAAATTATAAGATGCATATCACACAACAAAGGTAAATACTATTATGTACACAATCCTGCAATAACAGTTTTAATCATCTACAAGATAGATGAGCAAGTGTGGGAAAGAGAATGGATTGTGCTCCTAAGTACATAAAGGATGTCTACAAATGGATTTAGAGAGAAGCTGGACTCTGGAGACGAATGTGGCATCAAGACTGGGGGAAGGCTTTCTAACAAGCTGAGATATGCCGATGGTGACACAACCTTGCTTGCTCAAAGTCAGGTAAAGTTCAAACACTTACTGATGAAGAGCAAGGATGGCAGCCTTCAGTATGGATTACAACTCAGTGTAAAGAAGACCCAAATCCTCACAACTGGACCAACAAGTAATATCATGATAAATGGAGAAAAGGCTGAAGTGGTCATGGATTTTGTCTTGCTTAGACTCACCCACAACCAATGCTCATAGAAGCAGCAGTCAAGAGATCAATAGACAAATTTCATTAGGTAATTCTGCACACAAGAACTCTTTAGAGTATTGAAAAGCAAAGATATTACTTTGAAGAATAAGGTGTGCCTGACTCAGCCATGGTATTTTCCATTGCCAGTGAAAGTTGAACACTAAATAAAGAAGATGGAAGAAGACACAATGCATTCCAATTGCGGTGCTGGGGAAGAATACTGAAAATCCTACGGGCTGCTAAGGACAAACCAATCTGTCTTGGAAGAAGTATGGCCAGAGTGATCTTTAGAGATGAGGACGGCGAGACTTCATCTCACATACTTTGGATATATTACCAGGAGAGACTTGCCCCTGGAGGGCATCATACTTGGTGAACTAGAGAGGCAGCCAAGGAGGGGAGGGCCTCAGGGAGATGACTGACATGATGGCGGTCAGCAATGGGCTCAAGCACAGTAGCGATGGGGAGGGTGGTGCAGGACCGTGCGGTTTCATAATAGCCTGCGGAAGGTCACTATGGTTCAGAGCGAACTCAGTGGCACCTATCAACAACTCCTCACGGGGGTAGAGAGCTTTGTCCTCCTGCAGAGCGGCTGTGGTTTTGAAATGCTGACCTTGCAGTTAGCAAGCAATCCAGAGCATAACAACTCTGCCACCAACAATTCTCATCTAAAAACTCCTGTTATTTACTTTTTAATCAAAAACTGGCCAAAGGTCCTAAATAGCCATTTATTTAAAGAAGAAGTCAACTATCCAACAAGCACATGAAAAGATTCTCAGTATCATTACTCATTACATAGATGCAGACCAAAACTACAATGCAATATCACTCTATTCCCACTAAGGTAGCTATGACCAAAACATAGAAAAAAAACAGGTAAGAGTAAGGTTGTGGGGAAATTGGAAGCATCCACCCATTGTCAATGAGGCTGTAAAATTGCATAGCCCTGTGGAAAACTTTGGTAGTTACTAAAAAAGCAATAACATAGCTTTTCATATGATCCAGTGATTCCATTCCTTGGTTGTTAGTTACATAATTTCATGTCAACTTAAAATTATTTAAAAGTACAGGGGTGGTATTCAAACTGTCAATCAGATCACAGTTTGATGTATCTACTTAAGGGCATGGCCTCTCATAAGAAAGGCCCAGAAACTCCCCTCCCGCAGAAACTCCCCTCGCTGCCTTTGCCTTCCTGCTGGCAGGCCACTGGGGAACTGTCAGAGATCTGTGATGCATCCACCGCCACTGGATCCACCAGCCTGTGATCATCCTGGATTGGGCATCATTTTCTTGATATAGTATTACTTCTTGATATAAAGCTCTTTCCTACACATTTATGAGTGTCACTGGATTGTTTCTCTAGTCAACCCAGCCTAACACATCTACTCAAAACAATTGAACGCAGAAACACAAATACACACCTGAACAACAATGCTCACTGTGGCACTGCTCAATTTCAACATGGTAGGAAACTTTTCGTCAACAGGAGAATGGATAAACAAAAGGTGATGCATACATACAACCGAATACTACTCAGCCAGAAAGGAAAATTAAGTCCTGATACATGCTACAGCATGGATGAACCTTAACTATACTAGGCTGAGTAAAATAGGGCAGTCACAAAAAAGTCAAATATTGCATAACCCAACTTATAGAACCATCGAGACTAGGCAAATATAGAGAAACAACGTTTCTGTGGCTACCAGGAGTAGATAAAAGGGATAAATAGGGGCCAATGCCTAGAGACAAGGAGTTCCTGGTAAGGGTGATGAGAAAGCTTGGAAGTGGATAGGGGCGATAGCCCCACAACATGATGAGGTGGACTTAATTAATGTCACTGAACTGCAAATGTCAAAAGCATTGGGATGGGTGCAGGACAATGTAATGACAGAGATAACGAATATTACATAATGATAAAAGGGTCATTTCCTCAAAAGACAAGACAATCGTACATATGTAAGTCCCAAACAACAGAGCTTCCAAAGACATGAAGCAAAAGGAAACTATACAGAAAAATAAACAGACGCAGCTAGGTGACTCAACACCACCTCCCGGTAAAGTCAGCACGGAGAGAAAATACCTTGATGAAAGGATGGGGCCAGGTCTTTTCTCATCTTTTTCACTGGAGGGCAAATCCACAACATCATCTGTGTTCTGTGAGCAGGCCAGTGTCTGCTCCCTATTGCATTCACCTTCATTTACCTCTGGCATTAAAGATTCACATTCATCTATGAATACAAAATGCAGGTTATTCTTAGAAATGACAGCAAAGACATCTCTTCAATTCTTTTTTAAAGCAGGAGGAAATTTACATATAGTATTTTCTTTTGCTAAAAAACATTAATTCATAGAAGGATCTACATATAATCTCCTCCCTGAGAGATGGACAACAGTAAAGTGGGTGAAGGGAGACATCGGGCAGTGTAAGATATGATAAAATAATAATCATTTATAAATTATCAAGGGCTCATTAAGGAGGGGGGAGCAAGGAGGGAAGAAAAAAATGAAAAATGAGGAGCTGATTCTAAGAGCCCAAGTGGAAAGCAAGTGTTTAGAGAATGATGAGGGCAACGAATGTACAAATGTGCTTCACACAATTGATGTATGTATAGATTATGGTAAGAGTTGTGTGAGCCCCCAATAAAATGATTTTAAAAATTAAAAATATTACTACATTCAATATTCAAGGTCTTTTTTATAAGGCATATATCTTATTTTTAGAGCATAATAAAAACTTGTATCTCTTTTCTGTTTTAAGACGCAGACTAAAATTCCCTGGGCATCTTGTAGCATCTTCCTTCAATCTTGCTTAAGTGCTAAGTGGTTATAAAATGACTTATTTATTTATCTAATCAATAAATAAAAAGTAGACTTCGTTGTTATTCTGTTCCTTCAGATGTCATCGTTAATATCATATTTGCTGAATATTTACCTTGTGATAGGAAACTCTGCTAAGTCGTTCTGATGCATCATCTCATAAAAGGTATTCATATTATTCCCATCATAGAGATCTTAAGTAACTTGCTATTCATTTAGCAAGTATTACAACTACATTTAAATCAAGATTAAATTAAAGTTCTACTTTCTTTTTTTTTTTTTTTTACATTTTATTAGGGGCTCATACAACTCTTATCACAATCCACACATATACATACATCAATTGTATAAAGCACATCTGTACATTCTTTGCCCTAATCATTTTCTTTTCTTTTTTTACATTTTATCATACAATGCTGCCTGGCTGACTTCACTAATATAACGCATCCTGGTGAAGATGAACTACGGAAAATGTGAACTCCACAAGGTTGTTCTCGTCAGCTAATTATCTTTCTCTCCTATCAAAGACTACTATCTTTCCTCCTTCTAATATGCTACGGTATTCTAACATCTGTCTGCCTTCAAAGGACTACCTGCTTTTAAGTAATCTATAAACTCTTCAGGAAAAAAATAAATCAAACGTGCCCTTAATTCTTAGTCCTAAATCTCTCACAATTCACAAATGTCAACATGCCCGTATTCTAAGGAAGGATAACGCAAAAAATATGAAAGGAATACTTATTCTAATGGGTTTTTATTGAAATTAAAATACTTCATTGTAAGCTCACGGAGGTGCTTTGTACAAGCAAAACCTGCCGGCTCTATTAACAAACATAAACAGCATATAGGTGACTTTTATTTTTTAAATCTTTTTATTGGGGCTCATACAGCTCTTATCACAGTCTGTACATACATCAATTGAGCAAAGCACCCTTAGACATTCGTTGCACTCGTCATTCTCATAATTCACCCTCCACTTGGGTTCCTGGAATCAGCTCGGTTTCCCTTTTTTTCCCCTATCCCCCTCCCTCCCCGATCCCACCCCTGGTCCCTTGATAGTTTATAAATAATTATTATATCTTATCCCAAACTCCCCGGCGTCTCCCCTCACTCGCCTCCCCATTGCCCATCATAGGTGACTTTTGACCATTGCTAACAGAAGGTAACAATCTTAGAAATAAGCTTACAGAAAAATCTCCCTACTTGACATAAATGTATCATTTTTCTTATAGTCAAAAATAGCAAAGTTTAAAAGTAATAATAAATAACAAGGTCTAACCCAGTATCAAGAACCAACAATTTAAATGTAAAAGAAACTTACTTTTGCATTTTTCTCCTGTAGAAGGGCCTGACTGGACAGTAGCATTTCCCAAAAGACTTTTTGCTTGTTGTTCATCAGCTTTATCTTGACCCCTCCTCTTCTTGTGCTTTTGGTTTAGGTTTGACTCTAACAGAGACTGTCCTGAATCCTGCTCCGATGAAGTCAGAGGTGGTTCTTGTTCTTCAATGGTCTGAACATCTTCTTCATGTCCTTCAGTGTCTGCAATTTTAGTACTCAGCGATTCATCTGAGCTCTCATTCATTCCTTGACTGACACCCTTTTTCACTGAAAATGGGAGAAATTATATGAATGAATAAATCACCTACAGAAACATTCTTAAAGTCAGAGAATAAAATGTACCAGACTGTCTTCTGAAGTATTGTATTTGAATAAAAACTGAAGTCGAAAACAGTAATGCACGAGAAAGAAGAGGAAGAGAAATGAAGGAGATAGAGAAGGGTAAACTAGTGGGGAGAGGGAGGATTAGCAGTTTAAACTGATGAATACAAAGTTGATGATCTGATCTACCTAATTTTCAATAAAAAATGAAGATACTCTAAACGCCCCACAGGAAATGCCTGCTTCAGTTATAATAAAGCTATGCCATAAAAATCCAAGCAGTCACTGACAAGGAGATAGGTTTGTATGAAGTCATGTAAAGGATTCTCAAAACATATTACTACATAAAATAATCAACTTGTAGGACTATGCAATTTCATTTTAATTACAAGAAAATAATTATGTGTACTTCACAAGAACAATTATGAGTACTCTGTAACACACACATACACCAATATGAATAGAAAAGGGTATAAAACCAATGACTAAGAATTCAGAATAATTTGACAGTACAATAAAAGATAGAAAACTTTTGTATCATTTGTTTTCCAATGAACAATCATTTTGACAATGTTTAGGGCCTTCTATTAAGGTAATAGTCAGCCGTACCAAAAGATGAAATAAAAAAATTGTGTTAAAAAAAGCAAATAATACAGAACACCATGGAAACACTTTCCCTAGCAAAATCAAGCTTAACTTCATAATCATGGTTAATGTGACAATGAGGGGGGTACCCAAAACAAAAATGGAATTATTCCCCCAAAAGCTATGTATTTAATTTTTTTTACAAAATACATTTGTCACCAGGCCTTGAGGAGGATGTTCCCAATTAGAGAAGGCAGTCCACAGGGAGGACATCATGGCTGGCCCCACTATGAGACATGAAACTCTCACTGACCCATAGTCTTACAGGGAACAACAACAGAGACACAGTGAGGGAATTGCATCTGATCTGATCCCGCCACACCCACACTGAGGCAAAAAACTAAAGGGGTGCAACAGAACAACAAGGAATGGAGCAGCGAGGTCCCCAGGAAATTCTGAAGGTGGACTTTGGGGCCAGGGCATGGTGCCCCAACAGACGGACTGAAAAACACTCCTAAAGGCTAACAGGCAATCCTTGAACTAACTACAAGCTTTTCTTTCTTGTTATATTTTGTTTTGTTTTTTTGTCATTGGTTTGTTGTTGTTGTTTTGTATATTGTTGCATGGTTTTGGCCTGTCTTGTTTTTGTGCATGTTATGATCTCCGCAGGTCTGTCTAAATAAGATAGGCTGGATGAACAATCTGGAGGAGAAAACAACGGGACCAACAGTTCAAGGGGAACATGGGAGAGGGGGAGGTGGGGGAAAAAGTAACAAACCCAGGGACAAGGGAACAAGTGATCCAAATCGGTGGTGAGGAGGGTGTGGGAGGCCTGGTAGGGCATGATCAAGGGTAATGTAACCAAGAGGAATTGCTGAAACCCTGATGGGGACTGAGCATGATGGTGGGACAGAAGAACAGTCAAAGCAAATAGAGGAAAGAGCTGACATGTACATATTCAAATATGTTTACATATGAAGATGGGGAAATAGATCTATGTGCATATATTTGTAAGTTTAGTATTAAGGTAGCAGAAGGATATTGGGCCTCCACTCAAGTACTCCCTCAATACAAGAATACTTTCTTCTATTAAATTGGCATTCTATGATGCTCACCTTCCCGACACAATCGCTGAAGACAAAGCGGCTGAATAAGCAAATATGGTAAAGAAAGCTGATGGTGCCCAGCTATCAAAAGATTAACATCTGCGGTCTTAAAAGGCTTGAAAGTAAACAAGCGGCCATCTGGTTCAGAAGCAACAAAGCCCACATGGAAGCACACCAGCCTGTGTGATCACAAAGTGTTGAAGGGATAAGGCATCAAAGAACAAAATAATCATATCACCATGTGCTCACCTCCGTGATAAGATGGCTGCAGACAAATGGGTGCATAGCAAATGTGGTGAAGAAAGCTGATGGTGCCTGGCTATCAAAAGATAGAGTGTCTGGGGTCTTAAAGGCTTGCAGGTAAACAAGCGGCCATCTAGCTGAGAAGCAACAAAGGCCACATGGAAGAAGCACACCAGCCTGTGTGATCACGAGGTGTCGAAGGGATCAGTTATCAGGCATCCTCGGAACAAAAAATCTTACCATAGTGAATGAGGGTGGGGAGTGCAGAGTGGAGACCCAAAGCCCATTTGTCAGCCACTGGACATCCCCATACAGAAGGGTCTCAGGGAGGAGATGAGCCAGTCAGGGTGTGATGTAGCAACAATGAAAAATACAACTTTCCTCTAGTTCCCAAATGCTTCCTCCCCCCCACTGTCATGATCTCAATTCTATCTTGCAAGTCTGGCTAGATCCGAGGATGTATACTGATACAGATAGGAACTGGAAACACAGGGAATCCCTTCAGGACCAGTGGTGTGAGTGGCGATACTGGGAGGGCATAGGAAGGGTGGGTTGCAAGGATTTACATGTGACCTCCTCCCTGGGAGACAGAAAACAGAACAGTGGGTGAAGGGAGATGTCGGACAGGGCAAGATATAACAAAATAATAATTTATAAATTATTAAGAGTTCACAAGGGAGTGGGGAGCAGGAAGGGAGGGGGAAAATGAGGACCTTATGCCAGGGGCTTAAGTGGAGAGCAAATGTCTTGAGAATGATGAGGGCAATGAATGTACAAATGTGCTTTACACAATTGATGTATCTATGGAATGTGATAAGAGTTGCATGAGCCCCTAATAAAATGATTAAAAAGAAAAAAACAAAATACATTTGTGAAATCTGCACTTCCATGGAAACATTTTTAAAAAATTTTTCTTCACCTGTTCTATGTCATCAAATTGCCATCCTTTCATGTCCTTCTTCATCCACAGAAACAAAAAAATACATCACATGGAGCAAGGTCAGGAGACTAAGGTATGTGCCATAAGAGAGGCATGCTGTTTTTTACCAAAAACTGTCACACTGAGATGGCAGTGTGAGCAGGTGCATTGTCGGAGCAGCAAAACTAATCCATCTGCCACAACTCAGGCCTTTCTTATCACGCACTGCTCTACTATCTTTTCAGAACCTCTAACTAGAAAGCTTGAATTAATAGTCTGACCTGGTGGAACAAACTTCAAATGTACTATGAGGTCAACATTTTCAGCTATTAGACATTTCTATCCATTTGAAAAGATGACAGACATCCAGAACAAGGTTTGTCATCAATCAACATTTCACCTTTTCTAAAACAAGAAAACCACTCATACACTTGAGTCTTCCCCATAGTGCAGGCCTTGTAAGCTGTGCTCAACAGCACAACAGTGTCTGCAGCATTTTTCCCAAGCAGGAACAAAATTTCACAACCATACACTGTACTCATAAATCAGCCACCACAAAAAACAAGGTTCAAGCAAAACTGCTTTCACTGAAAATTCACTGTGACCAGAGTGAACCATCTTAGCTGACACCACTGGGTCCACTAACTCAGAGTGAGTTGCTAGATGCTCGCCAAGCTTTTTCACGTTTTGGGGAGGAGGGAGTACCCCCTCATATTCTCTAAAATTATTTAATTTGATTACTAAGACATATTTAATTTGATCATTCAATACAGAAAGTCACCTCAATAAATGGTGCTTGAGATTACTGATATCCACATATAAATGAATGATTGGTCTCATACATCACCTCATATGCAAAAGTAAACTCAAATTGGCCAATGATCTACATATGAGGACTAAAATCTTAAGCTACCCCTTCAAAAAAAGAGATAAAACTTTAAGGTTCTAGGTAAACAAGCAGCCATCTAGCTGAGAATAAAGCCCACATGGAAGAAGCACACCAGCCTCTGTGATCATGAGGTGTTGAAGGGATCAGGTATCAGGCATCATTAGAACAAAAAATCAATTACTTGTGAATGAGGGGGAGTGCAGAGTGGGGACCTAAAGCCCATCTGTAGGTAACAGAACACCCCCTTACAGAAGGGTTGTGGGGAGACCAGTCAATCAGGGTACAGTGTAGCAACGATGAAACATACAACTTTCCTCTAGTTCCTAAATGCTTCCTCCCCACCCACTATCATGATCCCAATTCTACCTTACAAATCTAGCTAGACCAGAGCATGTACACTGATACAGATAGGAACTAGAAACACAGGGAAACCAGAACAGATGATCTCTTCAGGACCAGTGCTGAGAGTGGTGTTACCGAGAGGGTGGAGGGGGGGTGGGGTAGAAAGGAGAATGAATGTACAATGTGCATGACACATAGATGTATGTATAGATTGTGATAAGAGTTGTATAAGTCCCCAATAAAATTATTTTTAAAAAACCCTTTATGGTTTTAATTTTGACATTTTATATAAGACATCAAGAGCAGAAATAGGAAAAGAAGAAAATAGATAAACTATACTTCATTAAAACAAACTTTTTTGAGTGTTTATGGTGGGGCAGCTTGCTTTTTTTAATTAATCATTTTATTGGGGGGCTCTTACAAATCTTCTAACAATCCATAATTCAATTGTATTACACACACTTGTACATAAATTGCCATCATCATTTCCAAAACATTTTCTTTCCACTTGAGCCCTTGGTATCAGTTCCTCGTTTTTCCCATCCTCCCACCCTCCTGAATCCTTGATCAAGTATATATTATTATTGTTACTTCGTATCTTACACCATCCTTTGTCTCTCTTCACCCACATTTCTATTATTCATCCCCCTGGGGGGGGGGGCTGTTATATTTCCAACCTTGCATCAGTTCCCCCTTTTTACCCCTTCCCATCCCTACCTTCCCCCTACCTTCATGCTATCAGTATCGCTACATCCACTACTCTTTCTAGGAGTTTATCTGTCCTAGATTCCATGTGTCGGGAGCTCTTAGCGGTAACAAAGTGTAAACTCTGGCCTAGCCAGCTTTTTAAGGTAGAATTGGGTCATGATAGTGGGGGGAGGGAAGCATTCATGAACTAGAGGAACGTTGTTTCCTTGGTGCTATAATGCACCCTGGCTGGCTCTTCCCTTCCTTGTGAGCCTTCTGAAAGGGGATTTCCAATTGTCTATAGATGGGCTTTTGAGTCCCTACTCCACCCCACACCCCTTGGATCTTTTGATACCTGATATGTGATCCCGTCAACACCTCATGAAAATAGAAACTTTTTATACAAAGTACTTTCTCAACAAAATGAAGAAACAATTTACAGAATGTGATAAAATTGATATCAGACTATCAAATATCTGAAAATATCCAGAATATATAAAGAACTTCTATAACCTAATAATAGAGAGAAAAAAAATCCAATCCCAACATGGGCCGAAGACTCAAATACTCATTCTTCCACCAAACAAGATGTAGACACAAATGTACGTTCATAGCATCACAACATAAATGTCTGTGGTTCCATACGGTTTTTCTGTTTTGGTGTGACTTTGAATGGAAAAACTGCTCTCCTTGTTATTACTGCCCCCTAGTGGTTTTAAAGTTCCCAAGTCCAGCCTCTTGTAGCATGGGACCACATATGGGATAGCCGCAGGTGAAGAAGAGGGCTGGTTCTGGGCAAGGGTTCTTAGGCAGCAGTGTTGGGAGCTGGCTGTTAGCAAAAAAATGGAAGCTAGTATGTTGGCAGAATGTGGAGAAACTGGAACGCTTACACATTACTGGCAAGCAAAGCTCTGGACCAGTTTGAAACAGTTCAGTATGGCTGACAGAAACGAGGCTTCCAGTATATGTAAAAGCAGTCAACTGCCTTTCCTGTTTCCCATTTCTGACTCAGGTCAAAAGCTCATGGACATGTGATTTTGTTGCTGTGCAATGTGTACACCATGACAAGGCCAACTTGAAGCCCTGCTAAGAATGCATAATGTGAAAAATAGTTGGACAATTCCTCCAATATGAACCACCCAGATATATGCCTAAGAGACCTGAAAGAAGAGTTGCTCATTGCAGCATTATTCTCAACAGCTGGCATCTACAAAGAACCCAGGATGACTGGATCGATAAGTGTGGTACACACAGTGGGCCATTACTCAGTATCAGCCATTAAGAGGTCCGAATTAATGAGGTCCGAATACATGCTATGATATGGGTGACCTTTAAAAACAGATGTTGCATAAAATAAGTCAGACACAGAAGGATAAATACAATAGGATCCAACTTGCTCGGAATCCTTCTGCTGTCATAAATCTTTGTCATAAATACAACTCTATGCTGAGTCCTAGGACTCTTCCAATGAATCACTGAACTTGGGTGGTCTTGGGCATCCCCAACACAAGCTCTCATAGTCCTAGGTTTACATCTTGCTGCTACTAACACTGTGAGACCTTAGGAAAAAGTGACTAAGGACCTCTATTCGAGATCTGTTTCTATGTGAGTAAAAAATTGGAAAAGGAGCCCAGCTAGCATGGAAGGTTCCTTGAAGTTCCAAATCATGTGCTTAAACTAACTATTGTTTTCATAGAGTTCAAATGGTAAGAAAATATAACTTTAAAAACAGAAATGGCTAGATATAAGCAATTTTATACAGCAACCTTCAAAAATACCCTGAACGCAAACAACATAATCTAGTACAACCCGAAGTATACAGTTCCATTTTTCCAAACATTAGAATTTTGTACCAGATTTTTTAACAGAAGAAATATAAATAATCAAACATGAAAAAATTAAACTCCAAAATTCTGATGCTTTTAGCAACTACAAGTATGCTCCTGATTTTGGAATATGCATTGCCAGAATGTTCCTTGATGCAACAGGATGGTGAGACTCTGTCTCCTGCACTCTGGACATGTTATCAAGAAGGACCAGTCCCAGAAGAGAACACCATTCTTGAGAAAGCAGGCAGTCAGTGGAAAAGAGGAAGGCTGAATGAGCTGGATTAACATGGCAACTGCGACAAAGGGCTCCAACACAGCAATGACTGGGAACGATCAAGATTGGGCAGCGTTTCGTGCTATTGGACAAAGAGTTGCTATGAATCAGAACCAATTCAAAGGCATCAACAACCATGTGCTACAAAGATGACAATGACCTAGCCATGTAAATTATAAAATATTTAAAGGAGCTGCTACTTTGGACTAGGTAATGATTTTGGCGTAAAAACAATTGTCTCTAGTGGACTCTTACAGACGTAAGAGATATTACAAACATGAGAGAACATCAAAAAGTTTGTGGAAACAACATATTTTTTCCCACAAACTTTTTGAAGTCCCCAGTATGTTACTACTAACTAAAATAGCACAACTTCTTGTAACATAAATACCTTTTACTTTTTTCCGTGATTTGGAAGATTTCTCTTTTGAATTCTGATTTTTAACTGATTTTTGTTTTCTTTTCTCTTCTTCAGCAAGAACTTTCTGAAGCAAATGAGCAAAAAAATCGAAGTCAAAAGGACGCTTTTCCTCTGTTTAAGAAAAAAAGGGAAAGAACTTTCAAGTTTTGGTTTTTTAAAGCATCATAGGATCAAAAGCAAATGAGTGTGCCTATCATAAGAAATTTATAAAAGCAACTCCATCCACCATAATATAGCTACAGACAGACATCACTCAGAAATAAAAGTAACGACTGAGACACACAATAGTGGATGAATATTAAAAACACACTGAGTGAAAGAAATCAAACACAGTGTACAAGTGTTTGATTCCATGAATTATAATCTCAAACTAAATTAACATATGGAATTTCAAATAAAATAATAGGTGCTTTAGAACAGAACAGCTGTGGATATTATAAAAAGGGCATTCTGAAGTGTAGTAAGTGCCCTACATCTTGTTTTGGGTAGTGGTTATATGGCTTTACTCATTGTTAAACTCATCCAACTGCATATTTATTAAAAATAAATTTTAAATTAGGGAAATAAATGTCTAAGAGGTCTTCAAAAAGCCTTTAACACAGCCATCTTACTCCGAACTCCACTATTGCAAATGCTGGCAGAGGAAAAGAAATGAATCGTGATGGCGGTCATCACGCTCATTACATCCTGTCAGCAGCACTCTACTCAAGCACTAACAGCTCAGGAATGCGTCCACTACAGGAGTCAACCCCGTAGCCAAACGCTCACTGAATCTAAAAACACAGTGCATGTAGAAAACTGTGCTATGCACACATCAGCTTGTAACTGGTTAGTTAGGTCACACAACAGTTTCAACAACAAAATAAAAAAGAGGCATATACCAAAACATAAACAAGTTCATTTTATACAGCCAACTCTAAATTTGGAGTTCCTAAGGCCTTGTTTATGTGAGACCAGCCCTTATCTGTTCAGACCCTCTACATTACAGTTCAAACTAAAAATAGTCCAGAAAGAATCTCTGCACGGATCTCAGAATTCAACATGTCAGTTTCTACAATATTCAACATGTAAGCAATGTGCAGTTTATTTTGTTAATTCTCTATTATAAACCAACAAAATCATTGAGTTTTAAATATTTATTAAAGTTCCTTTTAAAAATTATTCAGACCCCAAACAATGCTTACAGATCTATGGATTTGTTCTGATTATGTAGTAAATACAATTTTTTTTTAAGTTTCAAAACCAATAAAATGAAGAGGACTGAGATAACAATACGGCAGTTTTTCCAGGAACTATTCCTAGAAGCTATTAAAACAGTGAGTATGATAAGGTCCGCTCATCTTACTTTAATGTCTACTCACAAATAAGTGCACATGTGACACAACCTGAAGTCTCAACAAACTAGGATTGTTTTCTAAGATTCACACTATGGCAAATGTATAGTGGACGCTCATAGAGAACTTTTTGATAACTTTGATAAGTTAATGTTGACTCCTAGTGAGCCTACAGACAAAGTAGACCTGTCCCAGCGGGAGTCCATAGTTTCAGTCTTTAGGGAAGCTGACTGTCCACAGCTATAATCTTGCTGGAGGCAGACTGCCCATCTTCCTCCAGTGTAGAAACTAGTAGGCTCAAACTGTGGCAAGCGCTTAGCCACCATGACACTAGGGCTCCTTTTGATAATTATAGGTCCATAAAAAAATAAATATCTTCCAGACAAACAATATAGGAATTAGGTACTGTAAACACAATACATTTAATGTTTTGAGGACATGAGCAAGAAGCTGAATTGTGTATGTCATTCCTTGACTGAAATCTAAATTCAAGTGCTACCCTCAAAAGAACGGCAGGAAAAGTAGTATCTTTAGTTCTAGGCTCTGAAGACTCTGAATTCTGAACTGGTTTTTGCTATTTTAACTACTCTTTGATCTGTGGCAACTACCAGACTCCTGCTGCAAAACAGAAAAACTTCCAGTCTTCCTATGCCAGCATAGGGACTAAACAACTGTAAAACACACTGACGCCAAATATCAAAGATGAGTCTTGTTTAGGATTTCCAAATGGTACTCTGTAAAAGACAACCTAATACTTACGAAATGCTTTGTCTATTCTCCATCCATTTGTTTTTTCTTCACGTTTAAATTTATTCTGTTAAAAAAAAAAAGACGATAGCAATTTTTCCCCCTCACAATAACGGAAAATACTTTTAAGACATCAAGTATTAAAATAAATCTCTAAGAATTATACGTAATTTTCAACTAAACAATATGTCTAACAATAAGTACTTTAAGCCTTTAAAAAGTATGGATGAAAGAAAAATAAAGCAAGCTAGCATGAAGAAGAAAATCTAGAATCAATAAAGTTAATAAGTGTTATTTTTGTAAAAACTAATATCATGTGAAATTTCTTTTTCTTTTTAATCATTTTATTAGGGGCTGATACAACTCTTATCCCAATCCATACATAGATCAATTGTGTAAAGCACATTTGTTCATTCTTTGTCCTCATCATTCTCGAAACATTTGCTCTCCACTTAAGCCCCTGGCAATTTATTTTTCATTATTGTTCTGATGTGTTTTTACTGACAGCTGAGACTTTAGGAAGCAACACAGTAAGTGAAGTTTATCTTAGCAACCTTCTGCATATTGGAAAGGCTATTTCTTCATACTTGTGGAGCCACCCAAAATCCCTGTCCTCAGCTCCACTCCAGACTAATCCATTAATATGCAGATAATTACAGTTCAGAGTTTAACCTATGTTAAGAAATTAATTAGTCTAAGGACCTAAGTGTATGCCTGAAAATAATATAATTGGTCATATACTTCATAGGACAGAGATCAGTCTATCTCTCCTACATAACAAATGATCTACAAACTTATATTAAAAAGATACCAAATTTTTATTGCATAAAAAGTACACTGAGAGAAAATCCCACCAAAGAAATGAACTGTTTCAGAGCCCTCTTGCTCTCTTCAAAACTAACTGCCCATTCACCCAACTTTAAAAGAAATAACTTTCACCTTTCTGTACTATTTGACCATTCAAGTACGGTATATACTCGAGTACAAGCTAACCCTGGGCATCAAATTTTACCATAAAAAAATGTGCTGAAAAACTCAGCATACAGTCAGGGTGCAATATAGCAATGAGAAACTCACAACTTTCCTCTAGTTCTTTAATGCTTCCTCCCCCCACTATCATGATCCCAATTCTACGTTACAAATCTGGCTAGACCAGAGGATGCACACTGGTACAGATAAGAACTGTAAACACAGGGAATCCAGGGCAGATAAACCCCTCAGGACCAATAATGAGAGTAGTGCTACCAGGAGGGGAAGGAGAAAGTGGGGGGCAGACAACAGAAAAGTGGATGAAGGGAGATGTCGGACAGTGTAAGACATAACAAAATAATAATAATTTATAAATTATCAAGGGTTCATGAGAGAGGGGAGGCGGGGAGGAAGGTGAAAAAATGAGGCGAAAAATGAGGGAGGCGAAAAAAAAGGGCTCAAGTAGAAAGCAAATATTTTTTGAGAATGATGATGGAAACAAATGTACAGATGTGCTTGACACAATGGATGGATGGATGGATGATGATAAGTCCCTAATAAAATGATTTAAAAAGAAAAACTTGGCTTATATACGAGTATACACAATATGTAGCCTTACCCGCTACAGTTGAGACTTGCCCATATTTAGAATTATGTGACTGTAACAGCCTTTTATCTATAGGAACTCCACTTTTTTTTTTAAAAAAAGAGTATTCTTTATAAAACTTATTAGTACAAAAGTTTTCAAGGGTGAACATTTTTCCTCCTTAGAAGGTTTTATCCATGACCTTCAAGTCAACGGTCACTTATAGTGACTCTCTGTCTATATCAAGTGACTCTGGATCGAAGCTGCCAATCCCTACAAGACCACATGGTTTCCTCTTTGTCCTGTAGAGCGGCTGGTATTTGCTTATCTAACAGCACCACCAGGGCTCCTTTAAAAGATTATGGTATTCTTTAGACATTCCAAAAGGTATCAAGAATTACGAATTGGAAAATAATTCTTAAGTATTGAAAAGTTTCTTCAAGCATGTATTATGTCATTGCCATCAATCCTTAACTATAAGTTATTTACAATTCGTACTAGAACCCCAGATGAAAAAGACTGCCCTCTAGGATGTATTCCTTATCTCTAAATGGTTCCCTTCCTAGTGGTTCTGGGAGTTAAGCAGATCTTTCATTTCATCTGTGCTAGAAGACTATCACCTACCAGTATTCTGTGTCTGTGGTAGCTTCTTTTTGCTCTCCTCCATACAGCAGTTTCTCTCATGTCTAGCATTCTGGGCATGCACAACCCCGACTTAGGTCAAGATCACATGGAGGATTTCCATCAAGTTTATGAGGCCCCATCCACATAACTCCCTTCTTTCCAGAACCCTGCTGCTAAAGACTGCCTGCTTCCCCAGCTCAGGGGCGGCACTCTGCTTGGCCTTTAGCGCCTTTTCCTTGATTAGGAATGATCCAAGCCTTTTTAACTCTGGGGCTTTGCACATTTCATAATACTTTGTCTTCTCAAGCCACCCTTTGAAATCTTCTGTTCAGCAATTATGCTACCTTTTAGCTATTCTATGTCCAAGAGCAAGAATAACAAAAACAAGTTAAAAAGTAGAGACTGGAAGCAAAGATAAGAAAAATAATAGTAACATTAGGACCTGGATCTCTTTCCAAACAACAAATGTGTTACTTTACCTTAATTTCTATCCTTGCTCTGTGAGGAAAAAGCTGTCCAATCATAGAAAAGTCAGTTCCCACCATGCTGATAGCTAAAAAGAACATATCTGTTTCTGCAAAAATAAAAGTCTCAGAATGACTGAAAAAATAAACCACAATATGTCAGAGGGGAAAAAAATCTTTCATACATATTTACTCAGAATTAAAAACAAAGAATAGTACTTAACATTTTTGCATTAAAGTCCAGTAAATCTTCCATCATAAAATATCTAAAACCATTTTTTAAAACTTTTAAAGGAAAGCATGTAAGAAATTTGCTCATACCAAAGTAGTTGGAATATTAAAAAATACAGACACTCTGCCTATATGATCCCGTTTAAAATGCCCTAGAGAATACTGGCAACTACAGCCAGTAAACCACTGTGCTACATAATCAACTATGTTGTGCTCAGTGATAGGTGAAAGAAAACATATTTTAAAAAGATGCACACGTTACTTCAGGAAAATGGCATTAGGAAGAAGTACACAATCTTTTCATTAGATATGTTTCTGTCCTGTTTATAATTTTTCTAAAACAAACAGTACTGTTTTTATAATAAAAAGTACATAGGCAACAGCATACAATAGGTATTGCTATACTTTTAGGCAAATAATGTACATTTTTATGATTTATTTGGCTTTCTGCAAACTGTGCAACCCCTTACACATTACTTCCCTAAACACATTATGTGAACATTGTTTACATGGCCTCTGTATGTGTAAAAATACAGCATATAATTTTAAACAATGTAACATTTATCAACAAGGTTTTGTTATCTTATGAACAGTAGAAACTTTGTGTCATTACAGCGGTGTTTGCTGTATAAGAATACGACATACAGGAAAAGTCCCACAAAACGATTAGAAAGCTAGCTGCTGAAGAAATGCTACAATAAAGCCGGGACAAAATTCCATGTCCAGGAAGCGGGGAGGGAAGGAGTGACAAAAAAATCAGTTTAAATTTTGAAAGAAAAAATCATCTTCAAGTGAAGGCTTTTTGCTGAAAAAGTAAATATTTCAGATCAGACCATTCGACTACTTTCTCCCCCCTCAATCCATCAGAAAACTGAGAGCATTCTTTGTTCACCAGATATAAGTAGTTGGAAAGCAGATATAGTGAATGAAAAAACTTGGGCAAGCCCATGTTTTGTTTTCTTCATGGTAATACGGTACATTTCTTGTTTTTAAAGATTCTGATGTAAACTAGTATGTTTTGGATGTACTAGGATGTAAACCACCCTCCTCTACATAAAACAATGGTTACCTTAAGCCTTAATATATTTATTAAACTATTTTGTAGACTAAAATTACTAAGAAAAAAATAACATTCTAATTTGCAATTTACTTACTAGAAGAGACTTTAATTCGGAAACAAAAAAATATTAACAATTCACATCACTTGCAATAATCAAATTACACAATTTAAAATGAAAACAGGTTACCTTTATTTGACCATGGTTTGGAGTAATAGTTTTTCCTGAAGCTGGAATATGTAGTTGTAGAACCACGTTCAAATATGGGGTCATTTTCCTCAACAACACAGGGACCTTTTGTCCTTAACACTTCTACAGTTAAACTGAAAAACATTTTCAACAGATCCACAATTAAAACGAGGAAACACCCAATAAATAAGATTTAAATAGCTATATTTTGAAGTTAACAATGGTAATCATTTCAAAAATACACATTATTTCAAGTATCTGTGAATATTCATTAAAATGTAACTCCCCAGTGATTACAATGGCACCTTATTTTTTTTATTCCTAAGAATATAAAATATACAAAATATCTTTAGACTACATAAGATTTTTGGTTGACCATCAGGCAATGTCACGAAGATTTTGTTTCAAACTTTGCTGTTCACGTAGTGGAAAATTCCAAGCTTGGAGTCGTCGGTCAACTGAGATATCACAGTATATATACTTGGGAAATGCATCCAAATGTCACAAAGCTTAACTAATTTGAGGGATGTAATGTTATAGCTTAGAAATTAAACAAGGTGAACTAAACCTCACCATAGCAAAACTCATAAAACCTTTCATCCTATGTGCATAAGGTTTCAGTGCACACCAGAATACAGGACTAATGACATGCAAAGTTGAACGTTAACTTAAAGACTAAGAGTCCATCCTAGACAGTGATCCTCAGCAGAGGACAGCATGTGATTAGCTGAGCAGCTCAGTTCATTTGCCAATACAGTTAGGAAAACAACGATGCCAGGTTAAGCCTGCATTAACGCCTTCACACACAAAACACAGCATTATAGAAATTGCTAAAAATGTTAAGCAAAGCTAGCCTATCTTTCCACTTACGATATCCATTATCCAAGTATAAATATCAGGGTCAAAGTAATAATGACAGATATAGAAACCTCATTGAACAAAGCCTTTTTATTTTCATGAAACCATCCTCTTTCCAGCCCCACCCTCCCCCTTTTTAAGTTACCTTTCTTCATCCAAAATAATAGAACCGTCTTCTGCCACTTTCACTCGAGGAACCAGCAGCGGTCCATCATCAGTCTCCTCTTCCAAGCCATCACTTTCTTCAGCATCAGGAGCACTCTTACTTTCTTGGCTACCAAAAAGAACAAGATTAACACACATCGCCCTCAGACATTTTTTCTAAACAATTTGAACTTCTAAAACAAAATATTACAAATTCAACCCTCTAGCTATTTCCAACCTTCCATATAATTAATTGAAAACACGTGTTGCCAAACACATGGCTAGTATTTCCTCAGATTTAATCTAATAGCAGTCCATAAGATGCATTAACTCTCTTTCAAAATAGAGAAATGAATGCTCATCTTTTCCATCTCAAATAGCAAAAGTAAACCATCAGTTATTATGGAATTAACAATAACATGCCTATTGTTCTATAGCATTATTTTCCAGATCACTGTACTTACTCTCCACAACAACCCTTTAGGGGTAATATTTTCATACATTTGAGACTTCCAGAAACTGAACTCAAGCCAATGAGTGGATTCAAACTCATAGCAACCCTACAGGACAAAACAGAACTGCCCCTGTGGGATTCTGAGACTGTTAACCTTTACAGGAGTAAAAAGTCTCATATCTCTTCCAAAGAGCATCTGGTGACTTCAAACAGCTGACCTTATGGTTAGCAGCCCCACTATGCCAGCAGAACTCCTATTTGAGACATAAAGAAGATAAAGACATTTTGCTCTAAGTAATGTAACAGAAGGCAAACACAGGTTCCCAAATAATAATTCCAAATCCCATATACTTCCCATTCTATGATACTGACTCCTTAAGCCAACTTCGTATTATAGCAAAGATAACATATAGAAGGAGCCCTGTTGGCTTAAAGGAGAAGTCGAAACCCATCAGCTGCTTACCCAGAAAGAGATAAGGCTTTCTGCTCCAGTAAAGATTTGCAGCCTCACAAACCCTGAACAGTAGGTTCTACTACGGCCCACAAGTAACTATACTCAGAATTGACTCAATGAGTATAACATACAAACTTATAAAATAGTACCCAGTTTTAAATTGTACTTTCAAACACTTGATCTTAGGCAAATTGGCCAATGCTATTGAATCAAAACCTTGAAGTGAAAACCAGAAAACTCTCAAATGTTTCTATTACTTTTCACAATCCCATGCCTTGAGTTACAAGGTTACAATAATTTCCTAATGGGCTTCCTGGAGGAAACTTAATATATGACAGAGAAAGGTAAAATGGAACTTTAAAAAAATAGACACAATATATATGATGTATCTGTATGTATGATATATATAAAAAACAAGAGGAGGGAGGGCTTTTTTTAAAAAAAAAGAAAAAGACTGACATAATTGCATGGATGTAACTAGACTAGAATTGGAATGAAGTGTAACATCTGTTGCCTCCAGGGAGAGGAACTAGTTAATAAGTTAAAGAATAAGTTAAAAGACATTTCTCAATATATTGTTTTGTTCCTTTAACTTGTATACCTACAAATTATCATTATATTTTTAAAGGCAAAAACTTGTAATTCTAAAAGCTTTAATTTAAAACATACTAGGCATTATTATATGTAATACATAAATATAGTGGGGTTTTTATACTGATTCAAACCAGGCAGGAAATTTAACTTGTCAGTGAGTCTAGTTTTTACACACCTACCAAATTTGACTGTAACAGAAAGAACCATGTGATTGTATTTCTTTTCATGTACCCATAGCAAAGTTTTTTCTTTTAAAGCATGAGATGCTTACTCTCTTGTCTGAACAGGTGTTGATGCTTTTTCAGTTTTCTTTTCTTGCTCAAGTGAAGAACTATCAAACACAAATAAGAAAATAATTTTAAATAAACTCCTAATTAGTATCTTATACATTCAATCAGTAGGCAAGAAGGCAATTATCTTCACTTCCATGCTGCTATCTTTGTTTTTTGGTTTTCATATGCTCTAACACTTCTATTAAAGATGAACTGGTCCAATGATGAATTTTTCGGTCAAAAATTTTCCTCATCTAGTACAAATAATTTCTAAGACTCTGAGTAGGAAATGTTCTAGCCCTCTACACCTCAACAAAGGAATCTTCTAGTCCCAAAGCATGAAGCAACCTAGGTGGGGTGTCCCAAAGTCCTGAATGTCAAACACTCAAATCAAAGTTCCAGGCCATTCCTTCCTGGTGAATCTGCGAAAAGCCTATCCTGATTAATATGCCATTATTCCCACCTCCCCTTGCTAAGCCATTAACAACACAACCATGAGCCAAATTAGATTCATTATAAACCCCCTGCTCCTCAGACTAACTTGGATTAAAGATGCTTTCTTAAGAGAATTGATAATAATACTACGATTGCAATTAGGAACTCACATTGCCCCTTTAGGTCCAATAACAGCATAGAAGACAGAAACTGCACTCTTAGGAGCAGTTGCTTAATTGAACTTACTATATTCTGGTAGTCAATATGACAGAGAAAATGTATTTTTAATCACAGAGCTAAAGGACATCATGTATCACACAAAGAACGGAGATACTTGAAGAATAACTAATTTTGCTATAAATTCTATTTAAAAGGACACAAATGTTATAAATTGTGTCAAAATGCTTTGAGGAGACAAAAACAATACTCCCAACATGTTATTTAAATCACACTTCATACCAACTTAAAAAAAACTCTACTTACGTCATTGGATTGTTATTTGGTAGATAATATATGAAGTCTCTCATAGTCATTTTTGAACGATCTGGTGGCCTCTCACTTTCAGCTACAGCATATTTATTTTTCCATTGCTTCTACATGCACAAAACACAGAGATGCATTACTTTGAGCACAGAATGTCAAATGCGCCGTGTTCAAAAGCAGCCTATTGTTATATTCCGTGCAGTGCCTTAGTGGTAGCCCGACTCCAATTATACCGCATTTTAGAGGAAATCATGTGAACTGAATCTTAGAAGTTACAGCACTGTTTTCTTAGAAGTTACAGCATTTTAAGGAATTTTAAAAACCTAAGAAATTTGGAACTAATACTGGATAAAGCTCAACATATAAAATCATACTATAGTCTGCTGAGAATTTACAAATATATAGCTTTTCCTTATGCTACACTAAATTAAAATAGCATATTTTATAAAATTGCTAACCAATGCTTATTTTTAATTTCCCTAAATATAATTGGGAAGTTTCTAGAAAACAAAGCTCTTTTTAGATGCTGAGATGTTAGAACATACCCAAAAAACCAAACCCAGTGCTGTCAACTCAATTCCAACTCATATAGATCCCATAGGAATGAAGTACAATTGTCCCTTTAAATCTGCGTGGAAGCTGTGAATGTTCTCCAAAGCAGACTGCCTCACCTTCCTCCTGCAGAATACTGCAGGGCTTAAACGGCCAATCTTTTGATTTATAGCCAATGCTTAACCAACTGCACAACCAAGACTTGTATTTGAGCACTTTTATTCATTTCCTTCAAGTCAGTACCCACTCATCGTAATCCTATGTAGAGTTTCAAAGGCTTTGTAAATCTTTACTGAGCACCTGATGGGTTTGAACCACTGATCTTGAGGTTTAACAATCCAATGTTTACCTGACAGCAATACTAATCCAGTATCTTTCATTATGTTCAACACTAAACAAAGAATGTCTCTGAGCTTGTTTCTTCCTGTATAAAAGAGTTATCTACTTCACAATTAAGAAAATTAAATTATCAATAGAAAAAAGCAACATAGATTCTTCCTCTTTAATAGAAAATAAAAAGATGTAACAACTAGCGATTGTTGGGCACTTACAATTTGCTAAGCATTAGTCAAAATTTAAGGAGCACAATGGTGACGTTGTCAGCTGCTAACAGAAAAAAATCAGTGGTTCAAATCCACCAGGCACCCTCCTGCAGAAGAAGTGGCAGTATGCTTCTGTAACGATTAAGCTCAGACACCTTCTGAGCCATTCTACTTCTATAGGGTTGCTACAAGTCTCTATGGGTTCGGTTTTTTTGGTTTGTTTAGTCTAAATTTAATCTTCACAACCACACAATGAGATATACTATTACCAGTTTTCTACAGATAAGAAAGTAGTCAAATGGAGGTTAATTAAATTGCCCAAGATGGCCTAGCTGCTAAGGGTGAAACCAAGAAGAAAACCTTAAGTATCTAACTCCAGAGGCTGAATACTGTACTACTAATACACTGCTCTTCTGGAAAAAGAACAAATCTCCTCTATAATCTTCACGATTAGGACATAGACTATACTACATGCACATTCAAAATCTCCTCGCTTAAAATGCTCTATACTGCCAACTTGGATAGTTATTTCCCATTCATTTTGCAAAAGTGTATTTGTCATAATTCAAATAAATATACCATGTCATTTAGGAAAGCTTATTTTGAAAAATCATACTGAATATTTTATAAGCATAAGTTGTGTATATGTGTAGTAAATGTGTATTTGTTTCTTAAGCAAAAAGCAAGGAAATAAATTCATTAATAAGACGTGAAAAAATATTCATGGTATTTATGAATTATTCTACTAACAAAAATATTATAAGGGCAATCAATCTAAATGCCCACCAATGGAAAAAGTGGATAAACAAAACACAGTATAACACACAATGGAACACTACGCAACATAAAAGAACACCAATGGAAACGCAAAACACCTCAGAACATGGATGAACCTGCATGACATCGTGTTCAGTGAAGTAAGTCAACCACAAAAGAAAGTTATGAGAGCACTATTATAAAGACCAGTGTAAGGAGAATTAAGACCACACTCATGAATCTATGTTTGTAAAAGGAGAGTTTGACATATACTGCAGATATAAACATAAATATAGTAGCGAATACAGGGGCAGTTATGAAAACACAAACACATTGAGGGAATGAGTCATTGGACATGAGGGCTCAAGGACCCTAGTTTTAGTGGGACACTAAGCAAGGTCAACTGGCATAGCATAAGCCACAAAACGACGTTTCTACATTCTAGTGTCTAGCTAGCCTGGCTCAAATTCAATGTCACCGAGTTCATGCTGAAGAAAGCAGCTTTCTACTCCCATAAAGAGTTACAGTCTGGGAAACCCTTGGGGCAGTTCTACCTTGTCTTATTGGGTCACTATGGGAATAGCTGCCCACTGGGGTCTTAAAAACACGTAAGCTGTCGCTTTTATTTATTTTTATTTTTTCAGGGCTAGTTGATTCAGCAGGTGAGTTGTTACACACTCCTTAGGGGACTCTGACTTCCATGGCCACTGTCCTGCTGTCTCTATCAACCAACACCTTTCCTGGGGTCTGATGAGCGGCGGCATTGGGCGCCTTAACCCGGCATTCGATTTATCCCGCAGCGCCAGTTATGCTTCCCAAAAATGGCCCACGAGGCGCTCGCATTCCACGCCCGGCTCCACGCCAGCGAGCCGGGCTTCTTTCCCATTTAAGTTTGAGAACAGGTTAAGATCGTTTCGGCCCCAAGACCTCTAATCATTCGCTGTACCGGATAAAGCTGCGTGGGAAACTTCGGAGGGAACCAGCTACTAGATGGTTCGGTTAGTCTTTCGCCCTATACCCAGGTCGGACAACCGATTTGCACGTCAGGACCGCTATGGCCCTCCACCAGTTTCCTCTGGCTTCGCCCTGCCCAGGCATTGTTCACCACTTGTCGGTCCTAACGCGCGCGCTCATGCCCCACCTCCCCGACGAGGCGCACTGGAGAGGCCTTGGGATCCCACCTCCGCCCGCCTGGCGAATGAGGCCGGCCTTCACCTTCATTGCGCAGCAGACGCTTTCTTGCAAGCCCCTGACTCACACAAGCTATTGCTTGTTTGTTTATTTGTTGTTGTTGCCACTGTCATCACAGTGTTTTTATGTGTCACTTTGTTTGGTGCTGTCCAGGCCATCCGCAATTTTATGTGCATATTATCTTCTCTGCAGGTCTATCTAGATAAGATAGGCTGGATGTAGAGAAGAAAGCAACTGGACCGATGGTTCCGGGGAGTCATGGGAAAGTGGGAGGTGGAGGGAGGGAAGAGGTGTTAACCCACCCAGGGACAAGGGAACAAGGAGGGATTCAAAACCAGTGGCAAGGAGGGGGTGGGAGGACTGGCAGGGAGTGATCAAGGGCAATGTAACCAAGAGGGATTACAGAAACCTAAATGAAGGCTGAGCATGGTAGTGGGACAAGAGGAAAGCAAAAGGGAATAGAGGAAAGAGCTAGGAGGCAAAGGTCATACAGAAGCCTCAATACAGGCATGTACATATGTAAATATATTGATATATGATGGTGGGGGAAACAGATCTATGTGCATATATTTATAGGTTTAGTAGTAGGGTAGCAGATGGACATTGGGCCTCCACTCACGTATTCCCTCAATACAAGAACACTTTGCTCGACTAAACGGACATTCCATGACAACCACCTTCCAGATACTATTGCTGCAGACAAACGTGTGCATAAGCAAATGTGGTGAAGAAAGCTGATGGTGCCCAGTTATCAAAAGATATAGTGTTTGGGGTCTTAAAGGCTTGAAGGTAAACAAACAGCCTTCTAGCTGAGAAGCAACAAAGCCCACAGGGAAGAAGCACACCAGCCTGTGTGATCACAATGTGTTGAAGGGATCAGGTAGCAGGCACCAAAGAACAAAAATCATTATATGCCCACCTTCCTCATATAAACGCTGAAGACAAATGTATGCATACGTAAGTGTGGTGAAGAAGGTTCATGGTGCCTGGCTATCAAGAGATATAGCATCTGGGGTCTTAAAAGCTTGAAGGTAAACAAGCGGACATCTAGCCCAGAAGCAACAAAGCCCACATGGAAGAAGCATTCCAACCTGTGTGATCAAAAGGCGTCAAAGGGACCAGATATCAAGCACCAAAGAACAAAAAAATCATTGTGAATTAGGAGTGCGAGATGGGGACCCAATGCCCATCTGTAGACAAATGGACATCCCTTACAGAGGGGTAGTGGGGATGAGACGAGTCAATCAGTGTGCAGTGTAACATCAATGAAACACATAACTTTCCTCTAGTTCTTAAATGTTTTCTCTTCCCCCCTCCACTATCATGATCCCAATTCTACCTTAGAAACCTGGTTAGACCAGAGGATGTACAGTGGTGCAGATAGGAACTGGAGACACAGGGAATCCAGGACAGATGAACCCCTCAAGACCAGTGGTGAGAGTGGTGATACTGGGAGGGTGGAGGGAAGGGGGGGTTCAAAGGAGGAACCGATTATAAGGATCTACATATAACCTCCTCCCTGGGGGATGGACAACAGAAAAGTGGGTGAATGGAGATGTCGGGCAGTGCTAAGATATGATAAAATAATAATTTATGAATTATCAAGGATTCCTGAGGGAGGGGGAGCGAGGAGGGAAGGGAAAAAAATGAAGAGCTGATTCCAAGAGCCCAAGAGGAAAGCAAATGTTTTGAGAATGATGAGGGTAACGAAGGTACAAGTGTGCTTTACACAATTAACGTATGTATGGATTGGGATAAGAGTTGTATGAGCCCCCAATAAAATGATTTTTAAAAAAACATAAGCTGTCATATGAAGTGCAAGCATTAGTCTTTCCCCATGGAATGCACAGAATGAAGAAAATCAAAGACACACTGAAATAATTAAGTCCAATGGAATCATGGAGCATGTAGACCCCAGCTACTCAATCCAGAGACTAGAAGAACTAGATGAAGCCCAGCTCGAAAAATGAGGACACTAAAAGGTCATGGATCATGTGGGAGGAAACTGTGGAAAATAACTCAAACTCATACGACTTATAGCTAAGGCTTACTGGTCAGATAGAGGCTGATGGGACCCCAGACTATGACCCTTTGTCCCCTCACTCCCGTGGCTCAATTTTCTGCCACCAACAAAGAGTTCTCTAAGGGAATAAAAACACTCAAGAGGCAGCACATCTTAGAATAACCAAACAGCTGAGACCAAAGACAGGCATTTGCCTAAGGACAACATTCATAAGGGTTAGGACAGGAGGAGGAATGTAAGCAGGAAACATGGTCACTGGGATAAGAACTGTTACATGTGGGGAAACAGCCAAAGGCATGAAACAAAACATGCAGGAATTGTTCAATGGAAAATTGTCAGTAAACCTTCATCCAATTCACAATAAAAAGCTTTGAATGTTTTTATTTTAAAAAAGTATTATGAGGAATGTTATTTATATCCCATATCAAAATGCAATAGACACAAATGTTTCCTCCAAATGATACATTACTAATATAAAAAACAGAAATCCAACAGGCATCAGTTATAATTCTAAGTTTTCTCCCTTACCTTCTCTTTTCTCAATTCTTCTTTTAACATTTCCCTCAGTTTCTGGGCTTTATAAATTCGGTATCTGTCAGAGCATGGCTGTTTCTCTTTTGCTGGAATCGAGGTTGGTTTTGGAGCTTCGTGACGAACAGCAATTAAGGGATGTGGTTCTGATGGAACACTGACAGGAGGTTTCTCCAGAGCAGAAGAACTTGATACTCGCTTTCTTCTCTGAGAAACGGTACAGGATTCTTCAACCTGGCTTTTACCATCAGTCTTTTCATCGCTGGAGAAATCAAGGGGGGGGGGGGGGAATAAAGCAATCTTGTTTTACAGATTCTATAGTTTTAAAACCCTGTCTAGTGAAAAAATGTCTTACTTGCTCAAAGTCAATGACTTGAGATTTAAATTGTGGCAGAGGTTGCAGTAAAAACTGATAGGTAAACTCGAGTGAAACTGCAAATCTTTTTCAGGCTGTAAGTCCCTAGGCACATATGAACACATAGTTTGGTGTGGGCTTCCCTTTAAAATAATAAAACTATGCTATAGAACAAAGCTAAATTTTCTTAATTTGAATTAGTAGATAACTGAGTTTTTTTAAATAAAATTTATAATTCATCTGCCATCCCTTGAACTAGTCTAAACTGCCATATTTAATTATCAACCTGAGATCACAAAATATGCAAAACTTCTGAAATACCTATATTTGAAAATATACACTGAACTACATTAACCAAACCAAATTTGTTTGAGGTAGAAATTATTTCTCTTCTGGTAAACATGATTGTATTAATACAAGACATTAGAATTAATTTTTCACTCAAAAAGAAAAGTTTGTTGTTGGTTAGGAAGCATCAAGTTGGTTCTGACTCATAGTGACCTTAAGCAGAAGATAACAAAATACTGCCCTATCCTGCGCCATCCTCACAATTGTTTCCATGCTTGAGGCCATTGTTACAGCCACTGTGTCAATCCAGCACCTTGAAGGCCTGACTCATCTTTGCTGACCTTCTCCAGGGACTGGCCTTTCTTAACAACATGTACAAAATATGTAAGACAAAGTCTCAACATCCTTGCATTCTTGCCTCCAAGGAGCACTCTGGCTGTACTTGTTCTAAAATAGACGGGTTTGTCCATGGTACTTTCTGTAGTTTTCTCCAGCACCACAATTCCAATGGCTCGATTCTTCTTCAGTCTTCTTTATCCAGTGTCCCATGAGGCAATTAAAAATACATGGCTTTCAGGGCACCTTAGTCCTCACAGCAACATCGTTGTTTTTCTTTTTTTTTCCTATTTATTTATTTATTTAACAGTTTATTGGGGCTCATACAATTCTTTTCACAGTTCATACATATACATACATCAATTGTATAAAGCGCATCTGTACAGTCTTTGCCCTAATCATTTTTTTCTCTTTTCTTCTTTTACATTTTATTAGGGACTCATACAAGTCTTACCACAATCCATACATATACATACATCAATTGTATAAAGCACATCCATACATTCCCTGCCCCAATCATTCTCAAGGCATTTGCTCTCCACTTAAGCCCTTTGCATCAGGTCCTCTTTTTTTTTTCCCCTCCCTCCCCATTTCCCCCTCCCTCATGTGCCCTTGGTAATTTATACATTGTTATTTTGTCATATCTTGCCCTATCCGGAGTCTCCCTTCACCCCTTCTCTGCTGTCCCTCTCCCAGGGAAGAGGTCACATGTGGATCCTTGTAATCAGTTCCCCCTTTCCAACCCACTCACCCTCCACTCTCCCAGCATCCTCCCTCACACCCTTGGTCCTGAAGGTATCATCCACCCTGGATTCCCTGTACCTCCAGCCCTCAAATGTACCAGTGTACAGCCTCTGTCCTATCCAGACCTGCAAGGTAGAATTCGGATCATGGTAGTTGGGGGGAGGAAGCACCAAGGATCTGGGGGAAAGCTGTGTTCTTCATCAATACTACCTCACACCCTAATTAACCCATCTCCTCTCCTAAACCCCTCCCTCTATGAGGGGATCTCCATTGGCCGACACTTGGGCCTTGGGTCTCCACTCTGCACTTCCCCCTTCATTTAATATGATACATATACATATATACATATACACATATATACACATACATACACACACTTATATCTATTTTTTTTTGCATGATGCCTTATACCTGGTCCCTTGGGCACCTCGTGATCGCACTGGCCGGTGTGCTTCTTCCATGTGGGCTTATTTGCTTCTGAGCTAGATGGCCGCTTGTTCACCTTCAAGCCTTTAAGACCCCAGACACTATCTCTTTTGATAGCCGGGCACCATCAGCTTTCTTCACCACATTTGCTTATGCACTTGTCTTCAGCGATCCTATCATGGAGGTGTGCAGTCAATGATATGATTTTTTGTTCTTTGATGCCTAGTAACTGATCCCTTTGGGACCACTCGATCACACAGGCTGGTGTGTTCTTCCATGTGGACTTTGTTGCTTCTGAGCTAGATGGCCACTTGTTTATCTTCAAGCCTTTAAGACCCCAGTCACTATCTCTTTTGATAGCCGGGCACCATCAGCTTTCTTCACCACATTTACTTGTTCACCCACTTTGGCTCCAGCCGTTGTGTCGGGAGAGTGAGCATCATAGAGTTCCAATTTAATAAAAGAAGGTATTCATGCATTGAGGGAGTGTTTGAGTAGAGGCCCAAGGTCCTTCCGCCACCTTAATACTTGACCTATAAATATAGACACATAGATCTATTTCCCCATCCTCCTATATATATTTGCATGTACATGTCTTTGTCTAGACCTCCATGAATGCCCTTTGACTCCTAGCTCTTTCCTCCATCTCCCTTGACTTTCCTCCTGCCCTACTACCATGCTTCGTCGCCACCTGGGCTAGAATATACCTCTTCTCTAAGCAACCTTACCCTTGATCACTTCCCACCAGGCCTGCCACTCCCGCTTCTCTACCATTTGGGGTCCCATGTTTTTCCCTTGTCCCTGGGTTTGTTAACACCACTTCCTTGTTTTTCAATACTCTAAAGATGTCTTGTGAAGATTTACCCAGTCCAAATGTGTTGATTGATTCATTTTTTCCCCAAAATTTTTTATTGGGAGGTAATACAGATATTATATCATTCCATAATTCAATCACGTCAAGAAGTATTCTACAATTGTTACCACAATCAGTTTCAAAATGTTTGATCTCTTGGCTGCTGCTTCCATGAGAATTGATTATGGATCTAAGCAAGATAAAATCTTTGACAATTTCAACCTTCTCTCCATTTTTCATGATGTTACCTATTTTTCCAGTTGTAAGAATTTTCATCTTCTTGACATTGAATTGTAATCTATACTGAAGGTTGCAATCCTTGATCTTTGTCAACAAGGGATTCAAGTCCTCCTCACGTGGAGCAAGCAAGGTTGAGTCAGTTTGAGTCATGTGTATACCAGAGGTTGTTAATAAGCCTTCCTCCAATCCTGATGCCAGGTTCTTCTTCAAGTAACACAGCTAAAGTACTCACACTAAATAACATGTTAGAAACTGTTCAGATTGGATACAGAATTTCAAGATAAGCTAACGTCAACAAAAGAGTAGGTTCAGTCAAGGATTAAAAGCAGAAAATCTACTTTTCTCATGTTGAAATTAGTTTTGAATAAAAATAGCAAATACTTAGCCACAAAATAACTTTCTTTGTTAAGAAAAAAATTAAAATTTTTATTTTCTTTCCATTCCATTCGTCCTTGACCTTTTTCTTTTCTTTTTTAAATAGTTTTACTGGGGGCAAAATAACCTTTTCTATGAACATTTCTTTAACTTAAATTTTTTCTCAACCTTTTTAAAATGATACATGCATCTTCTTCTGCATTTTATCCAAATATATTGAATATAGACTATTTTATAACTAGTAATCGAAAACCAAAAACCCACTATGCTACAGCCAATGCTGACTCATAACAAAGAAAGAATAAACTATCCCATAGGGTTCCCAAAGCCGTAAATCTTTATGGAGCAGGCTGCCACATCTCTCTCACAAGAGAATGGATAGATAGGTTGAAACAATCTGTCTTTCAGTTAGCAACCTAGTGCTTTGACCACTGTGCAACAAGGCTCCCCCACAAAACAACACAACACTGGATCAAAAACAAATTTGCTGGAAGGTGCTACAGAATCAGTTATGACTCACAGCGACCCTATGTGTAGCATAATAAAACATTACCTGCTCCTACACCAGACCCACAATCAGTGCTGTGCTTGAAAGCAGAGCTGTAGCCAGAATCAATTTATCTCATTGTAGGTCGTGTTCTTTTTCACTGACCTTGGAGAAGCATGCGGTCCTTCTCCAAGGACTTGTCCTCTCTGATAGCATGTCCAAAACACGACACAAAATTCTGTCATCCTAATGCTACAGTTCTTGTACAATTTGTCTAGGTTTTCTGGTTCTTTCCAGAAACACCTCTCCCGTGCCTAAGCTGTAAGTCCGGTCTTTTAAAAAAAACTTGTCATCTTGCCTCTAAGGAACCTGGCTGTACGTCTCTTAAGACAGATTTCTTTTCCTGCCAGTTCATGGCGTCTTCAATCTTCTTTGACAATAATGCAACTCAAATGCACCAATAATTGTTCTACCTTCCTTATTTATCAACCAGGTTTCACATGTATTGGGACCACTGAAAATGGCCTGGCTTGAGTCAGATACACCTAGTCCTCTGGTGACATCTGTGTTTTTTATTAACACTTTACAGAGCTCTTCTGAAGCGGATTGCCCAATGTATTACGTCGCTGGATTTCTTGGCAACTGATTTGATGAGCACTAATTGCAGAGCAAAGCAAAATTAAACCCTTGCCAACCTCAATTTTTACTTATTGGGCATGGTGTTCTCTACTTGATCCAGTGACGAGAATATATGTTTCCATACACTGAGTTATAATCTACACTGAAGGTTGTATATTTCATCTTCATGAGTAAAAGTTTCAAGTCCTCTTCAAGTTCAACAAGAAGGTAGTCATGTTTATCACAGTCTTCCTCTAGGAATGATGGCACATTCATCTTCATATAGCCCAGTTTATCAATTTAGCAAAGACCATTTACATATGGTGAAAGGATACAACTCTGACATACACTTTTACACACATACACTTTTGATTTTAGACCACGCAGCCACCCCTTGTTCTGTTGAAACAACTGCCTCTTGGTCTCCAAGGAGGTGCATGAACATTTTTAAGTGTTCTGGAATTCCTATTCTTCTCAATTTCTTTCATAATTTGTTATGATCCACACAGTTAACAAAGCTTTGCAGGGTCAATAAAACACAAGTAAAAATATTTCGGGTATTCTGCTTCCAGTCAAGATCCATCTGACGTTAGTAATATTATCCCTCATTTCCAAGTCCTCTTGTGATTGAAAGGAGCTTGAGTTTCTCATAGTACCCTGTGGATGTACTATTTTAACTGTTTTCTATTTATCTGCAGCAAAATTTTACTTATGTGTAATATTTATGATGTGTGTAAAATATAATAATTTTCACATTCTGTTGGATCACTTTTCTTCAGAATGGGAACAATTACGGATCTCTTACATGTCTAAAGTGCATGGTACAAAGTGCAATTACATGGCCAGGTAACTGTCTTCCAAATTTCTTGATATAGACAAGTAAGCACTTCTGATGGATCGTTTCTAAATGTCAACTCAAAGAAAATATTAAATATCCTCAAGTTTAAGTGTCTTGATTTATTAAATTCTCTATCATCATGCATCCATATTCAGGTAGTACCCAGATTACAAACTAGTTCCGATTCTAAATCTTTCTTTAGTCTAATTTGTACATAAACCGGGAGTTAAAGATGGTCTTAACTGTCAAATTTTCAATGTTGTGTACCTCTATACGCATAGGAAATATTAAAGAACCAGTAAAATATCTTTAACATAATCATGCAATGAAAACTTCGACATCTGGGGCAGTAGCCCCAAGCGGCAAAAGGCACTCACCTCTGCTGTAGTGGCCAGAAATCTTGCCCCTCTTTTGCTTAGAGTCTCCCACCCAGCTGTCCTGGGAGCCTAGTGCCCTGCTTAGGCTGCATGATTCAGGGCCAAGGTCAGTTGTGGCCTTGGTCTGAGTCTAGGGTCAATGCATTGTGCCCAACTGTGGATAGGGCCAAAGCACTATCAAGTACGGATACCAAAGCAAAGTCAGAACCAGCTGCCTCACATCAGGCATGGGGCCCCCCATCACCACAGGGAGTCAGTACAGGCCCTGGAGTCTCCAATGCCACAGTCTGCCCTGCATGCTCATCAATTCCCAGGCAGCTCGAGGCAGGTGCTGCAGGGGTTTAGAGCCCAATGGTGACAGGGAGCATCTGCTGCTAGACAAGTTCTGGAAAGACTAACAGGCTATCTGTCCCTTCCCCTATGTTTATTAAGTTGCAAGTTCCTGTCCCAGGGACTTAAAAATGAGGCAACTGAAAATAGTATGGATTGAGTCAGTTGCCTGCAAACTAGTATTTTTATAAAAAACCCTACTTGAACTGTGGTTAAGAATGCTAAGCTACTAGCCAAAAGGTAGGTAGTTTGAGCCTACCAGTCACTCTGGAAGAAAGATCTAACAGTTGACTATTAGCAGCCTTGGAAATCCTATAGGGCAGTTCTACTCTGTAGTAGTGGGTTTAATATTTACAATCCATTTTGGTGGGGAAATGTGAAAGAGATTTATATATTTGGAAATTATTTTAAGCATCACTAAGTTATCAACCTGGAGTTCTGATGGCAGAGCGGACTACAGATTGGGCTGCTAATCCCAAGGTCTGCAGTTCAAAAGCACCAACTAATCCTTTAAAGAAAGATCAGGCTTTCAATTCCCATAAAGAGCTACAGTGTTTGAAACCCACAGTGGCAGTTCTACGCTATCCTTTGGGCTCACTGTCAGAATTGACTTGATAGCAGTGAGTTTGTTTTGTTTTTAAGTTTACATTCTGAACAAAATAAGCACCCATATTCAAAACAGTTCAGGCCAACAGAGGAAGTTGAGCCAAAAAGAAAGGGGAAAAAATGTTCACCTTCCTGTCACAGCATAAGATTTTGTACCATCGCCACTGTCTCTTAACAAGGTTGGTTGTTAACTGGCTTCCTTGCATATATATAATACAGAAACACAGTCCATATTAACCTAGTGTGTCCTAACTTCAACTGCGCCATCATCTTAAAAAGAAAACAAACATAAAACTAGTCATCCTTGAGTTGCTACTCTGCCATACTCTGAACAAGAAAGTTTGTATCCTTAGGTGAGGCTGGAGGGAGGGGGGATGTGGAGCTGGTAACATTGAGCACAAAAATGAAGAAACTGTTGTAAAACGTATTATGGTAATGAGCTCACAGTTCTTTTTAACACATTCAAAGCACTAAATTTGTTATGTGAATTACATGTCAGTAAAACCAGTTGTTTGTTTGTGGGGAAGTTGTTTATGTTATCACTTATCTCCCCCCCGAAGACGTTATATTACTCCACTTTACAGATGAATAAATTCTGCCCAAGAAATGTCTACTATGTTGTTAAAAATCAGCTGACGGGTCCTGGGTCCTGGGTCCTGGGTCCTGGGTCCTGGGTCCTGAATCCTAATGTGGTACCTGAACCTAAAGCCATGCTTTTCCTATTAGAAAGCATGGTCACCGTATTTAAAGGGGCAGCACACCTTCAAAGCACTGTAGCCGAAGCAAGTCACCAGACCTACTTCCCACTGACATATTCAGCAGAACCAGTGCAACGCTGGTTTTCTCCTTTTGTGAATAATTGCGTATTTTAAAATACTTTCCTCCCAAAGCACTCCAGAATAATGAAAATTAAATTATCCAAGAACAACAGCACCACATGTAGTCTTCGCGCGAGTGTTCCGCCCAGATTCCCCGCCGTCACTAGAAGACAGTCACCCACACTGCCCCCTGATCCCCGAGATGCCAAAGACCCTTACTAAATACACACAGGACATAGCTCTGAGCAGAGGGATAATGGTTTCCCAACACCGAAAATGAATGACAATGCACGCAAGGGAGCACAGCTTCGGTGGTTACTCATCTCCGCTTCCATGTGACAGGGCCTAAGGGGAGGGGCAGACAAATTTGCTTCCCTCTGTAGGCGCTTACCTGCTCCTCGGAGCCTTTTCTTGGGGTTCCGTTCCTCCCAAATCCACCAAGGGGCCATCTGCTGGTTCTGATGGCTTCGGAGCTGAAGCTGCTACCGGCTCCGGCGGCTTGGCAGCCTCCTTTGCACGCTGGGGGACAGACGCGGTGGGCCCTCTGGTGCCTATCCCAGACTTGACGTTGGGCTTCACACTAAGGCGTGCCCGGCGGAACATGGCGGAGCCAGGGGGCCCGGGGAAGCGGCCCCACGGCCGCTCTGTGCCCCGAGCCCCGGCCGCTGCCCGGGAGAGGGGTAACTACGCCCTTTCCACAAAGCCTCCCCACCAATCCAGCAGCCAGCTACCGCAGCTTCGCGCCCCCACCACCTCCACCTGCCCCCCGCCGCCGCCTCTTCTTCATGACCCTGCCACAGCCCTCGCCAAGTTTCCCTCTCCACCCAGCTCCGGTCCTCCGAGCGCGGCGGAACTGGCGCGTCATCAGACGGCGCCGCCACCCATGCGGCGTGACGTCAGAAGCCCGGCGCCCAGAGCCCTGGAAACTGCCAAGCGAGCGCTGCACAAACCGGAACTTGAGACCCGAGCCGCCGCTCCGCTAGCCGCGGGCTTGTATTTGCTGCTGCTGCGGTGCTGGGTCCGGGAAGCCGACTCCCACGGACGCGCGGCGGCCTGATAGGAAGACCTGAAGGAACGTCTGCCTGCTTCTGCTCCATCCGTGACTATGCGAATCGGACCCGTTGTCTGTTCGAGCGTTAAAAAAAGCTCCTTATTTCAAACTTCAAATCCATTTTATTGAAACACCTTTACTAAGTGTTAAACAAGACGAAGACATAGACAAAAACAAAAATAAACCCGAATAACCCCTATGAAGGAGACTATCAGTACGAGGCCATAATGATAACCTAAATTCTCACAGCCACATCGCTAAATTATTAAGCGTGGAAAACAGGATATTTGACACAAAATCACTATTAGCAGCAAATGAACTAATCATAGTCTAGTATAAGAAATGGAAAGAGACCATGATTGGGACACATCGATTATTGCCCATTTTGAAGAGTTCACACAATGGATTGTGAGGTCCTCGATGGTCTGGGCATGGCTCACAGCCATGCAACCCTGGGAGGCCAATTTCCATCAAGGGCATGCCGAAGCGATTCTCTGGCTGGCTAGATGCAGCTCAGCCAACACACTGAGAGCAAAGCTTTTTACATTGCCCGTCAACGCTCAAAATGGACTCAATGGAGGCTAAGTTTATTTGGAGACTCCAAACTGATTTAGGGTTCTTACTGTAAACTTTAGCCTCCTGCAAAGTAGTGCTCTGATTTTAAGCACCATGTGATCTATAGGACTTTCATTAGCTGACTTTCAAAGTACAGAGGCTGACCTTTTTTTCTTTCTTAGAAGTCAACTAAAATCTGAACAGTATCATAGCAAGATACAAGCCTCCAAAGATAGACAAGTTGTTGCAAATGAGGTGCATTGGACCCTGCAGGGCCCTTGACAGGTTGTTGCTGTTGATGTTAGGTGCCATCAAATCAATTCTTAGTCATAATGAATCAAATACTAGCTAGTCTTGTACTGTCCTCACAGTCATGATGTTTAACTTATTGTTGCAGTAGCTAGGCCAATCCATCCAACTGAGTATCTCTTTTTTTCACTGACCCTCTTCCAAGCATGATGTCCTGCACCAGCAACTGGTCCCTCCTGATACCATTTCCAAAACACATAAAGCCAAGGCTTGAAAGCATCCAGAGGTGCATTCTGACTATACTTTTCAGATCACAAATGTGTTCATTCTTCTGGTAGTCCATGGTAAGGAACCCATTATTTTTAGTCATCTTATCGTTTTTCAGCTTTCTATGAGGCAATCAAAATGTGATGGATGGGGTCAGATACTCCTTAGACTTCAAAGTAATATCTTAGCTTTTAAGCACTTTCAGGAGGTCTTTTCAACAGAAAAGTGGGTAAAGGGAGACATCAGTCAGTGTAAGATATGAAAACAATAATAATATTCTAATTTATCAAAGGGTCTCAAGGATGGGAGGGAGGGATAAAAGAGGAGCTGATACCAAGGGCTCAAATATAAAGTAAATGTTTTGAAAATGATAATATATGTACATATATGCTGGATACAATTGCTATGAACTATAAGAGCCCCCAATAGAATGATTTTAATAAATAAAAAGAAGTCTTTTACAAAAGATTTGTCCCACATTGTTGTTGTTGACAGGTGCGGTCCAGTTGCTTCCAACTAATAGTGACCCTGTATACAACACAATGAAACACTGCCTGCAATATTCTCACACTTGTTGTTTGAGTCCATTGTTACAGACACTGTGTCACTTCATATCCTTGCGGGCTTCATCTTTTAGGCTGCCCCTCTACTTTACCAAGCATAATGTCCTGATAACATGTCCAAAACATAGAATAACTCACCATCCTGGTTGCTATGGAGCATTCTGGCTGTACTTCTTCCAAAAGTTCTGCTTGTTCTCCTGGAATCCATGCTACTTTCAATATTCTTCACCAACACCATAATTCAAATGTATCAATTCCTCTTCAGTCTTCTTTATTCATTGTCTAACTTTCATAGGCAAATGAGGCCCTTCAAAATACCCTGACTTAGCACAGGCACATCTTAGTGCTCAAAGTGAAACCTAGGCTGTTTAACAGAACTTTCGCAACATATTTGCTTAATGTAACACATTGTTTATTTATTGACTGCTGCTTCCATGAATGTTTTAATTGTCGATCAAAGTAAAATGATATGCCTCACAATTCCCATGAGCTCTCAAATTTATTTGACCTACTGCCTCCTTAAAAAAAAAATCATTCTCTGGAGGAAAAACAACGGGACCGACAGTTCCGGGGGGACTTGGGGTGGGGGGGTAGGGGGGGTACGGAAGTGGTGTTAACAAACCCAGGGACAAGGGAAAAACATGGGACCCCAAATGGTAGAGAAGGGGGAGTGGCAGGCATGGTGGGAAATGATCAAGGGTAAGGTTGCTTAGAGAAGAGGTATACTCTAGCCCAGGTGGCAATGAAGCATGGTAGTAGGGCAGGAGGAAAGTCAAGGGAGATGGAGGAAAGAGCTAGGAGTCAAAGGGCATTCATGGAGGTCTAGACAAAGACATGTACATGCAAATATATATAGGAGGATGGGGAAATAGATCTATGTGTCTATATTTATAGGTCAAGTATTAAGGTGGCGGAAGGACCTTGGGCCTCTACTCAAACACTCCCTCAATGCATGAATACCTTCTTTTATTAAATTGGAACTCTATGATGCTCACTCTCCCGACACAACGGCTGGAGCCAAAGTGGGTGAACAAGTAAATGTGGTGAAGAAAGCTGATGGTGCCCGGCTATCAAAAGAGATAGTGACTGGGGTCTTAAAGGCTTGAAGATAAACAAGCGGCCATCTACCTCAGAAGCAACAAAGTCCACATGGAAGAACACACCAGCCTGTGTGATCGAGTGGTCCCAAAGGGATCAGTTACCAGGCATCAAAGAACAAAAAATTATATCATTGACTGCACACCTCCATGATAGGATCGCTGAAGACAAATGGGTGCATAAGCAAATGTGGTGAAGAAAGCTGATGGTACCTGGCTATCAAAAGAGATAGTGTCTGAGGTCTTAAAGACTTGAAGGTGAACAAGCGGCCATCAAGCTCAGAAGCAAAAAAGCCCACATGGAAGAAGCACACCGGCCAGTGCAATCACGAGGTGCCAAGGGACCAGGTATAAGGCATCATGCAAAAAAAAAACCACAACGATATAAGTGTGTGTATGTATGTGTATATATGTGTATATGTATATATATACCATATTAAATGAAGGGGGAAGTGCAGAGTGGAGACCCAAGGCCCAAGTGTCGGCCAATGGAGATCCCCTCATAGAGGCATTTAGGAGAGGAGATGGGTTAATTAGGGTGTGAGGTAGTACCGATGAAGAACACAGCTTTCCCCCAGATCCTGGATGCTTCCTCCCCCCAACTACCATGATCCTAATTCTACCTTGCAGGGCTGGATAGGACAGAGGCTGTACACTGGTACATATGAGGGTTGGAGGTACAGGGAATCCAGGGTGGATGATACCTTCAGGACCAAGGGTGTGAGGCACGATGCTGGGAGAGTGGAGGGTGAGTGGGTTGGAAAGGGGGAACTGATTACAAGGATCCACATGTGACCTCTTCCCTGGGAGAGGGACAGCAGAGAAGGGGTGAAGGGAGACTCCGGATAGGACAAGATATGACAAAATAACGAGGTATAAATTACCAAGGGCACATGAGGGAGGGGGGAAAGGGGAGGGAGGGGAAAAAAAAAAGAGGACCTGATGCAAGGGGCTTAAGTGGAGAGCAAATGCCTTGAGAATGATTGGGGCAGGGAATGTGCTTTATACAATTGATGTATGTATATGTATGCATGGTGATAAGAGTTGTATGAGTCCCTAATAAAATGTAAAAAAAGAAAAGAGGAGAAAAAAATTATTAGGGCAAAGACTGTACAGATGTGCTTTATAAAATTGATGTATGTATATGTATGAACTGTGATAAGAATTGTATGAGCCCCTAATAAATTGTTAAAATTTAAAAAAAATCATTCTACCCCATAGCAATGAAACAATGTTGCATTGTAGCCTACAATCCAGAACAAAGTGTAGGTGTCTGCTTTTGCAGGTCCCATGGATCATTCCAGCATCCTCCAAGGGATGGTAACTGGAATGTGGGGAAACAATGACAACTTCAATCTTTCTCTTCATTTATCTTGATGTTGCTTATTTGACCGATTGTGAGGATTTTGCTATTTTTTACATTGAGTTGTATAGTAAAAGGATACAACTTTGACACATACTTTTTTTATTGTAAACTAGTATCACTTTGTTCTGTTTGAGTAATTGCTTCTTGATTTATGAACAGATTCCACATAATCACAATTAATTTGTGCTCAATGTGTTTAAAAATTCAATTGTAAGGATTTTTTTTCTGGTGTGTGGGGGTTTTCTGGAAAATAAAAACAGAAAACCTGCTAGACAAATTCTAAAAGAGCTGTAACACTATGTAAGGATTTTTATTTCGACTTTGTTGAGTTGAAATCCATACTGAAGGTTGTAGTCTTCATAAGTAAATGCTTCAAGAGCTCTTTGCTTACAGTAAGCAAGATTGTGTCATCCACATGTCACAAGTTATAATAACGCCTCCTCCAATCCTAATGCCATGTTTTTCTTCATGTACGTCAGATTCTCAATTATTTGCTCAGCATACAAATTGAGTAAGTGTAATGACAGGATGCAACCCTGATGCAAAACTTTCCTGATTTTAAGCCATACCTTATCCCTTTGTTCTTTTAAAACCCCTGCTCCTAGTCTGTATATCAGTTCCTCGTGAGTACATTTAAGTGTTCTACAATTCTTATTCTTCGTAATGTTATTCCATAATTTGTTATGTTCACTCAGTCTAAAGTTTTTCACAGTCAATAAAACACAGGTAAACATTTTCCTGGTATTCTCTACTTTCAATCAAGATCTACCTGATGTCATCCCTGCTCCCACAACCTCTTCTGAATACAACTAAAGTTTCTGGATATTCCCTGTTGATACATTGTTGTAGGCATTTTTAAATTATCTTCAACAAAATTTTACTTGCATGTAATATTAATAACATTTTTTCAATAATTTCTATATTCTGTTGGGTCACCTTTCATTAGGAAAGGCACAAATATGGGTCTCTTTGAGTCAGTTGAAAAAAGTTCAATTCGACTGTAAATTGAGAAGAGTTGCAGGACGGCTCTATTGCTGACTTTTCAATTACTTCATTCCTCCCCTTCTCCAAGGTCTCTCTAAAAAAGCCCCCTGCCAAAAGCCCGTCGTTTCCCCTTTTCAAAATTACCATGATCTAATTTTACAGTTAAGGAAACTTTTAACACAAATAACTTGTCTGAGTTGTTCATTGATAAAATTGGGCTTTCTCCACTTTTGTGAGTGTCTTTCTCTCTCTCTCTCTCTCCTTCACCAACATGATGTCCTTTCCCAGGGGCTGGCCTCTCCTGATAATGTGTCCCAAACATGTGAGACAAAGGCCCACAGTTCCTCTAAAGAGCACACTACCTGTGCTTCCTTCAACAAAGAAAGGCTTGTTGTTCTGGCACTCCATGATGCTCTCACTATTCTTTGCCAACAGCACAATTAAAATGCACCAATTCTTCCTTATTCATTGTCCAGTTTTTATGTGCACTTTAAGTTATACCCTGGCTTGGGTCACAAAAATATCCTCAAAGTGACATCTTTGCTCGGTATGAATTTAAAGAGGTCTTGTGCAGCAGATCTGCCCAATGCAATACATTATTTGATTTCTAGAGTGCTGCTTTCATTAGCATTGATTATAAACCCAAGTAAAATGAAATCTTTGACAACTTCAACATTTTACTGTTCATCTTCATGCTGTCTATTGGTTCATTTGTAACCGAATTAATTTTCTTTAATGTAGCTACATAAAATCTCCCTTACTACATGCAGTTAGCTTAAGGTACTTTACATGATGCGACCTCTATAGAATTTTTATGAATTGCGCAATGACAAACAGGTTGGATGTGTTGTACCCTAGAGTGGCCAGATAACCGTAGGAGTCTTCACTTATTTACCTGTTAGTGATTATAAGCTGGGCCTTCTATGTGGTTTGTAGACAGACATCCAGAGACTGGCCTAAGACTTAAAGAACCGTATTGTTCTGTTTGCTTGATCATGATCAACAATTGTTTCCTGTGGTTACCCAGAAAACTGAGCTAATGTAAAACATTTATACATGACTCTCCAAAGTATAACTCCAAAGTAAAGGTATGCATTCTCTACATATTCTGATTTCAAAGCCAACACCACAAAGACCACCTGTATTGCTGTCAGTCTCCGTTATTCGCTTTCTAATAAAAGGTTCTCTTTCATGAGGGGAGGGAGATAATGGAGGGGGGAGGGGGAGAAAGTGGGAACCTATGACAAGGTTAGATATATATAGCACCCCCCTGGGACAAATAACAGAAATGTGGGTGAAGGGAGACAACAGTGTAAGACATGAAATAACAATAACAATGTATATAATTGAACAAGGATTCACAAGGGTGGGAGGGTGACAGAGGGAGGGGGGAAAAGAGCTGATACCAATGGCTCAAGTAAAAAGACAATGTTTTGGAAATGTTGATGGCAACATATGTACAAGTGTGCTTATACAACTGAATGATGGATTGTTATAAGATTTGTAAGAGCCCCCCAATTAAATGATTAATAAAAATAATAAAATGATCGCTCCCTCAAAGACAAACTAAATAAATAATAAAGTATTACAGAACACACACAAAACAAGTTTTCTTTCTTTTTCTGACTTGGAGTGAGTATATTGGCTGGGCCACTCCAGGGTAAAATAACCTGCATTTCATGTGATACGGTTGTGAGAATTTTTGTTTTCTTTTGATTAGCTTGTAATCCATACTTAATTCTGTGGTCTTTGATCTTCAGCAGTAAATGCTTCATGTCAAGAAAATGATTGATTATTCACTAAAAAAAGCATTCGAACATTTAAATGTCTCTTTCTACTAATGGCACGGCACTTCACAACCAAGGCGGGATTAACCAGCAAACATAGTATGTATCAGCTTGTGATAAGCAAGGTACGAATTGGTTTAATTACTTACTGGTATATTGACTGCTAATCTATAATGAGCAACCTCACCCACCTCATCTCTGATACGGTGGGGCGGGAGGCAGGTGAAATTGTGTTAGGTTATTCTGAATCCATAGTAAAGTTGCATTCCGTGCTATTCCCTTTCCACAGCTCCGTCCAAGCCACAGGAACACTTACTTGAAACTCCTAAGAAATGCTCATCATAACAGCTGCCCTGGATAAAATAGGAAATGTACAGGTTTTGGTATATGTAGCAAATTTGCATCTCACTTCCACCGATGGCTACACGTTAAACATAGTCGCGGGATCGGGCGGTGTTTCTTTCTGTTTTACCCATTGCAGTGGTACCCGTTGCTACCTAATGCCGTGACCCTTTAATACAGTTCCTCGTGTTGTGATGACCCCACACCATAAAATGATTTTCGTTGCGCCTTCAGGCACATAACAAGCGCAGTAGCTGAAGGTCTCACAGGTTCAGTCATCTCTCGGGTGAAATAACAGCAGTGAAGCTTACTTTGCAAGGTTGGTCAAAGCATGAGGGAGGATAATGTGTAAAGGGCTAGCAGTGCTTTTCGCAAGATTAACCCGATGCTCTTCCCCTCCTTCACGCCTCGAGAAGGCTGTGAACGAAAGCTCTCCGTCAGACGTCCTTTGGTTTAGTGTGTTTTGAATGAACAAGGAGGGAGGGGCAGTTTAGGCAAATCCCAGCTCCGGGGACACAATGAAAGTCCCAACACGCCTTTCGCAAACCTAATCCAGGTTTCTGGATTCCGCCAAAGGGGCGTGGCCGAGAGGCCAAGGGCGGGGCCAATTATCCGCGTGCGGGGCCTTCCGCGCCCTAGCAGCCGCCACTCACCACTCGCGCACGCGCAGTCGCCCGCCGGCCACGCCGGCGGCTGTTGTCGTGTCTCCGTGGGCGGGGCCGCTGACGGCGCAGAGGCGTCGCCCCGCGGAGGGCCGGCGCGCTGCCTTCCCGACCGGCTGGTGGTGACGGCGGCCGTGCGTGCGAGGGAACCGTTGCTTCTCCGAGTCGCTCTGTCCCTGTGGTCGGCATGGCCCGTGAGTGTTGCGGCGGGGACTTCCCCGGTGGCTCCACACCGGGAACCTAGCGCTGCCCCGAGGCGGCCCGGGGACGCGGCTGGCGGGAGGGACGGGGCCGCGGGTGAATCCCTTCGTGATGGGCGGGATGGAGACTCCGCTTCGGTCCTCAGAGGGGAGGGGACGCTTTCCTTTGCTGGGCTCCGCCGCCCGTGTCCCCGGCTGTTGGGTCCGACCGCAAAGGCCAGGCTGCCGCTTGCCCCTTGGCGCAGGTTTGCACGGTGAGACGTGTCTAAGACACACCTGGAGGGGTCGAGGCCCGGCGGCGGTGTATAGGTGGAACCTCAAGTCGCAAGGCCTAGTGAGGGCTGAGAGCTCCGACTGCGCCTCCTCGCGATTTCTTTTGTTTGGCCCTTCTAGGTAGTGTTTTTAAAACCGCTTCAATTGCTAGCAGAAAGGTTGACTTGTGATGGGCTGAACTCCTGTGGGTTGTGATCCCGTTGTATCTGTCTCTCTCTCCACCTACGCCCCTCAAAGCCAGAACTTATTTTGGAATACTGACTCAAAGGATTGGAATGCCGGTTTAATAAGGTCTGGTATTTATAGCCCATGAATACTTTGATTGGTATGTTAATACTCTCAAGTATTAACCTTTAAGCTTACGCGTTATCAGACTTCGGGTCCCCACCCAGTGACTGAACTTGGCCGGCTTATATATCAAAAAGCAAACTTGAGATGCACTTGAGCAGAAGCCCTTTAGTGGAACGATGAATGATTTTGGAGGTGGTAAAAGAACTTCACTGTTTCTCTTGGAAGGTGGAAATCAAAGAGAACTTGCCCGCCAGAAAAACATGAAGAAAACCCAGGAGATTAGCAAGGGAAAAAGAAAAGAGGATAGCTTGACTGCTTCTCAGAGGAAGCAGAGGTAAGTGGTACTTCAGTGGGATTCTCAGGTATTGGCATTTTGATTGAAGCTGTATTTTGGAGAAGGAAAAGAAAGCATCTTATACAACCGTTTGTAGAAGTCAATCAAACCTACAGAAAGGGACAATAGCTACTGAAAACCTGTTCTGGGCTAGGCATGGGGTATTCAGCCATTCTCACCTGTAGTTCAAAAATTTACAGCTCTGACGCTGCCCTGCAGAGAATCTCATGCAACTCCAACACAACGGTAGCATCTTCCATAAGCAAGACACTGCTCAGTGGGAAGGATACATTGAAAAGCAGACAGCCTACCAGGGACTTAGCTACAGTTTGTTCTGAAGGAGATAACAGAGAAGTTATAACAGAGGATGAATGTAACAGAATAATAGGAGATTGTGCTAAGTAAGGGTTACTATGAGTCAGAAAGATTCCATGGCAGTATATTTTGTTTACTGAAGTCTGCGTTACATCAAATAAATGGCAACACTGAAAAGCCTGGGGGAAAAAAGACTGACCAATAATACTAGACTGATGCAGAAATATCTCAATGTATTAAATAAGAAATAAATGCATTCACGCTTCTATAAAAGTTCCAGAGTATTAAATTGTATCTTAAAAGGAAATTTTATAGTTCATGTGTAACTTGGGAGTTTGGTGATTGACTGTTGATGTTTCATTCTGGTTTGTCAGTAGTTCTTAATCCTGACTGTACTCAAGAATCATCTAAACAACTGAAAGCTACCCAAGTCTGGGCTCTACACCCAGTTCTGATTTAATTTTCCTTGGGTTAGATATTGAAAAGCACCAGGTAAATTTGGGGGGTTTTATGTAAATATATGATTATATCAACTGTCTTTATAATAATCATAATTGGCAACAGGCCAGATGTCCATCAACTGCTGGATGGAAAAACAAAATGTGAAAAAAAAGAATGAAGTACAGATGCATGCTACAATGTTGTTCAGCTTTAAAACATGCACAGGGAAGAAGCCAGACACAGACCTTAAACGTATTCTATGATTCAATTTATATGAAGATGTAGAATCCAGACAGAACTCAGATTGGCGGTGTGGTTTCCAAGGACTGGAGAGAGAAGGAAGGGAAGATAAAAGGTTTTCTTTTGGAGTGCTGAAAATGTCTTGGAACTCGGTAGAGGTTGTTGCACAATATTGTAACTTTATTACACAATATTGTAACTTTATTAAACGGCACAGAATTGTTCATTTAAACATGTTAATTTTATATCAGATTTACTTAAGTGGTTTTTTAAAAATTGTGAAGCACAAGTACTTTTTTTTAATAAAGTCAGAGTGCTTCCCTTTACGGTACAATGCTTCTCCATTAAGGGGGATGGCTTGACTTAAACCAAGAACCAAGCCAAATTCACTGCCACTGAGTTAACTCCAATTCATAAAGACTATATAGGACAGAATAGGACTGGCCCTATCATGATCTGAGGCTGTAGATCTTTACAGGAAGAGAAAGCTTCATCTTTCTCCCGAGAAGCAACTGTAGATTGGAACTGCTGACCATACAGTTAGTTAGGAGCTCACCGTGTGATGAATGCATCATGCCACCAGGATTCCTCATGGATTATGTCCCTCAAAAGTGTGTTATAAATCCTAACTTTTATAATTTTGGCTATCCCATTTGTTGCAAGTTATCTTTGTTATGCCAATGAGACAGGATTGACATAGGGAATGTTATCTTTTTTGTTTTAAAAAAAAGTTTACAGAAAATTAGCAACCTGTTCAACAATTTATACATGTTTTATTTTGTGACATTAGTGGCCTCCCCTCAATGTAATGACTCATTTTGGATTCTGAGTTTTCCTTCACCCAATATCCCAACCCCTTGCCTTGTGAGCTTAGTTTTTTGTGCAAATGCTGCCCTTCTGGTGTCATGGGTGGTGGTAGTTCTGGGAATCATGTTTGGTAAGTTTTATTACACCTAAGTTATGCCTTAAGAAGCCCTCTTGGTGTAGTTTGTCTGTGTTGGGCTGCAATCCACATGGTCAGCGGTTCAAAACCATGAGCAGCTCTGAGGGAGACAGACTGGGCTTTCTACTCCCATAAACAATTACGGTCCTAGAAATCCACTGGGGGGAGTCAGTGTTGACTTGATGGCAGTGGGTTTGTTTTTTGGAGGTTGAAAATTATACCTTAACCCTGAATTTTCTAAACATCCTCATGTGATTAAATTGCAGTCAGAATGAAGAACCAGTGGCTAACAAGGTCAATGCCCTTCACTGTTATTTCGTACTTTCTTTCAGTAACAAATAATATTCATGCGATTAGCATTATGTTAAATCTATATTTTCTTTTCCTGGAGTAAAAGTGAACATGATGTGGATCAGTGATTCTGAAATACTGTTTTATTAAAGAGCTTACTCTGACGTAATTCAATAGTATCCATAATTTACTAAATCTTTACTATTTAACATCTCTGCCCATCACAACTCTGAAAAGTGACATTAGCTTCCCTGTAGAAAAGGAATCTGAGGTTCATACATTGGTAATATTACTAAGACCACACAGCAAGCCCAGGAGAGCAAAGTGTTAAACAGAAAAATCACTATTTCCCATTACACCTTTTTGTAGCAGTTGCTTTTTTTCCTTTTCTCATGTCTATGCTGTTGGCGTTACAAAAATGTTTTACTATCATGGACAGAGTTATTCAATTTTGAGTTGAAATCTAATACTAAATTTGTGAAATAACAAAGAACCTGGACTTTGAAATTAGACTTAAATTTTTCTGTGATTTGAGGTAAATTATTTAGCTGTAAGCCTTTCATTTATTATCTAAAACATGGCAATTATAACTCAGAGCTGTTGTAAAACATACGCCTGAGCTGGTAAAATGTGCGACACATGGTAAGTCTTGACTACAAAACCATTTAGCATATCCTAAACCTGTGAATCAAAGCCATGGTCTACCTAGTCCAAGCAGTCAGATTATGGTTTACAGTTAATATAGAATATGCTGGGGGAAAAAATAATACGCTGTTTCAGCCAGAAATGTAAAGGGTTAAAAAGTGCCGTGAATTACCCTGCTTTTCTTTAATCAATTATTAATCACTAGTATTGAATTATCATTAATCATATTTATGAATCAATATAAATCAATTATGAATCACTAGTTTGGGGGCTTGTAAGAAACTGAATTACTTCATAGCATTTCTGCCCTAAAAGTAGTTACCTATTAGAATTCTAGGTAACTTCTTACTGCAGCTTGTGTTTGCGGTAGAAAACTTAGCCCTATAATTTTTAATTTCAGAAAAAAGTATTTTTGTGTTTTAATTCTTTGCTTTCATAGTGATCAATCTGCATATTAACATCTACATTTAATTAAACGTGAGGGAAACCTCGTGCCTGGCATGCGGGGTTCGAGGGATTGGACTCTGCTGACACCCAAGGGGGTTGCCGTCGTTTTTGCAGTCACGAATGTCAGCCCCCAAGCAACGCTCTGTCTCCCTTCCTTCCTGAGTGTTTCCATGAGGGGCTACAAAACGCTCGTGGGAAAATGGAGTTAAAACAGAACCTTTCCACAAACATTGTGAAGCCCATTTGAGTCAGCTTTTAACTTGGTTACTACTATGCTGAATGGATTTTGTAGAAAATAAATGAGAGCACAAAGTAAAAGTTTTCTTTGAAATTTTCTCCTAACAACTTGTAACCTTTTCTCCCATTATAGGGATTCTGAGATCATGCAACAAAAGCAGAAGGCAGCTAACGAGAAGAAGTCTATGCAGACGAGAGGAAAATGATGACTGGCTGGTTTGGAATCCCTGGTGCTCCTGCCAACGAGTGTATCATATGCTGAGATCAAGATTTTGTAGCGTGAACCATCACTACATATGTTATAACTGATCCTTATAAAACGGTCTATTTTAAACTTTACCTTTCAGCCTGATTTAGTGTGATGTTTTAGAACCATTCTTCCAAAATAAAACACTAACCATGCATGTAACATAATGGTGAATATTATTTTTTTATCAGCAGTGAACATTGGTATCATTTATTAGGTAGATGGTGTGGTGTAGGATAAGAGGATCTCCCATAAATCTAGTTTTTTTTTAACTTTGTTAAAGTAGATCTTTACAGTCAATTGTATTTATAATCCATTTATATACTTTTACTGATAATCAGCTGCTTTGCTTGAAGGATTTGCAAGAGAGACTACAAACTACCTGGAATAGTAACTAAAAAGAGCTTACTGCTTTAACAGGTTTTTGTTCTTTTTTCAACGAGCTCCTTTTTTAAGTCTTTTTGGACTTCTTCCAAAAATAGAAAATATAAATAAGTAAACAAGAAAGGAAGGTTTGAGACCATTTGTGTTTGTTTATATATAGATCTCAAAATATAAGTGCCACTGAAGTAGTAAGAACTGTGAAAGGGTGGTGGTGTAAGCCTACTCAGTGGCTCCCAGGAGAAAGACTAGGTGATTGGCTCCCATACAGACTAAAAAGCTACTGCCATCAGGTGACACCGACACATGGCCCCTAAAGGAAAAGTAGGCTATAACTCTTTACTGAAGCAATCGTTCTTCCTTGGAGCAGCTGGTGGGTTTGAGTGACTTACTAAAGAGCTTCATCCACTGTGACATGAGGTCTTACATAAAGATTAACAGACAGCCTAGAAAATCCTATGGGGTTCTGTCACCCACGGAAGTCCACAGGACTGAACCCATTAACAAAGTATTCAAATATTTCATTTTTCTCATAAATTTTTAGTAATCACCTAATATACCAACCACTGTCTAAACTGACAGTTCTTCAAGAGGCCATTTAGCTATCGTGATATTGGTGCTGTTAGAGTAAGTCCTGAATCAGTGACCCGGTGCATAGCAGAAGGACACACTGCCCAGTTCTGTGCCATCTACAATTCTCATGCTTGAGCCCATTGCTGCAACCACTGTGTCAATCCATCTCATCAAGGGCCTGCCTCCCTCTTTTTTGCACCCCTTCCAGTTTACCAAGCATTATGTCCTTTTCTCCAGGGACTAGTCTCTCCTGATGTCCAAAGTATGTGAGACTAAGTCTTACCATCCTAGCATCAAAAGAGCATTCTGGCTTCTAAGATGTTTGTTCTTTGGTGGTTCTTGATACTTTTTAATATTCCTTAACGCCCAAGATCAAATGTACTGATGTCCTTCTTACTCAGTGTCTTTCACATGCATACAAGGCCATTGAAGATACTGTGGCTTATGACTATGGCTTAGTCTTCAATGTAACATCCTTGCTTTTCAATACTCAAGAGGTCTTGTGCAGCAAATTTACCAAATGCATCTTGGTTTTGAATTCTTGACTGCTGCTTCCATGAGCATTGATTGTGGATTCAAGCAAGAAAAGGCCTTAACAATTTCCATTTTTTTCTCTTATTTATTATGATGTTGCCTATTCTAGTTGTGACGATTTTGGTCGTCTTTGTCTTGGGCAGTATAATAGAGGCCGCAGTCCTTGATCATTAGCAAACGCTTCAAGTCCTCCTTAATTTCAAACAAGGAAAGTTGTGTCATTTCCATATTGTAGGTTAATAAGCCTCCCTCTGATCCTGATGCCACATTTTCCTCTCATTATTTGCTCAGCGTGCAGACTGAATAAGTATGGTGACAGGATACAACCCTGACACATACCTTTCCTGATTTTAAACCAAGCAGTATTGCTTTACTTTGTTCACACAACTACCTCGTGTTCATCTAAGTTCTGCATCAGCACAATTAGGGTCCTGAAATTCCCTTCTCAAGGATATTCATAGTGTGTTATGACCCACATAGTCAAATGCCTTTGCTTAGTCAATGTAAAAGTAAAACTTGACATCTTTCTGGTATTCTCTGCTTTCAGCCAAGATCTGACATTAGCACTGATAGCCCTAGGTCCATATCCTCTTCTGAATCTGGCTTGGACTTCTGGAAGCTTCTTGTCAATATACTACTGCAACTTTTTTTGAGTGATCTTTAACAATATTTTTTAGAGGAAATCAACCTCTAACTGAAGAACCCTTAGGTGCAATTGTACAGTGATAATATATAAAGGTTATAGGAAAGAGAATAAACTAAAGGAGTCAGACACATTTTATGGTAGCATGCTCACTCAACTCCTTGGTGATCCGTGTGGAGGTGAGAGAAGAGAGGAGAGTCCTGTTTTGTGATATTTATAGGTAGCCATAGACATGCATATTCATAGTTACATACATCACAAGGGTGGTGGTAACCACAGTAACGTCCCTGATCTCACAGGTGAAACAATACCTGCATTGGGGCAAGATATGAGAGGAGGCTGGATGTCACAGTAGGAGATAACAAAAGAATGTCTACTTTTATAGGAGATAGAATCAACCATGTGCTCACTTTTAAGGCAGCATAGCTGTTAGGGGAGAATCTCTGGGAATGATATTTAAAGCAGGATTATGTCTTTGGACTTTTTTTTTTTTTTTGCAATGGGGAAGGTGACCGACTACCAGAAAATAAACACCAACTTTATTAACACAGTAGCAACAGTAAAGGTTTCCAATTTCTCAGCAGAAAAGTAGCATGAGGCCAGCACCACCCTGGTAACCTTTACAAGATCGAAGTTCACGTTCAGGTCACTGTTCTGCCATCTCCCCACTGCACCCTGACCCCAGATCTCATCAAGGACACCTGCCACTGGAGCGGTGGCCAAGGGGTTTTCTATTGTAGTAGTAAGGACGGCTTGGTGTAGCGAGAAGCCGTACACGTGGGGAACGGAGGCATGCACTGTAAATTCAAAAAGAGCCAAGAACTGCGCTGAAATGGCCGAGTCCTTTTCCGTTCCTACCACACGTGTCCGGGTGAAAGGAGAGGGGAGCAGGTGGAAAGTTACCAGTAGAGCAACAGGTTGGTCTGGTGGTGTTCTGGGCCCCACTTCTTCTTTGCTGGTAGGTGTCTTCTCTGGCAGCTGCACAGCTTCATATGGGGAGGAAAGGACTGCCGGCCAATCACCTCTTTTTGAAGCCGAATTTTTTGCGTTCATAGAAGAGATCAGTCTTAGAACTCCCCAAATTGACAATCTTTGGGCAACCATCTCTATCCTTCTCCTGGATGGTGCATTCCTTACAGTAATAGGCATCTGAGACTCCGGGCCCTCCACAGATCACACAGCGGCCCTGGTAGGAGCCATAATTACACTTGTCACATATGCGCACCAGGGTACAGGGGCGCACGTAGGAGTCACAGATCACACACTTGCCATCACGGGGAGAGCGGAACTGCCTCATAGGGTTTCCAGATCTGTAAATCTTTCCAGAAACAGGCTACCACACGATTTTCCCACGGGACAGCTTGCGGTGGGGGCGGTTCGGACTACTGGTCTTTCAGTTCTCTAACCAGTGGGCTGCCAGGGCCGCTATAGTAGGCCATGGGTCTTGATAATGGCAAAAACAACATCCCATGCATATTGGGGAGTGGGTCAAGCTATTTTGGCTACTTATCGTGTCCTAAGCTACAGATTTCATCAAAACCCCAATGCAGTGTTTAAATGGTCCAGAGGCGTGGAAAAAGTCTTTAGTTGCAAATTGGGATTCTCCGGTTACAACTGCCTAGTCCCTGCACTCAAAGCCCTCTGGATGGCATCGCTGGAAATGTCTCTGCAGATTCTAATGGCTCGGGCGGCGAGTGCCACTCACATTTTTCACACAGTCTTCCGATGGCAACACCAGCTTGCTTGCAGCAAAAGATCAAATCCGTCTTTGGACTTTTTTTAAAAAAATCATTTTATTGGTGGCTCACACGTCTTTTAAATTTTTTTAACATTTTATTAGAGGCGCATACAACTCTTATCACAAACCATACATATACATACATGAATTGTATAAAGCACATCTGTACATTCTTTGCCCTAATCATTTTAGAAGCATTTGCTCTCCACTTAAGCCCTTTGCATCAGATCCTCTTTTTTCCCTCCCTCCCCGCTCCCCCTTCCCTCATGAGCCCTTGATAATTTATAAATTATTATTTTGTCATATCTTTCCCTATCCAGCTTCTCCCTTCACCCCCTCTTCTGTTTTCCATCCCCCAGGGAAGAGGTCACATGTAGATCCTTGTAATCGGTTCCCCCTTTCCAACCCACTCCCCCTCTACTCTTCCAGTATCACCCCTCACACCCCTGTTCCTGAAGGGATCATCCATCCTGAATTCTCTGTGCCTCCAGCTCCTATATACACCAGTGTACAACCTCTGCTCTATCCAGACTTGCAAGGTAGAATTGGGATCATGGTAGTGGGGGGGGGCGCATTTTGGAACTGGAGGAAAGCTGTATTCTTCATCAGTGCTACATCGCACCCTGACTGACTCATCTCCTCCCCTAGACCCCTTTGTGAGGGGATCTCCAGTGGCCGACAAATGGGCTTTGGGTCTCCACTCTGCACTTCCCCCTTCATTCACTATGGTAAGATTTTTTTTTTTGATGATGCCTTATACCTGATCCCTTTGACACATCGTGATCGCACAGGCTGGTATGCTTCTTCCATGTGGGCTTTGTTGCTTCTGAGCTAGATGGCCGTTTATTCACCATCAAGCTTTTAAGACACTATCTCTTTTGATAGTCAGGCACCATCAGCTTTCTTCGCCACATTTGCTTATGCACCCGTTTATCCTCGGCGATCGTATCATGGAAGTGTGCAGCCAATTATATGATTTTTTGTTCTTTGATGCCTGATAACTGATCTCTTCGGAACAACGTGATCACACAGACGGGTGTGTTCTTTCATGTGGGCTTTGTTGCTTCTGAGCTAGGTGGCTGCTTGTTTATCTTCAAGCCTTTAAGACCCCAGACACTATCTCTTTTGATAGCTGGGCACCATCAGCTTTCTTCACCATATTTACTTGTTCACCTGCTTTGGCTTCAGTGGTTGTGTCAGGAGGGTGAGCATCATAGAATGCCAATTTAATAGAAGAAAGTATTCATGCATTGAGGGAGTGCTTGAGTAGAGGCCCAAGGTCCTTCCGCCACCCTAATACTAAACCTACAAATATAGGCTCATAGATCTATTTCCCCGTCCTCATATATATATGTGCATGTACATATCTTTGTCTAGACCTCTATAAATGCCCTTTGCCTCCTAGCTCTTTCCTCTATTTCCCTTGACTTTCCTCCTGCCCCACTATCATGCTCCGTCCCCACCTGAGTTATAGCTATACTTCTTCTTTATGTTACCTTACCCTTGATCATTCCCTATGAGGCCTGCCACTCCCCCCTCACCATCAATTCGGATCCCATGTTGTTCCCCTGTCCCTGGGTTAGTTAACACCATTTCCTTACCCCCCACCTCCCCCTATCCCAAGTCCCCCCGGAACTGTCGGTCCTGTTGTTTTTCCTCCAGATAGTTCATCCAGCCTATCTTATTTAGACAAAACTGTGGCGATAATAACATGCACAAAAACAAGACAGAGGGAAACAAAGCAACAATATACAACAAAACAACAACAAACCACTGACAAAGAACAAAACGCATCAAGAAAGAAAAGCTTGTAGTTAGCTCAAGGATTGTTTGTTGGCCTTTAGGAGTGCTTTCCAGTCCAGTCTGTTGGGGCACCCCGCCCTGGCCCCAAAGTCCACTTTCAGCATTCCCTGGGGACCTTGCCACTCCATTCCCTTGCTGTTGCGCTGCACTCCCCCAGGGCTTTGCCTCGGTGTGGTGGGATTGGGTCAGACGCAATTCCCACACTGTGTCTCTGGTGCTGTCCCCTGTAGTGCCATGGGTCAGTGAGGGGCACCATGTCTCATAGTGGGGCCGTCTTTGGACTTTTACCAAAGTGGTGGCTTTCCTACTGTGAAGTACTAACTTTCCAGATTCCCTATAAGTTAGGAAATATACTCCGAGTCATATTTCCTTCAGTGTTTGTTTCCCACAAATATTCTGTTTGCATGTGATAACAATGATAATTGCCCTATAATTTGCGCATTCTGTTGGGTCACCTTTCTTTTGAATGGGAACAAATACGGATCTTTTCCAATCAATTGGCCAAGTAGCTGTCTTCCAAATTTCCTGATAAAGTCAAGTGACGGCTTCCAGTGCATCATCAGCTTGATGAAGTATTTCAATTGGTGTTTTATCAATCCCCAGATCCTTGTTTTTCACTAATGCTTTCAGTGCAGGTTGGACTTCTTCCTTCAGTACATTTGCGTCTTGCACATAGGCTTCCTCTTAAAAGTGGTTGAATGTTGACTCGTTCTTTTTGGTATAGTAACTGTATCCCTTCCATCTTTGGCTGCACCTGCCTCATTCAGTATTTTGCCCATTTTTCAGTATTACAACTCGAGGCTTGAATTTTTTCTTGAGTTCTTTAAATTTAAGATATGATGAGGTGTTCTTCATTTTTGGTTGCTAACTCAAAGGTCTTTGACATTTCGTTATTTTACTCAGTTCTTTGGTTTCATCATTTCTTCTATTTGCCTTCCTTCTCTATGATTAAGAGCAAGTTTCAAAAGATTGTCTCTTCTCACAATCCACTTTGATCTTTTATATCTTTCCTGTCTTTTGGGTGACCTTTTGCTTTCTTGTATGATGTTCTTGATTGTCCCATCGCTCTACTGTCATTAGTGTGTAGGGCAGCATATCTGTTCTTGAGGTGTTATTGAAATTGGGATGGAATATCCTTAAGATTGCACTTTGGCTCTTTGGAACTGTTGTAATTTTCTTCATCTTATGAACAAGTGATAGTCCGTTCTAGAGATGGCCCCTACCCATTTCTTCTCACAACGAATCAGTTTGATTACAGTGTATTCCATCTGGAGAAGTCCATGTGTGTAGTGGCCTTTTGTGTTGTTAGAAAAAGGTATTTTCTCTGAAAAAGTTGGTCTTATAAAATTCTGTCATGTCATCTCAGCTTCATTTCTATCACCAAGACCATATTTTCCAACTACTGCTCTTTGCTGTTTCCAACTTGTACATCCCAATTGCCAATAATTATCAGTGCATGTTGATGGTGAGCAACTTCAGCAATAAAAGAACTATTGATACAACACCTCACAGGGATTACACTTGGGATGAGAAGAACTGTCTTGAAAGTTCATGTACTGTATTACTTCATATATAATTTTCTCAAAATTCTATAGATAAAAAATTGAAGAGTAGTGTTTTGACGGACTTCAGGAATGATGGGGTTGGAGTGACACTACTACAAAGTTGCACCAAGGAGATTTTTGGAGTGTTGATGGTTCTGTATTTTCATTACTGTCATCATAGTGAATAGAAGATATATAAACACGTATACCAATGTAAGTTTCCTGGTTTTAATATTGCACTGTAATTAGGGAAAATGGCACCATTGTAGGAAACAAGGTGCAGGAGACAGGGGACTTGTACTTACCTTTGCAACTTCCTGTGCACCTTTAATAATTTCACAATAAAAATAAAGTATGCTTGTTAATTCAGAAATTACTTAGCCAGGTAAATCTATATTCCATGATCTTGATAGATGAAGAGAGGAGGAGAAAAACTGTTTTTTTTCCTCTCAGGTCAAGACTTACTGGGGATGAAAAGGAGCTCTGGACACAGGTGTGAAAAGTGGACCCATGTATTTTGAGGTGGGGATGTGATTGTTCACTACAAGAAGAAAAAAGACACTTAAAACTCCATCATCTACTTGGATTTTTATGTATCCCCTTCTGTTTAGCATATGCGAAGTAACCGCTGGAGCTAAAGCTGACCTGATGTATTCTCTTTTAATTCATTTTTCGACATGTAAGGTCTATAGTTGAAGGTTTCTACCGAGTGCTTTTTCATGCATTTTTTTCTTTTGTATCTTGGGTTTTTTTGTTTGTTTCGTAGTATAATTCCTTTAATGTGAAAAGCTCTAATTTATCAATATGTAAGACTCCAATAGGAGGATAGAGTGGAAGGGAGCCTCTGGGTGATGCAAAGTATTAACATACTCAACTGCTAACCAAAAGGTTAGCCACACCCAGCTACATCGAAAGAAAGGCTTGATGGGAAATTATCCATTGAAAATTCTATGGAGCAGTCCTACTCTCACATGGTGTTGCCATGAATCACTGTCAACTTGACAACTGCTTTTTTGTATTGTTTTGTTTTTCATTTCCTTTGGGAGAAAGATGCTTTCTACTTAAATTAGTCTCAGAAACCCAAAGGGGAGGTTCTACCTTGTCCTTTGGGCTGCTATGAGTTGGTATCCACTTGGTGGCAGTGAATTTGTTTTTTGTGTTTTCCATTTCCTGTCTGGAGCCATGAGGCCAGGCCATTACTTGGAATTTATTAGCCTGAGCTCTGGGCATTCTTCTACCCCAGCCTACGTGACAGAGCACTGCAGCTGTAAAGCTTGAGCAAACAAGGGGTGATGCTCTTTAGATAAGCACCTGTGTCCTGCATCCCCTTGATTGGGCAAAAGATCGTCCTCCCCTATGCTTGATTTGCGTGTATATGCCACTTCTCTGCGTACCTAATTGAAGACTGTAAGCCCTTACTGACTCATGGGCAGGGCACGCTTCCCTGAACTCCCTGATTGGCCTGTTGCCAAGGTAGCCTAATCTGCATGTGTGGCTGAGGCTCCCCCCCTTGGCTGGCCGTTATAAGCTGTGACTCTTTGTTCATTAAAACAGGACTTGATCAGGATATTGTCTTGTCCTCATTCTCCGTGCCTCTAGTACCCCCCCAATTCCCACTCTCTCCTCCAGGATCCACGGTGAATGTCCCGCGGGACGGGACAATTTCCTAGTGCTGCTGTAACAGAAATACAAGTGAGTGCCTTCAAAGAACAATTTTCCCCCTAACAATTCAGGGAGCTAAAAGCCCAAATCAGAGTCTCAGTTCTATTCCTTGTTATTAGGCCAGAGTTCTGGGTTTATGGGACTCCTCATAGAGCATCTGTCTTCCTCTTCCTCAGTACACAACTATTTAAGTTTGTGTTTTTATGGTCTTATTGACATAATTTACTTATAAGTAATGTGTTCTTATTATAACTCAGGGGTTACAGATTTGGAACTCAACCTACAATTGCACTGCCTCATTAACATTACAAAGGAACCCCAATTTCCACACAGTATTAGCTCTACAGTCATAGATTTTAGGAGTCCAAAACATATTTACGGGGCAAGAGAAGGTGAGTCTGGAGAGGAGATGCATTTTACTCCTAATAGCAATGCATGAAAGCATCATTGCTCCACACTTTAACCACATGTATCAGTCTCTTTAACCCTTTTGATAGCTGGCTGTGATGTTACTGTTTTAACTTGCATTTTTCAAAGACTAGTGATGTTGAGCATCTTTTCATGCTTAGATTTCAGGCAGCTGTGTAAATGTTCTATGCCTTAGTTTCATCATATTTAAAATGGGAATGTTGTCAGTTGTCCCATGTTAGAGTTATCCAGCCTCTAACAACCGCAGGGTCTGTAGGTGCAATCATACAGTGATATATAAAGATTATAATAAAGTCACAGAAAATAGGAGAAGCATGAAAGAAAGTAAAATAAAGAAGTCAGACACATTTTTGGTAGCATGCTCACCTCCAGGATGGCCATGAGCTCAGCAGCTAGGTCCACATAGAGAAAGAGAATCTTTACTGTCTTGAGATCTTTGTAGGTAGCCATACGACATGCATATTCAGTAGTTACGTATGTCACAAGGTGGGTGGCAACCACAATAAAGTCCATGAGCTCACAGGTGAGAAAACCTCATATCTGAATTGGGAGGAGGAATGGATGCTACAGCGGGAGGAGATAACAAGAATGCTTCTATAGGGAGACAGAATCAACCACGTGCTCACTTTAAGACAGCACAGCTGTTAGGGGAGAATCTGTGGGAATATATTCAATGCAGGATAATGTACTTGTACTTTAACTTACCAAAGTGGTAGCTTTCTTACTATGGAATATGAGCTTTCCAGATTCCCTCTGTTAGAAGTTAGGGAATAGTCCTAGTCATATTCCCCTCAGTGTCCGTTTCCCACAGCCCCAGATTCATGGCAACCACATGCATAACTAAAAACACTGTCCTATCCTATCTCCGTGATTGGTTGGGGATCAGGTTATTTGGTCCATTGTTTTTGATTGCCTGATTTTTAGGACTGTATCTCAGGCTTTTCTTCTAATCAGAACGCTCAGCTGAAACCTAGTCAGCATCAAAGTAACATTTAACCCTCTACTGACAAGAGGGTAATGAATGAGGACTAAGCATGAGGTGTATTAGCCAAAGTCACATGGCTCTCCCTGCCTGGACACCCATTAGCCAGTTGCACTTAAATTGATTGCCAACTCCTGGTGATCTTGCACATACAGGAGAACTGCATTCCCAAAGGTTTCCAGTGGTTGTGTCTGCCCTTTAATAAGAAGATCGAGCTTTTCTTGAAAGATGCCTCTGTAAATTTGAACCGCCAACCTTTGGGTTAAGTCGTAAGCACTAAATGATTGCATTACTTAGGAACTCGGCAAAAAAGAAAATAGCCCCTAACTCATAAGACTATGAATAAGAAAAGCATAAACACGTTAAGTTAAAACTCTTTTTGAAAGTACTTGAGGGATAGTAATTATTTTATTACCGGTTATTTCTGGGTTGACTTTTTGGGATTTTTTTGCTTCTTACTCTTACAAGTTTAGGTTGATCTCTACTTTTTTAAATCTCTCATGAACACTATTTAAAACATTTTAAAGTTTAGCCTGTCAATGAATGTTGGTCGAGTCGACTGTGAAATCGAAACATTGAGGGATATGAGGTGCGAAGAATCTAGCGACCAAATTCGGAGATTGGTAGGAAGCAAGGAAAAATGACCCCCGCTCCTCCTGTGCGCCCGCAACCCTCCGGGCCACCTGCTCTTCCGCTCCCAGAGTCCCCGGCAAGCGGAAGTCGTCATTCACAGGCGCCCGCGCCGCACCAGGTGCTTCCTGCAGCGCACTCGCCATGGCAATGGGCGGCGGCGGCGGCGTCCCGGAGCGGGAAGACGCGGTGCTGTTCCGGCGTGGAACAGGCCAGGTGAGGTCCCGGCCGGCGCCGCCTCTCCTGGCCACCGTGCACGTTCTGGACGCCCTGCTGGGCCGGCGCTTTCCGTGGAGCCTAGCCTGCCCTGCGCTGTGCGGGGCCGGGGGCCGCGTGCTCCCTAGCCTGCCCCACTCTCCTTGGACACTTCCTCTGCGAGGGGCGCCCTTAGGGCTTTGAGCCAAGGTTCCACCGTAGCCGAGCAGAAACTTACTTAATTTGCTAGCACTTCGAAACCACCAGCCGCTCTGTGGAAGAAAGATGGAACGTTGTGCTTCCAGACAGTCTCGAAAACTCAAAGGGGGCAGGAAGTTCCCCCTTGTCCCTTTAGAGTCGCTATGAGGCGGCACCCATTCGATGGCAGTGAGTTAGGTTTTTTTAGGGGAAAGAGAGTGGGCAGGTTCCGGAGTTAGTTCAAAATGTTTAGATCCTGGCTATATCATGAAAGCAGAAGCGACGAGTTTTGCAGATAAGTCTGATGTGTAGATGAGAGAGAGAAGAAAGTCAAAAGATACATTTTAAAGCTGACTCGAACTGTTGAAAGGATGAGATTGCCTTTTGCCGGAAATTTACCTAGATGAGCAAGGCTGCACGTGGAGAAAGATCAGGAGTTCAGTCTTGGGCACGGAATGGTGGGGGTGAAATCATAATCGAAGTGAGTTTGGTGGGAGAGGAGAAATTCAGGATGATATTTAAAACAAATGTGTTTAAGAGTTTTACTGTAAAAAGAAGAAATTGCCCATAGTTAGAAAGATGGGTTCTATATTTGCAAGGTAGGAGAAATAATAGGTTTGTAGGCTTATAGGAAAAACCCAGTAAGGACAGTAATTTGTTGATAATAGCGACAAACGTATAATTGATTGGTGGTGGCCTAAAACTTTGTTAACAGTGGTGTCGGGTAAATGAGATGTGGTAGATGGCAGTATGTGTATACAGAGTTGGGAAAGTTCTCTTTGGTTGCTGCTGCTGGTTCTCAATGAAATAAACATCCACTAGGAGCAAAGATGTGGGGGAAAGTTTTGGAACTTTAAAGAGAGAAATGAAGTGTGCTAGAAGACTAGGTGAGTGTGAATTAAGGAAAAAGTCACCTACTTGCAATTAAAAGTAAAGTCACGTCATTTGTGTTGGTTCTGACGCCTAAACCACACTCACTGCCATCAAGTCAATTCTGGTTCATAGCAACCCTAAAGGATCGGAAGAACAGCCTCTGTGGTTTCCAAGTCTTCGTGAGAGTAGAAAACATCTTTCTCCCATGGAGCTGCTGATCCTTTCTAAGGCCATCACCTACTGTGCTACCAGGGCCCTTTCTGATTTTGAAGAACTCTTTATTGAGAATCTGAGACTAAATCTTTAGGGGAGTGGCTGCTGGATTTGAGGTGTTAGCAAGTCAATGGTTATCAGGGACACCAGGACTCCTCATGGTAGCTTTAAAGCAAATTGAATACATTTTATTATTGAGGCTCTTGGCTTCTTAGGTATACTATTGTATCATCTGCAAATACACTTGATTTACTTTTTCAATTCTTGTATCTCTTTTGTGCAATTACTGTGCTGCATATTACCCAATAAGCATCCTTTGTTTTTACATATCTGAATTACTTTGTTGTCAGGTGTCTTATTTACAGTGTCAATTAGACCAGCTTTGTGAACCAACCTGAAAAGAATTCCTCTGGAAGGCAAGCCCTTTCACACATGTTTTTTTTATGTGACTCTATTCAAATCCCTATTGCAACTTTTGGAAATGGCAAGTGTCATTGGAGAACTGCACTCTATTGGCTTCTCAATGGCTAAGGTGTGAAGCAGATCAGGCCTTTCTTCTGAGTCACCTCTAGACAAGCTCCAGCCTTTCAGAAAGCTATGCTTACTTTTTACATTATTATATTCCTGTCTTTGCATGATGTATTTCTTTGTTTTAAATTTTTCTGTTTGTTTTTGTTCAGGGCTGTATTTCTCTTCTAGTAGTTCCTACTATTCTGAGATCTAAATGCACTCAATCCTGTCTTTGTTTTTCCTTTTTATTTAATAACTTTATTCTTCATTCACATATCATACAATTCAACAGTTCAACCATATCGAGAAGTATTGTATAATCCCCACCACAGTTAATTTTAGAATTTATTGTTTTCCCCCATACTCATTGTTATTCATGTGTTTGTTTTATTTGTTTTCAATTTTGGCAAAAATACACACCACAAAAGATTCTCCAATTGAACTCCTTCTCCATGGTTCTCCCAGTTTTTATAAAAGACAACGCAATTGTTCTTTCCCCTCTCTCCCTGCTACCGTTTTAAAAATTGCATTGTTTCTACTTTGCTGGAACACTCAATATCTTTTGCTTTGTTGTTCACATAGATCAACAATTCTATTTGTACTAACATTTTTTGTTTTGTTTCTTTAACCAAAGTTTTTCCGGTCTTATCTTGCTTGGATGAAGCTTATCTCCAGTAAATACCTCTGGAAAGGCTAGTGAGTATAGTATTCTCCCACATTTTAAACTTTGCTTCTCATGGTCTTGCTACTTGAAGGACAGCAAGGCTGCATAAAAATTCTTTACCTTTTACCCAAGATCTACTAAACATTTTGATGGTAAGCTCATTTCATGAATGATTGACCTTTTTGCTTGGAGACTCTACAGAACTTTTTTTCTTTTTTTGTTTTAGGTTTGACCTTTTCTGTTTTTGTTTTGTATTTTTTCTGTAGGGGTCCCATTGATACATGCATTAGATAATTTTTGCCAAGCATTTCTATGTACCACTGTGTTGTTTTTGTTTTAATAGCTTGATTTTGTTTGTCTCTTTTCGTTCCTTTCTGTAGTGCCTTTAGATTTCCCATCAGATACAGTCTTCCTTGGGTGTCTTGTAGTCAGTCTTGCTTTTCTCTTCATGTTCTTCCCTGATTTTGTTTAGCTCTTGATTCATATCTTCCCTTTTTTTGCCTGTATCTCTGGAATTAAAGATGGTTTCCCCCCTATTTTGCAGACGCTGCTTTGAGGATATAAGTTGGATGTTTTGTTACAATTTCTTTCTGCTGTGGTGGTTATTTGAGAAGTTCTATCAAAAGAAAAGTTTAAGAAAATAGATGCCTTTGTTTTTTGCTGATGCCTTACACTCCTGGTTTAGTGGTAACAGTTGAGATGTGAGGATTTCGTGTTGCATAGTGGATTGTGCATTTGTTGGGCTACTAACCCTGAGGTTTAGCTTTCTACTTCCATAAAGATTAACAGTCTCGGAACCTCCGGGGGGCAGTTCTGGCCTACCCTATAGGGTCAATAGAAGATGGCAGTAAGTTTGAGTTTTTGACATGTGTCTTCAAGAGAGCCCTCTTTATGTAGCGGCGGGCCTTTTCCTTTATTAGTGGTACCCTTTGCAGGTGAAGGAAATTGATGTGGCTTCCTTCTGCTTTTGTGATTTCCTTATTTCTTTCCTTTCACCAAGTTTCCAAGGAATGTCTTCCCCTTCAGTTGCAGGGTAATCTTGAACTGAGTGATTACTTTCTATTCCATAAAAATTGCTTAGTAAGTGCTTTTTAGGGTAAAGTGAGATGAACGGTTTTACATTGTAACACGTTGTTTTTCAACTTAATGGAAATTGATCAGATAATTGGGAGTTTTATAGTAAGCCTTTTATAAGCCATCTATTGCATGGTATCATAACAATTCTGAAGGCAGTTTGTGACCATCCTTCCATTGTCTAATCCTCTGTATCCAGATTTAGCACCAACTACTCCTTAGCAGGAGCTTGACTCTAGTTGGGATTGTTACCCGACTAATCCTGCAGACAGTTTATTTTGCTTCCATGCTTATTTTCATCTTACCCAAATCCTTTTGATTTTTATTTCCCAGGACTCTTCTTCCATGATCATCCAGTATACATTAATTTATTTTCTTTTAATTTGACATATATTGTTTGTACTTCACATTTTACTATGTGGCAATGTTGGTTTTGTATTCTTAAGTCACTTACATTTAAATAAAAATAGAAATAGTCTAATAGTGCTGGTCTTTCCCAGGTTCGTTAATATTACTACTTTTTAGAATGAAAACTATTTGATTAATCACTATTAAAATGTTGTATGCTTTTGAGAGAGATTTGAATCATCCAGTCACATTGCAATGTCCAGAGGTAGGGTCAGAATAGCAGTATTCTAGTTTAGAAAAAGTCAGTCTGATGTTCAGGTGCTACCCACCTTGCCATGTTAAACTTTTGTGTGACCTTAGAAAGGAATGGAACCTGTGTCACCCCACTGGAAGCGCACTTAATGGTATGGCATTTGCTTTATAACATACAAGGGGACTTTTAAAAGTTTGTGGGGAAATGCCATTATCTTTCAATTCCATTTTCCCCCACATTCATATGTCTTGAAACATTGCAACTGCCCATCATTAGTGGTTATGCCACAGAGCCTGTGTCAGCAGCCAGGGTTCCTGAAGTTTTATTTTGGATTTAAAATAGCAGTTTCAGTGTAAATTGTGTGTACTTGGGTTAAGATGGCTTGATATGATAAAACATCACCTTTCTCTGACACCCTTCTAAACATGACTTCTTTCTTATTCTTCCCAGAGTGATGACTCTGACATCTGGGATGATACAGCATTGATCAAAGCCTATGATAAAGCTGTAGCTTCCTTTAAGGTATGAAATGTTCACTCACTCTTTATTTTCTCGTATTACCCATTTGGGAAAGATAATTACGTATGTTTGTACTGTAAAGTGCTACAGTGCACGTTTTAATTTTGACGAAAGAGTGGTAATAATGGTTTCTTTAAATCAGATGGTACCCTCATTTAGATGCTGATGTATGTTGTCCTTTTACCTAAGCATCTGACTCATGGCAGCACCACAGGTGTGTTGGAGTAGAATTGTGCTCGGTGGGAATTTCAGTAGCTGGCACTTCACACACGATCACCAGGTCTTCTTTTGAAGCACCTTTGCAGGGCCTCAAGCCATCAACCTTTTGTTACCACCAAGATGCAAAGTAGAATTTTAAGTATTAATTGCTTTTAATATTTTAACAAACTGTACAAGTCCTCTGTTCACATTAGTAGAAGGACAATTTGAATTTTAAAATATTTAGCAGCCCCTCACGATGGTGCTCAATAATAGTCATGTGGTATTTACTGTTCTGAATGCTTTGCACACACTGAAATAAAAGTCTGTGAATACCCTTTTAATTGGTGTCAAGTCAGGTGTTCTTATGGTGGGAATATCGGATTGTTGAAGGAAGTCTAATCTGGTTCTGTGGCCCACATAAGGATCCCTGATGGTTTAGTGTGCTGCTACTTGTTGGATTGCTAACCGCAGGGACAGCAATTGAGGCCACCTCAAGTATCTCCACTGGGGAAGTATGAGACTATCCATTGCCATGAAGACATCCAGTGTGTTGTAATTGATTCGATGGCAGTGGGTTGATGTCCAAATAAGACATTTAACCAGTTGTCCAAGTCATCCGTTTCCCCACTGTCTGCAGTAGTCTTACTGAGCAGCGTGTGTGGACTAGGCTGAACACAAAGAGCACCACACAGAGTCCACCTTCCTGTGGTCTCTCCTCCAGCTTGAGGAAGATTTCAGACCTCTATGTTTTTCCTACCCCTGCATTTTAAATTCTTAAATCATGCACTTTGCAATAAATACACACAAAAATAGACTAACATGGGTTGCCAAGAGAGCTCTGTAAAACTCAGATTGAAGTGAAGAGAGACTAGAGACTGACATCATTTAGGTCGCTGCTGGTGGTGTTGTGGGGTATGGAGAAGAGTGATATTAGTAAAAGTTAAAAAGAAATCATTTGGAGGAAAGCAATTTTTATTTTAATCCTGTTGAGTTTGAGGTATTTGAAGTTATAAAATGTATTATTGGAAATAATTAGATCTCACTAAGGAGGAAGGGCAGATCTGGGTAGTAACTTTCAAGGTCTTTTTGCTTCAAGGTAATTGTGGTCAGAAGAATAGAGGACCGTGAGCAGATGTAGCAAATGGCCGTGCTTGTTGGGAACACAAGCTTAGGGCACTACATTGCTGTGTCTTCCACGGTGTATCATTGAGGTAGTTTATTGTGCCGATAAACACATGTGGGGTTAATTGAAGGGTGGCGGGATAAATAGCTCATTGAGCCTCGCCTTTCAAGTTCTCCAGTCTCTTGCTTTGTGATGGTCGGACCAGGGTGCAGCTGCCTTAGCCAGTTCCCTGCTTTAGCTGGCAAGGCTCACTTCTCCAAGGAGAAAGCTGCATAGACCTACCCCGATGCAGCCCTGGGTGCTGGAGCAGCCGTGTGGAGACCCTTGCCAGTGCTGAGATGTTTACACATTCACTGACTCTGCTTTCCTCCTGCAGTTGGCATCATTGCGTGTGTTTTGTGAGATGGAGGAGGACTTTGTGGATTGGTGTTGGACATATGGGTTAATGTTGGATTTGTGGGCTTGGGCAGCACTGGGTTGGGATGTTTTCTTGATGCACATTTAACCTCTATATAAAACTCTTTCTTATACATGAGTTTCTGTGGATTTGTTTCTCTAAAGTACCCAGACTAACAAAGTCATGAATTTCCAGAAAGAGATGATTAATAGCTTCCGAAGCTAAACAGTGCTTAGGATTAGTTGTGTTAGTTCTTCAGAAGCCGTTTGGTAAAGTATGGGATTGTGAAAAGAGGAAAATGGGGCTTCCTGAAGTGTTGGGGACTGGATACCAGCTTATAGAGGTAACTGAGCTGTTGTAATTTCTTCTTAATGTATCACTATATAACATGAACATTTCTATGACATTTTACTAGAATGCTCTAAAGAATGGAGAAATTTGTGAAGCTACTGACAAACCAAAACTCACACCTAAAAGAAAGCCTACTAAGAAGAAAAAGAGCCAGAAAAAGAACGCCACGACTCCGCTGAAGCAGGTTATTTTACAGCATTGAGACTTGCAGTATTTTGTTCCTGCCCTTACTAAATAGTTAAAAAGTGTATTTAATTGAAATACAGTGTAACGTAAAATGATGAGTACAGTGTTTTCCATTTACGTACACTTGTAAAACCTCTTCTAAACTTTCTGTTGTTTAGGAACATGCAAGTCAGCAATACAAATTTAAGGAATTAGATGAGAATGATGAATTCTAAGTTCCAGGCAGTGTTTAGTTTGCAGATGGGAAGACGGGAACGGTGTTATTTGAAAAAGGTTCCTGATGGCCTTAACTTAAATTGGCCGTGTTTTAGTTCTTAAGCTGAGAGATGGGTACCTATTAGGTTTTTTCCCCCCCTTTGGAATCCCTAAAATGATTAACAGCTGGGAGCCAAAGCCTCTGGGAAGTCATTCTGCTAGTTAAAACAGTAGACATGGAAGCTAATTATTTGATGTCTCATTGATCAACTCTTAGCCCAGCTCAGAACTCACTATCCGAGCAGTGTTCATTCACTGGTGAACTTCAGCTTCTTCATTCTCAAGGGGGAAGCTAGCTAACAGTTGACAAGCTTGGTATTGCAAGTGCTGTAAACTTTCCCTCCTTTCTAGTCTTCACATCAAATATAGAAACTATATTATTTGAATTTAACAGATGAAGCAAATTAAGACCAAAGAAATTAAGAAACTTTTCTCAGGGGCGCCTCAAGGGAGTCATAGTTACTACTGCCGTTGTAAGAGCCCCCAATACAATGATATTTTAATAAAAGAAAAAAAACCCTGCCTAATTAAAAATTTAGGCTCATGTTTCTGGCCCCAAAGTCTTCTGTACTAAACTGTTCTGTCTTTCAAGGTGCTCTGGTGGCATAGTGGTTATGTCTTGGGCTTCAATCCACAGGGTCATGCACTTTGAAACCACCAGATGCTCCTCATAAGAAAGATGGGGTGTTCTAAGCAGGGGTCCTCAAACTCCAGCCCCCGGGCCACATGCGGCCCGCTGAGGACATTTATCAAAATAAGATATGTGCAGTGTGCATAGGATTCTGTTCATAGTTTTTTTTTTTAAACTATAGTCCGGCCCTCCAACAGGTCTGAGGGACAGTGAACTGGCCCCTGTTTAAAAAGTCTGAGGACCCCTGGGGTAGAGAATTACAGTCTTGGGAAAGTCACGAGGGCCGTTTCACACTGTCCTGTAAGGTCGCTACAAATCAGCATTGTCTTGATGGCATTGAGTTTGATTGGTTATTCTCTTCCAGATAGGGTAACTAGAGCCTCTTCTGAGAACTCCCCTTCCCCGCCCCTGGGTTGTATTTCACTGTCTTTAAAAGGAGTGTATGTTTTTGTGTCTTTGGTTTACGTTGCAGTGGAAAGTTGGTGATAAATGTTCTGCCATTTGGTCAGAAGATGGCTGCATTTACCCAGCTGTCATCACTTCCATTGATCAGAAGAGAGAAGCTTGTGTTGTGGTTTACACCGGATATGGAAACAGAGAGGAGCAACATCTGTCTGATCTACTTCTTCCAACCTTTGGAGGAGTTCATAATGTAGACCAGAATGCTCAAGAGGTAGGAATGAAAAGTTATAATAATAATAATTGAAAAGGGCTGGGAGGGATGAGAAACTAAACAGTATAACTAATTAGCTTAATCTACCAAAGCATTAAATTTTTCTGTGTGACAATTTTTTTTTCTTTTTAAAGAATGAAAATGAAAGTCAAATTTCAACTGATGAAAGTGAGAGCTCCTCCAGGTCGCTTGGAAACAAACCCAATGCCAAGTCTAAAGCAGCACCATGGAGCTCCTTTCTACCTCCACCCCCCCCAATGCCGGCGGCATCCGGGCTGGGGCCAGGAAAGGTAAACCTGGGGCCCAGAGGGTAGAGTGAGGAATTGTACCTCTCCATGAAATGAATTGTTACTTCTCTCGTGAAACTTTTGTAGCTCTCTATTAAAAAAACTCCAAACTCACTGCCATGGAGTTGATTTGTAGCCACCCTGTAAGACAGGGTAGAACTGCCCCTGTGGGTTTCTGAAAAGGTAACACCTCACAGGAGTAGAAACCCTCTTCTTTCGCCTGCAAAGCTGCAAGTGGTTTTGAAATGCTGACCTCGTGTTAGCAGGCCACAGTTTAACCACTATGCCACAAGGGCTCCTGCAGCTCTCTAGAGACACTAAAGCTACAAAGTCATAATTGGAAATTCTCTGAACTTGAAATAAGATAATGATCACAATAGTTTTTACTGAAAGTTTTTTGTGTAATTTTTGTAGAACACAAGGAATTAGACTAATAATTTAGCAAAGTTAGGAAGTATAAATATAATTTAGGTATTCTTTTTGTCAATTTTCAATATTTTTATCTATGGATAAAATCGTGCAGAGCTGTCAGGTTGTTTTGCAGAACTACACTGTAAATATTCCTTTTAGACTTGGATTTTAATGAACAGAAGTGAACTAAAGTGAAAAGCTTTCTATAAAGGTGTTGTCTTATTTGTCAGTTCCCTTAGTCTAAAATGATCCATCTCAAAATGTTTATACACACGAGGGTGCTTCAAGCTCATGAAAAAAAATGTAATTAAAAAATAATAGAAAAAATAAAAATTAAAAAAATAAATGGTAATAGATTTTGTTTGACAATTTTTTAAAACTCCCTTGTATGTGTACAGAGACACAGGCGCTCACAAGCATGCTCTCGTGCTGCTTTGGTCTTTCTTGATCTTTTTGTTGAAAGCTTGGCCGGATTTCATAGTTATGGACTCTTACCCTATGGATGGATAGCTAACGGGGAGCTATAAAAAGGATGTACAGTTCAGTTACTTGTAGGAGGATATTATCTCTGGATTGAAATACCTTGCTAAATACCAGTGTATCTGATTCATTAGGTGACTGAAAATCTTACTTAGTTTTTACTTCCTAAGTAATCTCTTTAAAAAGGAATTGAGAACAATCTAAAAATTTGTCATTTGACTTCCAAATCTTCAATGTTTGGAACAAATGAAATTCTACTTGATTTTCTAATCTATACAATGCAGATCTTCTAGGGGATCATTGTTAATTATTTTAGGATTCCATCATTTTCCTCGCTTTCATATTGAAATTGGTAGATTGTTTTTTGTTGAAATGTTTCTTTGCAGCCAAGCCTCAAGTTCAATGGACCACCACCCCCACCCCCACCTTTCCTATCATGCTGGCTACCTCCATTGCCTTCTGGCCCACCAGTAAGTACAAAATAATGCAGATTAACTTGACTTTCATACAGGGTTTAAAATTTCATAGAATATAGCTGAGTGTTAGAAAGTACAGGTGATTGGGAAATTATCATCTTGGTCTAACCCTAAGACCAGATTCAATGGGTAAACGTATGCACTGAGACTCCTGTTTTTGTTTTGATTATCCTCTGCTACCCGGATTCAGTGTTCTTGTCGCTCCAACTCTAACCTCTGTGTTACCCGCTTCCTTCCTGGCCAACGCTTCTCATCCAAAGGAAGGGGCTCCTGTTAGAATGGCTTTAATTACACCTGACATTGGGTAGTGATGGAGGACTTACCCTCCCAGTGGTAATACATAGGGTTAGTTTCTCATCCAGTCGACTAGGTTTCTAATGGTAGAATTTTAAAGTTCATCAATAAACTACAAACAAAGACACTTTCTGAAAAGCTATATAAGTTGGGGTAGAGATGGCTGCCCTCCATAAGATCTTTACTTAAAACTGTCCTTCATCTTGAAGGTCTTTTTTTATGAAGAAAAATACGGAATTGTTTCTTCATTGTCTTCTTATGCACGATTTCATACTAGTGGTAATATAGTGGTTATATGTTGCGCTGCCAACCTCAAGCTCCCCAGTTTGACACCACCAGCCGCTTCAAAGGAGAAAAACAGGGCTTTCTACTTTGACCTGTGTATGGTTTCTCTGAGTTGGAATTGACTTGATGGCAGTAAGTTTGGTTTTTGAGCTTGAGTGTTTATAATAGAAAGCCCTGGTATGGTTAAGCATTGAGCTGTTAATTGCAAGGTTGGTGGGTTTTTTAAACTTAGCACCCTCTCGCCATGAAAAAGGTAAGGCTTTCTGCTCCTGTGAAGGTTCGTAGCCTCGGCAACCCTAGGGGCCTTTCTCATCTGCCCTAGAGGTTTTCTGTGATCTGGAATTGATTTGACAGCATTGACTGTTTTATTTTTCATAATAGAATCAGCCATAAAACTTTCCTAATCAAATCAAAATAAGCATTTTGTGTAGCCTGTCGTTGATCTTTGTTGTATTTACTTAGTTGATTAAATTGCTGGTATTCTGTTCAACTTTCAAGGGGTGTGTGTGTCTGGCTGTTTTGCTTTTTAATTTCAAATGATAAGGTGTGTATGGGAATTTCAAACTATCAGCTTCACATTTTGTGTTGTGACTTTAATAGAATGTTTTTCATTATTTCCAGATTATTCCCCCACCCCCTCCCATATGTCCAGATTCTCTTGATGATGCTGATGCTCTGGGAAGTATGTTAATCTCTTGGTACATGAGTGGCTATCATACCGGCTATTACATGGTAAGGCATGGCACCTTACGTTAGTGTGTGTGTGTGTGTGTGTGTGTGTGTGTGTGTGTTGAAAACATTTGTGCATCTGTCTTATGCTAAGGTATGTTGAGTAATCTTAGGCCATTATATATTTTATTTGGTGGAAATAAAATATAAGTGAACTGAGGATCATCCTTAGACTTACTAAAAAATAATTGTAATTTCATTCTAGCAATTTTTAACTTTGATACAAGTTTTAAAGCACATTGGAGAGCTGTTGACTTATTTTCTGATAACATTTTGTTAAATAAAATACATCTTATAAAGTATGGATGCTTATCTTTTATTACTTGTTTGTTTTCCTTACAGGGTGTCAGACAAAATCAAAAAGAAGGAAAGTGTTCACATTTCAATTAAGGAGTAAGTCTACTATGACTAAGCTAGTGAATCTTTTGCTCTTTTTTAAAGTGCCTATTTTGTGGAAAACAAATCCTTAAATATTGAAGTTTGATAATATTGAAGACATTTGTATGCCAAAACTCACCAAGGAAAGTTTGATACCCAACCCTACTAGAATTTTCAGAGTGCTGAATTATCATCTCCCCAAATATTTCCTGGTTATTTCTGGGTAGAAATTTAATCTAGCCTTTGGATCTAATTTTCTATCTGTTAGAAATACTGCAAACAAAAGTTTTAAAATAAAGGAGGGGAAGGGGAACTCATCTAGATTAGGAGAAAATTAAGAAACCCAACAGCTGAAGGCAGTGTTTTATCCTTGATTGGACTGATGTTGCTTTCAAAATCTGTTTAAAAAAAACAAATTTTAAATATGTACTGTATGTAAAATACTGGCTAATTGCTTATTTTTAGAACTGCCTTTTAAGGTGTTTTGTCATTCATAGGATGTTTTAATTTGTATGCTGAAGTGTTTGAGAGTGAAGTGCTACAGTATTTCCTCCGTTTTTAAATGATTTAGCAAACAGTATGTATGTTTATGCATAAAGAATAAATCACAGTTAATGAACATAGGTGGCATGTATGCAGGCATTTCTTATACCATATCTTTTTATATTTTCTGTATGTGGTCTGAAAGTGCTTAATAAAAATGTTTAATTTTGTGCTAATTAAAATTTTTGTGTATGTTGTATTGTTTTACATTTAATTTTGTGTTTTGGGCCCCTATTTTTATTTTTTGATAACACATCTTTTGCATATGTCAATTTTTTCATGCTAACATTTTCTGTCAGATTGCACCATATACTACTTTTGGTTAATTCAGTCGGTTGTGTTATTTGAGATAATTTTACAGTAAATATCTTCCTATATGGCAGTCTGATTCTACTCTGTCTTAAGATATATCTCTGATATAACATTTGATAACTTCTGAAACTTAGAGTGCTCTGTGGTAGATGTTTCTGTTGCCTTGAAAAGCAAATTTTTGAAAATCGCTTCCTTTTCCATTTTCAGAATGGTGGGATGCATTCCAGGAAGAGGGTTTTTTGTTTTAATTATCTGATCATCACATTTTAGAATATGCTTTGTTGTTGTTAAGACTGTCAGGTCATTCGACCTTTGGTGGCCCTGTGAATAACAGGAAACACCAGCAGTTCTGTGTCGTCCTCACAATTGTTCTCTTTGAGCCCGTTGTTGCAGCCATCGAGTCCAGTTCATCTTGTGAAGGGCCCCCTCTTTTCCACTGCTGCTCTACCCTGCCAAGCATCAGTCCAGCCACTAGTCTCTCCTGACAGCATGTCCAAATATGTGAGATGCAGTCTCGCCATCCGTGCCTCTAAGGAGAACCTGGCTGTACTTCTAAGACAGTTTGTTTGTTCTTTCTCTAGTTCATGATACTTGGAAGAATCTTCATATTTCAAATGTGATGATTCATAGTTCAAATAGATTCTTCTTTGGTCTTCATTGCTCAGCAACTTTTATATGCATATGAGGTAACTGAATACACCATATCTTGGGTCAGGCACACCTTAGTCCTCAAAGTAACGTCCTTGCTTTTCAACCCTATAAAGAGGTTTTGTGCAGCAGATTTACCCAATGTATGTAATATGTCGTTTGTTCTCTTTTAACTTCCAAGACAAAATCCTGGAAAACTTCAGAAACATACTACGTGATCCAGTTGTGAGGATTTTGGTTTTCATAATACTGAGTTGTAATCTGTATTAAAGACTAGAGTCCTTGGTCTTCATCAGCAAGCAGTTATGTGATCTGCATATTGCAGGTTGTCAATAAGCCTCCTTCCAATCCTGAAGCCACATTCTCCATATATAATCCAGCTTTTCTGATTATTTGCCCGCATACAGATTGAACAAGAATGGTGGCAGGATACAACCGTGACACATACCATTCTTGATTTTAAACCATGCATTATTCCCCTGTTCTATTTGCACATTGACCTCTTGATCCATGTTCAGGTCTTGTATGAGCACAATGTAGTGTTCTGGAATTCCCTTTCTCAGGGTCGTCCATAGTAAAAAATTTGTTACGATCCACACAGCCTAATGCCTTTGCAGAGTAACAAAGCACAAGCGAATATCTTGCTTATACTCTCTGCTTTCAGCCAGGATTCCTCTGACATCAGCAGTGACCTTCATTCCATGTCCTCTTCTTTATCTGCCTTGAATTTCTGGCAGCTCTCTGTTGATGTACTACTGCAACTGGGTACTTGCCTGTGGTATTAATGATAATTGTCATTAATTTCCACATTCTGTTGGGTCATCTTTCTTTGGAATGGGTGTAAATATGAGTCTTTCCCATTTAGTCATTCAGTAGCTTTCAGATTTGTTGGCATACTTAGTACTTGCAGAGCTTTATCAGTGTATTGAAACATTTCAGTTGGTATTCAAGCAGTTCTCAGAACAGTTTTTCGCTAATGCCTTCAGTCCGTTTGGGACTTCTTACACCACCATAGGATCTTAATCATATGCTACCTCAACATGGCTAGATGTCAACCCAATTGATTGGCCTGATGCTTCTCTCTACTCCGTCTTTTGATCTTTCCCACATGATTTAGCATGTGCCCATAGAGTCTTCAATATTGTAACTGGAAGCTTGAAATTTTGTATTTCTTTCAACTTGAAACAAGCTGAACCTGGTTTTTTTTTTTCCTTTTGATTTTCTAGATCTAGCTCTTTGAACATTTCATTATAACACTGTCTTCTTGAACTGCCTTTTGAGATTTTTTATTTAGCTTTAGTACTTCCGATTTCTTCCAGTCACCTTAGCTACTCTACATTCAAGATGGTTTCATGGTCTCTCCTGGCATCTACTTTGGTCTTTTGGTTCCTAGTTTTTTAATGACCTTTTGCCCCATTAGTGATGTTCTTGATGGCAAGCTGTAATTCAACTGATCTTCAGAGATCAGTGTTTAATGAGTCAAATCTGGTTTTGAGATAGTCTCTAACTTCAAATGGCATGTACTCCAGGTTGCATTTTAGTTCTTGGGGACGTGTTTTAATTTTATTCACTGTCAGCGACTCGTGGCCCTTGCTGCACTTCTCTACTGTTTGTCTTCTCCAAAGTAGCTATTTGCAGTTAGCAGGCCAACTCATAACCAAAAGCACAACCGGGTCACTTTCATCTGTGATCCATGCTTTCAGGAGCATTCAAGAACACATAAATTCATCAGTCTGCTCATTGCCTTTTTTTTTTTTTTTGCCAATAGTTTTCTTAAGGTTTAAATCATAACAAAAATACATGGATTTAAAGTAAAGTTTTGATACAGGCTCCTATTATAAACATCTCAAATAAAATACAGAACTAGTCCCTCAACCCCGGGAATTCCTTACCCCCAGTATCACTGTTCTGCCTGCTTTTAGCAGTTTTTCCTGTTTCAGCATGTCATAAATGGAATCATGTTGTGGGGACTCTTGTACAGCATTATTGTTAGATATGTAAGACACCAATAGAACTAGCGTTGCCTGAGCCTTCACAGGCCTTTGTGTTTAGATGTGGACTTTTGGTTCAGGTTAACCAAAACTCTTATTTATAGATGTTGGTTTCTATAGATTATTAGTTATGTTAGTAGATTTTGGTTCATCATTAAAGGAATTCAGAAACAGCCACATGCAATGTATCTCCCTTTTATTAATAATGAAAATAGCTATACTTGTTAAAAAATGACTGTGTACTCGAGTATAAGCCAACCTGAATATCCGCGGAGGCAACTAATTTTACCACAAAAACTGCATTAAAATGTGCCGAGAAACTCGGCTTATACTTGATTATATATGGTACTTCTTTATATTACTGATGGAGTTAGGTACTGTTATCCACCATTTTACAAGTGTGAAAACAAGTGAAATTATTTACCTTGGGCCACAATGGTGAAGCTCTGTATGACCTCTGACCTTTGTCCAATTCTCAGCCCTTAGCAATTCTATCTGCCAGGCCCTGTGGTATCTTGTCCTACACAAATATAATTTGGGATTTGGGCAAAGACTCCATTGAAACTCTCAGAACAAATTTCTGGAGCTCTTTCTCTGGAAATTTTCTCTTGACCCTGCCTCAAATTCTAGCACCCAAACTCTGGTCTCACTTCCCCCTAGGACAGTGGTTCTCAACTTGTGAGTCGTGACTCCTCTGGGGGAGTCTAATAACCCTTTCACAGGGGCCACCCGACTCATAAGTGTAGCAAGATTACAGTTATGAAGTACCAACGGAAATAATTTTATGGTTGGAGGATCACCACAACATAAGGAACTTTATTAAGGATTGTGGCATTAGGAAGGTTGAGACCCACTGCCCTAGAAAGACCAGTTCTCAGCTTGGGCTCCGCCACTCATTTTGCAACCAGAGAAGGTGAATGTGATGCTCACCTCACCATCCCCCTTCTCCAGAATGATAGGGCCCTGTGCTATCTGTTCAACGTCTGAAAGTGGTTGTATCAGATGCTCTGCCCACCTTTATAGTTGATGGCAAGAGAGCAAGTGTACTTGCCAGCTACTCCCCCAGTTTTTAAAATTCTGAATTGATACAAATGTTCATCATTTTCTTCACAAACATTTGGCTGGATGACATGATTCATTACACTCATTACCCCTCCCATTTTGGAACAATTAATACCCAGTTGCATGTTTTATGAAAGGTTACTGTGTTTTAAAATGTACTAAATAACTAGCACTCTAACATAAGAATAAATTGTCAAGTTTGAGATTATTGGTACATGATTTTGCATAGCAATGATAAATCTATTTGGTGCTTTTGTGCTTAACATGATTTCATCGAAGTTTTAGTGTGTTGGTTAATTTCATGAGCTGGGAGTGGATTCAAATTCTCTAGATTGTCATGTGTTGTCATTGCTTCTCCCAACCAAATAAACTAGCTACTCCCTCATTCTCCACACTTAGCTAATTGTTTTACTTTAAGAACTTTTTTTTTAAAGTATTTTTACTCTTGCTTCATTAAAGCACAATACTTTTGAGGTCTGATGGGTCGTAACTTTGTTCAGTAGATTTATATGATGATATGATGTCTATCTTTGTTTTAGCACAGCAAAGATTTTCATGAATAATGATCAGGAAAAAAAACAGTTTGGATAACTGTATACTAGTTTCTAGTGTCAATAACATTAAATTAGCTAACATATACTTTCTGTGGTTTGGGATTCTTAGACAAATTTACTGGGTGGTTCCGGCTCACTGTCTCCTGAGTCTACAGGCAAGTTGTTCACCAGGACTGCTGTCATCTCAAGGTTCTACTGGGGCTGAAACATCACCTTTCAAGCCTCCTCGTGTTGTCTCAGTTCTGTGCCCCTTGGGCATCTCCACAGGCAGCCCGAGAGCCCTCACAACATTGCAGCCGGCTTCCTTTGAGCCAGGGATCCAAGAGCAAGCAACACCACACTAAATTTTGTAGCCCAGTTTCTGAGTCACGCACCATCTTTCACCTCTTTGTTTCTTTTAGAAGTCGTTTCCCAAATCCAGCCCATACTCAGTTGGGATTATATTGGTAACTATCTTCGAGTTCTAAAAAAATACTCAAAAGCTATCCCCACTGAGTTATAAAAATAACTCCTAGCATGATAGACAATAAAAGGCTCTAAGATAAAGTGTTAATTAAATCACTAAGATTCTATGTTTTAGATTTTTGAAAGTATCAAAAATAGAATTTTATTTTATTGGATTTTTCCCCCCAAGAACTTTATTGGCACATAATTTACATATAGAATTGACACTAGTCCAGTTCAAACATTTCAAGGGGTAATTGTACAATCACCATCACATCCATCCTAGATCCTTTCCTACCCCCATGATTATTGCTTGTTTTTTGTTTGTTTTTAAGCTAAAATTCATTCTTTAGTGAAGGTCTTTGCTTTTGGAAGAAAGATATAAGTCGAAAATCCTTACAAATTGTTAAAATGTTCAAAAAGAGAACTCAAAAACTTAAATTGTCAGTAAACCTTGATGATCTTTAATGGGTAAATCTCAGTGTTTGTTTTCCTTATATATTTTAATTTAAAAATTCCTACTTGTCTATTGTTTCATTTAAATGGTTGTTTTAGGACCATTTTCCTCTATATAGTGCTTTAGATATATTTACTCTGTAACTTTTGTTATGTAGAGTTTTTATTACTGATTTTTAGATATTCTGAAACTAGATTTTTTTAACTCTAGAAATGTCTCATGTTTATGGTTTAATTTAGGTTGCTTTTTATTTCTAGTACTTACTGTAACTGAAGTTATTTTTTATGTTATAATCTTACCTTTTAAAAATAAAACTCATATTTTCTTGTGATTTCCCCTGCCCTGTATAAAGTTGCTGTGAGTTGACATCAACTCAGTGGCAGTGAGAATGAGGTGACAGTATACATAGCACATTCTATATGTTCCTGCTTAGCAGCTTTGATGCACATTGTTGTGTGACACAGTTTACAGTTTTCACAATGGGTGGCATTCCTGTTTTCACTCTCCCAGCTCTGTTTGCGTGCCTCTAGTTTCCCGCACCTCCTTTACGTCGCATCTTTGTGTCGGGTTTATGTGGAGCAGTTGGCCTCATGTATTAGATTGTCTAAGGGAGAACATTATTTACGGATGATTGGCCCAGTCTTTTATTTGGCTAAAAGGTGACCCCAGATATAACTTCCGTTCTAAGTTCAAAGGCTGTCTTAGGGCAATTGTCTCAGGGGTTCTGTTCTATTTTCTATCAGTTTTTGTTTTGTTTTTAGGAATTTGAATTTTGGTTAACTTTTTTCCTTCATTCCCTCTAGCACCTTTTGTTGCATTCCTGGTCAGAATGGTTAGTTGGGCACTATCTAGTCCTTCTGCTCTCAGATTAAAAAAGGCCATGGTTTGTGTGGGCTGAGTTTAGTGAACTAGTGTCATCTTTGAACCTTTGACTTCCTTAACTTTCTTTTGTTCTGTATGAGTAGAGACTAAAAGTTGTGTCCTAGATGGCCACTCACAAGCTTTTAAGACCACCCCAAGTGCTACTCAGTAAAGTAGGAGTTAGAGCATTTTCTCTATAAACTATATTAGATGATTTTCTAAGTTAAGTTGTTCTTCGAAACAATGAGCCTAAGCCTTTTAACCTAGTAACTCACCCCTGGAAATTGGATATTTCTAGGAAGGCCCTATAACTGTCATCTCTGTGTTTTGTTTTTTATTTATAGGTAAATAGATACACACATATATATACATATATGTACACACAAGCAGCACACACAAACATACAAACACATGCTTCCTGAACACATGACGTAAGTAATTGTTGCTTTATAATAAGCTTCAAAATCAAGTAGAACAGATTAAGTACCAATATGCTATAAATTAAAATAGATTTTTTTCCTACTTGTTTTTCCAAATGAATTTTGCAAATAGTGTGTCTAATAATCCCATAAATTTAAAAATATTTCTTACATTAAATCTTTACATTAGTTTATTTCCTAGTTTTACTTACTATGGGTATGATTTTGTAAGGAAACCGATTTTTACACATCATAATTATATCTAGACTTTTTTTTACCCCCATTTAGGCAACACTGTCTCCCAAGGAGAATGATATTTTGATGTTCCCTGGTCAATATGAAAAAACATCGTTTTCTTCAAGAACACTTGGTTGGATAGCACAGTCTTCTGCATTTTTTCCAGGCTTGAATCACCAACAAAGTGTTTTTAGAGTAGGATTACTTTGAATGACTGAACAATGGAGGTGTGGTTCATTAAAAGAAACTCTTGGTCACAGAGTGCATAAAAGTCAGTCTGTGTCAAAATTAGAATTGAGTATGTTTTTATATTGTAACTTAGCATGCTAAACTTTTTATTAATGCTATAAAAAATAAATGTGATATGCAAGTCCTTTTTTTCTTCCCTAAACCTTACATACATGAATCTTGGGAATATATTCTTACTTGGTGAGGTTAAGTCTACCTACAGTGGAGAAAGGAAACTTGTTGGGGCAATCTTGGTAAACGATCGTATTGTAAAGGTCCAACCAATGATAAAACAATCTCACTGATAATCAAAGATTAAGAAACAAAGGCTTTGAGAATCCCAAAGGCTTGCACCTGCCTTTCTAAGGTCTACAATATTTACTTTTGGCTAGGAATCCATGGAAGGTTTTGAGTTAGGGATGACTTGATATGACATGATATGTAGCATGATATGATAAAAAGTCATCTGACTGCTATGTTGAAAAGTCTATAGAGAGGAAGCACGCAGACTGGGAGTGGGTGGTAGATGTTGGATTTGAGTGTAGAGCAATCCGGATTTGCCATTATATGACATGGATTTTGGAAGAGAAGATTTAAGGTTGATGCCAAGTTTTTTGTCTTAATTGGACAAATAAAGTTGGAATTTAATGAGCATGAGAAGTCTACATACAGAGTATGTTTTTTAAGAGAAGGGAGTTGGGACTTCCGGGAAGATGGCGATAGAGTAACACATACCAGAGGGACTGCAGAATTCAGCCCAGGAGAGTTGCTGAGGGAAATTCAACACTGCTGGAACGCAAGAGGAGCACCATAAAGATAAGTAGGCACAGACCCACAGGGTTTTGAGGGGCTGAGGCTTTTGGCTTACTGCAGTAGAGGCCAGCTGGGGCTTGACCTTGGCCCTGCCACTGTCTCTGCCGAGCCAGGACCATTTGGAACCTGTAGGGCAGCTTGGTCTCAACACAGCCACAGTTTGCCACCACCCGCCTCCGGGCAGGGACCTGGACCCTTGCAGCTCCTCTCTGTCCCTGCCTCTGTTTTGGAGGGCTGCGCTGGGGCCTTTTCTCAACACAGCCACAGCTTGCTGCTGCCGCCTCGGAGCAGGAACTAAACCCTCGCTGCTCCACTGGTTGGAATCAGGACTCACCTACATTGTTGTGTTTCTTTCCATCTCTTCATTATATGCCCCCCACCCCTGGACCACACAGGCTCAGTGGGCTTGCTTTTTAACTTGTTTTCCTCCTCTTTGTCTCTTGGTTTCTCACACACTACTGCTAACCTCCAGACCACTCCCCTTAGCCTAGGGCATTTACACTTGCACCACACCCACCTAGGTGAGTCCCACCCTGTGTAGCTATCCAGAGGCTGAAGAAGGGCCTGCTGACCTCCACCAGGAGAAACTCTGCTCAACATCTTTCAGGAGAATTTCTGCCTGTGTGCCGGGTCCTAAGGTAGCTCAGCCAACACCCCTCAAGCTGCTGCAGGAACCTCTGCCCAACCTCTGCAACACCAAAGCAGGCAACCCACCAGTCTTCTGGGTCACTCTCCTAAGAGGGAAGCCAAAGGAAGATAAAGGGGTAGGTTAATTCCATAGTGAAATAAACTGTAGGCAATTTGAAGCATTCCTACAAGTCTCCCAGAGAGAGCCAGGGCTCTTCGACTCCCTGGAAAATGGTACCTGGCTCCTCTAAAACAAAGCAAACATCCATCAGCCCCAACAACCTCAAGGAAAAAACGGGAGAAACAAAAGGCAGTGGCAGAAGATGTCCTAAACATAATGACATGCATAGAAGAAGCAGACATTGAGCTGCAACAGAAAGAAATTTTCAGAGTGCTACTTGGGAATCATACAGTATATGAAGAAAACAATACAGAAAAAGGATGAAGTGATAGATGAGATAAAAGCCACAAACCAAAGGGAAATATAGGAGCTTAGGGAGGAGATAACAAAAACCAGTAGCAGAAACACAGACCTCGAGAATCGACTTGAGGAAGCAGAGAACCACATCAATGACTTGGAGGACAGCCAAGTAGACTTTAACAAACGTGAACAAAAATCTAATAAGATCAGAGACGCTGAAGAAAACTTAAGAGTTATGTCTGATGCTATGAAGTGGAACAACATTAGAATTATTGGCTTACCGGAGGAAGACACAACAAAGAAGTCATCTGCAACAATAGTGAGAGAATGCTTGGAGGAAAGTTTCCCCAGCTTAATGAATGAAAACCAGGAGACTGAAAGAACACCATCTAGACTAGATCCCAAGAAGAAGTCACCAAGGCACGTAATAGTTAAATTATCCAACTTTGAGAAAATCATGAGAGCAGCTAGGGAAAAACAAGTAATCACATATAAAGGTTCCCAAATAAGAATATGCTCAGACCTAGCAGCAGAAACTATGAAGAAGGGGAGAGAATGGAGTAATATATTCCAAAAATTGAAGGAAAACAATGCAAACCCAAGAATACTCTACCCAGCCAAATTATCGATCAAGATAGATGGAGAAGTAAGTCTTCCCAGATAAGGAAACACTCAAAGAATACGTTAGAAGAAACCCAGCCCTACAAAAGATCCTTGCCAACTAGTATGGGCAGACGAACAACACTCACCAAGCATAAATAAGACACCACCACATAGAACTACCTCATCCAGAGGGCAAAAAAGAGAAAACAGACCTCAATATAGCATTGACTTAAAGATGGAAAGACTTCAAAGGCTGCTGAGGTAAGCTTGAAAGAAAAAAGGCAAAGGGGGCATAGGGAAAAAGTTATAGTACACAAACATCCTGGGATTGGCGACCATGTAATATGGCAGGGACCAGACCAAATACAGGGATGCACATGGTAGACAATTAAAAAGAAGGTGAGGAAAGGAAAAAAAAAATGATAAAGAAAGGGATAGCAGGAGGACAGGGCACTAACCCATCCAAGGGGAAGGTATTGTCTTTGTCTCCACAGGGAAAGAGGGACCAGTATTCAACCTGGTACTCCAAGATGTGAATGCAACATGCTGGCATGGAATAGGGAACCAGTTGAGAGGCCTGGGGGGCCAGCCCCAACACCAACTACTAAGTGGACACTTCCCCTCCCCCCCCGAAGAATTCATTTCAAAGGACGGCACTGAATCTATAGCTCCGGAAGAGGGACATGTCTGATCAGAGCACACGGGAGCAGATGAAGGGGGAGGAGGAGAGAGTGGAGCACATCGTGGCCCACCAGGCCAGGAGGTCGATGTTCACAATTAGTGCAGCTAGTCGACAGAGAGGACCGCAAGACCGGCCCCACTATGAAACAACGCCCCTCACTGACCCATAGCCCTATAGGGGACAACACTAGAGACAGTGTGGGAATTGCACCCCATCTGATCCCGCCACACCGAGGCAAAACGTTAAGGGGGTGCAACAGAACAGTAAGGGAATGGAGCAGCGAGGTCCCTAGGAAATGCTGAAGGTGGACTTTGGGGCCAGGGCTTGCTCCTCCAACAGACTGGACTGGAAAACACTCCTAAAGGCCAACAAACAATCCTTGAACTAATTACAAGCTTTTCTTGTTGTTGTTTTTTTTGTCATTGGTTTGTTGTTGTTTTTTTGTATATTGTTGCTTTGTTGTGCTTTGTCTTGTTTTTGTTTATGTTATTATATCTGCAGGTCTGTCTAAATAAGATAGGCTGGATGAACAATTGGAAGAGAAAACAATGGGACCAATAGTCCCATGGAGAGAGGTGGAGGTGGGGGAAAGGTAGTGGTGTTAATAAACTCAGGGACAAGGGAACAACAAGCGATCCAAATCAGTGGTGAGGACGGTGTGGGAGGCCAGGTTGGGCATGATCAAGGGTAATGTAACTAAAAGGAATTGCTGAAACCCTGGTGGGGACTGAGCATGATAGTGGGACAGGAGGACAGTCAAAGGAAATAGAGGAAAGAGCTGGGAGGCAAAGGGCATTTATAGAGGTCTCGATAAAGACATGTACATATGCAAATATGTGCATGAGGACGGGGAAATAGATCTATGTGCCTATGTTTATAGGCACATAGGTAGCAGAAGGACTTTGGGTCTCCACTCAAGTACTCCCTCGATGCAAGAATATTTTCTTCTATTAAATTGGCATTCTATGATGCTCACCTTTCCGACACAACCGCTGAAGACAGCAGGTGAACAACCAAATGTGAAAAAAGCTGATGGTGCCCAGCTATCAAAAGATATAGTGTCGGGCACTTCAGACCTGACCTAGCAGCCTGCCCCATCGCCTGCCTGCCTCCCTCGCGATTCGATACCTTCTGCGGCCTGTGAACCGGGAAACGACCATATTCTTGTGGACCTGGGACTTCCATCAGAACAGCTCTGCAGCCATGGATAAAATTCCAACAACCTGTTCTCCAAACCGGTCCTTGCTGGGGATCCACAAAAGAAATATGATGGACCATATTTCGCAGAAGGAAAAACGTGACCACAACTCCAAAGTCCGAGTGCAACGTGCATGTGCCCTCCCTTTAAGGAGGACCAGCTGTATATTCCAGAAACCTGTCACAAAAATCACCTCTCACCCTGGCAATGAGGTCCGATGCAGGCAGGAGGAGGATATGCTGACGAAGCCCCAGCAGATAAGTGCCCTCAAGAGGCTGCAGAACCTCCAGGCCAGAAGCAGTGAGGACCTGCTGTTACCTACTCTGAAATTCACAGATCTATTGAAATCAACTGCACAGGCATGTTCAGAGGAATCCCTGGGCCATGTTGCTGATACAGGATCATGCACTCAGCCCTCACCCACCAGTGAGAACTCATCAAATCTGCTGCAGATTATCCCCGGGGTGGGGATGCATCATCCCCTCATCCATGGACAAGAGATCACCTGTGATGATATCAAGAGACAGGCTCAGGAAGTGGTGGAAGCAAGGGAGAAATTGGCCGAGGCCATCCGGGCACATGAGCTGGCGACTGAGTCAGAGAAAAGAAGGGAGATGGCCTGAGACCTACAGGGAAAACAAGGGAAGTGCTGGAGAGCAAGACTGATGCAGCCCTGAGAGTCTTCACCAACCAACAGCCCCCAAGGCCTGCTGTCACGTCTCCTTAATACCAACCCAGCCTTCTTGTGCTCAGCTCAGCTGCCCTGTGTTACACCCAAAGTGTTTTTCATTAAACCCCTTTCAGCAGTGCAAAAAAAAAAAAAAAGATATAGTGTCTAGGGTCTTAAAGGCTTGAAGGTAAACAAGCGGCCCTCTGGCTCAGAAGCAACAAAGCCGACATGGAAGAAACACACCAGCCTGTGTGACCATGAGGTCCTGAAGGGATCATTTATCAGGCATCAAAGAACAAAAAAATCATATTGTGTGCTCACCTCCCTGATAAGACCGCTGAAGACAAATGGGTGCATAAGCAAATGTGGCGAAGAAAGCTGATGGTGCCCGGCTATCAAAGATATAGCGTCTGGGGTCTTAAAGGCTTGCAGGTAAACAAGCGGCCAACTAGCTCAGAAGCAACAAAGCCCACATGGAAGAAGCCTGTGCAGTCAGAAGGTGTCAAAGGGATCAGGTATCAGGCATCATCAGAACAAATGAGCAGGGGAGTGCGGAGTGGAGACCCAAAACGCATTTGTAGGCCACTGGACATCCCCTTACAGAAGGGTCTTGGGGAGGAGACGAGCCAGTCAGGGTGTGATGTAGCAACGATCAAAAATACAACTTTCCTCTAGTTCCTAAATATTCCCCTCCCCCACCCACCACCACTGTCATGATCAAAATCCTACCTTGCAAGTCTGACTAGACCAGAGGATGTACACTGGTACAGATGGGAACTCTAAGCACAGGGAATCCAGGGCGGATGATCCCCTTAGGACCAGTGGTGTGAGTGGCGATACTGGGAGGGCATAGGGAGGGTGGGTTGGAAAGGAGGAACTGATTTCAAGGATCTACATATGACCTCCTCCCTGGGGGACAGACAACAGAAAGGTGGGTGAAGAGAGACGTGGGACAGAGCAAGATATGACTAAATAATTTATAAATTATCAAGGGTTAATGAGGGAGGGGGAAGTGGGGAGGGAGCGGAAAAAATGAGGACCTGATGCCAGGGGCTTTGGTGGAGAGCAAATGTTTTGAGAATGATGAGGGCAACAATTGTACAAATGTGCTTTACACAAATAATATATGTATGGATTGTGATAGGAGTTGTATGAGCCTCTAATAAAATGATTTTAAAAAAGAGAAGGGAGTTGAATTTTTGACAGAAATTTGAGATATCCATTAACAGATGTTACATATGAATGTTGTAGAAAAAATCCACTTAGTCCATTAAAATGTAACTAAATAACTACATTGGGATGCAGGAAGGCACCAGTTTATCCATACGTAAATTTATGTCAACTAAAATATTCTTACAGCTATAGTTCATGAAAGAAATTATAATAAAGTCTTTTGGCTGAGTTACTTTTTCGTAGTGGTCAGAGATGGCTGGGACAGGGTATGGAATGGTTTTCAGTGTGGCTATAAATTATAATATCAGAATATTTACAATGCATACTTTTTTAGGATTGGTCATAAAAATATCAATGTTGATGTGAAACATTCTTTGAGTCTGGGGCTTGTAGTAATTAACAGCAAGGCTCTTAATAAATTGCTTAAGTGAAACCTTCATGGTTGTCTGGGAAACTTTAGAGAATAAAAGGCTTTTTTTCTTCAGACTTGTTTATATCCTTATGAAAGGACTATTTCTTAAGGCCATTTGACAACAATGCGTGTTAAAAAGCCTCCTTTTCTTCAGATATGTCCCACATCCTAGCTAGAGAGGACATTCGCTTAGTTATTTGTGGCTTCTCGCAACTAAAATACCCAGTGAATGAGCTTGTTAGAACAAACATGCAGTCCCAGGTAGGCAGAACATCTAATACAACAAATAGTAAGTTACGTTTAATCAAGCTACTCACGAAAGGATTCATGAACTTCTTTATGCGTCAGGAGGTCAGAGGCAAAGACGTGAGCCAGAGATGAAAATTTAGAAGTAGGATTTAAAGGCATTCAATGAGACGAGACAGCCATGGGTGTGAAAATAGAGAAGTTCGGAGGAGTGCTTCCAGTGTGAGAGATCACAGGTGTGGGGACAAATGGCAAAGGAGAGTAAGAAGGCACTCAATGAGTTTGGAAAGGCAGGAGGCATGTCCTAGAGCCAAGTGAAGAAGGAATATTAAGGGATAAGTGCCACGTGCTACTTGACATTCAAATCCTAGAATATCAAGTAAGATGAAAACTGAGAAAATTGGGTAATGGGGTGTCATTGGTGACGCTGAGGGCAGTTGTGATGGAATGGGGATGTGAAAGAATGGTTGAAGTTAGTGCGTATCGGCAAGTTCTGTATGTGGCGAGATGAAATTGCTTAAATACGGCTCTTCTTCCTTGTCTCTACTTCCCACCAAGTGATTGGGTGGGGACCCTGTAGTGTAGTAAACTAGTAGAGGAGATTGGCCAATGTTACCATTGCTCTGAGTGTAAGTCATCTCAGAAGCAGGAACAGAATCCTGGCACCATCAAGAAAGAACAGCCACCAGAGGAGCACTTCTGAGACCATGGACTGAAGTAGCAGAGAAAGCCGAGTGGCCACGCGATGAGGCAATGAGGTGAAGTGGCCAGCCAGCTTCCAGGCCTATGAGGTAGAGACGGAGGGACCTTGTGACTGAGAGGCTGAGGACCAGAGCGAGGTGGCTGCTGGCTGAGAAGCCCTGACTACATCCTTCCTGTTCTCTGATCTGTACCTTCCCTCATAAAGGCCCATAATTGTGAGTATTGGCTGTCAGGGCGATGTGGCCATTGCAGTGGATTATGGCTTCCAGCAGAGAAGCAGAGTGCTGTGGGAGAAATGGTTGGTGTCAGAGAGCGTAAAGGAGGATGGAGGGTGGGACAATGTCAGACTCCTGCCCTGTGGCACTCTGCCTTGGGCTGGTGTGGACTTGGAGTCTCCTCCCGGGTGTAGCCAAAAGTTCAGATGTGACCTCTGTGCCACTTTCTCATTGTACTTCTGGGTTTCTGTTACTTATATTTGGATAAGACATTTGATACACCTTCATTTTAATAAGAGTGCTACTTTGGTGAAACAGGTTCCTGTATGTTATTTGTGGGGTTTTTTTAGTTTTGTTTGTATGGGATGTGTATGTGTGTACTGTATTATAAATTTATTATTGTGGGTCATGTTTTCAAAGTAGAAGATGAAGCCTCCCGGGTTTTTTTTAACAGTTTTATTGGCATATAATTCACACATAAATTTAAGAGGTCAATCACATGAAGAGCTGTACAGTCACCACAACAGTCAACTTTAGAACATTTCCTTCTTCCTCGTCCTCAGTGTTACTAGTTCTTTATCTCCCTCCAACCTCCCCTGCCATACCACAAGGAACCATTCATCCGATACTGTCGCTAGAGATTTTCCTCTCAGATTTCACAGACAGAAAACCTTACAAAACAAAAAAACAATACCAACGACAGGGAAACCTCAATCAAAAAGAAAGTGCTGCATTTTTTAACACTTAAAAAATGCAAAAACTACTTTTAGCACAACGGCTGTGTACAAACAGGCCTGTGGGCCATACTTTGCTGACCTTGCTCAGTAAGAGAAGCCCTGAACCAACACTCATGCAAATGATTTCCACAGAGTCCTGTTGGTTTTAAAGTGATCTTTTAATAGTACATGCACATTATACTAAAGTATGTGGGAGAAACAAAGCAAATTCCTTTCACCCTGTCCACCAGCTGTCCTGTTCTCTTCCCCAAAGTTTAATTATTGTTACAAGTTTCACTTTTAAAGTTTTCTATGAATATATAACATGTATGATAATTATGTCATTCGATTTTACTAAATTTAGGTTCTTTTCTGTCTAGTTTTACACTATTGAATGTTATACTTGTACCAGTTGTCAGTTTGCTAAATCTCCCCAAATCCTTCATTACCTCCCCTTTAATGATGTATCTGTGTGAAGTTTTGTCCCTAGAAGGCACTCTGACACACATTGGAGAAACAAGGGCCTTCTCTTCCTTGGTCCTATGAGTGCCTCTAGGTAGCTGCTCACAGGCCTTCTGCAGCACCCAGCTCCATGGAGCATGTGGCTGGCTCCACTAGTGTCCGGCTTCAGCAGCTCCCTGCACCTCCTATGAAGAGCCTTCCTGCAGCATCTCAGGTCAGACCATGGCACCAGTGACCCTCTCTGTGGCTCCAGTGACTGCTGGTGTGGCTCCTTTCTGGGGTCCTCTGTCAGTCTAGGGTTGTTGGTTGTTCCTCTATCTAGAGCACTCATGTTCCAATCTCCACTATACTAACTCTCTGCTTCAGTCAATCCTTTATATTCAATTTTTGCTAGTCAAGTTACTTTCTGGTTTCTGTATCCTGGTTGGAATCTGATATAATAGAAACTGCTCTGATGACAAAAGTGTTACATATGTTGCCAGGCAAGCCAGAAGACACCCCATCTCCCCTCCTCTTAACCTCATCCTCCCGAAGTAGCCCACTCATGTTTTAGTGAAAGCAGTTTTACATTTTAGTTTAAATATAAGAGTAGTACAAGCATGCGTAAAATCAAATACAGCAGAAAAGCAGAAAAAGTAAAACTATCTTCTAGTAACCCTGTTAAAATGTTCTTGCATCTCCTTCTAGAAAATCCTAATGTATCTACAAACATGTGTTTAACAAATAATTATGTTTCATACTTAGGGGTTAGCCGAGCACAATGGACTTTTTCCTTGGCAAAAATAAGCATTAGGTTAAAAAAAATCATTGCAACTGATCATAGCTTCATGAATTTAGAATTGTCTCTTGGCCTCTAGAAAACTGCTTTTTAACTAGTAGAAGAGAAATTCTGGGCATACACAAGCTTCTTGATGTGGCAGATTACTACCTTGAGCAATATGAAGTTATTGAAGAGAAAAAAATATGTTTTTCATGGGTCATAAAATTCTAATGACAATATAGTATACATTGAACTCGCAGGCAAACAGAGTTGCGTAAAAATGCATTAATACTCAATTCTCTGGGAAGCAGAGACATTTCAGTAATGCTAAATTCTACTTTGTATTTTTATGTGGTTTCAATGACAGTCTGAACTTGATGGGGCTGCTGTGTTTGCTGGCCTGGCCAGCTTCCCTCTGACAGGTTGCAGTCCGACCACTTCTCTCTCTTTTTAGTGGAAAATATTTGCATTTTCCTTCTTTGATGGCTTTCTACTTTACACAAGTTTTGGCTTTCACATGTTTAACTGTATAATAATGTTAAACATTTGGATTAAATCAAAAGTCCCTAGAACAATGCATCTCTTCCTAAGACCTATTTCTTTTTATATTGGCATAGCATTAAGAAAAATAAGCAAACCTTAGTGTATTGCAGTTAATTAAATATACAAAGCCAGTCTTTTTAAGACTAAGGAATATCTCTCTTGCCCCACAAGTGAATCATATAACCCTATGTTAAGGTCAACTCCTCTTTCATCTATATATGAAATTCATTTATGTCTTTAGTCATCTCAGATATAACTTGAGCACATTTTCCATATTATTGTTTTGAGACAGATCAGTGCTCCTTTCCCCACCCCCGCCCTCCTCGGTGACTTTGTTACTATTGTTACAATAGTCAACTTGAAAACCTGGTACTTGACCCTAGTAATGAAGGCTTAGGTATATAAAGTTGACTGGGCCAATTTTTAGTTAGGGAGAACGGTTCAGTAACTTCAAAGGTAATGCTGTATTAAGCTGAGTAATTGAGTATGCAGGGTTTTCTATTATTAGTAGGAGAATGTGCTTTACACATCTTATCACTTATCTTTTGTATGTAATATGTAATAAAATGTTTTTGGAAAGTTAAGTGTTTGGAATTGTTTCAACAGATTTTAGCTTTAGAACCGTTCATATTCTACTTATGAATGATTGGAGAAAATGGCAGCCTCCATTTCCAGGAAATAATTAAACGTTTAGATTGAGGGTGTCTTTCCTTCGTGGCATCAAGCAAGGCTATGTCTTCTGCATCCAGGAGCCAACCACACATGTAGAGTTTGAGGAGGCTTGGCAGTCTTGACACACACTGGCTCAAAGACTTCACTGTTGAAGCGTGAGATTTGATACACTCTGTGAAATGCCTTGAGATATTCAATTTCTGCAAGTTTGGCAGGTTATCCAGTTCTTGAAAGAAAGTCTTATATCCCTCCTCTGTGATCTTGTGATTGATTGAAAGACTTAGGCTCTTAAGTTTCTGGAAGCCTCCATTGTTTGCTGCCTTGGCTATAAAAACAAAGAATTTATGAAACTGGAGTCAGCAGGACTTCTAGTTCAGTAACGGCAGACAAGGTTATTTCAACCAGCCTCCTCTTCCACCACCACCACCACCAGCAAGCATAGGATATGCCCAATGTCGTATACACATTTAGATGTAGCATTTAAAAAATAACTTCCATATGGAAAGAGAAATGAGGAAATAGGTGAGCCAAAAGGAATACGAAAGTTTGAAACAAAGCAAGTTATCAGTGGACTGCATGATAGAATTTTGCAAAACCAACAATATCATTACAAATACTTTATTTCAACAACATAAAGGGTGACTGTACACGTGAACTTTCCCAGATAGGATACAATGGAGTCAAATTCCTTACATCTGTGGGATGAGATGGTGGAGAAGCTCAATATCATTAGGTAAAATGAGGCCAGGGGTTGAATGTGGAACAGACCATCAATGCTCATTCCATTCACAGATGAACAGACACTGGACCAAAAAAGACATTCAGATTGCTAACGTGAAATGATGCTTGTGATCTTTAACTATTAGAAGGATGCAAATCAAAACTATAATACAATACCATCTAATTTCTTGTAGCCTTGAGAAGATTGGGAATTATAGAATACTTCACTGTGCTCATGTGGAATTCGTTCAAGCATGGGTCATGGCAGTTGTCTGAACAGAACAAGGGCATATCACATGGTTTAAAATCGAAAGGTGTGTGTGTCAAGGGTTGTATCCTCCCACCACACTTACTCAATCTGTATGCTGAGCAAATCATCAGGGAAGCTGGGTTTTATGGGGGAGACTGTGGCATCAGGGATGGAGGAAGACTTACGAACAACCTGTGATATGCACATGACAACTTTCCTTGCTGAAAATGAGGACTTGAAACACTTGCTGACAAAGATCAAGGATCACAGCTTTCCATATCAATTACAACTCAAAGTAAAGACCCAAATCCTCAAACTGAACCAGTAAATGATAAAAGGAGGAAAGGTTGAAGTTGTCAAAGATTTCATCTGGCTTGGATCCACAAGCAACGCCCATGGAAGCAGCAGTCATGGTACTGGACAACACATTGCATTAGGTCAAGCTGCTGCACAAGACCTCTTTAAAGTATTGAAAAGCAGCAAGGACGGGACGTTGAGGACTAAGGTGCACCTGACCCAGCCATGGTGTTCTCCATTGCATCATATACATGTGAAAGTTGGACACTGAATAAAGACTGAAGAAGAATCATTGCATTTGAATTATGGTGCTGGTGAAGAATATTGAAAATACCATAAACTGGCAAAAGAACAAACAAATCTGTCTTGGAAGAAGTACATCTTTGCTCCTTAGAGGCAAAGATGGTGAGACTTTATCTTCCATACTTTGGATGTGTTGTCAGGAGAGACCAGTCCCTAGGGAAGGACATCCTGCTTGGCAAAGTAGAAGGGGGGGAAAAAAAGAGGAAGGCCCTCAAGTTGAATTGACACAATAGTGACAACAATGGGCTCGAGCACAGGAACCATTGGGAGGATGCAGGCCAGGGCACAAAATCGCTATGGGCTGGAACCGACTCAATGGCACCTAACAACAACAGGTTCAACTTTTCAACAGCAACGATAATAAAAATATGCATGTGGGTATATGGGCAGATGTGTTTGTATATATGTTTATCACTCACAGCCATCAAGTCTATTACAATTCAAAGCAACCCTATAGGTCAGGATATAACTCACCCCATGGGTTTCCAAGACAAATTATTTATGGAAGTAGAAAGTGTCATCTTTCTCCTAAAAAGCGGTTGGTGGTTTGGAACTACCGACCTTAAGGTTAGCAGCCCACCATGTAACCACTATGCCACCAGGGCACCTATATATGTCTCTAGGAAGGTATATTTGAGTGCATCATGTGTAGCTATAGGTATCTCTAAAAGAACATGTAAATATGTGTATGCTACATATACTTGTATATCCATAGATAAAATGATGCACAGTTCTAGACATATATATACTTGTGGAGTTGGTTAACTAGGTTGAAGGACTTGGGACTATAATTTTGTGCAATAACTTAACCAGTTGGCATAACAAAGTTACCGTTCTACACTCTAGTTTGGTGCAGAGAACCTGGGGTCTTGGAAGTTTGTGAGCAGCCACCTAAGATACAACTGTTATTCTCAACTCATCTAGAGCGAAAGAGAATGAAGGAAACCCAAAACTCAAGGAAGAAACTAGTCCACAGGACTAACAGCGCACAGGAACCTGAGCTTCTTATACCCTGAGGTGAGAAGAACGAGAAGCACCTAGTTACCCCTACTGACCATTCTCACCAGGTCCTGCTTAGATCAGGAGAAAGACGTAGAACAAAACTAAATCCGTAAAAAAGACCAGGCCACTTATTGGAGTAACAGAGACTTGGGGAATCTCAAGTCTATCACCTTAAGATACTTTTAAAACCTGGAAAAAAGATAATAAAATACAACCTGGAACAGAAACCATCCCTAGAGATCACCTTTCAGTCAAACAATAGGTTATATTATAAACAATATCACCCATGAGTATTGTGTCCCTTAAACAATTGGTTACACAAGACCAAATGGTCGACGTCTACACAAAAGCAAGATGAGAAGGCAAAGAAGGACAGGGATGCTCATAGATCTATACGCATCAATACAGAACAGACTGGAATTCATGAAAATGCTGACACACTTTGAAAATTATAACCTGTGTCTCAGAATAATTGGTATAAAAATTGTTAATCAGGACCCTAATTTACTGTGCAAACTTGCACCTAAAAACAAGATGACATTAAATAAATCAATGGACATTAACTAAATACATCAGGGTGACTGAATCTCCCAAATATAATGTTAAGCAAAAAAGCCAGGCGCGAAAGCAGACAAAATGAGCCTATGGTTCTAAGAAGCAAACTGATGGCCACCTTGGGAAGAGGAGGAAAGCAGTGGCAGAGGGGACACACGGAAGTCGTCTGAGCTGTCGGTAATGCTCTTCATTCTAATCTGGTGATTATTACAAAGATATGTTCACGAGAAAATTACTTGAGCTGCACCTTTATCCTTTATGATTTATGCACTTGGACATATTTTAATCTTCAACTTTAAAAAATACTACAAAAAGGATTGCCTTGAGAGTGTAGCAAGCTGTCTGAAATGCAGCTTGCTACACACAGCTTGGTCAAGAACGCAGACTTGAGCATGTAGACTCTCATCTAGGAAGCCATCTTGCAGATTGGGCCTTGTGAATCTACAGGACTCAGAGGGGAGAAACACGCCATGGAAATAAACAATGAGTTGGAAGAAGACATGCTTTAAAAGGAAAATGCTTTTTAAATAGACACATTGTAGCCCTCAGCATCTGGAGGAGAAAGCTTGGGTCCTACCACTGGCGTGTGAACAGAAACACGTTATTAAAGGGTAGCTCACCAATCTCCACCACGCTGTCGTCATTCAAAGTCTGGAAAAATGAGAGAACTCGGAGACATCGTAGCTGCTGGCATTGCTGGATGATCAGTTTAGCCACTTGATAAATCCCATCCCCAGTAGGAAGGATCAGTTTTTCTAGGTTATTAAGAGAACCTAAAGTGTAGGCTATCAGAAGAGATAAAAAATAGTGTTATTCTCGGTATTGTTCCGTTCTCAAAGCCATGGTAATCTACAGCCTCAAAACTAATGCACAATCCAGGAGACTAGACCTCATCTGGCATACAGACGGTTTCTGTCCTCTCACAGGACAAGAAAGAGGAGCCATTGTTTTCTGCAGACAACCATTCTTCCGCCTCCACTGCTCAATCTCTCCTGTGCTCAAGCCCAGCCTGTGAATCATAGTTCCATTGCCTCCTTCAGACAGGCGCTCAGAACATCCTGTTGCTTCTTCAAAGCCTTCCTTGTCGTCCTTGCTGTTGTGCTCAGTGATGTCAGCAGCTGCCTCCCAGCGCTCCAGCTCCCAATCCACCTCTCCCACTGCTTCCCTTTCTGCGTTGGCTCCTCCTTCGCACAGCACACCGTGGATCACTTGATCACTAGAGAGTTCTTTATTTCTGAAGGCTCGCATTGAACGATTTCGAACACTTTCTAGCATGAAGCAATGTTCCAGGCTCATCTAATTCCCCACCTGAGTTCTTCACTCCGGACCTGGTAGAGAGGAAAGTATTTGAAAAGCGAAATCAGAGCACTTGATGTGCTCATTACTGTGAGGGTGGCATTCTTTCCAGTCTTTCAGGTGACTCTGCTGAGAACTGTGCAGACTGCGGTGTAGACACACCCTTATCCCCACTGGGACTGAATGGGTCCCAACTCCCAGTGACCCTGAAGGACAGAGTCGAAATGCTGCATAGGGCTTCCAGGCAGTACACTGGCACAGAAGTAGACTGCCTCATCTTTGTCCCATGAAGTGACTAGTAGGTTTGAACCACTAACTTTTTGGTTAGCAACTGAACACTTCATCCACTGTGTGATCAATGTCCCTTATGTTCACTTAGTTCCTTACATATGCCAGCAAGCGCCTTGGCCCCTGATCTTGCTTCTGCAGCCTCTCCGGCTGGCTCCATAGCAGCCTCCCCCAGCTGGCCATGGCCTCCAGGGATGGGAAGAGAAAGGGAGTGAGTGATCCATGGGTTCCCAAGTTTGAGGAGCATTTGGTTTTTCTTTTTCATTGTAAATTAGATGGGGGTTACATTTCAGATAATCAACTTTGTATACAACAGTTGCAACTGCTAATGAAGCCACCCAGTCATTTGTGCTCCACCTGCTCCTTGATTTTACTTCTCCCTGTCGCGGACCGCTATCTTCATCACGAACACGCCTCAACAGTTCAGCTCACTGCTTTACCTCCTCTCCTCTGCCCTCCCCGACTTGGCAATCCCCAAGTCTGTTCCCTTGGGTATGAAAGTCATTATCTGGGGTGTTTTAAGCATATATTTTCCCTTAAAACAGTGGTTCCATACTATATTTTCCCTTTCATAACTGACAGATTTCCCTCAGCATCATGTTCTCCAGGTCTATCCATGTCCTGAGGGGATTTGTGGTTTCGTCATATTTTTGTTTTACTGATGCATTATTCCATTGTGTGTATGCACCAGGGTTTCTTCAGCCATTCTTATATTGAAGGACATTTAGGTTGTTTCCATCTTCTTGCTATTGTGCACAGTGCTGCACTGAGCACGAGTGTGTAGATGCCTATTCCTGTTTTGATTCTTCTTCTTTTAAGTTAAGTTATTTTTAATCATTTTATAGGGAGCTCTTACAGATATTAGAATGGTCCACAATTAAATCAGCTCAAGCAGCACTGTGCAATTGCTGTCACCTTCCGCTCCAACACGTTTCCTTTCTTCTTGAGCTCCTTGATGTCAGTTCTCCTTTATTCCCTCCCTCCCCGACCCCGCCCACCAGGAAGTCCTATTTTTATATTGTATGATATAGATGCATATATGTCGTATGTATGACTCTTACTTCGTGATTATATATTGCCAGCAGAGGGATTTCTGGGTCAGATGGAATAGCTGTTCCCAGTTGTTTGAGGCGCTGCCATGTTGCTTTCCACAGTGGCTGTAATACGTACAGTCCTATCAGCAGTGTATGAAAGTTCCGATCTCCAGCATGGTTTTATTTTGTTTTTTAATCATTTTATTGGGGGCTCATACAACTCTTATCACAATCTATACATTCATCCATTGTATCAAGCACATTTGTACATTTTTTGACATCATCATTCTCAAAACATTTGCCTTCTGCTTGAGCCCTTGGTATCAGCTCCTCATTTCCCCCTCCCTGCTCACTGCCCCCTCCTTCATGAGCCCTAGATAATTTATAAATTATTATCATTTTGTCATATCTTACACCGTCCGATGTCACCCTTCACCCACTTTTCTGTTGTCCATCCCCCAGGGAGGAGGTCCAGCATCTGTTTCTATTGAGTTGGCTGTCAAGGTCAGTATGAGGTAATTGGGAGCAGTTCTTCTTCTATTTATTAAACACTGGGATGTCATCTATGGTGAGTTGTCTGTTCATGTCCTTTGCCCACTTTTTAATTGGGTCATTCATCTATTACTTCTTGAGGTCTGGTAGTTTTCTATAGATTTTGGAGATAAGTCCCTTGTCCATTGTGGGGTCTTTTTTTTTTTTTTTCTTACTCACGGGTTCTGAGGAACACTTTGAATAGCACTACCATATACTTCACATGAAGTCCCTGGAGAGTACACGTGGATAATGGGTTTGATGAAAGGTGGGAATTCAGAGGTACCTTGGAAGAAAGATCTGGCTATCTACTTTCTCGAAATCAGCAATTGGAAACCCTGTGAAGCACAGGTCTCTACAGACATAGAGGGAGCCACCATGAGTCTGAATCAATTCAATGGGGTATCTGGTACTAGTCACATCCCACATCTATGACTTTTGTATTTCTACATTTTTAGTTTTGTTCCATCAAGTTTCCTTAACTTAAAAGATAGCTATAAAAAAAAAAAAAGATAGCTATACCTATATCCCAGAAACCTCTGAAACCACAGGCTATTAATTCACATGTTTGGAAATGATACCTGACATTGAACTTGTACTTTGTACTGAACTGGTCAAACATGTATTCTGAGAAGATTGCTTGATGTGGGACCCACTGTCAGGAAGGTGGGAAACAACATTGAAGGCATTTGGACAGTAAAGGTTGTGTCTTCTAAATCACAAGAAAACTAATACTTCCTTATTTGTCATGGCGAATTCTAACCAGAGAAAAAGGGTTTGTTTGGAGGAAAATAAAGAATAAGTAAAAGGTACTATTCTGTAAACATACCAAATTTCTCAGCTACTTCCTTATCTGGAAACTGTTGCTGTGTAAGTTTTAAAATCTTCAGAGAAGTAAAGTTTGGCAATATGATGACTATAAAAGAGAAAAGAGAAATTCATCTTGTTAAACTGCACTTCTAACAAAAAGGAATGTCTCAAATGATTTTTTTAAGTTTATAAAGGAAAAAAGGAATGTCTTTAAAATAAATCCTGATCAAAGGTATTAGAAATCAAAATATTCAGATGAAGTATGTAAAAGAAATCTTTGCTCAGAAACTACTTTTAATATCTAGAGATGTTTAGAATTCTTTGTGTGTGTGTGTGGGGGGGGCGGTTTCCGGGAAAACCAGAAAACTTGCTAGGCAAATTCTAAAAGAGCTGTAACACTGATGTTTAGAATTATTACAAATATACTTTACCATATGAGAAATTCATTTAAGATCGGATATCAGTTACAATAGTTTTCTTTGAGTTCAATCCCACTTTGTAAAATGTAGCTCTTACAAAAGTGCTCTAAATGGCTTTGCCCCCCAAAACATCTTAAACCATTATTTTATAGTTATATCTCTTACCAAATGGGTTGGCTTTAAAAAATGATCCAGAAAATTTAATTTCTTGGAGTTTCTTGCAGGAAGCAAGTGCAGTCATAAGAGGCGTAAAATCCGAAAAGAAGTTACATGTCAGATGAAAAACGTGAAGATTTGGCGAATTCTGAATCAACTTGACTGTAAAATAGCAATGATTTTCAGAAATTAGAGAAGACAGTAAGTGCTTTTCAGAATTAACTGCATGGTATATTATTTTGTTTCCGTGATATTGAAATAAAACAAGGCACTATAATATAATGATCACACAATCGTGCTAACTGGGTCTTAGGTTCAGTCTCCACAACTGACCAGTGAGCTACATGACCTGGGGCGATTTACTGAGCCCTCTGGGGATCAGTTTTCCCTCCTATCTGACCAGGGCACTGGGACATTACTCTGGAAGGGGACCATCCCAAGTTCTCCACCTTCGTACTAGGCACCACCCAGAGGGGGTGCCACACAAAGTGGGGTGGGCGGAATGGCAGCTCTGCGGCAAACCTAATTGTGATGCAAAAATGTCTGGCAAAGGTAAGAAAACTACCATCCACAGCTTCATTCGGCGTCCGTGAATCTTTGGCGTGCACCTCCACATATCCATTCCATGGGGATTTCAATTGCTTCAGTGTTGAATTGTGTATTATTTACTTCAATGGTACGTAAAAAGCAGAACTTTTTACTAAACCCAGGAATCGATGCCTAAGTAATTTTGCTAACTGATGCATGGAAAGATGGACGGCTGCCCACGTTGTCCATTAACTCGCAGTTCCGCCTTGTGAGGAATAGGACAATCCGTCCAGCTGTAACTAATGCGCTGACGTTGCCCCCTAGCTGGCAGATTTGTAAGTTGCAAGAGGAAAGCAATATAAACAAATGCAAAATTAAAGGGTTGTACAAACTGCTTTGGGTGAAGCTGAATAATAGCAGTTAAGGGCACAAGCTCTGGAGTTAGAATTCCTCAATTTGAATCCCAGACCTGCCATTTCCTTAGCTAGGTGACCTTGAGCAAATTACTTCACCCCTTGATGTCTCAATTTGTTCAGCTATAAAATGGGACTAACAATAGCATGTTGCCTCACAGGATGAACAGGAGAGTTTGATAAGTTAATATCTGTAAAGTACCTAGGACCGTTCCTAGCATGTCATAAATATACATATGTATTCTTTATATATGTATATACATATTTAAAGATATATACATACTTTAAAATAGCGTACCATCAATACAGACATGCTCAAATCCACAGAAGCTTTAACTCTTAGTAAATTATGGATCAAGTAGCTGTCAATCAAAATACCACCCTTACCTAGCTTGGAACAATCATATTTATATTCAGCTGAAATTAGAATCATTAGTTTCTCCATATGGTGGAAGTTTGGGAATTCTTCAGGAATGATTGAAAAGACATCTAGTTCGCAGTTGAGATCCACCGACAGTTCTTTCAGGGTCGAAAACTTGTCCAAATTAGAAAAGATCTGGGCTGGAAAGCAACAGTTACTCAGTGTTACTCTCGGGGTCACAATAAAAATGTTCACTGTCATTTGGATTCATCAAGCTATTGTCATGTTTTCAAATAAAAACCTCTTATTTACCAAAATAGTCTCCTTGTTTCTTTGCAGTTCACATGTAGCTACTGGTTTTTGCAGCATTTTATTGATTACCTATTATATGGAAAGCTTTATGCTATTCTCTGAACTCGTAAAATAAATAAGATACTGGGTTTGCCTTGCAAGTTGCTCACAGTCTACTTAGGAAGAGAGATTTACAAATAGATAATGATGGAGTTTTAAGTGCTACGATACAAGTATGCATAGACATTTCTGTGCACCCCACCCTCCGGTGGTACTGCAACATCATTTGCATATGCTTAGACGTCATTGATGAAAATGCAATGAATTTTAACATATGTATCACCCCATGAAACCAATATTCACACAAAAGAATGAACTTTTCCATCAGCCCAGATGGACATTTTTCTAGTCAATGTTGTCTTCCTCTTGTAATCACTTTCCAATTTCTGGCACCATGCTTAGCTTTGCTTGTCTTGGACTTAGAAGTGGAATCACATAGAACGCATTTTTAAAATGCTGTCTTCTTTTGCTCAAAATAATATTTGTTTCATATTTTTCATAGCATCTTTTGAGAATTAGGAGTTTTAATTCTGATAAAGTCAAAACTGTCTATTTCTCTTTTATGATTAATGACCATTGTGTCCTAGCTAAGATTTTTTTACCCTGAAATCATGAAGACATTCTTCCATGTTTTCTTCTATAAGCTTTGTAAAGTTTCACCTTTTATAGTTAATCCATGATCCATCTCAAAAATAATTTTAATACATAGTATGTGGTAAATTAATATTTACTTATAATAATTATTATGATTATTGTTTAAATGGTCTTATCTTAGGCCGATAGCCCTAATAATTTTTTATAATTACTTGCTTGCTGTTAAGGCAAAATGTCTAGGCTCATACTAATCATTTCCTGTCTTAGACTTCAAATCAACCATTTAAAAAAATAAACCTTAATATCTCTTAGTGGAAAATGACTATTTCAAGAAAAGTAAGCACTTTGAAGTTTATTGCTACTGTGTTAAGTATTGATTATAGACTTTTTTTCAGGGACTAGAGATAGGAAATATACGTAAGTATAAACACATACATTTAAAGATAAATATCTCATGACTCATACTGGCTCTTTCCATTCATTAATCCAGAATTAGCAGGAACTACTTAGCATATTTGAGGCAGCTTCTTCCTACAACAAGTCCTAGTTTTTTATATCATTGGAGTTGAATTTGAATATTTTTATTACTCATTTGCTTCATTACACATTACATCCCAGATGTTTCAAAATAACTATACAATAATAGTACAGTAAAAAAAATATGGTACTTGACAACATCAAACTTTGGCAAGGGTAAGGAGTAACAGGAACTCTCCGTCACTGCTGGTGGAAATACAAAATGGTACAGCCACATTAGACAACCGTCTAAGCATTTCATACAAAGCCTCATCATATAATCTAACAATTATTCTCCTAGGTATTTACCCAAATGAAAACACATATCCACAAAAAAGCCTATATACCAATGTTTATGGAAGCTTTACTCATAATTGGCAAATGTTGGAAGTAACCAAGATTCCCTTCAATAGGTGAACAGATAAAAAGTGGTGGTATGTCTGTGCAAAGGAGTATTATTAAGTGATAAAAAGATATCAACTATGAAACCACGAAAAGACATGACAGGACCTTGAATGAATAATATTAAGTAAAAGAACTCACTCTGAAAGGCTACCTGCCGTTTAAGTCCAAACATACATTTTGGAGAAAGCAAAGCTATAGAAAAAGTAAAACTCTCCGTGGTGGCCAGCTGGTCAGCAGGAAAGAGGAAATTTGAAGAACAGTAGCAGTACAGAACACTTTAGTGGCAGTGAAACTATTCATGATACTATAATGGAGTATATATGATGTGACAGAGGGAAATTTCTTCATATGGCTCTTCTACTCAAGTCTCTGTAACTCCCTCCAACTGACTGGGTGAGATCAAGAAAGTAAGATGTGTAACATTTAAGAGAGGAGACTGGGCAGTTTTCCTTCCCGCCCCTCTCCTCCCTCCTGGGTATAAGGATGCGCCATCTTTGAGGAGAAGAGAAAAAGCCAAGGACCTTGGAAGAGCATATTAAGATCTCTGTACGAAGTAGCAGAGGTCGCCGAGACCAGATGCATCAGAGTTGGCACGTGACAAGTTGACAGCATCAAGATTATGAGGTATCTTCTCCTCATCTGGTCTAAGACTAGAGAAGTGTGGGAAAGAGTGTCAGCCATGCTGCCTTCCTGGCTCATGGAGGCAAAGGCCACTAGCCATGTGGCTGACAGACTGAGAACCGGAGAGAGAGGTTGCCTGCTGGCTGAGGAGACCAATGACTGGATCATTACTCTTTGTTGATCCTAACTGGTGGCAACCTATTGACTTCCCTAGTCAGCCACCTTAATTGTGAGTATTGTCTGTGAGTTTAATGTAGCCATTGCAATGAATGATTGAACTCAAATATGGAGTTGTATGGAAGGAATGGTTGTTGTCAGAACTGGTATAGAAGGATGGACCATCAAGGCCTGTCTGACCCCTGCCTCATGACAATAGAGAAGCCAGAAATCAGATATGTCCCCTACTCCATTGCCATTTATTGCACAATGTCATGCATTTGTCAAAACCTGTAGCATTATATAACACAATAACTGACCACTAATGTAAACTATAGACTTTAGTTAACAACAGTGTATCAATACACTGTTTTTAACCAATATGTTTTTGGTTCAGCAAAAACATACCACACTACGACAAGATGTTAAAGATAAAATACAACTATACATGTGAACCTCACCATATGTAATAGGAATACAAAGGAATCAAATCCACTTCACCTGTGGGGAAAAAAAGATAATGGACATGCTCACTATCATCAGTCAGAACAAGGCCGGGAGCCAACTGTGGAACAGGCCATCAATTGTTCAAAAGCCCCCTCCTCCACCCAGAAGAATTCACTTCAAAGGACAGTACTGAAGCTATAGTTCAGGGAGAGGGACATATCTGATCAGAGCACACAGGAGCAAATGACAGAGGAGGGAGAGTGGAACACATCCTGGCCCACCAAACTCCAAAGATGATATTCCTGCTCAGAGCAGCCAATGTACAGAGAGGACCTTAGGGGCAGCCCCACCACAAGACATGACATCCCTTACTGACCCATAGCATCACAGTGGGACAACACTGGAGACACAGTGCGGGAATTGTGTCTGATCTAAGGGTGTGCAACAGAACAGCAAGGGGAGCAGAGCAAGGAATTCCCTGGGGAATAACAAAAATAGACTTTGGGTCCGGGATGTGGCACCCCATCAGACTCGATTGGAAAACACTCCTAAGGTCAACAAACAGATCTGGAACTATTTATAGGCTTTTCTTTGTTGTTGATGTTGTTGTTTTGTTTTGTTGCTTTGTTTTACTCTGTCTTGGTTTTGTGCATATTATTGTCTCTGCATGTCTGTCTAGAGAAGATAGGTGGAATAAACAGTCCGGAGGAGAAAACAATGGGACCAACAGTTCTGGGGGCACACAGGAGAGAGGGAGGTGGGGGAAAGGATGTGGGTATTAACAAACCCAGGGATAAGGGAACAACAAGTGGGGAAGAGGGTGTAGGAGGCCTGGTAGGGCTTGATCAAGGGCAATGGAACCGAAAGGAATTACTGAAACCCAAATGAAGGCTGACCATGATAGTGGGACAAGAGGAAAGTAAAAGGAAATAGGGGAAAGAACTAAGAGGCAAAGGGCATTTATAGAGGTATAAACACAGGCATATACACGTGTAAATATTTATATATGACTATGGGGAAATAGTTCTATGTACATATATTCATAGGTTTTGTATTAAGGTACTAAATGGACATTGTGGGTCTATACTCAAGTACTCTCTCAATGCAAGAGCACTTTGTTCTATTAACCCGGCATTCCATGATGCTCACCTTCCCCACAGGATTACTGAAGACAAAGAAGGTACATAAGCAAATGTGATGAAGAAAGTTGATGGTGTCCGGCTATCAAAAAATATAGTGTCTGAGGTCTTAAAGGCTTGAAGATAAACAAGTGGCCATCTAGCTCAGAAGCAACAAAGCCCACATGGAAGAAGCACACCAGCCTGTGTGATCATGAGGTGGCGATAGGATCAGGAATCAGGCATCAAAGACCTAGAACAAAAATCTTATCATTGTGAATGTAGGGTAGTGCGGAGTAGAGAACCAAAACCCATCTGAAGGCAATTGGACATCCCAGTCAGGGTGCAGTACAGTACTGATGAAACATACAACTGTCCTCTAGTTCTTTAATGCTTCCTCCCACCACCTCCCAAACTATCATGACCCCAAATCTGCCTTACAAATCTGGCTAGACCAGAGAATGTACACAGGTACAAATAAGAGTTGGAAACACAGGGAAACCAGGAGAGATAAACCCCTCAGGACCAATAATGAGAGTAGTGATACCAGGAGGGTAAGGGTAAGGTGGGCAGAGAATATGGGAACCAATCACAAGGATCTACATATAACCCCCTCCCAGAGAGATGGACAACAGAAAAGTGGGTGAAGGGAGACAGCAGTCAGTGTAAGACATGAAAAAAAAAAAACTACACTTAATCTTAGCCAAAAGGCCGAGAAGCGATGAATAATAATAATAATTTACAAATTATCAGGGGTTTGTGAGGGAGAGAGGGGGAAATGAGAAGCTGATACCAAGGACTCAAATAGAAAGAAAATGTTTTGAGAATGATGATGGTAACAAATGTACAAATGTGTTTGACACAATGGATGTATATCTGGATTGTGGTAAGAGTTGTACAAGCCACCAATAAAATTATTTTTTTAAAGAAGTTAAACAAAATAAAACATGCCCACAAGAGTCAAAGTATGACCTTTGTCAAAAAAACAGAATTGATGTACTAAACATTAATCAAAAACCCAGATAAGGGAAGCATGATGGCAGAGTGGTTAAATGTTGGGCTGTGATCTGTAAAATCCAGCTAAGGTATGGGACAATAGCAAGTTGTGAGACGACAACACGCATGAAGACAATAAAATGTCATTAAAAGGACTAGAACCAAAATGGATTACAGAAGAGACTCTGAAGCTTGTTCTTGAATTTAGGAGTAGTTAAAGTGAATGGAAGAAGCCCTGGTCCCTGGTGGCACAGTGGTGACTTGGGGGCCTGCTAACTATAAGGTCTGCAGTTCGAAACCACCACTCACCACTGCTCAAGAGAAAGATGGGGCCTTCTACTCCTGTAAAGAGTGACTCTTGGAAATTGGCAGGGGCAGTTCCACCCTGTCCTTCAGGATCGATACGAGGCAGCCTCGAATCAATGGCAGTGAGTTTGGTTTTTTGTTTGTTTGTTTAAGTGAATGGAAGATATGATGCAAGCTTGCTGGACACAAGATTTCAAAGGGCTGCTTAAGAAGACAAAGTAAAGCATTACAATGAAATATACACTGGAGTTAGAAAACCAAAAGGGACCCCATGCTCAGCATCTACCAAGGAGAAAGAGGTGAGGAAAATCAAGCCTCAAGTTGCAATATCAAAGGCATCTATGAAAAAAACATTGCCCAGCCCAGGAAACATCACCAGAAGATGGAAGGAATGCCTCTGTCCCAAACATATGTGGTTGACAGTCAATCATTTCAGGAGTAGCATATAACCCAGAGCGGGAGGTACTGAAGGAACCGGTCTCGGCTGCACTTCAGGCACGGTGAGAAGCGAGGCTCGAGGCTCGGCAACTGACGGAAGGCCAACTGAAATGCAATGCAGGAGGCACACAGTTAACTGTGGCAAGAAGTTTGGAATGCGGTAACTTTGACAAGAGATTGAAAGTGATCCCTTTTGAGGCCCACCCCCCTTAAATAGATCCACTATAATACAGAAATGATCTAATATTAACTCTAATATCACACAGTAGCAAAACTTTGCTGAAGGTAATTTAAAAATGGCTTCCGCCTTACATCAACAGGGCACTGCTAAAATTTCAGCTCGATTGCTAAGAAAATGGGGAATATCATTGCACAGATGGATACTGGTTAAAAGCAGCGAGAACTAGGAAGCAATTTGCCTGTGTTCTATTGGCTAGACCATAGACCCTCACTGTGTGGCTCATGCCCAATGTTGGATGACAGCATGAAGAACAGAACTCCCGAACGCCCTCTGTTTATGCAGACAACTGTTAGACCAGAAGAAGGAAACACTGCATAGTTTAACACGAGGGAAGGTGTGTGTCTTGGTTGTATTCTCTGACTCTGCTTATTCAGTCTGTACAATGAACAATCACCTGAGAAGCTGGCCTGTAGGAAGAAGAACGTAGCATCCAGATCGGATCTGCTGATGAGCGGACCTCCCCTGGCGGAAGGGAAAGGACTTGAGGCAGTGAAGATCGAAGACCACTGCCTTTAGTTCGGATGACACTTCAGCGTCAACAAAAGAATAGTCTGCACATTTGTAAGAAAACATAGGGCAAAATATTGTGGTTCTAGCTCAGCATAGCCCTCTCCTTCAGCTCTAGGAGGCTCTCAGTTCAGGAACACCTTGTCCAAAGGACGTACCACTGTCCAGGCTCTTGTTGATCAGGAGGTCCCCAAACCCTTTGTGAGACTGACTTCTTACATCGAAAAACCCCTTGTTAATTTCAAGTGATGGCTTTCATAAACTGACTAATTCCTTAGGGCAATGGTTCTCAACCTTTCAAATGCCACAACCCTTTAATACAGTTCCTCGTGTTGTAGGGACCCCCCCCCACCATAAAATTATTTTTGTTGTTACTTCATAACTGAAATTTTGCTACTGTTATGAATAAGCCAACCCCAGTGAAAGGGTTATTTGACCTCAAAGGGGTCGTGACCCACAGGTTGAGAACTGTTGCTTTAGGGGCATCAAACCTCTTGACTGGATTGTAAACCACTTAGGCAGAAAACAAACCAACCAACCCTTGCAAACCACTTATGCAGACAGCAAACGATCAATCTTCTGGCAGATTGCAATCTGCATGATCATGATGGGAAAATCACAAACGCAGGACCAGAAAGGTCACATAACAGAACCACTGCGCTACATTCAGTATGTCTTCAATGATCCAGACTCCGCTCATTTAGAGTTTATGATCATTTTAGGAGAACCAGGCTTAAGAATGCAATCTGTTCTTGAAATACACTTACCTGGATAAAATCAGTGTCTAGTTCATATACTTTTGAAAGAATATTGTGATATAATGTATATAAAATCTCACCAGAGTGTCTGTCAATAGCAAAGACTCAAGTAGTTTTATCATTTTCATTTATAGTAGTACTAGAACTTATAATACTAAACTATTACAAAATAATAAAGAAGACTGCAGAAAAAAATTATTCATTTGAATTGTGGTTGACAAAGCATTTGAAAGTATCATGCCACAGGAACAAACAAATCTGTCTGGGAAGAAACACAGCCAACGTGCTCCTCCTCCCATACTTCGGACATATCTAGAAAGCCTCGTCCTCGGACAAGAACGTGTGCTTGGTAGAGTAGTAGAAGGTCAGTGACAGAAAGATCCTCAACGAGATGGAACGACACAGTGGAGGCAGTAATGGACTCAAACAGCAATTGTGAGGATGTTGCCGGATCGGGCAGTGTTTCACTCTGTTGAACACAGGATCGCTATGAGTATGAACGGATTCGATGGCACCACACAACAGCAGCAGCGGCAGCGATATAGTATTGATAATGCTACAATAATTGCAGACCTTTCTGGTTCTGCTCCTGTCCCCACCTATTTAATCAGATTGGTAACAGAGGTTTTGCTAATCTGTGGCTCCCCAAAACTTGAGGTGCCAACTACATAGTAATTTTTTTGAAGAGGTTTCCAGAAGTTCGTGGAAATTTTTATCTTTTAATTACATTTTTTTCCTTTCCCATTAAGTCATTTTAAACATTCAAGTGATATTGCAAGGAATGCCTAGCACAGAGGCTCTGAACAATTTTATGTTATTGTTGTTAAACTAAAAAAAAAAACCTCATCGTCATCAAGTCAATTTCAACTTCTAGCAACCCTGTAAGACAGAGTAAAACTGCTCCTATGGGTTTCCTAAGGGGGGAGTCCTACCAGGAGCAGAAAGCACCATGGGTCGCCCTTGGAGCAGCTAGTAATGTTAAATTGCTGTCAGCAGCCCAGCATTTAACCCTCACACTACCAGAGTGCTTTTCTCATTGTTGCTAGGCAGAGGTCATTAGACTAAGGTAATGGGTGGCTGCATCATTCACGAAGTGAAGGCTGTTTCAAGCAACACCTCCCACGTAGATCATTCCTTTACTAATAATAAATAATTATTATCTGTTCATTGAGGAAGTTCCTTAGGTAGTATTTTAATAATTTTACTTGAATTATTTGGAAGCCATTCTTACCCAGCCTATTACTAACACACACTACAGACCAAAACAATTACTTGTTGTTAGGGCCCATCAGTCGGTTTCAACCCACAGTGAGCCTATGCACAACAGAGGGACACACTGCCAGGCGCTGTGCCATCCTCACAGTTGTTCCTAGCCTGAGCCCATTTTGTAGCCACTGTGTCAATCCAGTTCATTGAAGGCCTTCCTCTTTTTGGCTGCCTCCTACTTTACCAAGCATGATGTCCGCCTCTCACGACTGGTCTATCTTGACAACATGCCCAAAATATGTAAGATGAAGTTTAGCCATCCTGGCCTCTCTGCTTCAAAACAGATTTGTTGGTCCGCTTAGCAGACCGTGTGTGGTAGTTTGATGATTTTGTTAACTTAGAGATGTATCAAAGTGTAGCGTGGAATCCAACCTGTCAAACAGGTCTGATGATGCCTCCCTAGCAGTATGGCTTTCTTTTAATGGGACGAACGGAGAGCCTCCCCTCCTCTCTCTACCTCCTTGCCTTCCTGCTTGCTGGACTCTGCCACTGACCCTGAGAGCTGCCAGAGCCCTGCTAGGTTTTCACTAACCTTCGACCCACAGCACTCTGCACCCACTGGCCTGTGATCTTCCTGCTTTCTGCATCATTTCATGTGACTGTGTGGGTCCAAAAAGGGACTTATCAACCAAAATCCGACCTGTGGACTTGAGTTGGCCTGGGCTGGGATGCTTTCTTGATATAGAATTACTTCTTGACATACAGCTCTTTCCAACACAGAGATGCGGGTTACTGGATTTGTTTCTCTAGAGAACCAGCCTAACACACCATGGTGGTGACATTTGATTTTAAATCTATTCTATCAGCAAGCATGTTGGTCTCATATCTCAAACAACTTTCATCCAGCTAAAACCAAGGAAAAGTGAGAACATAAAATCAGTCACCAGAACAATTATCCAAAATATATTGATCTATACCTTCCAGTTTGGTTTTCCCCGAGACTCTCAGAGAGCCCAAGGACGGCAGGGTGAGCAGTAGCTCCTGTTCTGCTGCCCTGAGCTCTGAATGGCTGATGGAGCACGCGGTGAGAGAGGCCTTGAACAGCTCAAGTGCCGGACGGATGCTTTCAATAAAGCCACTGCTGTGGTCTAGACGGAGGTGGATATGCTGTGAGGCGGAGAAGATGGTCATCAGAACCTTGAGCATCCTCTGGTCGACAGCATCCATAGTAGTCGCATGGACCTCCAGAAGAGGAATCTTGTACTGCTTACACGAAAGGGCCCAGTAGCCAGTGCTAAGGTCTGGTGGTGATCTGAGTTGCATATTAATAAAACTCTGTATTTCATTCTCTTTCTCGGTTAAGCTCCTCTCAAACTCTTTCATGGGTTCAAAGGCAGAAGCATAGTCCTCATCTATAGTGGGGGCCTGCGATTTGTCTAAACACGTTTCCAGGACTGAAAAATCTGCTCTGGGGGTTATTTTATTTCCTTCTATTGAGATCCGGATGCTCCTTACCAATAACAGACTTTCTGGGTGGTCAAAGAAGTACTGTAATTTCAGCATGTTCACTGTCAGTGTTCTCCCCTGAAGGAACTGCAAAACAACCGGCGAACATGCAGCCACCGCGTTGCTTTGGTAAGCAATTTTCAGAGCCAGGGTCAGTAAACGTTCAGAAGCTAGAGAAAGATAATCCTGTGGACACACTTGCCACATTACCCTAAAAAATTCTATAAACGGTGCCATTTCCGGATGGTGCTTCAGATGATCATCATTTTCAGAGAGAGTCTCAAGAGACTGTTTATCATCCACCAAATGAAGCAAATGAGACACAATTTGGGGTGCTCCCTTGGTTGAAGGATGGCCAGAGACAAAGTTCATAAAATCACTGAAGATACCTAAAACCTTCATGGATGAATTTATTTGTTTCAAATAATAAAGCCCCAAGTCTTGATCTTCCTGCCGATCAGAATCCAGGAGCTCAACCAGCTTCCTTCCAGCAAGAAATTCTTGGAAAGCGGGATTTAAAAACCGATAGACCGGCCTCAGTCTCTGGGCTGTGAACTTGTTCATCAAGTACATGGCTAGATCTTCAGTTTCATCAACGCCTGCCTCTGTGAGGTCATCGTCACTAAACTCAAAGCAGGATGAGAAAACACCTTTCAAGGCCAGCTGGCCACAGGAGGATACAGTTGCTTTGAGAAGATCAGCTTCCATTTTGTGCTTTAAGAAAAGGCATTCCATGTAGGACTTGAACACATCCACATTTTCCAAGGGCTCATCAGAGGGATGCTGACACCAGTTAGCACGGATGGCTGCCACAAAGAGAGGGGTCTTCTGAATCGCTTCTACATTGTTGTTCTTTTTAGCAAAAATCATGAAGTTTTGCAGGCGGGTCCTGTTGTGTGGAAAGAGCATCTGCAACATATAGATGGTGTTATAGAAGGGAAACTCTTCGATCTCTAGAACAGTGTCGAGATACCGGTGGATGCTCCAGGCCCTGTGCATACGGACAGCAATCAGTAAGCAGGTCTTGGATAAGTAGTTTTTTTTAATCAGTTTTTCTATGGCCCTGGAAGTTGAGGACATTTCTCTGAAGTCATCCAAGAGGAATAACACCTGGTTCTTCAATTGCTTGATGATAGTCATCATGCACGTTTCAGTAACTGAGCCTTCTGACTTCAGGAGTTGGTCACAGATGAGGTTGGCCAATCCCTCGTCTGGTCTGGCTGAGCTAAGGGAGAGATAGAAGACCAGCTGGAACCTGTTTAACAAGGGGCAGTGTCCAGATGCCCACAGAAGAGCTATTTTCTTCAGGAAGACCGTCTTTCCACTACCAGCTTCACCTTTCACACACATGACAGAATTCAGTTTGGCAAAGATCTCCGGCAATGTGAGGGGCTCTTGCCCATGGGTGCTGACAGGCTTTGAAGAAATAGACAGATCACAGCACAGCCACTGGTCGGTGGCTAGATTGGAAGCATTCTCAAGCAAAGACATGTCTTGGAAGCTGGCATCAGTGTAAACTGCTCTTAATCTTTCATTCAGACTCTTTGCCTCCCAAAACCACTGGGCTTCCCTGTGCAACATCTCTGAGGAGAGAAGAAAGAGGCACCGTGAGGAGTCGTGGTCATCTCTCTCCCGCGCACTAGCTTTGCATTTTCAACGTGATTGTGCCTCTCTTATGGAGGGCTTAGATTCTTCCACAGCTGTCGATGGTTCTCAGAGCAGAATCCTCCCACTGGTCTCACCAGAAAATCAGAGTACGAGGAGTATGGACCCAAAGTATGACCCCTTCCATGAACACCGGGATAAAGTGGGTGTTACAAGGAGCATCTCAGAATTAAAAAAAGATGGTATTTTTAAATCTCTGCCAATAACAGTTTCCTGCATGAGCCCTGCAAAAATCCGCTTGTGTTTACTCAACTGTTCTTATCAAGTTTGGTCCTTCATTGACCCTGGGGATGTGGCAAGAACTCCAACTTTCTCTCGTGTACAGTCCTCCTCCCTTCAACACTACTGCTCTATGAGAGCAGCTCTTCCCACAAGTACAAAGCCGCTGCTTATACTTTAAGTTCTCTACATACAAATATATTTGCACACATGCATAATTCCATATGCTACTTTCTAATTCATACCTGGAACCTTAAAACTAACCGCTACTGAAGCTTCAAGATTTCTCTCTGTTGTGGCTTCCTATGAAGGGAAAAAAATAGTTTTAATAAATTGAAAAATGACAAATAAGAGGTTGGGGTCTTATGTTAGAACTGGAGGCTAAATATCTTCTAATGCAACCTATCATCAAATACTTATGCTAGTCAAAGGGAAGATTTATGTGAGATAGTTAAAGTTTACTGTGCCAACCTGGCCAATAAACACATGTGGGGTTAATTGAAGGGCAAAGAGCTAAATGGCCCAGTGAGCCTCGCCTTTCGAGTTCTCAGGTCTTTTGTTTTGTGATGGTCACACCAGGGTGCAGCTGCCTTAACCAGTTCCCTGCTTCAGCTGGCAAGGCTCACTTCCTGCAAGACATCTCCAAGGAGAAGCTCATAGACCTATCCGAATGTAGCTCTGAGTGCTGGAGCAGCCGTTGGAGACCCTGCCAGTGCTGAGATGTTTACACATTCACTAACTCAGCTTTCCTCCTGCAGTTGGTATCATTGCATGTGTTTTGTGAGATGGAGGACTTTGTGGATTGGTGTTGGACATATGGGTTAATGTTGGATTTGTAGGCTTGGGCAGCACTGAGTTGGGATGTTTTCTTGATGCACACTTGGCCTTTATATAAAACTCTCTTTTATACATATGAGTTTCTGTGGATTTGTTTCTCTAATATACTCAGACTAACACATGTGCAAACATTAAACAAGAAATAATCTGCAAATGTATAAATGTGCCTGTCCTATAGAAACCACAGGTGAAAAGGGTGGTGGATACTATTCTATGGCCATCGAGTCAATTCTGACTCAGAACAACCAAATAAGATAAAATAGAACTCCTCCCTAGGATTTTTGAGATTGTAAATCTTTATGGAAGCAGACAGTCTCGTCCTTCTCCCATGGAGGGTTCAAAGTGCTGACCTTACAGTTAGCCACCCAGTGCATAAGTAACTGTGCTACCAAGCCACAGTAGCTACTATGCAGGCAACCAGAATCATAGCACCTAGAGGAAAATCATCGCCCAAGATCATGAGGCACAGTCTCTGACCTTGGTTATCAACTGCGTTTTCAATATTATAAATCTGGGAGAAAGGTTATGTGTTTCCTTTAAAAATTAGCAAATTCATTTTTATAGATACCCAGTTTCCCTTCCATTTTCAATTCACAAATATAAAAGATGAATCCAGTGAATAGCAAGGTGCTCCAGTTCCTTTTTGTGGCATGACAAACACAGTATACAGCTCACAATAAAGTGGGGTGTGTGTGTGTGTGTGTGTGTGTGTGTGCTCACTGAAGTGATAGCTGCTTATGAGGGAGAACTATGTAGAGCTCTGCAACTTAAAGGGTCTATGATTTGGGCATATGATTTGGTTCATCATTTGCTTTTGTTAAAACCCCAAACTCAGTCCTCAGTTCTCTTACTGTCCTCTGAAGGAAGAAAGAGTCTAGAGGTAATCCAAGTAACTGGGATGCTAGTTGCCATTAAATGTAAGAGTCCATGCCCCAAAATAGAAGGGGTTGCTTCTATGTTCCCTGAAGATGGGCATCTTGTCTCGGGTGGACTGTGATATTCCTATTACATCAAGAACATGATAGGTTTCTATACAGGTGCTCAGCAGGTATTTTTAGCTTTTACTTATTTATGCTTGATAAGTAATTTTTATTCTAAATTGTGTTCTATCTCGCAATCACGTCCCACAAAAAGAAACAGAGTGGTGGTGTTTACTACCGTTTTTTGAGAAAGTTCATCATGGCTCTGAAGGTATGGCATCACTTCTGCAGAGGACTTCATAGTGTGGAGCAGTTGACAACTATGCAGAAAAGATAAAAGTTATCAAAACAACTGTGTGAAAATTAACCATTGGCTCTAGATCTTTAGGGGCCCTGGTGGTATAGTGGGTATGTGTTGAACTGTTGACCAATGTCAGCAGTTTGAAACTACCAGATTCTCTGAGAGAGAAACATGAGGCTTTCTCCTCCAATAAAAATTACGGTCTTGATAAAAATTCTGGAAGATGATGACCAAGTAACACATACCAGAGGGACTCCACTGAAATCTGTACAGGAGATCAACTGAGAGGGAATTTCCACACTGCAGGGTCATAAGAGGAGCATCATAAAGATAAGTAGACACAGATCCACTAGGTTTTGAGCAGCTGTGGGCTTTAGGCTTACCACTGTCAAGGCCAGCCAAGATTTAACTTTAGCCCAGCCACAGACTCGGCCAGAGTCAGCAAAGCTGTGGCTCTGTTGAAGTAAAGGCCTTGGGCTAGCCACCACCTCTGGGCAAGGTTTAAACCCCTCCAGCCCCACAGTCAGGCCATTGGGGCTCAGCTATATATTTTTACTTTTGTTTCTGTCTCTTCTCTCCCCCCACAGTTTCAGCAGGCTCAGGGTTGGTTTTTTTTTTCTCTTCTCCTACCTCTCACATGCCACTGGTGACCTCCAGGCCATTCCCCTTCACCTAGGGCAATTATGCCTACCCTCCACCCAGCTGGGGGAGCTCCACCCTATGCAGCATAACACGAGGCTTGGGAAATCCCACCCACCTTCCACCACAGGGGAACTCATACTTACCCTCCATGGCCCTTTAAGCCACTGGAGGAACTCACACCTGCCATTTGGGGTGCTTTACTTGGTTGGGAGAACCTCTGCCCACCTTCCACAGTGCTCCACGTAGCTGGGGAAACCCCTGCCCATCCTTCATGGTCCCATGTGGCTGAAGGAACTTCCTCTCGCTGCCATAGTGCCTCCTATGGCCTAAGGGAGCTCCACTAACACTCTCCAGTACTCCACACTGCTGCAGAAACCTCTGCCTGACCTAAGTGGCAACCTAGCTGACTAGGGCAATTCCACCCACTATACATGGTGCCTACTACAACAAAGCAGGCACACCCACCCACCCTCTGCAGCACTCCTTTTGCAGGAGGCACCCCTGCACGCCCTCTGTGGTATCTCACACTGCATGGGGCACACCACCATGGCTTCATGTGAGATCATCCAGTACAGCACCATTCTTTAAGGTCCACAACCACCCAACCAGTGTCCTCTGAGAGGACCATCCAACTTTCCATTTAACAGAATAATGGTTGGCGAAGAAAAGAGTGAACCCATAAAAGGATAAAGCAGTAGCCCGATTCCACAGTGCAATTAGCTGCAGGCAGTTCAAAGAAGCATTCCTATGAGTCTCCCAAAGAGAGAGCCCAGTGTTCTTTGACTCTGGAAAATGGCACTAAGTTCCTCTAAAACAACACATTCATCCACAACAACCTCAACGAAAAAAACACAGAAGAAACAAAAACAATATCAGAAGTCCTAAACCCAATGATGTACATAGAAGAAACAGACATTGATCTGCCACAGAAATAAATCAGAATGCTGCTTGAACCAATACAGGATGTGAGGGAAACAATACAGGGAAAAAAATGGAATGGCGGCGGAGATAAAGGCCACACACCAAAGGGAAATACAAGACCTAAGGAATGAGATAACAAAGACCTGTATCAAATTCACAGACTTCTCCAATAGACTTGAGGACACAGAGAATCGCATCAGTGATATAGAACAGTGGTTCTCAACCTGGGGGTTGCAACCCTTTTGGGAGTTGAACACCCTTTCACAGGGGTTGCCTAAGATCATATTTCTGATGGTTTCAGGAACTGAGATAGAGGAGCACCTCTATCCATCTCCAGGTGGGTCCACCAACATGCAGATACGCTCACATACGTGGTCACCACTACATGAGGAACTGTACTAAAGGTTTGCAGTATTAGGAAGGTTGATTACCAATGCCCTAGAGGACAACCAGGCAGACTTCAACAAACTCGAAAAGCAGTCAAAGAAAATAATCAGAGAATCTGAGGAAAACCTGAGAGCCATGTCTGATGCTAAGAAGAGGAAAACATTAGAATAATTGGACTACCTGAACAAAACACAACAAAGAAGTCAACGGCAAAAACTTCACGAGCTTAATGAATGAAAACCAGGCAACTTTTCAGGAGGTTGAAAGAACACCAGGTAGACTGTTTCCCATGAAGAAGTCACCAAGGCATATAATAGTTAAACTATCCAACTTTGAGGAAAAGGAGAAAATCCTAAGAGCAGCTAAGAAAAAACAAGCAGTCACATATAAAGGTACACAACTAAGATTAAGCTCAGACCTATCAGCAGACACTATGACAAAGAGGAGAGAGTGGAGTAACATATTACAAAAATTGTTGGAAAATGACACAAACCCAAGAATACTCTATCTGGCCAAATTATCCATCAAGATACATGGAGAAGTAGGAGTCTTTCCAGACAAGGAAAAACTCAAGGAATATGTTAAAAGAAACCCAGCCCTACAAAAGATCCTTGCTGATCCAATATGGGAAGAAGAATAGAACTCACCAAGCACAAATAAGAGACCACCACATAGAACAAACCCACACAGGGGGCAACAAAAAGAAAACAGCCCCAAAGATAGCATTGACTAAAGGGTGGCAAGAAGTAAAAAATGAACTACACATGAAAAAACACATGCACAACATGGGAGCATTGAAGTGGGAGGAAGAGAGAGTGGAGCATATCCTGGTCCACCAAGCTTGAGGAGGATATCCCCACTCAGAACAGCCAATGCACAGAGAGGACAATAGGGCTGGCCACACTATGAGATATGACATCCCTCACTGACCCATAACCCTACAGGCGACAACACTAGAGACACAGTGTCGGAATTGCACCCAATCTGACCCCACCGCACCAAGGCAATACACTAAGGGCATGCAACAGAACAGTAAGGGGAGCAGAGCAAAGAAATCCTGATGGACAACCAAAAATAGATTTTGGGGCTAGGGTGTGCTACCCTATCACACTCGACTGGAAAACGCTCCTAAAGGTCAACAAACAGACTTTGAACTATTTACAGGCTTTTCTCTTTTTTTGACATTGGTTTTTTTGTTGTTGTCCATGTTTTGTTTTATTTTATGGCTTTTTTTTTTTCAGGTCTATCTAGATAAGATAGGTGGGATAAACAATCTGGAGAAGAAAACAATGGGACCAATGGTTCCAGGGGGAGGTGGGGGAAAGGAAGTGGTGTTCACCAACCCAGGGACAAGGGAACAACAAGTGATCCAAAATCGGTGGTGAGGAGGGTGTAAAAGGCCTGGTAGGACTTGATCAAAAGCAACGTAATCAAGAGGAGTTACTGAAACACAAATGAAGGCTGAGCATGATAGTGGGACAAAAGGAAAGTAAAAGAAAATAGAGGAAATAATTAGGAGGCAAAGGGCATTTATAGAGGTCTAAATATAGGCATGTACATATGTAAATATATTTATATATCAGAATGGGGAAATAGACCTATGTGCATATATTTATAGGTTTAGTATTAAGGTGGCAGATGGACATTGGGTCTCCACTCAAGTACTTCCTCAATGCAAGAACACTTTGTTTTATTAAAGTAGCATTTCATGATGCTCACCTTCCCAACATGATCGCTGAAGACAAATGTGTGCATAAGCAAATGTGGTGAAGAAAGCTGATGGTGCCTGGCTATCAAAATATATAGTATCTGGGGTATTAAAGACTTGAAGGTAAATAAGCGGCCATCTAGCTCAGAAGCATCAAAGCCCACATGGAAAAAGCACACCATTCTGTGATCACAAGATGTCAAAGGGATCAGGCATCAGGCATCAAAAAACCAAAAATCATATCATTGTGAATGAGGGGGAGTGTGGAGTGTGGACCCAAAGCCCATCTATTGGCAACTGGACATCCCCTTACAGAAGGGTCGCAGGGAGGAGACAAGCCAATCATGGTGCAGAGTAGCACCAATGAAACATATAAATTTCCTCTAGTTCTTAAATGCTTCCTTCCCCCACCCACTATCATGATCCCAATTCTACCTTACAAATCTGGCTAGACCAGAGGATGTACACTGGTACAGATAGGAACTGGAAACACAGGGAATCCAGGACAGATTATCCCTTCAGGACCAGTGGTGAGAGCGGCTATACTGGGAGGGTGTAGGAAAGGTGGGGTAGAAAGGGGAAACCAATGACATGGATCTACATAACCTCCTCCTTAGGGGACGGAAAACAGAAAAGTGTGTGAAGGGAGACATCGGACAGTGTAAGGTATGACAAAATCACGATAATTTATAAATTATCAAGGGTTCTTGAGGAAGGGGGAAGAGAAGAGGGAGGGGCAAAATGATGAGCTGATACCAAGCGCTCAAGTAGAAAGCAAATGTTTTGAGAATGATGAGGGTAACAAGTTTACAAATTTGCTTGAGACACAATGGATGCATGTATGGATTGTGATAAGAGTTGAATGAGCCTCCAATAAAATGATTTTTTTAAAAACCACATGCACAACACAGTAATAAGAAAGGGAGGTAGGAAAACACCTAACACAAAAGGTTCAAGATGACATGACAGAGTCCACAGATGGATGTAATAACCCTGTATATTAATGGACTGAACTCAGGCATTAAAAGGCAGAGGCTAACACACTGGCTTAAAAAACACAACCCGCCAATCTGTTCCCTGCTGGAGATACATCTCAAGATTACAGATAAAAAATAGGCTGAGAATCAAACATACCAAGCAAATGGCAATTCAAAGAAAAGCAGGGGTTGCAATTCTAATCTTGGACAAAATTGATCTCAAGGTGCAAGGCAAAACAAGAGATAAGGAGTGGCACTAGATAATGCTCATGGAAACAGTAGACCAAGGACCAGTGAGCATAATAAATATATATGCTCCCAATGAGAGACCAGTGAAATTCGTCAACCAAATACTCTAAAAGATGAAAAAAGGAATTACAGGCTCAACAATTATCATAGGTGACTTTAATACACCACTCTTCGAGAAAGAAAGTTCAAATGGAAAGAGGCTTAACAAGGAGGCTACAGATCTAAATATTACAATTAGACCACTTGACCTAATATTTTCTTTTTTCCCCTCTATGTAATTTTTAAAAATCACTTTCCGCTTCCTACCTGCCCCTACCTCCCTCATGAACCCTTGATAATGCTTCCTTCAGTCTTGATGCCACATTTTTCTTCATATATTTAAGGTTCTCTGATTACTTACGAACCTAAAACTTGAATAAGCATGGTAAGAGGATGCAACCCTGATGCACAGCTTTCCTGATTTTAGACCATGTATATCCCTTTGTTCCATTAGAACAACTGACTCTTAACCATATAGAGGTTCCACATGAGCACAATGCAGTGTTCTGAAATTCCCATTCATCTCAGGACTGTCCATAGTTTGTTATAATTCACATAGTCAAATGCATTGGCATAGTCAATAAAACACAAGTAAATATTTTTCTGGTATTCACTGCTTTAAGTTAATATCCATCTGACATCAGCAATGATATCCCTTGTTCCACAACCTCTTCTGAACCCAACCAGGACCGCTAGCAAATCCCTATCAATGCACTGCTACAACCATTGTTGAATGATTTTCAGCAACATTTTACTTGATATCAATAATACGGTTCTATAATTTGAGCATTCTGTTCGGCCACATTTCTTTAGAATGAGTACAAATAGTTGTCCAGGTAGCTCTCTTCCAAATTTCATGACATAGATGAGTATTTCCAGTCTTTATCAGCTTGTTGAAACATTTTAATTGGTATTCTATAAATTCCTAGAGCTTCATTTTTGGCTAATGCTTTCAGTACGTTTTCCGTCAACACCATTGGTTTTGCTCACATGTTACCTCTTGAAATAGTGGAAGGTGACTAATTATTTTTAATACAGTGACTGTGTATTCCTTCTATCTTCTTTTGTTGCTTCCTGCATTGTTAAATATTTTTCCTGTAGAATCTTTCAATATTGCAACTTGATGCTTGATTTTTTTTAATGAGGCAATATACTCTTAGTATTAATTGGCAGGGTGTGGAAGTTGGGATCCTACATCTGGTTTGTCAACCTCCTGTAACATAGCCTGCCGAACCCAGAAGCCATTAGCAGGCTCCTGACTTTGGAGTCATTTGGCCAGTTTTGAATGGATTCATCTCAGCATCCACCAGCATGTGATCTTCCTGCTTCATCTTCGTCTTCCAGGTTCCTTCAGTCTTCCAATGGGGTTACACCAGTCAGGAGACTGGACTTAATCATGCTGCAACTGTATGAGCCATTTCTTTATATAAATATAAAGAATGGATATATTTGGTGTATAAATTCATATGCACACTATATATATATATATATGCAAAAACATATCAATGTCATTGGTTTTGCTTCTCTAGAGAGCCCACTCTAACACACATAGCTATTAAAAGAAATACAAGGTGGCAGGATATGGAGATATTGGAATCTTATTGGTGGATATTTTGTTAAAAAGAATTTACTGGTTTCTCAAAAAATTAAACATAAATTGCCATATAATCCAATCATTTCACTCCTGCGACAGACTCAAAAGAGATAAAACAGAAACTCAAATAAAATACTTTTGTACAAATGTTCATAGTAGCACTATTCACAATAGTTGAAAGGAGAAAATAACCCAATGTCCATCATCAGATGTATGGTGAACAAATTATTGAATACACCTAAAGAAGAATTAATACTGATAATATGTTACAATGTGGAGTAATCTAAACAAGATTATGCTAAATAAAAGAAATCAGAGACACAAAGTTGCATCTTTTATGATTCCATCTATATGAAATATACAGAATTGGTAAACCCAAAGAGAGAGCAAGCAGGTTGGTGGTTGCCAGGGTGTCAAACAGGGGAATAGGGTGTGATTACTTAAAAGGTACAGAGTTATTTGGAGGGGGGATTGTAAAGATGTTTTGGAACTAGACAGAGTGAACAGACAGTGATTATATTAAATGCCACTGCATGGTGTGTTTAAAAATAGTTAATTTTATGTTACATGAATTTCAACTCGATTTTTTATACTGTGTAAACATACTAATAAATACCACAACTATCACTTCCTAGGAAAATTTAAAAGTTGTATAGAGAAAGAAAATAAATCATTATAGACTACAAGGTTCAGCTTTGCACAGCATTAAAATAGTCATGATAACATAAACATTATATATGGGCCAAACCAAAAGCACAACATAACTATAGTGTGAATTAGGATCCATAAAATGGGTACTGTGGAAATAAGAGAGTGAAGGGGACAACAATCATTCTTCATAGTGTGAATCAGAGGAGTAGGCAAAGACTTAATTAGAAGATGAAATAAGGGGTGGGAGGTGGGGAAACACTTGGTAAAGTGCATCCAATTCACAGACACTAAACATTCAATCCACTCACCTGGTGGGGTCTTGTAATGGGTCATTACCATCCTGCCACTGCTCCAAATCTCCTCCACAGGGAAAACAGGAGTCAGTGTCCTGTAGTCCTAGAAATAAGGGAATTCTACCTATGACACTAGCATGTGCATTTGTCAAATGACAAGCAGATCATAACTTCTGGGCTTTTAGTAACCAAACCCACACCAATTGTTTTTTGTGACAATGTCACAGAGTGGGTTACCAAAGAGGCAATAGTCTATGCTGAATTTTTTCTTTTTTTTTTTATCATCAGCAAATAATCATTGATGATGAGTTTTTTTTGTTTTGTTTTGTTTTTGTTTTTTTGTTTTTTTAAACGTTTTATTAGGGGCTCATACAACTCTTATCGCAGTCCATACATATACATACATCAATTGTATAAAGCACATCTGTACATTCTTTGCCCTAATCATTTTCTTTTCTTTCTTTCTTTTCCCTTTTCTTTTTTTACATTTTATTAGGGACTCATACAACTCTTATCACAATCCATACATATACATACATCAATTGTATAAAGCACATCCATACATTCCCCGCCCCAATCATTCTCAAAGCATTTGCTCTTGATGATGAGTTTTGATGAACACCCTCCCCTGTCCTTCCTTTGCTATCAGGGGAGATGTTTTCTAGTCAGAATAAGAGTATCAATTGAATCAAAATTCAATGAGGGAAGAGATTTTTGCGTTTTTGTTTCCTAATGAATCTCATAAACTTAGGAAAGTACCTAACAAGAATTTTTTTTTTTTTTAGTAAATAAATCCAAAAGACAATATTTGTATCTTTGTAGGATGGTCTTTCCACTTCAGTTGATTCTGGGTTTGGGTTGCTGTCTTTTGCACCGTGATAGTTTTATTGTGTCAACCTGGTCAATAGGAACATGTGGGATTAATCAGGTCACACTTTGATTGGAGGGTAAAAAGATCAATGGCCCTGCAAGGCCCGCCCCCCTCTCTCTTGCTCTCTGGTGATGACTGCGTGCTGGAGCCTAAGTGCTGATGCTGTCGCTCAGCGGTTCCCAACCTTCCTCACGCCACGACCCTTTCATACAGTTCCTCATGTGTGGTGACCCCCCAACCATAACATTATTTTCGTTGCTACTTCACAACTGTAATGTTGTTGCTGTTATGTATCAGACGACCCCTGTGAAAGGGTCATTTGACCTAAAGGGGTCACGACCCACAGGTTGACCTACAGTGTAGCTAGTTCTCTGCCTCAACCTGTGAGCTACACTATCTGTGGGCCAGGCCAACCCATGCATTGTGTTGTTAGAGCTTGAGGCCCCTTCAAGACCTGCTTCGCCATGCTGCTGGTGCGTATATCGCTTGAGCTTGAGGCTGGTGGATTCATCGCCTTGCATTGCTTGCATTTGATATCCCATCTGGGCCTGGTTCGCTAAGCTCCTGTGCTACTGACTGTTGGTGACCCACCCGCTGTTTGCTGCCTGTGGGCAGACTCTGCTTGCCTTTCCACCAGGGAGGATTCTGCTGTCTGTTTCCTTGACCTTGGACCTGGCAGCCCACGTGAGGTGAAGGACTTCCAGTATATTAACTGTTTCATGGAAGTGAGTTGAACTGAACCCTCTGTACTGCTGTGTGGACTAATTAGCTGTCATATTTCTTCTCGGTGTGTGTGTATGTATATGTGTGTATATATATATACATACATACATATAAATCATAAGTATACTGGTTTCATTTCTCTAAAGAACCCTGCCTAACACGCACACCATGAGCACTTGAAAGCGTAACTCATGTTAGCTCAATTCACCAAAGTTCCTGAAAGGTGCAAATGTGCTTCAATGTTCCGTTTAACTCTGGCATGACTGCTTTAATATCATTTTAAGCAGACACATCTCTTAACTGCTTAGCACGTTGATTCACATATATTGTTTGAATTCTTGTTACTCATAAACTTTGGTTCTTTTTAAAGGGAGAATCGATCAAATAACCTATCCAGCTATGTTTCCATATTTCCAGAACACCAGACAATCGTGTTTGAAAGAGAAGGAAAAGGGCACATTGTGTCACTGGACAATGGAGGGAATTTGGGAAGAAGGGGACTTCAGCATCATCAGGTCACACTGACAGGACTGCAACTGGTGTCATGAAACAAAATGTGCTCAAGTGATTGAACGGAAAATGACTTCTCTCTGTAAATGTTCACTCTAAGCACAACATTTTCCAATAACATTAAAATCAGGGGCAAAAAGAGAGAAGTCAGCCAAGCCTCTGGTATATGTCTGATTTTTACCTGAAACCACAGGCGACTCTCCTTTGACCCAGGAATTCACAAAGTGCTCGCCCTGAGGAAAACAAAAATGCACGTGATGGACCATTTGGTCTACAAACCACATACTTAACCATTAACAAACACTGTACAGAACTCCATAGGAGAAAAATATTCACTGGATGAAGTGGCGGGATTGTTGAAGAATCATTCCTTTATCCATCAATGTTAGAGTGTTTGTTTGATGTAATACAAATCACAGCCATTGTGAATATTACCTAGACCCTAGAAAGAACACACTTTCAAGGGGCTACATTTCCCGCTGAGCCTTTCAGAAACAGAAATGCATCTAGATCTCCCAGATGGACTTTGCTAACGAAGAAGAGAGAAAGAGAAGAAGGAATTGGATTCAGAAGGGTCTGAAGTATGAAGCAAACCAGCCTTCTCTGATCACTGCACCCAGATTCCTTCTACACGCTTAGTTCACGCTCCCTGGGTAGGGCCACCACTTGCCCTGTCTTCTGAGTCAAGTGAGCCAATAAATCATCTTTTTCGCACAAGTCAATTTGGGCTGGATTTCCTTGGGGCTGCTATTGAGTTAACCCTTACTGATAGAGGGCAAAGTAACCAGTTTGGAGTCATGGGGCACCAGCTGAGATAGATGTGCTGTGGCGATGGTGGCTTGGGTCAGAACATGTCATCCAGACTTTCCCATGAGCAGCTTGGGGAGTTAATCTCATTTGCAGGGGGCAAGACTAGAAGGAAAGACAAGCCAAGCTAACTAATCAAAAGTCAGCTTTGGAAACAAAAAATTCTAAGGGCTCCATTTTATCGAGAACATGTGATTTTCTGGCCCCCGCCACTCCACCCGCCCAGCCACAATGTGCCAAGAGCAGAGGGTGGGGAGGGGTGGTGATGGGAAGATGGAAAGAAAAGGGAGAAGAAAGTAGAGCCAACGAAGGTTAAAAAAAAAAACCCAAACACCCATGCCTTCCTCTTTAATTCAGATTTTGTTAGAGAGTCAAACTTACCGTGACATCAACAAATCCCTCGTAGCTTTCAATATACTGGGTAATTTCCTCTGAGGTTTTCTTACTTAGAAGAAATTCACATCTGTAATTAATAAGCATAATTAAAATGTACCTGATATTGTGTTAGCAGTATCCCCTATCTGAACTGTGGTTAAGGTTGCACACTGCACGTTTGCTAAATCTTACTGGTTCATACACTTAAAATTGGTGAACTTTATTCTAGTTCAATAAAACTTTCAAAATTTTACCACCAAAATTTGTCTAGGGCGGCTGTCATTCTCATATACTTCATCTTTATTTCTGTTAGTCACAACATGTGATGACTTTGAATGGAATCTTCAGATGGTCTTCTCTCTTGAAACAAAGAATGTTGTGCACCACCCTTCTTAATACGATTGAGTTGTTGAGCTGTAGAACATGTGGATGAAGTGCTACTAAAACATGCAATACAATCAAAGACTGATTCACAGAAGCATGGAAGCTTAAATGTTGTGTTTGTTGGATTCCCTTCACCCACCTTTCTGTTGTCCATTCCCCGGAGGGAGGGGGTTATATGTAGATCCTATAATCAGTCCACCCTTTACACCCCACTCTCCCTCCACCCGCCAAGTATTGCCACTTTCACCACTGGTCCTGAAGGGATCGTCTGTCCTGGATTCCCTGTGTTTCCAGTTCCTATATGTACCAGTGTGCATCCTCCGGTCTAGCCAGATTTGTAAGGTAGAATTGGGATCATGATAGTGGGGTGGTGGAAGCATTTAAGAACTAGAGGAAAGTTGTATGTTTCATCATTGATATACTGCACCCAGACTGGCTCGTCTCCTCCCTGCGACCCTTCTATAAGGGGATGTCCAGTTGCCTGCAGATGCGCTCTGGGTCCCCACTCTGCACTCCCCCTCATTCACAATATTATTTTTTTGGTTCTTTGATGCCTGATACTGATCCCTTCGACACTTCGTGATCACGGTGCCCGACTATTAAAAGATATAGTGTCTGGGGTCTTAAAGGCTTGAAGTTAAACAAACAGCCATTCAATAGTGAAGCAACACGCCCATATGGAAGAAGCACACTAGCCAGTGTGATCGTTAAGTGTCATTGAGACTGGGCAACAGGCATCAGAAGATTCACAACAAACAAACAGTAAACAAACAAGCAAAAATGCATTGGTTAGAGGGAGGGGTGTCGGAAGGGAGGCCCAAAGCCCATCTATGGACAATGGAACACACTCCCCAGGGGTCGCAGAGAGGAGTTGAGTCAATCAGGGTGCAGTAGAGTACTAATGGGTCACACAATATACCTCTGCTCCCTGGAGGCCTCCTCATACCCCGCTATCATGACCCCAGTGCCGCTTCCCAATCTAGACTAGATGGGCGCATGTGCATAGGTATAAGCAAGAGATAAAACTCACAACACATGGAGCCCAGGAACAAGAATGGGAATAGAGATAACAAAAGGGTACGGGAGAGAGAGGGGCACCAATTGCAATGAATGGCACATAACCACAAACCTCCAGCCAGGGGAAGAACAACAGAAACCAGAGGGGAAGGGAGACAGCTGCTGGTGTGAGATTTGAAAATAATTAACAATCTTCAATCTATCAGGGGCCATTAGGGTTGGGGGGTGGGAAGAAACTGGGGGGGGGGGGGAAGAGGAGCTGGTCCCAAGGGTTCAATGGAAAGTAAATGTCTAGAAAAGAACGATGGGATATATGTACGAATATGTAGGATACAATTGAGCCCCCAATAAAATGATTAAAATGATAAGTCCTATAACAATGAAGTCATGCAGCCACTGCCCAGGTGGAAATGGAGCTACACGTCTATCTCCGCACATCTTCAGATCGTACGCCTCTGGACACGGCCTCCAGATCACAGAGAGAAGTTTGCTGGATCTGGGGTTGCAGGACTTCTTCTCCACAGCTCCAGAAAGGGTTGTTCCAGGACTGGTTATCCCAGGCTTGGGTGCACCAAGTCTGGCTATTCCACACCTGGCTGCTCTTCCAGATCTGGTTGCTCAGAGCCTGACTGCTCCAACTCTGGTGGCCCAGGTCTCACAGTTGCAGTTCTGATCACTCCCCATTGGAAGGTTTCCAGAAGGCAGGCATCCTTGGTGGGAAGAAGCACAGAGGTCCAGGTATCTGTGGGTGCAGAGACCTGAGTCACACCATGGCCTTTCTTTGACCATTGGTGGTTTTCTGTCACCTCTTACATTTCCTTCTTTGGTTCTGGAGCCAGAGCTTAGCCTGTTTGTAGCTGAGATTCAGGATTTTGGAACGTTCTTGCACCTTCTAGAGGCTGAGGTTTTTCTGTTTCTGCCATTTGTCCGAGTATGCACAGCTGGGTTGGACCTTCTGTTTCTTGCCCGTCCCTTACTTTGCTTCTTCACTGGGCTCTTCTCTTCAGAATCGGGCAGTTGTGCTTTGGGACTGGTGGAAGGTTCTGGGTTATCTTGAAGAAGTAGGTCCATGGAGGAGCAGGAGAGACTGCAGTCTCTGAGTAGGGTGCCTCGGGAGATGACATTTGCAAGGCTGTATCCGTGTCTTCAGCCCCTCAAAATTGGAGTTGTCGGTGAAGAGTCTCTAGAATTGGAAGCTTCTCTCAGGCTCTGGGGAGAAGCTACATCCACACTCATGTTGAGTAGAAGACAAAAAAGAGAATGATAAAAAAACAAAACAAAAATAAACCAACAACAAAAGCAAAGCTCTAAATTGTGTAGCACGTCAAGCAGACTTAAAGTCATTTTACATAGATCATACAAAGAACTCTAGATGTAAAAGCATTAAAAGGCTGAAAGGAAAGGAAAATGCTTTAATAGAGACTGTAAATCTTTACAAGAGTACAAAGACTCATATGTTTCCCAAGGAGTGGCTAGTCGTTTTGAACTGCTGACCTTGTGGTTAGCAAACCATGTCTGCTTGAATAAATCTTGGGTGTTCTGGTTCTGGATAGGAAAAGATCAAGACTGTCGGTACGACGCCACAGGAAGATGGGCCTGGTGAGTTTTGCTTCTTATGAAAACCTGAACACTTTCAACAGAAAGAAATACACATCCACTTACTTGGGGAACCACTTAGCATGTTCTTTCCAAGGATCATCTCCTTCTTCCCAATTTCCCAAACACCCACCACAGGAAAAACACTGCACGGTGTCCTTTTTACCTACACAGGAAGGGAAAGAGTTAGATGGCCCAGAGGGTGTGTCCCTGGGAGTCCATTCATTGTTCAGTGTGTGAAGGACACCGGCTCCCGCAGCCTGGCCACTCACACCCTGGTCTCGCTGCAGCTCCAGCCACAGCCCACTGGCCTAGAGGATCACATTGTAAGCTCTGGCACTCCATTCCTTGGCCATGGCCGTACTTCTCACCCTAAGCCCTCTCCTACTTCCCTCAACAGGCTCCCCCACTGCTTCACAGAGCCGTCTTTCGCTCTGCGATGGGAAAGCAACAAACCCCAGAATAAAACACAGTCAGAAGATCCACCATCCAGATTTGCCATGACATTACTGTGGAAACTCAGGTAAGTTTCTTGAACACTGAGTCTCAGTGCCTTGGACTGTGACGTGGGGCAAGGGGGCACATTTGTAGGATTAGAATTAGTGCCCAATCCTGTGCCAATCACAACGTCGGCATTCAGTAAAAGATCGTTACTGTTATTATAATTCTCATCTGCATCTGTTGTAATATCTGTTGTGTGACTAGGATAATTCAAACTATGTTAATTTTCTGAAATGAAAGTTGCTTTACACATTAGAATTATCCCTACTGTTAAAAAAAATCTCTCCAATACTAAAGAGCATTGAAGAGAATCCAAGATTATGTAAGAGCTGCAGAAGGAGACTTAGTGAGGAGACTGGAGCCAGGTTGACCTCATGATCTATTTTTAGGCCCTTAAGAGTGAAACCAATATTTTGTAAAGTCCACATTTAAGGAAAAATAACTTTCTGATAATACGTTTATTATTGAGTGCCATTGAGTCCATTTTTACTCATAGCGACCCCATATGACAGACCTGCCCAGAGGGTCTTCTAAGGTGCAATCTTTCCGGGAGCATGTCACCAAGTCTTTCTCCATGGAGTCACTGGGGAGGTTTGATGTGCCAACCTTTCGGTAAGCAGCTGAGTGCTTACCTGTTTTGCCACAGGGCTCTTGGATGCTTCAAGTACTGGCAGTCCCGGGATTGTGAACCCAATCTGCTCCTCTCTGTGTCTTACGTCTAAGTCTTAAAGTTGAATTTGTAAGTCAGTCACAGGTGCATATGGTTCTGACTTAGCCTTACATGATCTAGTTCAATGTGTCCATGTCTGGACAGAAAGGGGGTATGCACATAGTAAAGCTGCATGAGCAGCAAGTTAAGATGATTGTGATGAAGAATTTGTTGGTTTAACTATTTCAAAGTAAAGATTGTCTACCAACTGCCAGGCCAGCAGTTTGAAACCACCAGTCACTCCTTAGAAGAAATGTGAGGCTCTCTACTCCTGTAAACCCACAGGGACAGTTCTACCCTGCCCTACAGGGTCTCTGTGAATTAGCAACAACTCGATGACAGTGAGTTTTTATTTATTTATATTTTAGATTGGTCTTAAACTTCACAAAACTAAGGACTTTACTGTCTATAAATTAACACATTGAACTAAGCCTAAGATACAACTAAAGTAAAATGTCTAAATTAAAGTCTAATAAAATAGACTCATATAGAGGAGCCCTGGTGGTAACGTGGTTTGAGTCAGACAGACAACTACAAAGTCAGCGGTCCAAAACCACCCGCTGCTTTCCTGAAGATTTATGAAGCTCTCTATTCCCATAAAGAGTTACAGTCCCATACTTGCCGTCAGGAAGGGAACACAGAAGATATGGGTGTTATAGCAAAATGTGGTGAAGAAGTTAGATGGTGCCTAACTATCAGATAAAATAATGTCTGGGGTCTTAAAGGTTTGTCTCCAAACAAGCAGTCATCTAAGTGAGAGATCAACTAAGTCCACATGGAAGAAGCACACCAACATCAGTGACCAAAGGATTGTAGATCATATCCTGAGGAGGGAACAGTACCAGAGCTTAAATTGTGAGAATCTGGCTTGCAGAAAGTTATGGATGACAGTGGGAGCCCAAGATACATGTATGAGATCCACATAGGAAATAAGCCTCCAGTGATTTCCCTTCATCCATAATGGAGGGATGGGAAGAAACTGGTTACCAGAGAGTGCACTGGAGAGATGACTCTAAGAGCTCAGAATGATAAACCTGACTTGAACGCTTAAAACCTTGTCAGTTGATCCCTACTCTGATGCATGTTGGGCCTGATCTGGTTTCCAAGATTTTCTGTATTTTGTTTGTTTGCTCATATTGGGGTTGATCTCAGATGTATTTTGTCATTGGGGGTGACAATTTTTAAAATGTTTTTCTATGTTTCAGTATATGAAACTCAGGATTTATGAACCTATAGGGTCAGTGAGTTGAATAAGAGTTTCTGGGGGTGGGGGAAAGGGGAGGGAGGGGAAAAAAAAAAGAGGACCCGATGCAAGGGGCTTAAGTGGAGAGCAAATGCCTTGAGAATGATTGGGGCAGGGAATGTATGGATGTGCTTTATACAATTGATGTATGTATATGTATGGATGGTGATAAGAGTTGTATGAGTCCCTAATAAAATGTAAAAAAAAAACAAAAAAAAACCAGACGCACTGCCACTGAGTGGATTCCCACTCACAGCAACCTTCTAAGGTGGAGTAGACGTTCCCCTGTGAGTTGACTGTAGACCTTTATGAAAGTCTTTCTCCCATGGTGTGACGGGTGGTTTCAAATTGCTGACCTTTTGATCAGGAGTCCAATGTACATCACTATGGCATTCTAATACTGTTTCATTGGCAATTCAGATGGCTCACCACAGTATGACAGAAAGTTAAAGATAAGTAAATGGAATATAGTTCATTATTCAAAAATAGATACGTATGCATTAGATTTTTAAAAATAAGGCGATAGAAATTAGAAATTATCATTTCAGTTTCTTAGCTTTCCCCTCCAGAGCTGATTTTCTGGTTCTCTAAAGTTTTTGTGTTCATAATACTTCTCTCTCTGCACTAATGATGCGATGGTGGAAGACAAAGTCACATATAGATACTAGAAGAGAAAGGTCAGCAATAAATCATTTCTACCACTACTACATAAGAAGAACACTTGAAACACATTAACGTACTGAAAAAGCAGAACAATCTTCCTGTCTCAAAATGTTTTTTTAAAAATTACACTGTGCAGTTGAAAAGTGACATTTTTATTATTTAATCGTATCCTATTTTAGCTGATATGCTGAGAGGATGCATTGTCATGTACACTTTCCTCCAAAGTAAAGGTATTAAAGTCACGGAATCATCCAAAAAAAAAAAAAAAGAGTTTCTGGGGGTAACAGTGGAAGTTGGGGTAAAAAGGAGCTGATGCCAAGGAGTCCAGAAGGAAAATAATGTTTGAAAACTGATTGTGGTAGCTATTGTACAGTACTGCTTGATGTGATTGAATTATGGAATGATATGATATCTGTATTATCTCCTAATGGAATGTTTTTTTGTGGGAGTAAAAAGTTACGGTCTCAGAAACCTACAGGGGAAGTTCCCTTGTATCCTACAGGGTCGCTGTGAGTTATGATCAACTCAATGGCAGTCAGTCTGATTTCAATTTTTTTGGTATCTTATATGACATATCTAATAAGTGAAAAAGGTTATCCAACACATTGCAAAGGTGACTGAAATATGGACTCTGAACTCCAGTGAAACACTTTAGTAAATAATTTCAAGTTACCCGTAAAGACAAAGCCAGCTGCTGACAGCTCACTTGGGGAAATTCCTTGGGCATAAAATGGCCAGTTTTTGAAGGATTCAAGTCTGACCTCCTCTTCTTGATACTTCACTTTATCCAAATATCTCAGGTTGTTATCCCAATACTTGACCCGAGCATCATACTTGGGAATGTTACCAACATCTTTGCCCAAAAGGAATTCACAGTCTGGATGTAACCTCTTGTGGTCTTCCATGGGGCATCTCCTGAGGCTGGTACCAAAGAGGATTAAACTACAGCAGAAGCACTGAATCCCAGATTTCACTCCTGTTAAATAAAACCCTGCAGATGCCATCGCCTGAGGGGTCCAAGAGCTGTAGGACTCATAGGTCACAAAAGACTTCAGCCTCTTTGCTTCACTGCGCATTCTTGAGTTAAAGCCTTTTTGCATCTTTGCTCGGTCCTTCCGCTCCTCCTCTTCCATTTCCTTTGCTAACTTAACTGCATCTATGCCCAGAAGGACAGAGACCTCTAACAACACAGAAAAATCAAACTGGGAAATGTTCTCATCAGAGACCTTCTCCTCTGTGGCCATTTTCTGAAAAGAGAAGGAGAAATTGGTTAATTGGCTACCATAGCTTATTTATAAGAAAGCGCATTCCCCACGTTTCTTTTAAAAAGGCACACTTTGGAGGGTTGTCAAATCAAAAGAGATGCTGCCTGGGGAATTGAAAAGCATCGGTATCCTTTCACATCACCAATGAGCAAATGTTTGCTAACCACCTACTTACTGTCAAGTGCAGTTCAAAGATGATGCCAATGGCTAATTACACCTGGCTATTAACGGAAAAGTTGGAAGCTGGCATTCACCTAGAGGCACCTTAAAAGAAAAATCAACCATTGAAAGCCACCAGCGTGACTTGGAATCACTTGATGGTAATTGGTTATGGTTATTATGCATCCACTCTTTCCAGCCCCGCTCCTCCCCGACCTTCAACAGTTATAATTAATGGCCAAGGGCCACCACCCACTCCATTGCCACCAGATCAACAAAGATAAGTAAAAATAATAAACAATGCAATGTCTCAAAGACAGCAATCCACTTCTGTTCACTATAAGGATCAATGAGGCACAATGAGTGACCTAGGCAGAGAGCTAAAGGACCCCCCTGAGGAGGAAAAGGCATTGGATCTATCAGAAAAGAATTCAGAAGAATGATGTTAAATATTTTCAATGGATAGAGAAAAAGATCAAGAAAGCCACAGCAGGGATCAGGGAGGGGAAATAGAAAACGTTGGATTCCTTTATGTTAACAAAAAGAACTCTAAAAAGAAAATAAAAACCCCCAAATAGAAAGGAAACCAGGTTTACGCTCACAATGTCAGCCCAAATTAAAAAACCCAGAAAACACCAAATAGTGGCTAAGATGTGGAGAGATTGGACTCGTACATGCTGCTGGTGGACTTGTAAATACATACAGCCACTGTGAACAATGATATGGTGATGCTTAAAGCAACTGAGAATTGAAATCCCATACGATCCAACAATACCACTAATACGCATATACCCTAAAGAAGCAAGAGACACAACACAAGTGGATGTACGCTCTTCCATGTTCATAGCAGCATAGTTCACAGTAGCAAGAAATTGGAAATAACCCAAATGACCAACGGTGGGAAAACGGAAAAAGAAACTATGGTATAGACACACAGTGGAAGACTATGCATCCCTGAAAAACAGTGAAGAAAGCATGAAACACTGAATGACATGTTAGGACCTGGAAAATATTATGCTGAGTGAAGTAAGTGAATCACAAAAGTACAAGTAGTGTATGTGTCCACTACCATAAGGAGAAACACCAATTAAACAAATCTTAGGGAACAATTCCTGAACAAAAGGGGAAAAGGAGCATACATCACCTCCCTTTTAAGCACCTCACAAGCGTCACCTTGAAGGAAGAGGCCTCACATTGTCTGGGGTCACTCCTTCAAGAAGAGGGAAAAGGGAGAAGGCCATCCTTTTGAGGTTCTTCAACATGGAGACAAAGTTGGGGGAAATTAATGGGCCCCCATAGAAATGGAAGGAGAACCTGGCCAGAAAATCAAGTCAACAACACCAGGGGAGAGGAGCATCTACATTTTGGAGAAGACACTGATAGTTCTTTTGGTGAGTATGGTGGGTGACTGGGGAGAAGTAATCTCACATGAGGAAGGGAAGCTAAACAATGATTATAAGGAAGTTAGGGAGACCAGGTTTTATCTTCCTAGGTAGACACTCTGAATACCTTTCTACCCAACTCTCGGTGAACCACACCATGGACTAAGCACCATGATGACCTTGGACACTGGTCTTGCAGGCAGCATGGCATAACCCAAGGGCTACACCAGAGAAACTTACCATAGAGGCCCAGCAGGATGAACTGAGCCAAGCCCCAGAGGTGCCTGCACCCTTGAACTGAGGACTGGGATTTTCAGATGGGAGGGGAAGCAGAAAGTGACTGCCCTGGACTTGTGGAAATGGTGGTCACTGAACCTTGGGAGGAAACCCCAGCTTGATGAATGTCCAATGGTAAGGGACCCAGAATCACCATATACTTAGTACCTCAATGCACCTCACAGTGACATGACAGGTTTTGATCTGTTGGGCAGGGATCTGAACTTGGAAGAACTGATCCAGGAGGTTTCACCTGGCACCAAGCCCCATGCTTAGGTAAACAGAGCTCCATCAAATGGGGGATTGAACTGTGTGGAGCAGCAACTCCTGGGTTGTGGCTCACAGAGGAGCTGCACTCCCACAGATTCCTTATACCGACAGTGTCTGGAGCGGTGTGTCATTGGAAAAACTGATGTTCTAATTGTCTTATACCCCAGGGGGGATGATTGATGATGTTTTACTGTGTTAGTCTAGGTTGACTAGAGCAACAATCGCTTCTCGGCTTTTTGACTAAGATCAAGTGTGACTAGAGAAACAAAATCCAGAGACACCCATAGGTGTGTAAGAGAGAGCTTGATATCAAAGAGCAATTGTATATTGAGAAAATGTCCCAGCCCAGTCCAGATCAAGTCCATAAGTTTGATATTAGCCCCTATGTCCAATACTAGTCCATAAATTCCTCTTTAGACGCACACAACACATGCAATTATGCCGAATGCAAGATCACAGGTCAGTGGGTGGAAAGTCCTGTGGATCCAATGGTGGTGGAAGCATCTCCAGGGCTCTGACTGCCATCAGTGTGACTCCATGTGGCTTGTCAACGAGAATGGGAAGCAAAGAAAGAGTGTAGACCACCTCCAAGTCAGAAGAGAGGAAGTTCCCAGAATCCTCATGAGAAAGCCATGCCCACAAGAAAGTATCATCAGGCTATGATCTGATTGACAGGCTAGACTCTACCACCCCTAGACCTATTTATCAAGTTGACATGAAATTATGTAACTACCATACGTACTTTTCTATTTCTATGAGTTTTTGTCTTCCTGCCTTTAGTTACTTTGTTTTTTGTTTGCTGCTTGGTTTGTTGCTGTTGTTGATGTAGTTGGTCTTATGGGATTTTGACTTTGTCATAATATAACCCCCAAAGTAAAACTGAGTCATGTATATCCCAGAGGCAAACAGATGGATTCTGAGTACCCACTTAACTCTAGCCCAATCCAGTAACAGTTACTTCTGATAACATGGCCCTGCTCAATACCCACCTTCATGAAATGATCACTGAAGATAAGGGTGCTACAGCAAAGTATGGTAAAGAAAGCAGATGGTGCTCAGCTATCAATGACAATAGTGTCTGGAGTCTTAAAGGCTTGTATTGAAACAAGCAGCCATCTAAGCAAGGAGTCAACTAAATCCACATGGAAGAAGCACACCAGCTTGTATGATCCAAAGATGACAATAGCAAAATTCAAATATGACAAAGGGAGAAGTATCAGAGCTTAGATTGCTAATACTCAATTTGTAGAAGGCTGTGGAGGACAGTGGGAGCCCAAATCCATCTGCAGAGTATCTAGTCAGATTAAGACGCTGGCAGATACCCTCAGGCCACAGGCAAGGGTCTGGAAGAGGTTTACTATCAGATAGAGATCATTGTAAGCATGATTATACTGGAGCAAACTTGATGCTTTGTCAGTTGACCCCCCTCTTGACCCAACCTGAAGTTGGTCTAGGTGCAAGTACTGTAAATACTTGCGTATAAGCCGACCCAAATATCAGCCGAGGCGCCTAATTTTACCACAAAAATTGCATTTAAAATGTGCTGAAAATGGCTTAGACACGAGTATATACAGTATTTCTTGCTTGTTCCATGACAAAAATGTTGAGGCACAAAAGGAGTAGATGCATAGAGATAAAAACTGACGCAAGAGGAGGTAGTTGGGGGCGGGAGATAGGGAGGGTGAGGGGGCTGATGGAGCAAACAATGTATGTGAGAACCGGAGGGAGCACTACGACTGATTGTGATTATACAATTCATTTTAAAAGTGACTTAGTCATGAAAAAAAGAAAATATTAAAATTGATTGGGGTAATGAAGGTACAATTATTGATATGATTGAACTACTGGATTGTATTAGATGTGGATTATGTGCCAACAAAACTGTTTTTAAAAAAGGGGAAACCAGGAAAATATTACCATTTACAATAGCCACCCAAAAGACGAAATACTTAAGAATAAACTTAAACCGAGAAACAAAAGATTCGTACAAAGAAAACTATGAAATACTACTACAAGAAACCAAAAAAGATCTACATAAATGGGAAAATATTCTATATATATGGATAGGAAGATCTACCATTGTAAAAATATCAATATTACCCAAAGTAATCTATAAATACAATGCAATTCCAATCCAGATCCCAGTATCATTCTTGAAATAAATGGAACACAAATCACTAACTTTACGTGGAGAGGAATGAGACCCAGGATAAGCATCACTAAAGACGAACACAGTAAGAAGCCTCGGATGCCTGACCTCAAAGCCATGAGAGCTAAAACAGACCGGTCTGGGTACTTCCATAGATACAAAGACCAATGTAACACATCAGAGAACACCTACAGACAACTGATTTTTACAAAGGGCCAAAACTCATTAAATGGAAGAGTTGTTGTTAGGTGCCACAGAATCAGTTCCCACTCATAGCCACCCTATGTACAACGGAACAAAGCACCCCAACCCCCGCCACTCTGCCCTCCCTGCACCACCCTAACAATTGTTCCTGCTCTTCTTTAAAAAATTTATTTAAACATTTTATTGGGGGCTCTTATCACAACCTTACATACATCAATTGTGTCAAGCACATTTATACATTAGTTGCCATCATCATTTTCAAAATATTTTCTTTCTACTTGACCCCTTTGTATTGGTTCCTCATTTTTCCCCTCCCTTCTCTCCCTCATGAACCATTGATAATTTATAAATTATTATTGTCATGTCTTATACTGTCTGATATTTCCCTTCATCCACTTTTCTGTTGTCCGTCCCCCAGGGAGGGGGTTATATGTAGATCCTTGTGATTGGTTCCCCCTTTCTATCCCATCTTCGCTCCACTCTCTCAGTATTGCCACTCTCACCACTGCTCCTGAAGGGGTCCTCTGTCCTGGATTCCCTGTGTTTACAGTTCCTATCTGTACCAGTGTACATCCTCTGGTCTAGCCAGATTTGTAAGGTAGAATTAGGATGATGATAGTTGGGCAGGGGGAGGGGTGAAGCATTTAAGAATTACAGGAAAGTTGTATGTTTCATTGCTGCTACACTGCACCCTGACTGGCTCATCTCCTCCCCGAGACCCTTCTGTAAGGGGGTGTCCAGTTGCCTACAGATGGGCTTTGGGTCCTCAATCTTCACTCCCCCTCATTCACAATATGATTTTTTGTTCTTTGATGCCTGATACTTGATCCCTTTGACACTTCGTGATCACACAGACTGGTGTCCTTCTGCCATGTGGGTTTTGTTGCTTTTGAGCTAGATGATTGCTTGTTTACCTTCAAGCTTTAAGACCCCAGATGCTAAATCTTTTGATAGCCGGGCACCATCAGCTTTCTTCATCACATTTGCTTATGCACCCATTTGTCTTCAGTGATCGTGTTGGGAAGGTAAGCATCATGGAATGCCAATTTAATAGAGCAAAGTGTTCTTGTGTTGAGGGAGTACTTGAGTAGAGGCCCAATGTCCATCTGCTACCTTAATACTAAACCTATAAATATATGAACATAGATCTATCTCCCCATCCTGATATATAAATATATTTACATATGTACATGCCTGTATTTAGACCTCTGTAAATGCCCTTTGCCTCCTAGTTCTTTCCTCTATTTCCTTTTGTCCCACTATCATGCTCAGTCTTCATTTGTGTTTCAGTAATTCCTCTTGATTACATTGCTTTTGATCAAGCCCTACCAGGCCTTTTACACCCTCCTCACCACCGATTTTGGATCACTTGTTGGTCCCTTGTCCCTGGGTTTGTTAACACCCACTTCCTTTCCTCCATTTCCCCCCTCTTCCATGTCTCCCCGGAACCATCGGTCCAGTTGTTTTCTATTTCCAGATTTTTTATCCCACCTATCTTATCTAGATAAAACTGCAGAGATATGCACAAAAACAAGACAGAGCAAAACAAAGCAACAAAACAAAACAACAACAAACCAATGACCAAAAAAAAGGAAGACCTGTAAATAGTTCAAGGTCTGTTTGTTGACCTTTAGGAGTGTTTTCCAGTTGACTCTGATGGAGTGCCACGCCCTGGCCTCAAAGTCAATTTTTGGTATTCCCTTGGGACTTCCTTGCTCTGCTCCCCTTGCTGTTCTGTTGCACGCCCTTAGTGTTTTGCCTCGCTGTGGTGGGGTCAGATTGGGCGCAATTCCCACACTGTGTTTCCAGTGTTGTCCCCCGTAGGGCTATAGGTCAGTGAGAGATGTTGTGTCTTGTAGTGGGGCCGGCCATATGGTCCTCTCTGTGCGTTGGCTGCTCTGAGCAGGGATATCATCCTCAAGGCTTGTTGGGCAAGGATGTGCTCCACTCTCTCTTTCTCCCTCTTTATTTATTCCCATGTGCTCTGATCGAACATGTCCCTCTCCCTGAGCTGTAGCTTCAGTGCTATCCTCTGAAGTGAATTCTTCTAGGGGAAGGGAATTGTTCCTATTTTTGAGCCCATAGTTGCAGCCACTGTGGCATTCTGTCTTCTCCAGGGCCATTATCTTTTTCACTGACCTTCCAAGCATGATGTCCTGCTTCAGGGACTGGTCTCTTCTGATAACAAGTACGGGAGACAAACTCTCACCATCCTTGTCTCTAAGGAGCATTCTGGTTGAACTTCTTCCAGGATAAATTTCTCTTGGCAGTCCACAGGACTTTCAATATTCTTCTCCAGTACTACAATTCAAATGTATCCAATCGTCTTCAGTCTCCCTTATTCAGTGTCCCACTTTCACATGCACATGAGGCCATGGAGAATACCATGGCTTGATCCAGATACAAATTAGTGCTCAAAGTAACGTACTTAATTTTCAACACTTTAAAGATGTCTGGTGCACAGATTTAGCCAACATGTGTTGTTTGATGTCTTCACCACTGCTTCCATGAGCATGAACTGTGGATACAAGTAACATGAAATCCTTGACAAATTCAATCTTTTCTTCATTTACTATGATGCTTCCTACTGAACCGGTTGTGAACATTTTTCTTTTCTTTACACTGAGTTGTAATCTGTATTAAAAGCTGCAACCTTGAACTATTAATGCAAGTTCTTATGTTTGAGTTTCAAATCCTCCCCACCTTCAGCAAATAAAGTCATATCTTTTGCATATTGCAGGTTGCTAATAAGCCTTCCTCCAATCCTAAGTCTGGAAGCTCTGCTGTAATCTCTTCACTGACCCTGATGGTATTTGAAATACTACCACTGTATTTGACGATGCTCTACTGCCACTTACAATGTTTTCCATAGCTAATTCCTCCGAGGTGGACAGCCTATTTCTTCTTGTAGTCTGCTCTTAGTCTGGAAGCTCTGATATACTCGTTCACCTGGGTGACCTGCTAGTAATTGAAATGCTGGAGACAGCTGCCAGCACCCAGCAACACACAGGCCACCACAAGACAACAAACTGACAGACAAGTGGCAAGAGTTGTCTACTTTCAATAAATCTCACAATTTTATTTTGATCTGAATAAGGGTTGTTACCTTACATTATTTTGCCTGGGGAATAACCTACTTCTCCTGATTTCTTGGAGAGCCGGCAGCTTTGGTCCCAATCATGAGCCCTGATCTCCCTAAGATGTCAGGGGCTGTTTTAGGAAAACCCTTTCGAATCTTAAGTCTCCACCGTGTTGGAAACACAGCTCTTCAGGAGACGCACTGTCCATCTTTTTATTGTACTTTCATGTTTCTGTTCATCTCCAGAGCACCCTGTGTTAAATCAACTGCGGCAGGGGTGTCATCCAGTGGGCAGTTCGTGTCACTTACCCCTTTTTTCTCTGGTGTCCTGTAAAGCTCCGTCCAGTATTAGGTCCTTCATACTTTAACACAAGATTCTCGGTGACATGGCGAATGCCGATCCAAGACTGAAGCGGGAACCCTGACTGGGACTTCAGCAGCAGTGTTATGAATAAGGATTGTGACTCCGGTGTAGTCTTGTATTTAGGCTGCTGGCATGCCCTTACAAAAAATAACAAAACCCCAAACCTCAAATGCACTACCATCTAGTCGATTCAGATTCATACCAACCCTATATAGACCAGGGTAAAACTTCCCTCTGAGTTTCCGCGATTGTAAATGTTTACGGGAGCAGGAAACTTCATCTTTCTCCCACAGGGTGGTGGGTGGTTTCGAACTACTCACCTTGCCATTAGTCCAATAAGTAACCACTACACCAAAGAGGCTCAGAATGTCTCAGGCCATGTTCACCCATTGGTCCAAAGCAGAAATTTATGAAACTGTAAAAGGAATCCTCTAAACACCCAACTCACTGCTATCAAATCAATGCCGTCTCATAGATACCCTATAGGGCAGGGTGGAAGGAACTGTCTGAGTTTTCGAAACTGTAACTGGTGGCTGGTGGTTTCGAACTGCTGAGCTTACAGTTAGCAGCCCAGTGCCTAACCACATCCCCACAAGTTCACCCAAGAATTTAGAGTTTTCATTAAAATATATGAACCTGGTGTAGAAGACATATATTAATTTAGTAAATCTGCTCATCTGACCTTGTCTGACCTCGGCCTCCAGACAGACCTGCTAATAGTCCAGGGCGAGTGCCCAGAGTGGTGGAAACTACGCGCAGGCGGTGACCTTGCTCCGGTGGAAAGGCAAGGAACCAAGGGAAGGCTCTGGGCACCGGCCGCTCCAGCCTCCCGCCAGCCTTAGTCTCAGAGAACAAGGGTTCGAGCCTGGGTGGCAGGGAGGGGAGTGAGTGCTTTCGGCGCCCGAGGAAACCATAGCTGGGCTGATTACGCTTGAGCCTAGCGCCCATGAGCGTGGGGCGTGCGTGGGGCGTGCGTGGGGCGTGCGTGGGGCGTGCGTGGGGCGTGCGTGGGGCGTGCGTGGGGCGTGCGTGGGGCGTGCGTGGGGCGTGCGTGGGGCGTGCGTGGGCGTGCGTGGGGCGTGCGTGGGGCGTGCGTGGGGCGTGCGTGGGGCGTGCGTGGGGCGTGCGTACGCTACAGACTGCGCTCGCACCCTCCGTACCTGGGCACGGGGCGACTGGTCCAGGTGGCCCGCGGCGGCCGGAAGGAGAATACGGAGGGCCCCCCCCCCCGCGCGCAGTCCCGCCTGCCGCCTAGGACCCCTCCCTCCCCCCCCTCCCCCGCACGCTTCCCCAGTCTTCCTCACCAGGGACGAGGTGCCCGGCTGTGGGCCCGTGGCTGCTTCCTCCTCTCCAGGCCCAGGGCTGGGTACCTGCGAGCCCAGCATCCTTCCCTTTCCCCAAGGCCCCCTGGGCGCCGGCTTCGGCTTCGGCAGCTGGACCAGAGGCACTGCGGTCAGCCCCTAGTGAGAGGCATTCCTCTGAAGCTGAGATTGAAGTCTAGTGGACCAAACCCATTTCCCTTAGCCTTTACTCAAAACCCTGGAGCGACAAAGTGAAAAGGGGATTCCTCTCTCTAATTGAAGCTCGGAACACACAAAAGGACCACCTTGTGACAATATGTTGACAGATTACTTGTCTTTTTTATTTAGTCATTTTCTCGGGGGCTCGTACAACTCTTATCACAATCCATACATAGCATCCATTGTGTCAAGCACATTTGTACATTTGTTGCCATCATCATTCTCAAAACATTTGCTTGCTACTTGAGCCATTGGTATCAGCTCATTTTTCCCCTCCCTCCTCGCTCCCTCCTCCCTCATGAACCCTTGAATATTTATAAATTATTATTTTGTCATATCTTACACTATCCAATGTCTCCCTTCACCCACTTTTCTGTTGTCCCCAGGGAGGAGGTTATATCTAGATCCTGTGATCGGCTCTCCCTTTCCACCGCACAGGCATGTGTCATCGATAATGTCCTGTTCCAACGACAAGTTATAATCAGCAACTCTTCAGTTAAGTACTTGCAACACCGAATCTCAGGAAAGGGAAGTCACTATAGACCCCAGACGCAACGGTGTTATTTTAGCTTATCCTGAGAAGGGGCTCTACTGATCAGGGGTCCTCATGGAGCTGTCAGGAAGCATTGAATATTTAGCCACATAATTAGTGATTCAAACCCACCAGCTTCTCTGCAGGAGATGATGCTGTCTGTTCTCTTAATGATTTACCGCCTCAGAAACCTACATAGCGTATCTGTGAATTGGAACTAACTGGATGGCAGTGGGTGGGTCCCTCGGGTGGGTCCCTCCCGGGTGGGTCCCTCCCGGGTGGGTCCCTCCCACAAGGACCCTTTGGTGGTGCTCCCTCCCACAAGGACCCTTTGGTGGTGCTGTAGCATAAGGGAGCTCTCAGATGCCCACCAGCAGCTTTTGAGGGGGTGGAGGGAGATGAGGCTCTCAGATTCTGTAAAGATGTAAAGTCTTAGAAACTCTGTTTAGTCTTGAGATCCTATATAGGGTCACTATGAGCCCAGTCAATAACAGTGGGTCCTTTACAATCAAGAACCAAAAAGATTTCTAAGATTCTGAGGCGATTGCCAAATTTGGGCACTTAATTTTTCTTTGCTGCCTCAACTTCTTTATCATCATCTAAGGAGGTTACAACCTGATTCCTGCCAGGACTGGTAGCACTCAACTAAAAGAAACATCTCCACATTCCTGTCCTAGGATTTTCTAAGTATAACTTGGATTTTTCACTTTTTGGCCACTAGTCTTCTGTGAATGTTATAGGAGTCCTCATTCAACAGAGAGAACAGCAGAGGTCCGTTGGTGATCACAGCAGGTAAGAGACCATGCCTTTGAGCAGTTACTGCAACTGCAAGATTACAGCTAGGGTTTTAGGGAACTTTCTTGGTACTTACATTCCCCATCATGTACCAGTCATTTTAAAGTCAATATTAACGAAACCTCTTTCAGCCAGCAGACTGACTTCATACAAAGTTCTCCTTTGGGCCATAATTAAAAGTCAGGCTCATCAATCCAAAGGGCTTCCACAAACAGAAGAAATGAAAGTAGCAACTAAACTGGCTACTTCCCAATCACCCTTTGAGGACATCCGCCTTATTCACTCCCACGATGGAGTTTGAGCTCATTGTTGCAGCCACTGTGCCTATCAGTTGCTGAGCATCTTCCTCTTTCTCACGTCCTTGCACTTTACCAAATGTGACGTCCTTTTCCAGGAACCTGTCTTTCCTGATAGCGCGTCTGAAGTCGATGAGGCAAAGTCGTCTTATCTTCATCCCTCCCCTCTTTTTAAAAGTTTTATTGGCATATCATACAATTCAATGGTTCAATCATATTAAAAAGACTTACACAATCATCACCACAATCAATTTTAGAACATTTTCTTCGTACTTGTGTGCATTGTTATTAGCTCCCCGTTTGCACTATCCCTCTGTCTAAGGAGCATTCTGACCTGTACTTCTTCCAAGACAGACTCGCTGGCTCTCTGGAAGTCCATGGTACTTTCAATACTCGTCACTAGCACCTTGATACAAATGCATCGGTTTCTCTTCAGGTTTCCTTGTTCACTGTCCACCTTTCACACGCAGATGGAGCGATGGATGCACACATCTTTACAGTGACATCACTGAAGGAACAATCAAATGCTGTGTGCAATTTTTGACAAGTGCTGCTACCCAAAAGACCAATCTAATGACTCTGAAGAGAATGATGTGCACTGAAAGTACTTTCATTTCAAATGGACTCAGACCAACTTTTTTTTTTATGGCCCTAAAAATTGTTACTTTGCTCACTGATCTGTGGCCTGGACAGGATTCGGTTGGAATAATCCATCTATGGTTTTCTTGCCATCAGCTGGGACACCTTAAAGACTGGGAAGCTGAGTCATGGAAAGCTTGGATTCCCATGTCTGGCAGTTGATGCTGGCTGTGACCTGGGGCTCTGACTGGGAACTGTTGGCCAGACCACCTCCATGTGATGGGGCTTCACACAACGCATTGGTTCTCCAGTGTTAGCTGACTTTCCCTGTTACTGTAGGGAGAGAAGAGTTCCTTGACCCCACTGAGGTTGTTCTTGGCAATGTGATGTGATCAGCAGGATGTGCATGGATGTGACTGGAGCAGAGTTGGCGTATACTTGCTCCTTTGCTCTTCTGTCATACAATGAGAAGGACAAGTCTGTATCGTTGCTTCTTCGAACAGAAACAGGAGACTAGAGGCTCTCTCTTTTATTAACCTTTGAAGCGCTGCATCCAAACAGTGGCTTAGTGGTGCTGCAATCCCCATGGTTGTCCTCGACTTTTTTATCTTTTAAGAATTTTACTGGCATTTAATCCACATATCACCCAGTTCAGTAGTTGGATCATGACAAGAAGAGTTGTACAATCATGGCCTCAATCAATTTCAGAACATTTTTACCCCCCTACCCATGGTTAAATCACTTTTAAATTGAGTTGTGTCATCAGTTCTAGAGAGTGTTCCCTCCTCTCTCCCACATACTTGTTTGCTCCCTCAACCCACTCACCCTCTCTATCTCTCACCCCTTCCCACACCTCCCCTATAAACCTATGCATCACTTCTTATCTCCATGCCTCTGCTTCTGTGCTTCTGGAAACCAACAGAAACAGTAAAAGACAAACAAAAAGTGGTCAGGATAAAATAATTCTAATACAGAGATAAAAATACAAATAGTAGGTAAGAAAGAAAAGACCACCGTTAATGCTTAAAAGACCAGGGAAGAAGATTTTAGCTTGTGACAAACAAGTAATTCTTGCACCTAGAAGAATCTTGGGGAGTGTGACTCAGTCTGACTGGATACTCTGAGATGGGTTTGGGGCTCCCACTGTCCCCCCTCAGCTTCTACAAATTGGGTGTTCACAATTTAAGCTCTGATACTTTTCCCTTTGTCATATTTGAATTTTGTTATTGTTGTTTTTGAATCACACAAGCTGGTGTGCTTCTTCCATGTGGACTTAGTTGACTCCTCACTTAGATGGCTGATTGTTTGAATACAAGCCTTTAAGACCCCAGAGACTATTCCGATTGATAGCCAGGCAACATCTGCTTTCTTCACGACACTTTGCTGTAGCACCCGTCTCTTCAATGATCCTTGGATCGTGGCCCCAACTTTTTGAATAATTATCAGATGCCAGATTATTACTCCATTGGAGCTTACCCTATTTTATGCTCACATAATAAGCCAATAGAAACAAGAGGATAAAGTTAGCATAGTGATGCTGCACGGGCATGTATTGTCAGGGGTCTTAAAGGCCTGTTAAAGAAGCAGACATCCAGAATTTTCATCTGCTCAAAGTCTACATATTATTCATCTGCATAAGAAAGACGTCTTTCAAAATAGTCACCAATGAACAGCTCAAAGGATTTTCTTTTAAATCCTTGATCAAAAGTTTAAAATTGAGATAGCTGGTAAAATCTGAGATGACCAATTTGAGATCTGGGCTCAACTTTTTTTTTCTTTTAACAGTGAGAGTGGCAACACCTGGAGGGAAGGGGGAACCGATCTACATATAACCTCCTCTCTGGGGGATGGGCAACAGGAAAGTGGGTGAAGGGAGACGCTGGGCAGTGTAAGATAAGATAAAATAATAATTTATAAATTATTAAGGGCTCATGAGGAAGGGGGGAGCAGGGAGGGAAGGGAGGGAAAAAAGGAAAATGAGCTGATTCCAGGAACCCAAGTGGAAGGCGAATTTTGAGAATGATGAGGGCAACGAATGTATAAGGGTGCTTTACTCAATTGATGTATGTATGGATTGTGATAAGAGTTGTATGAGCCCCAATAAAATGATTTATAAAAGAAGAAAAAATAGTTTTAATGTGCTTTACACAATGATGTATGTATGAATTGTGATAAGAGTTGTATGAGCCCCCAATGATTAAAAAATAAAAATTATTTTATTAGCTTATAATTCACATATCACACCATTTAATCATTCAATTATAGTAAAAGTTTTGGATTCAATTAAAGAACATTTTTTTCTCACACTCATTGTTAGTAGCTCCCTATCTTCCTCTGACATCTTCTGTCATGCCCCTTGAGAATTATTAATACAGTTACTGTGTATACAGATTTAACAGTCCTCAATTTCATATACAGAATATCATACAAAACACAAACAGGAAGAAAACCAAAAAAAGTAACACCAATGATAAAACATAAAAACCTCAGTTAAAAAGCAATCAGGAAGTATTAAATACTGAAACAACTTTCCAATGGGTCAGGAGGGCAAACAAAAGATAAGGTATTACACATTACCTTGCAGTCTACAACTCAATGTAAAGAAGACCAAAAGCCTCACACTGGAGAGCCAGATAACAACAACATGCTAAAGGAAAAAAGATAGCAATTGTCAAGGATTTTGTCCTGCTTGGATCCATAACCAATGTGCTGAGAGCAGCAGTGAAGATTAAAGGAAATCTGCACAAGACCTCCTTAAAGTACTGAAAGCAAGGAGCCTTACACAAGTCATGGTATTTTTTTCTTTCCTTTTTTAAAAAAATCACTTTATTGGTGGCTCCTACAACTCTTATCACAATCCATCCTTCCATCCATTGTATCAAGCACATTTGTTCATATGTTACCATCATCATTCTCAAAACATTTGCTTTCGGCTTGAGCCCTTGGGCACAGCTCCTTTTTGTTCAACCTGTGGTCATTCTGTTAACAACAATCTCCTGTGCAGGCTTAATCACGGAACTAAGAAAATATTTTTTCCTCTGTGAAGTTAAGGATGTAAAAACAACATCTCTGAGAGGAGACCTTGGTGTCTGTCCTTATCTAAATCTCCCACACAAACCTCTGCAGGGAAAGTTCTGCTGTAGAAGCTTGGTTCTCAGTGAGGACTGGCCATAAATTCTTATGTAACCATCTAATGATACCCCCACAACAGGAAATCTGAACTCCCATCTCAGGAAGCTCTGCTTTGTGATTATCGAAATTTTATAACTACCAGTTCAGCTTTGCTCTATTTCACTCTGTGGAAGTCAGTTTCTTCCTGGTCTTGAACTATTTCTTACTTTCAGTGACTTTCTTGAATTTATTTAAATTATTTTAACCCGAGTCCTGGATGTTACTCTATAACAGTGATTAGAATCTACTCACTGGTACCGCATAAGAGAGGCTTGGTCATCTAATTCCATTACAATCAGGACCATTAAAAAACATACAGAGCACAGTGCTACCCTGACACATGTGGGGTCTCTGTGAGTCAGAACGGACTGGACAGCAGTGATTTTAATGCAAGAAAAACAGCTGCTATGTTGCCAATAGCCAAAAATCAGTTTTAGCAGCTGCCCCTCAGGAAGCTCTTTGCGTCAGTCAATAAGGTTACTTGGCTCTTGAACAGCAACTTGTGTTGTGTCTTTCAGTTGTGTCTGTATACCTTCTCCTACAGTCTTCTTAGTGATAATATAGCAGATCAAAGGAGCCCTGATCTCCTTGAGGTTGCGTGTTGGGCTGTTAAGTGTAAGGTCAGCAGTTTAAACCCACCCTTCAGCAGGAGAAAGATGGGACTTTCTACACCCGTAAAGAGTTGCCATCTCAGAAACCCACAGTGGGAATTCCACCCTGTCCTATAGGGTTGCCCTGAGTCAATGGCATTGAGTTTGGGTTTTTCTAAAATTAAGGTCACATTCCAATTAAAAATAAGCAAAGAAGAACTGTACAACTATCTCTTGGCATGTGCAGAGAGAATCACCAGCTTGGTGGATATGGCAATCAAGGGCTCCTTCTTAATCATTTTCATTTCTGTGAAAGCAGCCCAAACCAACTAAGGGACCGTTTTCTTGCCTGACTTCCTCCACCTGGTTTTCTTTCAGAATCCATGTAGCTGTTTCTTCTGACTCTGGATGTGCCATCTTCACTTCCCTTTCATCAGTAGCCATCGTGCTTAATCACCTTCAAACCAGGTGCCTCAGCAGCCAACTGGCTTCCAAGCAAGAGACTGGCCGTTTGAACCCACTCAGCGGCTCCCGAGGAGAACGATCTGGCAGTCCACCCTTGTAAAGATTACATTCTGGGCACCTTTCAGCAGGGCTTCCAGACTCAGAGAGTAGCAAGGCAGGCCTGGCGAGCCAGTTGCAAAAATGAGCCAGTGAGAACCTCATGGGTCATAGGACAGTCTGAAACCACCAGCAGCTTCTCAGGAGAAAGATGGGCTTTCTACTCCTGTAAAGAGTCATAGTCAATGAATCTCACAGTGGGCAGCTCTACCCTGCCCTCTAGGGTTGCTCTGGGCGGCACTGACTCAATGGCAGTGAGTCTGGCTTTGTTCCAGTGCTGGAAGACGAATCCCGAGGTTGAACAGCACACATAGTGAGTGGCCTGGTGCAGGATACGGGGTCACTCTGAGCTGACAGCAATGCACAACCCAGAGAAGGATGCCTGTGACTGGAAGGAGTGATTGCTAATGGGAACAAAATTTCTTCTGGGAGATGTTGAAGATGTACTAAAATGAGATGATGTTGATGGTGTTACATCTCTGTGGGCATATTTTTTTTAAATCACGGACTTGTACACTTTAAATGGGTGGGCTTTATAATCATCAAGCTATTATCAAAATAAACACATCATCACTGCCATCGAGTCTGTTCTAACTCACAGCGACCCCGTAGGACAGAGCCGAAGTGCCCCTGTGGGGTGCGCACCTGAGGCTGTCAATCTTGATGGGAACAGAAAGCCTCACCTTTCTCCCTCGGAGAAGCTGCTGTGTTTGCACTGCCGCCCTTGTGATTTCTAACCTAACACAACCCACGTTGCCAACGGTCTCCTAAAGCTGTTCTAAGGCAACAAACATGACTACCGGAGAGGAGACAGTACGAAGGAGTCCTACTTTCTACCACATTGGGTTGACAATGGGTCTGAATGTGTTAGAGGCACTCAGCAAGAACCGTGGCGATCCTGGGCCCATTCTCCTTCCCCCAGATCAGCCTGGCACCACCCAGAGAGAAAGGAGGTGGCCGTCAGAGAAGAAGAAAAACCCCTTCGCTGTAGAGGACAATTAATTCACTTACCGGAGGTTTGTCCAGAGTCCCGGGCAAGCAGACAAGAGAGTGAATGGCTTGGCCACAAATGTTCTGCTTATCCCTTAATGGGAAGTGATGTGAAAAGATTTGAGGAACCAACACTCCAAATGAAATGTCACACTGTCTGAGAAATTGCCAGTAAATCTCTCAAAGTCAACAGGGCTATCAGGTCCGATGAGAACAGCAGAATCTACTTGTCCTTCAAAAGGAACGTGAACTCTATTTGGAATTGTTTTGCTCTAGGGAATTAATGTGCAAGTATAAATCTTTTCTTTGATGGTGACCATTTTAATCTTTCTGGTATATTTTAAAATATATAAATCATTTTATTGGGGCTCTTACAGCTCTGATAACAGTCCATACATCCATTGTATCAAGCACATTGGTACAAGTAGAAAGAAAATGTTTTGAAAATGATGATCCATTTAAAATTTTTTGCTTTCTTTTTAATTTAAATTCTCATAGATATGGTTTTTGTTTTGTTTTTCTTTTCTGATACTTGTGAAAGGGTCTTCTCTTTTATGCTAAAGCTGCAAAATACTGGGTCTAGGGTGTGTCTGCATTCATCAGTCCAGGCAATCAGTGGGCCTTTTCCGTCTACGAAGTTGGGGCTCCCATTGGATCTGGGAAATTATCTTCTGTTTCTTCTTTGATCATCCGCTAATCTCTTTCTGGTGTTCTCATTATGTAGATGGATTTAAGATTCAGAGTTTAATGAACAACCCATACATTCCTTCTGGAACACAGGCCTGAGGTGTGCATTCAGGAGGATGAAATCAGGGCTATAATCCCTCCCATCAAATCCTGACCAGGTAGACCCAGGGTAGCTTCTGAGATCAGGCCACATCACCTGCACAACGCTCAGCAGATCCAACGGAGAGCACTTGGAGACAAAAGAATACATTCTCCATCCTTATGGAGCTAGACACAGAAGGGATCTTAGAGCCTTAATGCCTAGACATGTGACATCCTCCTGCACCTGTTTCTTCAGTAGTATAGATTCCAAGGACTCAAACTTCTTGGCCTTTCCCTTGAACTCTGCCACCAACTAAAAGCTTTCAGATGCCATCATCTCATCTCCCTAAGACCACTTATACCATCTCGTCATCACTACTTTTGAAATTTTTTCAGGTTATCAATTTGGCAGTCGTCATGATGCTACAGAATGCTAAAAACATAAACACGACCACAAACCCAAGGAAGTTAAGAAATGTTGAGAAATCTACCAAAGTCTTAGTTCCTCTTTCTTATAGGCATTCTGAGCAACTGAACCCTGCTGACCCATTTTGACCTGTGTCCACATTTTGATTCGGAAATGAATGGGAATGTACAGGCAGTCAGCCACACACACAGCCACACACAGGGGAGGCTCCATGGAAATCCAGGCATTCTTCTACTCTAGTCATTTTCTCTTCTGTTCGCACATATCTTGATTGGATTAAATGTTAGTCTCTGAGCACAATGGCAAATGGAAACAGTGTACATTGTGGCCATGTATAGGTGGAAAGTGTATTGGTTGAATCTTGACCCAAATTAAAAAAAATATTATAGCTCCCCACCAACTTCCACCTCCATTACGATTGCATTCCACTTACTATTTATTTTGAAGAATCAAATGGCTATGGTTTACTATTCAGACCTTCAACTAACACCACTCTTTGGTACAATAATATTACTTCATTTTCATTCACTTCACAACTTCCCAGAATTCTACACAGTTTGTTTTTGAATATGCACAAATGTAAAGTCTTTAGAAGGATAACAAGTACCTTCATCTGGATCCCCTATGTATAACCGACGTATACTTCCAGTGTTTGGTATTTTTCTCAGACTGAGCTTTCTTGAAACAGAATTCACATATTATCCAACTAATCAATTCAAAGTGTACAGTTCAATACCACCACCAAACTTCAGGACATTTCATTGCTCCAAAAAGCAATCCTGTACCTATTAACAGTCACTCCCTATCTCTCAGCTCATGTGTATTCTCTTATTATCTTTTTCAGTTTTGCAAAGTTCAGAGGAATGCCCCTCTTCTATTCCTGCTCTTCCTGGTTATGGATATGTGTGTCTCCTCAAAGCATGTATGTTAGTCTGGGTACTTTAGAGAAACAAATCCACAGAAATGCATGTATAAGAGAGAGTTTTATGTAAAGGGTAAGTGCACATCAAGAAAACATCCCAACCCAGTGCTGCCCAAACCTAGTCTAACATTAACCCATTAACCAATATGTCCAACACCAATCCACAAAGTCCTCCTCCATCTCACAAAACACACACAATGCTAGCGACTGCAAGAGGAAAACTGAGTCAGTGAATGTGTAAGCATCTCAGCACTGGCAGGGGTCTCCACACAGCTGCTCCAGCACCCAGGGCTGCATCAGGGTAGGTCCATGTGGCTTCTCCTTGGGCATGTCTTTCAGGAATTGAACCTTGCAAGCTGAAGCAGGGAACTGGCTAAGGCAGCTGCACTCTGGTTCAACTATCACAAAGCAAGAGACCGGAGAATTAGAAAGGTGAGACTCACCGAGCCATTTATCCCTCCACACTTCAATCAACCCCACATGTGGCCCGCATTTATTGGCCAAGTGGGCACAGTAAACTAACTACCTCAGCATGTATTGCAGACCCTCCCCTCGAAGCCACCCCTGCTCTGTCCGTTGGTCTGTGATGCGCTTCTGGGAGACTGGAGTCTGTGTCACCAGTATTTCCAATACTACCAGGTCACTTATGGGGGACAAGTTTCAGCAGAACTTCCAACCTAAGACAGGCTAGAAAGCAGGAACAGGTAATGCGCTTCTCAGGAATTACCCTCTGACAACCTTATGAACAGTATAGTGCCAGCAATGAGCTCTTCAGGTTGGAAGGCACTCACATTACAGCGACTGGGGATGACGTGACTCTTCAGAGTAGTATAGTACCAGATCGAGGTTAACCTACATGCAGCTTTCATCAAAGTTAATAAGCCTTCATTAGCCGGGGGTCCAGGGGCAGCTAGAGCCTAATTCATCCTCCACCCTGAGTACTTAATGAGGGGAGTTTTATACTGTGGAATAAACAAGGCACAAGGACAGGCGGCATCAAGCTATATGAAAAAATAGGAACTTATGAAAATAAAACTGAGTTTACAGGCAACATCAGCACTTTCAAAAGTAAACCACAATGGGTCAGCAGTTACGTAAGTTACAAAAGGAATTACATTAGTTGCAAAGTGGGCATACTTGGATCAATACTAAATGGCTACACTCTGGCCAATGAATAGTAGGGTTACATTGTTAAAATATGGCCGCATCTAAGTCAAGCACTACATTATGGTCACATGGGAGTTAATTATGGTGGGCGACTACAGTGGTGTCAACCTCAATGATGTGGATGGAGCAAAGTTTTGGGGACCTTCATTTGCCGATGGAGCATGACTTGAAATTAGAAGAAGGAGCTGTAAACATTAATTACCAGTAAGTACAACAGCGAAGTATAAATCTAGGAAAATCGGAAGTTATAAGAAGTGAAACGGCAAAATTTTTTTTAAAAAGAAGTGAAACAGCAGGGATCTACATATAACCTTGTCCCTGGGGGACGGACAACAAAAAAGTGGGTGAAGGGAGATGTCAGACAGTGTAAGATATGACAAAATAATAATTTATAAATTATCAAGGGTCCATGAGGGAGGGGGCAGCAGGGAAGGAGGGGGAAAAATGAGAAGCTGATGCCAGGAGCTTAAGTGGAGAGCAAATGTTTTGAGAATGATGAGGGCAACGAATGTACAAATGTGCTTGACACAATTGATGTATGTATGGATTGTGATAAGAGTTGTACAAGCCCCCAGTGAAATGATTTAAAAAAAAAAGAAGGCATAAAGATCGAAAGCGTAGGTATTGATGAGTGGAAGTAAGCTGGTACTGTCTGTCTTGAATCAATGACATGACTTACTATGCCCAGAACAACATATTCAAGCAAATGGTCCTGCTTTCCTCATGAAAAAGAACCTTCCAAGGTCTATGTTTACTTACAGTGCTTGTGATAGTATGATATCTATAAGCCTACAGGGGAGACCAGCTAACACAACTGTGATTCCGATTCAAGTGCCAACTTAAAGGGACTGGCCCCACATTTACAGCAATGGGAATAAAGGTGAGGGCGGCGCGGGAAAGGGGAGTGTGTCATTCTCTGGTGCCTAAGGTCCCCATGGGTCGGAACTGACTCCATGGCACCTAACAATAACGACCAATAAAACCACTAAAGTCAATGAGAAAGCAGCTGAAAAATTTTACCAACTTCTTCATTCTGCCCTTGGCCCAACATGCCCTCGAGACGCACTGAGAATGCTGACTGGAATGCAAACGTTGGCAACGAGGAAGAAGGGTCAGTGCTTGGCAAAGACGGCCTTCGATGATGGAAATGAAGCTGGAAATCCCCGGAGAGAAATCTGTAAGACCAACGACTTTTTCATGGCAAATGCCCTCTTCCAGCCACATAACCGGTATGGAAACGGCATGGAGGAGACCCTATCTGACCTCCTCGGGCTTCCCAGTTGCCACGAGGCGGAAGTCAGACGGCTTCACCCTCCATCCTTCTTGGCGCCAACCGCTCCTCGGCGGCTCGCTGCTTCTGCGCAGGCTTCAATACCGTGTTGCAAAGGCCACACAGAACTGACAGGCAAAACTCACAAGTATCAGGGCTTATTAGGGAAGTTAGTAGATTATCAGAAGTTAGGATTTTGCAGCCAGGAGCCAAAACTCTCTTCCTCCAGTCTCACAGGATTGGAAAAGGGCTTATTAACGTGTAGATGACACCGCCTTGCTTGCTGAAAGTGAGGAGGACGTGAAGCACTTGCTGATGAAGATCAAGGACTGCAGCTTCCAGTGTGGATTATGACTCAGCGTCAAGACCTAAATCCTCACCATGGGACCATTTGGTAGCATCATAAATGGAGACTAGTCTGAAGTTGTCAAGGATTTTGTCTCACTTGGCTCTATAAGCAACGCTCATGGAAGCAGCAGTCAAGACGTCAAACGGTGCATGCCATCGGGTAAATTTGCAGCACAAGATCTCTTTAAAGTGTCGTAAAGCAAGGATGTTACTTTGAGGACTAAGGTGTGCCTGACTCAAGCCATGGTACTTTTTTTTTATTTACAGTTTTATTGGCATATAATTCACATATCCTACAATTCAATGGTTCAAATATATTGAGAAGAGTTGTACAGTCAATTTTGGGACATTTTCTTTTTTTGTACTCACTGTTGTAGTAACCCCCCACTATTCACCCCAATGTAACCAGGAGGGAGCAGTCAATTTAAATGTAGTCACATTCACGACGTAACCGTACTGTATTAATCAGCCTGAGTGCAGCCATTTTGTGCTGATCTAAGTATGGCCATTGTCCTTCTACTGTAAATCTTCATGAAACTGATGTTTTCTGTAACTGACGAGTCATTGCCATTTATTCGTAAAATTTCTCATGATGTGTCTAAACTCCCTGCTTTATTTTTGTAAGATCCCATGTTTCCCAATACCACAATAGCACCTGCCTTTGTACCGAGGCTCCCTTTCCGTCACCCAGTGTGATGCCTCCTGCCCTCTATGCCTTGTTTCTTCCATAATGTATAAATCTCCCACTTTAAGCGCTCAGGGTCTTGGGAGAATTAGGCTCTAGCCACCCCACGAGCAGAGACTAATCAAGGCTTACTAATTAAAGTTGCGTGTGAATTAATCGATCTCATCCTGGTACAACATTGTTACTAGCTCCTCATTTCCCCCAAACTCCCCTGCCATACCCCTAAAGGATTGGTTCATCCAGTTACTATCTCTATAGGTTTCTCTACCATGTATTTCATATACAAACAAACAAACAAGAACCAACAACAAAAACAAAGTATTTTAGATATGTTTTAGATATGTCCAGGAGAGATCAGCCCTGGCGAAGAACATCAGGTGACCAGGCCTTGAGGATGATGATCCCAATTAGAGTAGCCAGTCCACAGAGAGGACCACATGGCCAGCCCCACTATGAGACATGACGCCTCTCACTGATCCATAGCTCTACAGAGAACAACACCGGAGACACAGGTGGGAATTGCACTCGATCTAATCCCACCACACTGAGGCAAAACACTAAGGGGGTGCAACAGAACAGCAAACAATGGAGAGGTGAGATCTCTAGGAAATGCTGAAATGGACTTTGGGGCCAAAGCATGGTGCCTCAACAGACTGGACTAGAAAACACTCCTAAATACCAACAAACAATCCTTGAACTAACTACAAGCATTTCTTTCTTGTTTTGTTTTTGTCATTGGTTTGTTGTTGTTTTGTTGTATATTGTTGCTTGGTTTTGCCCTGTCTTATTTTTGTGCATGTTATCTCCACAGATCTGTCTAAATAAGCTAGGCTGGATGAACAATCTGGAGGAGAAACCAACGGGACCGACAGTTCCGAGGGGACATGGGAGAGGAGGAGGTGGGGGGAAAGGAAGTGGTTCTAACAAACCCAGGGACAAGGGAACAACAAATGATCCAAATTGGTGGTGGGAGGCCTGGTAGGGCATGATCAAGGGTAATGTAACCAAGAGGAATTGCTGAAACCCTGGGGGGGGACTGAGCATGATAGAGGGACAGGAGAAAAGTCATGGGAAATAGAGGAAAGAGCTGGGAGGCAAAGGGCATTTATAGAGGTCTAGATAAAGACATGTATATATGCAAATATATTTATATATGAGGATAGGGAAATAGATCTACGTACATATATTTATAGGTTTGGTATTAAGGTAGCAGAAGGACATTGGACCTCCACTCAAGTACTCCCTCAATGCAAGCATACTTTCTTCTATTAAATTGGCATTCTATGATGCTCACCTTCCCGACACAACCACTGAAGACAAATCAGGTGAACAACTAAATGTGGTGAAAAAAGCTGATGGTGTCCGGCTATCAAAAGATGTAGCATCTGGGGTCTTAAAGGCTTGAAGGTAAACAAGCGGCCATCTAGCTCAGAAGCAACAAAGCCCATATGGAAGAAGCACACCAGCCTGTGCGATCAGGAGGTGTTTAAGGGACCAGGTATCAGGCATCATCAGAACAAAAAATCTTACCATAGTGAATGAGGCAGGGAGTGCAGAGTGGAGACCCAAAGCCCATTTGTAGGCACTGGAGATCCCCTTGCAGAGGGGTTTCGGGGAGGAGCCGTGTCAGACAGGGTACAATGTAACAATGATGAAAAGTACAACTTTCCTCTAGTTCCTAAATGCTTCCTCCCCACTGCCCACTATCATGATCCCAATTCTACCTTGCAAATCTGGCTAGACCAGAGGATGTACACTGGTACAGATAGAACCAGAAACACAGGGAATCCAGGGTGGATGTACCATTCAGGACCAGTGGTGTGAGTGGCTATACTAGGAACATAGAGGGTGGGTGGGTTGGAAAGGGGACCCAATTACAAGGTTCTACATGTGACCTCCTCCCTGGGGGGTGGATAACAGAAAAGTGGGTGAAGGGAGACATCAGACAGGGCAAGATATAACAAAATAATAATTTATAAACTATCAAGGGTTTCTGAGTGAGTGGGGAGCAGGGAGGGAGGGGAAAAATGAGGAGCTGATGCCAGGGGCTTAAGTGGAGAGCAAATGTTTTGAGGATGATGAGGGCAATGAATGTAGAAATGTGCTTTACACAATTGATTTATGTGTGGATTGTGATAAGAGTTGTATGAGCCTCTAATAAAAGGACTAAAAATAATTAAAAGGCAAAAAAAGGGCAACAATTAAAAAAAAACATCAGGTGTGGTAAAGTGGAGAAGCAAAGAAAAAGAGGAAGGCCCTTGACAAAACGGATTGACCCAGTGGCTGCAACAATAGACTCAAACCTGAGAACAATCATGAGGATGATGCAGACTGGGCAGTATTTCCTGCTGTCATACACTGGGTGGCTACGACTCAGAACCAACTCAGTGACACCTGGCCACACAGTGCTTTGTATGATTGGTCATTGCCTTTCCAATGTGTGCTTCCACTGTTTCTCTGAGCTTCAGTCAGGGGCTTAAATTTTACCACCCGTTGGGGAAATAGACCTATGTACATATATTTATAGTTTCAGTATTAAGGCAGCAGATGGACATTGGGCCTCCACTCACTCAAGTACTTACTCAATGCAAGAACAATTTGTTCTATTAAATTGCCATTCCATGATGTGTACCTTCCCGACACGATTGCTGAAGACAAAGAGGGTGAGTAAGCAAATGTGGTGAAGAAAGCTGATGGTGCCCAGCTATCAAAAGATATAGCATCTGGGGTCTTAAAGGCTTACAGGTAAACAAGCGGCCATCTAGCTCAGAAACAACAAAGCCCACATGGAAGAAACACACCAGCCTGTGTGATCACGAGGTGTCGAAGGGATCAGATAGCAGGCATCAAAGAACAAAAAAACATATCATTGTAAATGAGGGGAGTGCAAAGTGGAGACCCAAAGCCCATCTGTAGGCAACTGTGCACCCGCTTACAAAAGGATCATGGGGAGAAGACGAGCCAGTCAGGGTGTAGGGTATCAACGATGAAACATACAACTTTCCTCTAGCTCTTAAACGCTTCCTCCCCCCACTATCATGATCCCAATTCTACCTTACCAATCTGACTAGACCAGAGGATGTACACTGGCACAGATAGGAACTGGAAACACAGGGAATCCAGGACAGATGATCCCTTCAGGACCAGTGGTGAGAGTGGCGATACTTGGAAGGTGGAGGGAAGGTGGGGTAGAAAGGGGAAACTGATTACAAAGACCTACATATAACTTCCTCCCTGATTACAAAGACCTACATATAACTTCCCACCCAGAAAAGTGGGTGAAGGGAGACGTCGGACAGTGTAAGATATGACAAATTAATAATGACTTGTAAATTATCAAGGGTTTATGAGGGAGGGGTGAGGGGGGAGAGAGAGGGGAAATGAGCTGATATCAAGGGCTCAAGTAGAAAGAAAATGTTTTGAGAATGGTGATGGCCACAAATGTACAAATGTGCTTGACATAATGGATGTATGTATGGATTGTGATAAGAATTGTACAAGCCCCCAATAAAATGATTTAAAAAAATTTTAAATCCATTTGATGATTTTTTAAAATGATCACTTTTTATCTTTTATTTTTTACTTCTTTTTAAAAAGTTTTATTGTCATATAATTCACATATCAATTCAATAGTTCAATTATATCAAAAGCTGTACAATTGTGACCACAACCAGTTTTAGAACATTTTCTTTCTTCTCTCTCTCTTTTTTAAAAAATTTATTTTATTGAGGGCTCTTACAGCTCTTATCACAATCCATACCTATATCTATTATGCCAAACACATCTGTACATGTTGTCATCCTTTTCAAAACATTTTCTTCCTACTTGGTATCAGCTTCTCATTTTTTTAGTTTTCCTCCCTCCTACAATTCCCCTTGATAATTTATAAATAATTCTTTTTCCCCCATGTCTTACACCAACCACTATCTCTTTTCACTCACTTGTCTGCCGTCTGTCCCCCTGGGAGGGAGGCCATATGTCGATTATTGTAATTGGTTCCCCCTTTCTCCCTCTTCCCTTACCCTCCTAATATCACTGCTCCCCTTATTGATCCTGGGGGCATTATCTGTTCGGGATTTCCTGTTTCAAGCTCTTATCTGTACCAGTGTACATGTTCTGGTCTAGACGGATTTGTAAGATGGAATTGGGGTCATGATAGTGCAGGGGTGGGGAGTTAGGAAGCATTAAAGAACTAGAGGAAGGTTGTGTGCTTTGTCCATGCTATACTGTACCCCAACTGGCCCCTTTCTTCTTTGTGGGGGTGTCCAATTGACTACTGATGAGCTTTGGGCCTCCGCTCTGCCCGCCCCCTCATTCTCACTGATACGATTTTCTTTTTGTTTGTTCATTTTGTTTTGGGTCTTTGATGCCTGATATTTGATCCTATTGACACCTCATGATCACACAGGCTGGTGTGCTTCTTCCATGTGGGCTTTGTTGCTTCTCAGCTAGATGGCCGCTTGTTTATCTGCAACCATTAGGACCCCAGACACTATATCTTTTGATAGCTGGGCACCATCAGCTTTTTTCACCACATTTGCTTTTGCACCCATTTTGTCTTCAGCGATTGTGTCAGGGAAGGTGAACATCACCGAGTGCCGTGTTATTAGAACAAATTGTTCTTGCATTAGGGATTACTTGAGTGGAGGCCCAATGTCAATCTGCTGTAATGTTTTATAAATACATGTACATAAATCTATTCCCCTATCATTATATATAAGTGTATTTACCTGTATACATGTCTGTATTTAGGCCTCTATAAATGTCCTTTGCCTCCCAGATCTTTCCTCTATTTCCTTTACTTTCCTCCTGTCCCACTATCATGTTTGGCCTTCATTCAGGTTTTGGTAATTTCTCTTGGCTACATTGCTCTGGATTGAACACCCCAAGTACCCTATGCCCTCCTCCCCATCAATTTCTAGATCACTTATTCTTCCCTTGTCCCTGGGTTTGCTTGAACCTCCCTCTTTATTTTTGTACTTATTGTTATTAGCTCCCCATTACTCTGCAGCATCCCATTCTGTACCCACAAGGAATCATTAACCCAGTTACTGTCTCTATAAATTCACCTATCCTGGATTTCATATACAGGAAAGCATTTAAAAAATCACAATAATAACAAAGTAAAATAGATTTTTAAAACCTCATTTGAAGGGAAAGCAAAAAAAAAAAAATTTAAAGATTAGAACAAATGTAAAATGGATCCCATACAAAATAAGTACACTAGCCTGTGTGATCCAAAGATGAAAATAACACAATCCAAATACGACAAAGGGAAAACTATTAGAGCTTAAACTGTGAACACTGAGTTTGTAGAAGGTGAAAAGGGAGAGCGTGGGAGCCCACAATCCACCTGCATCCGTTCTAGTCAGGCTAACCCCTGGCAGATCCCCTGCAGCCCAGGCAAGGGACTCCCCCTGCCTGACTATCAGACTGAGATCATTGGAAACTTGATTGTGGAGGATCGAACTATGGTATAATACTGTACTTGGACAGTGGACTTACCTCGGGACCCAACCTGAATTTGTTCTAGGGTAAAGTATGTCTTCCTTGTGTCACAACGGAAATTTCTTCTCTGACTTTTTAAATATTAATAGTGGTCTTTTCTTTTTTACTCTTTGTCATTTTATCTTTATATGATTTTTTTTTCTTCGTGCTATTTTGTTTGTCTCTGTTCTTTGTTGGGTTTCCCGGTTTGTGATGCACAGAAGGAGTGGATGCAGAGACAATCACTGCTGCAGTAGTTTCTTGGAGATGTGGAGTGGGGTGGAGTAGGGAGCATAAAGGGGTTCAGGGATGTGGAGTGGGGTGGAGTAGGGAGCATAAAGGGGTTCAGGGATGTGGAGTGGGGTGGAGTGGGGAGCGTAAAGGGATTCTGGGATGTGGACTGGGGTGGAGTAGGGAGTGTAAAGGGATTCAGGGATGTGGAGTGGGGTGGAGTGGGGAGCGTAAAGGGATTTGGGGAGCAAGCAATGAATGCCAGGAAGGGGATGGAGCACTACAACTGATTGTGATGTATGTGCAACTATTTAAAAGTGGTTTAACCATAGAAGTGTATGATATGTAAACATTATGTCAAGAAAACTACCAAAATAGTCAAACTTGACCAATGGTTACCATGGTGAAGAGTTGTTGCTAAGCGCTCACTGAGTTTTTGTAAATGGCGGTGGAATAATTTGTAAAAAGTCATCAATAGTGTTGTACAACACAAAGAGTATAATCAAGGGTACTGAATTATACATGTAGAAGCTGTTGAATTGGACAATGTTTATTGTGTACATATTTTGCCACAATTAGAAAAAAATTACATGATTAACAATGAATGAATACAAGAGAGAAGAAAATGGTCTAGAGTTGATTGTGGTAATAGTTGTACAACTTTTCTTGATCTGATTGAATTGTATGACAGGTGGATGATGTGCTAATAAAACTGTTAAAGATATATAAAATGGGTCAAAAGGGAGATCAAATGATAAGCAGTTAAATTTTAACCTAACTCCATCTGCAATAATTCCTTTCGAATGCATTCTGTATAATAGCAAGGCTGTTCACATTTCTGGTCTATGGTCAAAGGGTCTCAATCCATGTACTATTTGGAAAACTGAAACAATGTTAAAATGGGTTAAACGAGAGATCAAATGATAATACATTAAATTTTAACCTCTGTCTGCCAAGATGGACTTTACAATGCTCTCTGTCTGACAACAGGCTATTCGCACCCCTCAACTATGGTTAGAGGGGGTTCACCAAAGACTTAATCTATGTGGGGACTCTGCAAGTGGATTTGGGTCTTCCACTGTCATCCATGGCCTTCTGAAAACTAGATGTTCACACTTTAAGCACCGATACCATTCACTCCTTCAGATTTGGATTTTATTACTTATAATCCTTGGATAACACAGATGGGTGTGTTTCTTCCATGTGGAATTAGTTGATGCCTCATTTAGATGGTTGCTTGTTTGAAGATAAACCTTTAAGATCCCAAACACTGTTCCTTCTGATAGTTGGGCACCATCTAGATTATTCACCACACTTTGCTATTGCACCCACATCTTCAGGATCTCTTCATGAGGTCAGGCATCAAGCAGGGCCATGTCATAAGAACTAATTGTTCTTATATTGGGGGCAGAATTAAAGGGAAGCCCCAAATCCATTCTCAACCTTTGAACTGATGTTGGCTTTTTACCCACACTGTCACAAAATGTAGCAATGTAGTTTACTATTGTTATATTAAGACTGTTACCCATGTTACACCATGCTTCAAGACAAAATTTCATTTATTTGTAATTAGAAATAAATATTTCACAATATATTACATATTGTTTTTGTAATTCATCACTATGCTTTGATTATGTTCAATTTGTAACAATGAAAATACACCCTGCATCTCAGTTATTTACATGACAGTTTGTAACAGTAGCAAAATTAGTTATGAAGTAGCAAAGAAAATAATTTTATGGTTGGGGGTCACCACAACATAAGGAACTGTATTAAAGAGTCACGGCATTGGGAAGGTTGAGAACCACTGTCCCAGCCCTAGGAGCCAGAGAACCTGTAATATCACAGAGAGCAAGAAGCAGTGCAACAAGGAGGCAGAGAAATAACATCAGCAACCAGGAGACTGGAGTGGATGGCACAGTGTCCTCACTGCCAATGGAGCAAAGTGGGCACAGTAACGCTGTTGATCCACAGAGCATGAGAAAGCTGAGTGCCTGTAAGCAGAAGCCTTGCTGATGGAGTTGAGTACCTCTGGTCCTTGGTGGAGTTTGGCTCACTAACCCACAGAGCAAGAGATGTGAACACTTTGAGGTTTGTTTTCTGGCTGTGTGGGGTAGGCCTGAAGCTGGGCCAAGGGACCAAGAGCTGAAAGCTTGCCTGTGGGTATCACCCAGAACCTGTCCTGACTAAAGAACTGTATCCTCGAACCCAGCTAGACCAGAGCACGTAAACTGGTACAGATAGAGTTCTCAACCCACGGAATCCGACAGATAAACCCCTTAGAGACAGTCATGGGAGCAGCAAAACCATGAGGGTAGAGGGAAGGTGAGGAGAAAGGGGAGAAAAGGAGGATGGTTCACAATGATCGATGAATAACTGCCCCGCCCCCAGGGGGACAAATAACAGAAACATGGGTGAAGGGAGACAGCAGATGGTGTAAGATATTAAAATAATAATAAAATAAAATTTACCAAAGGTTCACAAGGGTGGAAGAGGGAGGTTAAAAAGAGGAGCTGATAAAAAAAAAAAAAAGAGGAGCTGATACCAAGGGTTCAAGTAGAAACAAAATGTTTTTAAAATGATGATGGCAACATATGTACAAGTGTGCTTGATACAATTGATATATGGATTGTTATAAAAAACTGAAAGAGCCCCCGGTCCCAAGGACTCAAATGGAAAGTAAATGTTTAGAAAATGATGATGGCAACACATGTACAAATATTCTTGAAACAAATGATGTATGGAATGTTATGAGAGCTGTAAGAGCCCCCAATAAAATGATTTTTAAATGATTAAAAAAAAACCTGTATCCTGAGTTGTTTCTGATCCTGAATTATAACCCGTTCCTTCCCTAAAAAAGCGGTAACTCAAGAGTACAGTCTGAATTCTTTGTGGTCATTGCAAAGAATTATTGATGCCAGCAAAGTGGTGGGGACAGCTGTGTCATGTCAAGAATTGGTAAAAAGGTTGGGAAGTGGTTGACCTTCGCCTTAGTCTGATATCGATCTTCCCACTTCTAAAGTTAACAGTTTGGTGCTGGCATGCATCTTTACAAAGCACTATTGGTAAATGGAGACACCATGCCTTGGGCTTCCCTGCGTGTGCCTCAAAGCTATTTCTATGAACCCGTTAGAAGACATATTGGGTCCTGGTGACTCTTAAAACTCACATGCCCTGTGGGCATCCTCAAAGCTATTTCTATGGACCCGTTAGAAGACATATTGGGTCCTATCTGGACAGGCTCTCCTCGCGCCCAAACTACACTGTGAGCTTTGCTACAAGGACTTCTACTACTGACAAGAACTACTGACAAGAACTACTGATAGGCTGATGTTACTAAGAAACCTTTTTAAAGAAATTGATGTTCGTGCAGCCCTGGTAGTCTTGTGAGTTTGAGGAGCTTAAACCTAAAATGCCCATGATCATAGCAGCAATTTCTTATATATTTTATAATTACGTCTGAATGCTTAATCCTAAAAAGAGCTTTCAGGTAGGTAAGCAGTGTTATCATGTCACATGTATTAGTGTTATAGCTATTTTTCATTTTTTAGCACATAATCCACTTCAATCTTATCAAGAATTGTACAATCATTACAATCTCAGAATTCCCATGATTAAATCACCTTTAAAATGAGTTGCATAATCATTCAGTTCTAGTGTTCCCTCCAACTCCCACCTTCATTGTTTACTCCTGAAATCCCCTCCCCCTCCCCCATCTCCCTCTCCCCATCCCAACCATCTCCTACCAATCCTTGCATCAGGTATTAACTCTATGCATCCAGTTCCACAAACTGGTAAACCCAACAGAGATGATAAAAGAACAGAAACGAAATGAGTTGGTAAGGATAAAACAATAGTACTATAAAAATTTTTTTTAATGTGAGAATAAAGAGAAAATAAAAACAATAGTACTGTAAAAATGCCAACAATGAGCAATACAGAAAAGACCTCCATCGGTATTTAAAAAGCCAGGAAAGGAATTTTTGTCATGGAACAAGCAAGAAATTCTTGTACCTGGAACAAAATCAGGTTGGGTCTAGAGGGAGGTCCACTGGCCAAGTATCCAGTTTCATCCAGCCTAATCAGGATTACAGTGATCTGTGTGTAACAGGAAGGCTGTTGCAGACCTTTGCCTGTGTCGAGAGGGGATCTGCCAAAGGGTTCTGGGCTCCCACTGCCCCCCACAGCCTTCTACAAGCTGGGAGTCCACATTTTAGCGCTGATACTTTTCTCTTCGTCATATCTGAATTTTGTTATGGTCATCTGTGGATCTCCCAAGCTGGTGTGCTTTTTCTATGTGGACTTAAGTTGACTCACTTAGATGGCTGCTTGTTTCAATATAAACCTTTAAGACCTCAGACACGATTCTGATTAGCTATTGATTAATTTTCAACGTACACCGAGTCTGTACTTTTAATTTTCTTTTATGCTAAAAATGAACTAAACCATGACGATTGTATTTTTATTATAAAATGACAAGATTATCACATCAATTTAATCATTACATGTAACTTAAATACTATTATATTTAAACATACAGAGACTTTTAAAATATTATCAAAATGATAGAAAACACAATCAACTGAAGTACAGTTGTTTGGTGATAGTTTACAAATAAAAATTTTAATAAAAATAGTACATTTTCTTAGCAAAAAGGTTTTTTTTAACAGTTTTATTAGCACTTCATCCAAGTCATACAATGCAATAAGTTTCTTAAGTCAGATGTTGTTTTTGAATTGTTCTTCCTATTTTAATTGGAGCTTCTAAAGAATCACTTTTTTAAAGTTTTAAATTTCTTTTTAACGTATACAATGTGTAGTAGATGCAGGAATCTAGATCAAACACTTGACGGCGTTGGAATCTTATGAATACAACCAGGACAGCAGTGAAGAGAATCGTGAACAAAAACATCACAGTCCACACAGAAAACATTTTGGCACACAGTACAAACATAGACCTGCAGGGAAAAGAAGAAAAGTGAACAAATAAAGATAATTTCTAAATGTTATTTACAGCAGAGTTAAAAAAAAAAAAAAGGCAAGTTGTTTTACTCGGTAATATTCCCATCAACAGCTCCCTACTGGCTAACCTATCACTTTCCATGAACACACCCTCAAATTTAACTGGCTATACCTCCTTCCCCCAGATATTACTCCTTAGAAACGAGTGAGTGCTCCCACATCAGCTCTACCTACAAAAGTTTATACTTCTAAGAACAGCCTGACATGAATCTTGAAAACTTACAACAGCATTTCTTCCAAATTGTTTACATATTTCCTAATAGTTAGAAAATAACTTACATGCTGGTCTTTCAATGGCCCCTGGCATCCATAACAAAATCTGAAAAAGGAAAGTTTATGAATTGTTTAGAATTGCTGACCTGATTCTAACTCTGCACCCCTACAGGACAGAGAGGAACTGTCCCACAGGGTGACAAAGCTGTCACCTTTATGTGAGCAGAGCTGACATGCAAGTGCTTTAAGCACTCAGCCACTAGGGTTCCTTCTGAGAAACTCACTGCACTGAGTTAATTCTGACTTAGAGCGATCCGAACGGGCAGTATAAAATTACCCCTGTGAAGTGTCTGAGCCTGGAACTCTACAGGAAAATGAAACCCTACAAAACAGGACTGGAGACGGTATCCCAGCTCAGAGCAGCCAACGCAGAGAGAAGACCAGATGGCCAGCTCCACTACGAGACACACATCCCTCACTGACTCAAAACTCTACAGGGGACAACACTGGAGACACAGTGTGGGAACTACGCCCAATCTGACCCCACCACATGGAGGCAAAATGCTAAAGGCCTGCAAAAGAACAGCAAAGGGAGAGAGCAAGGAAGTCCTGAGGGAGCATCAAAATTAGACTTTGGCCACGGCCGGGCACCCCATCAGACTCACCCGGAAACACTCCTAAAGGTCAACAAACAGACCTGCAACTATTTACAGTCTTCTATTTTTTGTCGTTTTTTGTTGTTGTTATTTTGTTTTCTTGCTTTGTTTTGTCTTGTTTTTGTGTATATTATTATCTTTGCAGGTCTATCTAGATAAGATAGGCTGGATAAACAATCTGGAGGAGAAAACAAAGGGACCGATGGTTCCAGGGGGGCATGGGAGAGGGAGAGGTGGGGGAAAGGAAGTGGTGTAAAAAACCCAGGGACGTGGAAACAACAAGTGATCAAAAATCGGTGGTGAGGAGGGTGTAAGAAGCCTGGTAAGGGCTTGATAAAGGGCAATATAACCAAGAGGAATTACTGAAACCGATAAGAAGGCTGAGTATGATAGGGGGACAAGAAGAAAGTAAAAGGAAATAGAAGAAAGAACTAGGAGACAAAAAGGCATTTATAGAGGCATGTACATATGTAAATATATCTATATATTATAATGAGGAAATAGATCTAAGTACATATATTTATAGGTTTAGTATTAAGGTAGCAAATGGATATTAGGCCTCCACTCAAGTATTCCCTCAATGCAAGAACACTTTGTTCTATTAAACTGGCATTCCATGATGCTCACATTCCCAAACGATCACTGAAGACAAAGCAGGTGCATAAGCAAATGTGGTGAAGAAGGCTAATGGTGCCCAGCTATCAAAAAGATTTAGCATTTGGCATTTTAAAGGCTTAAAGATAAACAAGCGGCCATCTAGCTCATAAGCAACAAAACCCACATTGGCAGAAGCACATCAGCTTGTGCGATCACGAGGTGTTTAAGGGATCAGATAACAGGCATCAAAGAACAAACAGTATTATCCTTGTGAATGAGAGGGAGTGTGTAATGGGGACCCAAAGCCCACCTCTAGGCAACTGGGCATCCCCTTACAGAAGGTTCGCGGGGAAGAGACGGGCCAGTCAGGGTGCAGAGTAGAAATGATGAAATATACAACTTTCCTCCAGTTCTTCCTCCCCTGCACTCTCACGATCTCAATTCTACCTTACAAATCCAGCTAGCCCACAGGATGTACACTGGTACAGATAGGAACTGGAAACACAGGGAATTCAGGACAGATGAACCCCTCAGGACCAGTGGTGAGAGTGGCTATACTGGGAGGGTGGAGGGAAGATGGAGTAGAAAGGGGGAACCAATTACAAGGCTCTACATATAAACCGTGCCACCCCCCCCCATAGGGCAGGGGCGACAGACAACAGAAAAGTGGGTGAAGAGAGACGTCGGACATGTAAGACATGACAAAATGATAATTTATAAATTATTAAGGGTTTATGAGGGAGGGGGCGCAGAGAGGGAGGAGAAAAAATGAGGAGCTGATACCAAGGGCTCAAGTAGAAAGCAACTGTTTTGAGAATGATGATGGCAACAAATGTACAAATGTGCTTGACACATGGATGTATGTATGGATTGTGATAAGAGTTGTATGAGCCCCCAACAAAATGATGAAAAAGAAAAAACAGGACTGGAGTGACTATTTTTGGTTTCTCACATAACTGGTTAAGTCCTAGTCTTCCCTTGAGCTGACTAAATCACCTCTTGATGTGTTCAACTTGTTGTCACTTGTCAGATCTAAACAATACACAAATGTTTCCAAGTGCATTAGGTGTCCAAGTGTGGGAAAAGAGCAAATGGAACCTCTCTAGGGAACAATTAAAAATATCTATTCAAGATTACAAATCATATGTAGTCTGATTCGACAATTCCACCTGTAAGAGGTTATCAAGCATATGCAAACGTTCAAAGATATAATGAGCATTGTTTTCCAAGAGCAAAAGAAACCATCTAGAGACCCAACAAGAGGCAAGTAGTAATATAAACCAAGAGATTTCCATGGAATCTATAACAATTTTGATCTATGAAGGCTAAATGAAATTTTTCCAGCAAACATTTTTAAGTGTAAGCAAAGCAAAGTGGATAGAAATAAAATTATCTGCTAGCCAATAGGTCAACCATGCTTACCATGGTTCCTGAATTCTGGTTGTTCTTAAAAGTAGCAAGCCTACACTTCCCTGAATCTAATCCATGACTCCAACAAAGCATCCTTTCTTCAGACTATGTTACTCGGATTTCACAGCAGAAGCAATGACAAAAATCTCGCTAACTGTATTAGTCTCATTTGTGTGTGTGTGTGTGTGTGGCATGTAGAGCTGAGTGCATCAGCTTGAGAGAGGGCATTGCTAAATATGCAGGGATTGTGAAAGCTGGCGCTGAACTAAAGGTAGTTCACAATCAGCCATGAAGGGAGAAGTAGTACCTATCAGAAACCAGGGCTGTCCTCTGACCAGTCTAGCCTCGTTATCAGACAGAGAGCATTGTAAAGACCACCATGGTAATTAGAGTTAGGTTTCAATGTAGTATCTTATTGATTTCCCTTTTGACACTTTTAAAAAGCTGTTTCAATTTAGTGAAAAAAAAGTAAAAGGGTTAAGTCTCTGACCAGGGAAAGGACTAACTTTGTTATCAGAGGGCTGAGAAAGTGGATTATAAAAAATGTTTAAAGAGAAAGTGGATTTTAGCAGGTGCAGTTAGGTTCAAATTTAACACCTTCTCATTTGATCTTCAGGCTTTTAATACTTCCTAGTTTCTTTTGGATTGAGGTTTTGCTCCATTTTATGTCGTCATAAAACAGTTTTTCCCTTACATGTTTTCCATATATGAGATACAGGATAGGTAAATCTATCATAAAGACAGTAACTGGATTAATAGCTTCTTGAGATGTGGCGGAGACGTTGCAGGAAAATGGGGAGCTAATATCAATGAGTACCAGAAAGAAGAAATGCTCTAAAATTGACTGTGGTCATGATTGTTCAACTCTTCTTGATATGATTATTAACTATTGAAATGTATGATATGTGGATTAGGTGCAAAAAACCCCCCAAAACCTGTTTTTTAAAAGTTCAAGCCCCCCCTCCTCCCTGCCACTGGCTCACCAGGGCTGCCAGCCACAAGGTCGGCAGTCCAAAGATACCCGTCTCTGAGATGTACAGTCTCAGAAATTCACGGGGGCAGCTCTAACTCTGATCTACAGGGCGGCTGTGAGTCAAAATTCACTCAATGGCAGTGAGTTTGGTTTTTGAATTTTTTTCCTAGCCCACCACAATTCTTATGACACACAGTTGTGTTGAAGAAAATTACCATTATGATATCCATAAGCGCTCCCAATAAAATGATTTTTAAAAAAAGAAAATTACCAGTTCTCTTTAATAGTTTCTTCAGTCATAATCAACACATCCTGCATTTAATTTTCTAAATTAGAAGTAATCATGTGCAAGTTAAAGACTATCTTTAGTGTGCTCACAAGCTATTTGAACATTTCTATAACACTCGCCACTTACAAAGGTTATAAATTAATCAAAACTCACTAACCTCCCCGGCGGTGTCGCGGTTGCGCACTGTGCTGCTACCCGCCAAGGCCAGCAGCTTGAAATGACCCAAAACTCATGTACCTTTCTCCATTGTGCTCTTCCAGGGAGACTTCTTGAGAAGCATCCAAAGGAAATAAATGATGGTAGGACCGGGCCAGGTGAGGAGCAGACACCAAAGTAAGGCCTAAGACAAAAGAGACATGTTCACAAGCCCACCTCATAAACTCAAGGTCAAATGGTACAACTTAGACTTAATATTTCAAGCTCCTTTTAGGCTTCTAAGTATTCACTCCCTGCAACCATAAAAGGAGATTCCAGGGATGGAGTCTTGCTTCTGTTGCTAAGCGACTACGGCGATCTTTCCTAGTCTATTTGCTTAGACGAAATAAAACTCCGTAATTCTTTCACTTTAACTCCCTTATTCTAATTATAGAATGATTTTGCAAAGGTAAGGGCTACAAAAAAAATCTGCAAAATCCATTGCCCTGACTTTAATTACAGACATTTCTCATAAAGATAAGGCATCTGGAAATTTCCTGAATCTGTATTTATTCTTGGTGGTAGCAGGCTTGTTACTCACAGGAGAGCAAGCTTTTACAGAGGAAATCTCACCGTCTTGGTTTATTTTAGCAGCATGCAGGTAAGCAGGTACTGAAGAACGTTAGTGCTAAGGAGGAACGGCTTTCTTACCACAGACTTTACATTCAACAGGAAGCTCGCAGTACTTTGCCCGGCACTGTGGGCAGAAATAGCCATCTAACGTGAGCCCTGGCTCCGAAGTGCTATCGAGATGCCTGTGGGAACAGGACAGTCACTGTGAGGAAGGTAAGCAGCGAGGGGGAGCAAGAGCGGGACCTGGCTTTTAAAATCTGCATCAGGCTCTGTTCATTTTTTAATCTTTGTTGTGTTTTTCCCTCTGAACTTCTATTTTGAAGTTTTTGTTTTGATTCACGAATCTTTTCTCCTGCAGCGCTGATCCCACTCGGTGATTCTTTTTCATGTTAATGTATTCATCTTGAGACGGCTGGAGTTTTTCTGCCTCCCTATCTCTTCCTATCATGTTCCAAGTTCTCCTCTGCCTTCCACACTTTAATGTCTCTGATTCTAATTCTATCAATTGCATATTATCAGGCATGTTCCCACTGAATTTCCTTTCCCTTGTTAGGGTCCTCGTTTCCTAATCCTTGGCATTCCTGCTAACTTTTGACTGGCTGCCAGACACTGAGAAGTTTGCTGTGGTGGGTCCTGGATCTTTTTTTGCATCTCTTTAAATATTTGGGGATATTATCCTTGGCCGTGGAAGCCCCGGTAGTGCCATGGGCTATGCACTGACGTCGGCAGCTTGAACCCACCAGGGAAAGGCTCTCTACTCTTGTGAAGAGTCACACTCTCAGAAACCCAAAGGACAGCTCCAGCCTGTCTAACAGCGTCACTCTGAGTCGGAACCCACTCAGGGGCAGCAAGCAATTCTGGAAATGACAGGAAATCTTTCCATCTGCTCAAAACTTGCTTTTAAGCTTTGTTAGGTTGTCATCAATTGGTGGTGGTGGTGCCGTGAAGTTGGTTCTTTTTTTTTTTTATCATTTTACTGCGGGCTCGTACAGCTCTTATCACAATCCATACATACATCCATTGTGTCAAGCACATTTGTTGTCATCATCATTCTCGAAACATTTGCTCTCTACTTGAGCCCTTGGTTTCAGCTCATTCCCCCCCCCCCCCACTCGGCCCTCCCTCATGAACCCTTGATAGATAATTTATAAACTATTATTTTGTCATGGTGGAGTTGATTCTGACCCAATGTACAGAACGACACCACGGTCTTGCGCAATCTTCACAATGGTTCCTGTGTCCGAGCTCACTGTTGGGGTTAATTGGGATTGAGTACTGTGGGCTCTGTTCAATATTCCTTACACTAGGAGGTCGTTCCACACTGTGCCAACATGAACCACTTGCTGCCCTAGGCAGCTCTGAAGACTGTCCGACCTGCTCATTTCTGTGTTCTTTCCGCGGTCTCTGGTAGCAGCTTTCTCCCACACACGTGCTGATCAAGACTCAGCTACGAATTCCTGGGAGACCTTCTGCAGACCGGAGAGTTCTTTCTTTCTCTCGCACAGTCTGCCCCGAACACCTACTCCTAGTCCCGCGACCTGCCCCAAACTCTGAACTTTGTCTCTTCAACTCAGCAAGGCCCCAGGGCTCTGCTCGGGGCCGCTTCTCTGAGCAGGGTATGTGGGAGCAACCACCTCACTCATTTCCTTTCACCTTCAAGGGGTCACTTCCCGCACGTCTTGAGGTCTAATGTCCGACAATTACTGGTTTATAGATTAGTATGGGTATGTGGGTTTTTTGAGGGGAGGGGGGTCACGAAGGTCTTGGGTAACTTTTATCCCTGTTACACTTTCACTCTTCAATTTAGCGCTTGTATTATAATCACATAAAATATAAACTTCCAAACAAGGTATATTCAGAAATATTGGTAATCTATACCTGGCACCTTTGTCTGTCCTCACACCCCTTTTCTCAGGGAATTATTTTTTAAAACACTTTTGCTTTATACTTCCATTATTGTTATATTTATTATTTAATATAAACACATATGTAAGAACTATAGAAGTTTCTACTAAATCTACTGCATTGCACGGGGGCTTCAAAAAGTTTGTGTTAAAATGTAAATAAAAGACACGGGAATTTCCCCACAAGTTTTCTGAAGTCCCCTTATAAAGACTCTCTTGAAGATTATTCCATAGACGTCTACAAAGATTTCATTCCCTTTTACAGTTACGTAAATGCAGCATTTCAAAAGCTCATTAAAAAAATTTGTAAATTGAGTAAGGAACTGAAAATGCAAAATTGACAATAGAATTTTAAGGTCTGTGCTTACGCCATGCTGAATGAAGGTTTTGCGTCTTGATCCGACAGGGAAGCGACAGTGTGCTGAGGAAACCCTGCACAGAAGACAATGCATTATGCTCTCTTTACACTGAGACTGACTGTGACTCCAGATGACAAGAACACTGCAAGTGAGGCACAGAGGAAAACATGACCCCACACGACTTCTGATTCTAAAGTTCTGATCTCCATTTTCTCATTGAATAACAATCAACACACACTGCTTTCAAAGGAGAAAACTGATTTTTCAAGTACGTCTGACATACTGGAGCTTCTCTCACATGCGAGAGGGCTTCAGAGCGTGTGGGGAACGTTTCCATTTCTTTTCATTGTTTCCACAAGTTTTTTTGAAACCCTTGTGCTTTCTTCCCTTTATTTAAGAATTAAATTTTTGGAATATCCAAACTTTTCATGTAGTTTGCTCCTGGTATATATGAGCTCTGAAAACATACTTACGGAAAGCAGAAATAATAAGAGAAATCACTATATAAAAATGTTAAATTACCTATATATTAACTATATAAAAGTAAAAACCAACCAGAATATGTGTTTAATGTGACAGAGAGCTGTAAATGTTTTAGAAACAAAGTATTTTTCCAAATGATTCCAAACCCATTATTCTACCCACTCCCCCAAAATAAAAAAAGATCACTTTTAGCAATTTGGCGTAACTTTACGTCTTTGCATACTTTGTGTTACTGGCGGGAAGTGGGGCAGAAGGGGAACTTGCAGGTTTAAAAATTCATAGAAAAATGTCCATTATCTTTCGATTCAGTTTCCAACAAATATTTTGAAGGCCTCTATTATAGCTGCTTTTCAACTTTCTTAATATCGCAAGTATTTTTCCCATGAGCAAAGTGCTTTCGACCTTTCCAGCCTTAATAAAACAAAGACAGTGGTATTCTCCAGTCAGTGGTGACTGGTGGGTTTTCTTTCTAGTTCCCACAGTGCCCCATTAGTATTACTTATTTCCTAATAAAAAAACAATGGAGTGAAAAAAGACTTAAATGCTAAATAGCAACTTGTGCACATGAAAGGAGAAAGGCTAATGTGAACCACAATAAATATGCCAAGTGTTTATTTGATAGAAACACAGAATAAACCCTTACCCATACGAATAAGTGAGCATTCAGAACTGGAGCTGGCGGGAGGAGGGCTAACATGATGCATTAGTAATTCTTTGTAATGGCTTTCATCTAAAATTACGTGGTATGAGCCTAACAAGACAAAAGAGTAAAACAAGATGAAAAGAAATTAGCTTTCCAGACGTAAGAGCAAATTATAATTTCTATGTAATTCTGTAAAAGATGTATCATCTAAAAAGTACATTTCAGATATTTAAGCTACATTGTCATTTTAAAAACTTTACTTAATATCATCTCTAAAGTGACATCTCTGAGAATAACTATAATTATAATTTAACTATAGCCAAATGTTTTTAAATGTTTTTTTAAACAAAATATTATATACGAAGGGCTTTCACAGAGTTCACAGTAAAATGAAATAAAAAGATAATGTCATTTTTTAAACAAACTTTTTGAAGCCTCACTTACTGAAATTGCTACCTTGCCAAGAGTGATACAGTGCTCTTCTCGGTATATAATATTTTCTTGCATTTAAGGAGGCTATCTTAAAGAATCAATGATATATTAAACTGACTACAGAACAGAAACTGGTAGAAATGTAGAAGCTTAAACACATTGCAATACTTAGACTAGTTTAATTAAGTGTTATTTTTTACATGGTAATGATGAAACATGTTAAAAAGCCTAAGTATTTACCACCAGTCTCACGAGCAAGGACAGTGCAAACGCGAACTTCGGCAGACAATCCAATGACCGATACTCTAATTTTAGCTGCCTTCAGAGTCTTCAAATGCAAGTAGACAGAGGGTAGGGGGCAGGTGAGGGAGAGAAGAAAAACAGTCAGAATGAATGTGTTTGAAAAAAGAATGCTCTAAAAACCTGTGTTAACTTCAGTCCAGCATTCTCTTTAGAGTTGTAACTTTGACTATAATTATAAAGAAATGCACGGTTCTACCTTGACTAAATCATAGATATTGGACGGATCACAAGTTGTCAGGCTGCTAAAGATGATTAGGACTTCTCTACTTGTATGTCCTGGCATGTGTCTAAAGAGAGATAAAGCACCCCAATTAGTCATAACAAACCCTTTACTCTCGCATTACCCAGAAGGAACCCTACACATGATGCATGTATCTAAACTACAGAACATCTAGTTTCAACTCTGCAAGGGAACGAATAGTGAATATTTCAAATCTTTAACGTCTATCTTCTCAAGAGATCTATACAGATCTTTTCTTCGTCAATGATTCATTTATTCAATTCTCCATTTACTGAGCGCTTGTTTAAAATCTGGGAGTAAAACCACAAAGATGACCAGCAAGATTCCTGACATCATACAGCTTGTATTGTAATAAGCTTCTTTCAAAGAGTAAATGAACACTGGCAAGTGTGGAAACAACCTACGGATCCACTAGCAGCATTATTAGTGGTGTAACACAATTACCTCTTAAAGACTATCTCTTAAGCTCATGATGACTCAATCATTGTAAGTATTGTTATTTATATTTCATTTTAATTAGGTAGTAACTTATGGACGTTTAAGATGCGGTGGGCTCTTTTTGCTATGGGATTCCGATGTTTCTGAGCAGTTTTACCAGCTTTATAGCTTTCCTGTTAAGACCTTCCCTATCAGGCTCACACGTGGCCCTGATGGATACTGTCATCATGTCTACTTCTTTTACATGCGTTACTGTCTTCCTAACTTCTACAAAGCTTGAAAGATAGGTACCATGCAGGAATACCAAGAGTAAATCAGGGCCAACTATCCACAGGCAAAATATATAAGCTAGTTATCACTGTTGATTCCTACTCATGGAAACCCCGTGTGTGCTTTCGCTACACTGAACCTTCCTTCCTCTGGATTTCTTAACTATACTCTGCACAGCGGAAACTGCTAACGCACAGCAGCACTATGGCCAGGGTGGGACGACCCTGTGAGTTTCCAGATTGTACTTCTTTACAATGGTAGAAAGCGTCATCTTTCTCCCACAAGGCAGCTGGGAATTTCAAAATGCTAACCTTGTGGCTAGCAGCCCAATACGTAACCACTACGCCATCAGGTTACTGAAATTTTATAAACAATCCATCTTAAATATTTTTCAATGTGTTTTACTTGTAATAGTACTGATTAGATTTTTCTAAAACTTTTAAGCATATGCCTCACCTACTAAAATGTAAATTAAAAATAAAATTATCACGCAACAACATACTAAAAATATTTTTAATTGCTTATTAAAAAAAATCCTTGGAGGCTCTTACAGCTCTTATAACAATCTCTACATCCATTGTGTCAAGCACATCTGTATGTGTTGCCATCATCCTTTTCAAAATATTTTCTTTCTACTTGAGTCCCTTGGTATCAGCTCATTTTTTCCTCCATTCCCCGACCCTCATGACCCTTGATAAATTATAACTTACTATTATTTTCATATCTTATACCATCTGAAGTCTCCCTTCATCCCTATTCTGTTGTTCGTCAGCCTGGGGAGTGTGTGGTTATACATCGATCATTGCAATCAGTTCCCTATTTCTCCCCCACCCACATGGTATTGCTACTTCCATTATTGTTCCTGTGGGGTTTATCTGTCCTGGACTCTGTGTGTCCACAGTTCTTATCTGTACCAGTGTACCTGCTCTGGTCTAGCCAGATTTGTAAGGTAGAACTGGGGTCATGATAGTTGGGGGGGGGGGGGGAAGCCTTAAAACACCAGAAGAACGTTGTCTGTTTCGCCGGTGCTGCGCTGCCTCTATTTTACCTTCTAAACAATGGTTTTGATTATAACTGAGTTTATGGACACTCATAGTACCATATTATCATTTCACTCATTCAAAAACCTTCCAAATCAACAAGAAATGTAGAGTACTAACTTCAGAGTCTGCATAGCCAGGCTTAAGGAATTATAAAGAGATGGTTCTCCATGGCAGGTCATATCTACAGCTTTCTTTAAAGATGTTACATGTTTCCTTGGGTTTCCTGAAATAGAAATAAAATAATTTACTTTTAATACAATCCAGTGCATTCTAAGAATGGATGTTTCTCCCAAATTGAAAGATCTGTGATGTGAAGTCACCACTCCTCTGTCGGCTCACTGCGCCGTGGCGGCTGGCCTGATGCTGCGAGGCTGGGCGCTCCAGCTCACTGGCGTTATTACTCTTGATGGACAGGGCAGGACGGGAATGCTCATTTATTTGTAAAGCAAATTGGCCAGTGAAACCCTTATCAATAGCAGCAGAATGCTGTCTAATATAGTGCTGGAATATGAGCCCTTCAGGGTGAGAAAACAAATCGCCACAACTAGACTAATAGGTAACAACATGATAAATGGAGAAAAGACTGAAGCTAACATGGATTTCATCTTGCTTGGATTCACAATCAATGCTCATTGAGTCAGCAGTTGAGAGATCCATTGACATTGCTTTAGGTAAATGTGCTGCACAAGAAAAGCTAGGATGTTACTTTGAGGACCAAGGTGCATCTGACCCAAGCCATGGGATTTTCAATCACCTCATAGACATGTGAAAGCTGGATACTGAATGAGAAAGACTGCAAGAGAGCCAATGCATTTGAGCCCTGGTGCTGAAGAGTACTGAATATACCACATACTGCCAACAGAACAAATAACTCTAGCTCGCAAGAAGTACAGCCAGAATGCTTCTTAGAAGCAAGGATGGGGAGACTTAGTCTCACGCGTTTTGGACATGTTGTCAGGAGAGACCAGTCCGTGGAGAAGGACATCAAGTTTGGTGAGGGAGAGGGGTGTCAAACGAGTGGAACGCTCTAGACTAGAAGCACTGACACAATGGCTGCAACAATGGGCTGCAGCATAACCATTGTGAGGAAGAGGCAGGCATCTCATTCTGTTGCACATAGGATCAGTATTAATTGGAGCTGACTCGGTGCCCCCTAACAACATGTATCAACAAAACATACCTGAGAGTTCGGTCAGTTTTTCAGCTCTCTTACTCTTCGTTACAATTATTCCAATCTCAAAATAAAAACAAAATGACCTATTGTTAGTTCAGCGTAACAAATTAGTACATTCCAGTAAAAATCAACATAGTTAAAATAAATTACTACCAAAGAATAAGCAAACGGTGGCCTGGGACTAGCGTATATTTACTACTTCCATGCTCTCTTCGCTTTGTTATAAAACGTGATAGTCTGGCAGGCATGGTTCTGCCTCTGTGAATGGTTTTGCCCTATCCACAGCTCTCACTCTGTGTAAATAGCATTTAGTCATTTAAGCTTTCAATCTGTACAAGTCAACACTTCATAGATTATGGTCTAAAATGCTGGCCTATGCATGTGTAATTTCCTTTTCTCAACAGTGCTTCAAATGCCATACCACTGGTTAAACTACTGATACTATCAGCTCCATGAGGATGATTTATAATGTTCTCCAATAAAACAATGCTGTCTCTAAAATGAAACAGATATATATATATAAACCAGATATATGAAGGATTGGGAGCTCACACTTAATCATAGCCCTAATTGTAAGGGCAATTAGTTCTTATGAAATGACCTTGTTTGATGGTCAGCCTCACGTAGAGATCACTGAAGACATGGATGTCACAGCAAAGTGTGGTGAAGAAACCACATGAAGCCCAGGCTGTAAGACTAGCAACTGGGTCGTAGAGGTTCGTCTCAAACAAGCAGCCATCTAAAGTGAGGCATCAACTAAGTCCACATGGAAAAAGCACACCAGTATGAGTGAACTAAGGATTATAAATGCTAAAATCCAATCCGGAGGAGGGGATGGGATCAGAGCTTACATTCTAAATACCCAGCTTGCAGAAGATTGTGGATGACAAGTGGAAGCCCAAATCCATTTACAGGGTCCCGAGAGGCTTAAGTCTTGTTGCCAGACAGAGAGCATTGCTGTGTCAACTGTGGCAGACGCAGATAAGTTAAAATGCTACACCTTTTCATCTTCCTTTTGACCCACTTTAAATTTCAGTTTTTATTCAAATTTTAAAATTATTTCCTATTGAGATTTTTCTTTGTTGCATTTTGTCATTGTTGTTGTGTTTTTCTGTATATGAGAGCCAGGATAGGCAAATCAAAGATTATTAATTACCTGGGGACATGACAGGAGGGGCGAAGGACATGGACGAGCTAACGACAATAATGAAAAGAGAGAAACTACTCTCACACTGAGTGTGGTGGTGACTGCACGACTCTTACTATGGCTGAACTACTGAACTGTATGATATGTGAATTATATGTCAATAAAATACAAAGAATAACATGTAAGAAACTGTTTCATGTTGCTTATGAAAAATAGATTTAGCTATCATTCACTGTTTTTGCTTAAATTTAGAGTTACTTTGGCTTTGACCAATTCTCAGCTTGAATCATTGAATAATTCATAGAATATACGTACTTTTAAAATACAAATTACATTTGGCAGCAATATTAGGAATCTAATTCTGAATTCTATCATGGTATACATACCTGACTAATAGGATTTTGATCAAAATACTCCTCTACAAAGTATTCCAACAACTGTTTAAAAAAAATCAAACAAACTAGTTAAGCACATAATAGCTTTCAGAGAACACATCTGATTAGTGTTTTATGAAAATGACTTTTCACTTTTTCCATAATTTTTAATCTTACAGATTTAGGTTTTTTTAAAAAAAATCATTTTATTAGGGGCTCGTACAACTCATTCAACTGCTATTGGAAAAATTGTTGGCTGCAATCAAGCAGTGCCGCAGGAGAAAACACTGTGTAATTGGCGCCTCTAAAGGTCTGCAACCTTAGCAAACTCTATGGGAGAGTTCCGCACTGTCACGGGAGTCACTGAGTCGGAATCAACTCAACAGGACACAACAGCAACACCTCATTCAGGGTAGAAGCTCCTGGGAAGTGCAGCTCGTATGCTTAGCACTAACTCAGAGGCTGAAATTTTGGGTCCACCCAGAGACAGCTGTCTGACATTTTCTTCTGGAAAACCAGGCCCTGAAAACGCCGTGGAACACAATTCTGACACCTATGGGGTCACCAGGAATCGGAATCCACTCGAGGACAAGCACCAACTGAGAGCTGGAAATAGTCGGCATGCATTCACATTAGAAACAAGAACACTGCATTCTGTAAACGCTTTTTAAAGCATTCTTCATCCTTCCCCACATTGAGAACGGCTACAATTGTCTTTTACCTTTAGCGTACACGTCAATCTATTAGGCTTCAAATCTTGGTCTTCCATTGTTCTTGATCCATCTACTACCACATACAGATGGCGCATCTACCAAAAAAAACCAATTTTCAAACTCATTTTGCACCAAAAATGTAAGAATTTTATTAGTGTTATATATGTGTGTGTGTACATGTATACATATACACACACACATATATAATCTTTTTAAAGACTGTTAAGTTTACTTTGTTTATTCTATTTTTTAAAATCGTTTTATTAGGGGCTCACACAACTCTTATCACAATCCATACATACATCAATTGTGTAAAGCACATTTGTACATTAATTGCCCTCATCATTCTCAAAACATTTGCTCTCTACCTAAGCTCATGGCATCAGTTCATTTTCCCCCTCCTTCCCCACTCCCCCCTCCCTCATGAACCCTTGGTAATTTATAAATTATTATTTTGTCATATCTTACACTGTCCGATGTCTCCCTTCACCCACTTTTCTGTTGTCCGTCCCTCAGGGAGGAGGTCACATGTACATCCTTATAATCGGTTCCCCCTTTTCAACCCATCCTCCCTCCGCCCGCCCAGTATCGCCACTCTCACCACTGGTCCTGAAAGGATCATCCACCCTGGGTTCCGTGTTTCCAGTTCCTATCTGTATCAGTGGATATCTTCTGGTCTAGCCAGATTTGTAAGGTAGAATTGGGATCATGATAGTCGGTGGGCGGGGGGAAGCATTTAGGAACTAGAGGAAAGTTGCATGTTTCAACATTGCTACACTGCACCCTGACTGGCTAGTCTCTTCCCCGAGACCCTTCTGTAAGGGGATTTTCAGTGGCCTACAAATGGGCTTTGGGTCCCCACTCCGCACTCCCCAACTCATTCACAATGATATGATTTTTGTTCTTTGATGCCTGATACCTGATCCCTTCGACACCTCGTGATTGCGCAGGCTGGTGTGCTTCTTCCATGTGGGCTTTATTGCTTCTGAGCTAGTTGGCGGCTTGTTTACCTTTGTTTACTCTACTAACTACCCAAACTAGTTTGTATCAATAAAGGAAGAAAAGCAGTAACATACCATTCCAAGCCGAACTTGTCCATGGTGCTCAAATACTCTGTTAAAATTAGGTACAAATTTCAATGAGATACCATATACCACCTTAAAAAATTAATACAACTTTCCAACTAGCTTATATTTTCTAGTGATATACTACGTGTTTATAATTACTAAACTATTAACACCTGATAACTACAGGTCTTTGAAGACCCACTTCCCTGCTGAGGACAGGGTAGGTCCCTGGGACGTTACCCAGTTCAGAAGGTAACAGGTCAGTTTCCCTGAAACACAGTGAAAAGGCACACTGCAGAGTGGGTGACAGGTGGACAGAAAGCTGAAAGGACTTTTATCTTTTGTAACACACTTATGAAATTGGACATACCTTTTTCTCTTTGCCTTGAAGAGAATATCTTCTATTGTAGCTTTAAGTGATCCAGATTCATCTTCTTTAAGAATCTCCCTAAGGAGGAAATGAAATATGTGACAAATTGCCTCCCTGAACAAGTGACCCCTTTGTCATGCGAATTAAGTGGTGTCTGGCAATGGGTACTAAACATTTTGATCCGAGTCCATGAAATAATTCTGATCAAAAGGGAGACAATACAAAACAGAATTCCAAGTCCTCATGGAATCCATGAAGCCCTAAAACACCTGTCCTGAGATGATCGTTAAACCTTATACCAAAAAGATCCTCTCAAGTCTTCTTAAAATCTAATAGTACTTTTTTTGCTTTAAAAAAAAAAGTTTGTCTTGAGTATGTGCTTTTCCCCAGTTCTACCTGCATCGGCTCAACCTGACAACAGCAACGGGAAAGATCAGATACGACACTTGAGGGGCAGTGAGTTTATGTTAATAGGGGAGGAATAATTTCAGACAAGGAGGATGAGAATGGATGAACAACTCAAGAATGTGATGTTACTGAATTGTACGTGTAGAAACTGTTGAATTGGCTTACTTTCTGTTGTGTATATTCTCAACAAAAAAACCCATATTTTAGAAATCCTGTTATTAGAAATAATTATTTGTTTAAAGATATGTCTACGAGAAATGAGTAAGTTTACACAAAGATTTGCACATGAATATACACCACAGCATATGCAAACAACATGTCACTTATCACATAATGGAATACTATATAGTAACAACAATGACAAACTACTGTTAGATGGACCTTGAAAACAGCATGCTAAGTAAAAAAAACCAGACATCAGAGACGATGTAGTGCTTAACTATATTACATGTCTAGGACAGGTAACTGTATCGATACAGACAGTAGAACAGTGGTTGCCTAGGGCTGAATGTAAGAATGGCCTCACAGGTAGTCACAATTTAAGAGCATCCACTTTAGAAAAATCATCTTATCATTAGTAGTATGCACTAAATACAATGTTGCAATGTGTAATTTGTTACTGCTATCCTGCTCAGATGTTCACTTGCATATGTTTAAAGATTAGTTTTATAAAGATACTGACATAATATTCAATAAGGAAAAGTTAAAAATAAAAAGTTCTGAGTAGCTCAGAATCAACTAAAATGTGTCATTGGAGCAGAGCCCTGTTGTAAATTGAGGATTGGTGTAACTTTAAATCAGTATTAGGGATTGTATTGAGGTGGCAAAAATGTTCTAAAATTGTTTTTCTGGTGATAGCTACACCAAACTCCCTACCACTGAGTTGATTCTGACTCACGGCAACCCATAGGATGGGGTGGAACTGGCCCCGTGTGTTTCAGAGGCTGTAACTCTGTATGAGAGTACAAAGGCCCATCTTTCTCCCACAGAGCAAGCTGGGGGTTTCAAACTGCTGACCTTGAAGTTAGCAGTCCGACATGTAACCACTACGCCCCAGGGCTTCTCAATGGCGGCACACTCAGTGCATCTTCTAAAAGAAATCACTCAATGGTACACTGGAAAGGGGTGAATTCTAAGATATGTAAAATATATCTGAATAAAGCTGTGTGTGTGTGTGTGTGTGTGTGTGTGTGTGTGAGTCCCATATAAAAATTTAAAGAGGAAAACAGTACAGTACTTACCACGTTCGTTCATAGCCTCCTTCCCATCGCTTTGTTCTTTCCGGTTCATCATCCATTTTTTTTTCTTAAGATGTATCCTGTAATTCAATAACCGATAATATTGTGAACATTCTAAAGGTTTGTCACTAAATGCATTCAATTAGCTGTTCTTCACATTTTTTGGCATAGATGAGCGAGTGCTTTCAGTATTTCACCCATTTATTACAGCAGCTCAATTAGTGATCTGTCAATTTCGGGAGCTTTGTTTCTCACCGTTGTCTTCGGTCTAGTTTAGACTTCTTACTTCAACACCATCAGTTCTTCATCATAAGCTACCTCATGAAGTGCCTGAGGTTGCCAAGGACTTCACTGTACTTGGATCCACAATCAACACCCAGGTTAGTACTCAAACTCACACCGACTGCCTCTAACTCAATTCCAACTCACTTCAACCCTAAAGGACATGCTGAAACTGCGCCCGTGGGTTTCTTTCTTTTTATTTTTTTAAACATTTTATTAGGGGCTCATACAACTCTTTATCACAATCCATACATATACATACATCAATTGTATAAAGCACATCTGTACATTCTTTGCCCTAATCATTTTCAAAGCATTTGCTCTCCACTTAAGCCCTTGGCATCAGGTCCTCTTTTTTTTCCCCTCCCTTCCCGCTCCCCCCTCTCTCATGAGCCCTTGATAATTTATAGATTATTATTTTGTCCTATCTTGCCCTATCCGGTGTCTCCCTTCACCCACTTCTCTGTTGTCTGTCCCCCAGGGAGGAGGTCACATGTAGATCCTTGTAATCAGTTCCCCCTTTCCAAACCACTCACCCTCTACTCTCCCAGTATCGCCCCTCACCCCCTGGTTCTGAAGGTATCATCCACCCTGGATCCCCTGTGCCTCCAGCTCCTATATGCACCAATGTACAACCTCTGCTCTATCCAGACTTGCAAGGTAGAATTCGGATCATGGTAGTTGGGGGGAGAAAACATCCAGGATCTGGGGGAAAGCTGTATTCTTCATTGGTGCTACATCGCACCCAGACTGACTCATCTCCTCCCCTAGACCCCTCTGTGAGGGGATCTCCAGTGGCCGACAAATGGGCTTTGGGTCTCTACTCTGCACTTCCCCCTTCATTCACTATGGTAAGATTTTTTTTTTTATGATGATGCCTTATCCCTGATCCCTTTGGCACCTTGTGCACACACAGGCTGGTGTGCTTCTTCCATGTGGGTTTTGTTGCTTCTGAGCAAGATGGCCGCTTGTTCACCTTCAAGCCTTTAAGACCCCAGACACTATCTCTTTTGATAGCCGGGCACCATCAGCTTTCTTCGCCACATTTGCTTATGCACCCGTTTGTCCTCGGCGATCGTATCATGCAGGTGTGCAGCCAATGATATGATTTTTTATTCTTTGATGCCTTATAACTGATCCCTTCGGGACCACGTGATCACACAGGCTGGCTCCCGTGGGTTTCTAAGACTCTCATTAAAAGAGTAGAAAGTCTCATCTTTCTCAGCGCAACTGGTGGATATGAACTGCTGACTTTGCAGTTAACAGCTCAATTCATAACCCACTATGCCACCAGGACTCCTTACCCATGGGAGCAGGGACAAGAAATCAAATGAAATACGGTATTAAGCAAATCTGCTGCAAAAGATGTTAAATACATCAAAAATGTAAAGCTGTTGCTTTAAGGACTAGGTTGTCTCACTCAAGTCACAGTGTTTTCAATCCCTTCATATACATACAAAAGCTGGACAATGAATAAGGAAGGCCACAGAAAAATTGATGCATTAGAATTACGATGTTGGCCTAGTATACTGCATATGATGACCAGAAGAACAAACAAGTATGTCTTGGAAGAAGTACAGTCAGGATGCTCTGTAGAAGAAGGATGGTGAGATGTGGTCGTAAGTACTTTGGACACATTAATAGGTTTTTAGAGAAGATCATGCTTAGCAGAGGGTCATTAAAAGGGGGAAGACCCCCAGCAAGGTGAACTGACACAAGCAATCATTGTGAGGAGGGCTAGGATCAGGCGATGCTTCATTCTGTTTTATTTACGATCACCACGAGTCTGAACTCACTCAATGGTGTCAAAGAAAACAATATGATTCCCAAAAATAGTTAAGACACAACTCTTACAAATGTGACTTGACTTCTGAAATGCATGGTGTGTGACTTTTATGTCAGTGAAACCATTAAAATTAAACCCTTTTTTTTAAATTAAGAAACTACTCAGTCTATATTATAGCAAAAAAATTGAGTACCTACATTAAAAAGTACAGATACCATTGTTGAAATGCTCTTTCTGATGCTTACTTTTAAAAGAAATAAAGAACAACTGACAAGAATTTGAAGAGAAACATGCAGGATGGAGAGGAAGGACTGAGCTCATGCTACAAGATACTTAAAAAGGGGGAACCAATCACGAGGATCTACATATAAACCCCTCAGAGGGGAATGGACAACAGACAAGTGAATGAAGAGAGACATTGGACAGTGTAAGACATGACAAAATAATAATTACATTTTGATCAAGGGCTCAAGTAGAAAACAAATGTTTTGAGAATGATGGCAACAAATGTGCTTGACATAATGGATGCATGTATGGATTGTGATAAGAGTTGTAGGAGCCCCCAATAAAATAATTTTTAAAAGAAAAAGAAAAAATGCAAGACCAATTCGTCTCATGATGAAGGGGTGTATGGTAAGATGATTCATGCTTGCTCCACATGCACAAGATCAACTATGACCAATAGGCAGAAGCTAAAGAGACAAATTAATTAAAATTTTTTCCAGTACATCACCTATCCTGAGTGCTGATCCTTTAATCTGACTTCCCCCAAATTCCTAATGACTTTCCACAACCCAGGAGATAGGCCCTGTCTTGTCTTCAAGGAAGCTTCTTCAGCAATGACTCTAAGCGATGATTCATCACAACCTTGTCGTCATTACCTCAACACACAGTGAGGTTTCTACTTAAGAGTACCCATCACACTTCACCTGCCCTCCCAATGGAATCTCCCATTTTCAACCCACTCTTTCAGATTCATTCTTTCATAAGTGATGCCTCAAAGGAAACCTGTGTCAAAAAGCAAGGACACAAACCTCTGCTTTGGTCAGAGCAAAGATCCAAGTCTGGGCAGTTCACCAATCTGTGGGTCAGATGTCAGGCTGTAAGCTTCAGTAGCTTCAGGGACTGATGAACCCAAGATCAGCAGGAAGACTGCAGGCCGGTGGCAGCAGAAGTGAATGAATCCAGGGTCAGAAGTCAGGCTTGTGGCTGTAGAGGCGAATGCATCCAAAGTCAGCAAGTCAGAGGGCAGGCTGTTGGTGACTCTGATAATCAGCAGGCAATATGCCAGGCTGTTGGCTCAACTCCAAGGAACCGGCGATCAATAAGCAAAATTTAAGATCCACACCCAGCAAAAAGCAGTATTTTCTATACCACCCACTTAAATTTGAAGTAAGCCACATCCCTGGGAAAACATCATCAGGGTAATGACCTTAACAAAGGTATTCTGACCCAGGCTCCTCTCCTTCCAGTTGACTAGCTGCTCATAGCAGATCTCATTATAAAACTTATTACATTGTGTTAGGCCACACTGGGGTCTACTAAATCTTTAGCCATGGGAGCACAAACCCCAACTATCACAAAGACCTTAACCTCCATTTTATCATTGCTGCTGCTTTTTTGGTTGGGGGTAAGAAGGGGGATGCATGAATTGAAAATCTAAATAATAGACTACTAGAAATACCTGTTGAAAATTAGGATCTGCTCCATGGCATCACTTGCAACCAAATGTTATTAACTTACATTTTTATGTCTTTCATTAAATCAACAAACCTCTCCTTGGTTAAGAGCCTCTTTTGCTCTAGGATATCCAGTGACTCAATCTAGTATCCTGAGGGAACTAAAAGTAACTTAATGAATACTAACATCTATGCTATGTCAACTAATTAAATTGGCACCTCGTTAGTCTGACAATGAAGTTATAATACAGAATGTCCCAGTAACTAAATGGTGCACTTTGATGCCAAAATTTTAAACTGTGTACATCAAAAACCAAAATGTTCTTGGTGTTTTGAACTCAAATTCTGAAAAATATTGTTACTGGTACTCATCACATCTATCTTTAAACTGCGTTTTATTTTTGGTTTATTATTTTAAATTTGCTGAAGGTTAAGAAACAAAGTAAGTAGAACCAGTTTGGGTTCATTGTCCTCAAAAACATTTTTGCCTCTGGAGTCATAGGCTTCTTAATTAGAGATGCCGGTAACCCTGTAACGGGAAGTCATGGGAGAGGACACAGCAATATTAAGGACCCCCACACTGGAGACGTTCAAAGGGGGAGATGCAATGAGTACTGCTACAAGGGACTTACACGTCCTAAAGAAAGATTTGGTGGCTTCTTTGACATCTCCAGTGGTCAATGATTTTTCAATTTACATTGAAATGCTCACAAATATCACTGATCCGCTTCCTGGGAGCTTAACCCCCGAAAAGCTCCTTCCCTAGGTAAAGTATATTGCGTTGATCCCCGTCACTGGCGCTCAGAGGGTTATCTCCAAACGACTGAGAAGTGCCTAAATTTAAGCAATTTATGAAGCTCTTCCTCACACCTTATCCTTCCAAGCTCTATGAGAAAAAGGTGACTCTGGTCTGCTTTTCTCCCATGTGTAACCAGCCCGAGGTCAGAGGTTTGGGGACTGGTTCGAGGCCACACAGCTGAAGACAGCACCGGAACTCGAACCCAGGACTACACTTCCTAAATGCGCGCTTTACCTTAGGCAGGAGAGCCATTTTCTCCCAGGCTACAGCCCTAGATAATTCTGTGCAGCTTCCCAGACGGAATCGTCCTCTCCACACCCTCCTTGGCCCTTCGCTTCCCCAGACGTCCAGGCAGCCCAGCTCTCTGCCTGCCGCCGCGCCGGTCCCTCCCAGTGGCCGGGCTTCCCCCGCGGCCGGTCACAAGCACCGCTAGACGCTCACCGCTCCCTACCTGTGACTCACTCCGCCGGCGGGACTTCCGCTGAAGCCGGAAGCCCCGGCCAAGCCGGAAGTCCCGCCCAATCAGCTCCGGGTTCCTCCGGAAGTCCTGTCGTCACACGCTGCGACGACGCAGGAGCGTTTCGGAGGCTTGGGGCGGCCGCTGCCAGAGCGGGGCGCTCGCGGGCAGCCAGTGGGCCTTCGCCGAGCGCAGTGGGCGGGAGAACCTCCTCCACAAGTGGGAGCCGAGAAGCGGAAGCTGCGCGCAGGTGGGTCACAGTTCCCCCAGTGGCCTAGTAGGCGCAGGCGGGGTGATCAACCATGGCGTGTTGGCTCTTGGGAGCTTAAGTTTAATTATTTCTGAAAGCAGCCGCCGCAACAGCAGCTAATCTGTGGCGTTGCTGTGTACCCGGGGCTCCTCAGTCCTATGTTGGCGCCTTGTTGTTTAAAACAATCATGCATGTGGTGATAACGTAGCACACGGCACCTTTTGTTCTTCCTGCTGCTGAGCAAATATTGAGCACCCGTTTGGGATCCGATCCAGGTCAAGGGTCTAAAGAACCAGCGATAGAAAGCGAACAAAAATCTTTGCCTTTGCATTTTCCTCCTGAGTGAGTTTGGGGTTTTTTGGGGGGAGAATGACGAGGCTCTGCTCTGCCCTCCAGTGTTGCAGGCTATCAGCGGGAATCGACTCAATGGCAGTGGATTGGAGATTGCTGTCATGTCACTTCCAATCCGTTTTCTACTCATGGCGACCCCCTAAGAAACTAGATTCCCTCCATAGAGTTTCTTGGCCTGCGATCTTTATGGGAATGGACTGCTAGGCCTTTACCCCGCAGGGCAGCTCAGTAGGATAAACCACCAACCATTGAGTTAGTTGGTAGCAAAGTGCTTAATCTTGCAGGACTGGGGCACCTTTTCCTTCTACCAAGGAAAGTTATCGAAAACAACAGCAAAAATCTACGGTGATATGTTAAAGAGAAGAATTAAGCGGTGGAAGAGAAAAAAAAGGTAAAATTTAAAGTAAATGATCACAGGAAGCCTTACTGAGATGATAATTGAGACTCCACTTCATCATAATATGGAAGAAAACTAACCATGCTTAGGCCTAGGGAAAGAGACCTGAAGGTGCAAAGGCCCTGAGGCAGGTGCATATTACTGTGTTTGAGGGGCAGGAAGAGCAAGCAGGTGGTGAGTGATGGTGGCAGAGGTCAGAAGGGTGGAAAGTGGGGAGGGAGCGTTTTAGGAACTTTGCACCTTATGGCAGTGAAGCTGGTGATGAATCACGGATACTCAACCTTGTCTGTAGACTGAATGTTATGAATAAAGAAACAATGGTATCTTCATTGCAACTGAAATTCTTGATTTGTGTGGGAAACAGATTTCTCCCAAGTCATCTCCCCCTAAATATGTTAGGGGGACACTACTTGCAGCTAATGATAAATAATGGTCAAATTACCTCCCTGAAGGCAGTCAGTTGCCAAACAACTGTCTGGACTTGTAGGGCCCACTCCCTGCTGTTAAAGGCAACAGGCTACTTCTACCTAAAGGCTTACAGTTATCAATTTAGTGCCCAGTAGGTGGAGTTTTACACCTTACTGATAATGGTTTCTATAGTGAGTCAGAGATCAGGCCAAAACAGCTGAGTAACATCCAAAGTTAGGCTGCCATCCTGAATCTAGAATCCGCCCATCTTATCACATGTATACCCCCAATACTTCCCCTTCCTATTACGTGGATACCTCTAGAACACCCCCCTCCCATTACTGTATTACGGGTAGCACAGCTCTTTCCTGTGACGTATGTCTTCACCTGTAATTAGGGAGCTTGCATGTCCCCAGAGAATATAAAAGCTTTGGTTAGCAATAAATCACTCTCTCTCTCTCCACATGGACCACCAAGTGAGCTGAGGTAAGCATTGGTACCATGAATTGTGTCTGACTCCATTATTTCAATCACTCTTCTGTCTCTCATGCTATGACTTTACTATAATCTTTACTTATTATTGCTGTACAGTTGCGCCTACTGGACCCATGATGATGGGTTAGAGCAGGTACCCTGACAGATTTGCAATTATCGAGTGGTTGGGGATGAGACTCACAGTAGGTAAGACCAGCTCAGTTTTGGACATGTTGATTGAGGTGCCTATTGTACAAACTCAGACTCACTGCCATTCATTCAATTCCAACTCATAGAGACCCTGTAGGACGGGGTAAGATGCCCCTGTGGGTTTCCGAGACTGTACCTTTTTAGGGGAGTAGAAAACCTCATTTTTCTCCAGCAGAGAGACTAGAGATTTTGAACTGCTGACCTTATGAATCACAGCCAACAAGTAACCTGGGCTTCTGTAGAATGATTAGCATTTCCCACACTTGAGAAATAAATGTACAGCCAAATCACCTCAGAGGATCAGGTTAGAACTGGACCCAGGAGAGGAACACAAAGGAGCTAAGGGGCAGGAGCGCGAGCAAATGAAGGTCGATTGAGTTAAAAAGTAATGCTATTGGGGTTCCAGTTCACACACACACAGGTTCATTCCAAACAAAATGAGTTTAACATGCTTTTGTGGTCAGTAGACTATTGCAGATGAGCACTCTCAGTAATACGTGTGATTTCATCTCCTACACTCACTGTAGCCCAGGTTGATTCCAACTCATAACTACCCTTTTAGGACAGGGTGGAACTGCTACTGGTGGTTTACAACACTGTAACTCAATTTTTTATTTGTTTTTTTAAAACAGTTTTAATTACACATGATTTTCATAACATACAATTCAGTCATTCAATCATACTAATGAGAATTGTACAATCATTACCATATCAATTTTAGAACACGACGCCCCCCCAAGGTTAAATCGCCTTTAAAATGTGTTGTGCAATCACAGTCAGTTCTAGTGCTCCCTCCCCTCTCCCTCTTATCCACTCCCCACTCCTGCATCCCTTATCAACCCCGACAGGAACAATAAAAACCAACATTGAAATAAAGCGGTAAGAAGAAAATAATAGCAACATAAAGACCAAAATACAAACAGTAAGAAAGAACATCAACATTCCAAAAACCAGGGAAGAAATTTCTGGAATGGAACAAGTAAGAGATACTTGCACCCAGAACCAATTCAGGTCAAGTCTGTAGGGAGGTCATCTGGTCAAGTATCAAGTTCGATTCAGCATATTCAAAGTCACAGTGGTCTCTGCGGGACAGCAAGGCTGTGTGAGACTTGCCTGTGGCTAGAGCGGATCTACCAGCGGCTCAGTCTGGAAGATACTCTACAGATGGGTTTTGGGCTCCCACTGCCGTCCATTGCCTTCTACAAATCTAGTGTTCATAATTTTAGCTCTGATACTTTTCCCTTCACCATATCAAATTTTTTATCATCTTTGGATCACATAAGCTGGTGTGCTTCCCTGTGGACTTAGAGGACTCCTCACTTAGATGGCTGCTTGCTTGAATACAAGCCTTTAAGACCCCAGACACTATTCTGATAACCGGGCAGCATCTACTTTCTTGGCACACTTTGCTGTAGCACCCTAATCTTCAGTGATCCTTTCATGAAGGTGTGTCTTGAGCAGGCCCATGTTATCAGGACTAAGACTAACTCTACATGGATAGCTTCATCTTTCTCTCTCAAAGCAGCTGCTGGTTTCAAACTGCTGATCTTGTGGTTAGGGCTCCTCTTGTCTCAATGGCAGTGTTTTAATCATCTTCTTAGGATACCTTTTAAAAAAAAGTCCACTCCATACTGGTTCCCCAGATGTGCTGGCATAGTTCAATTAAAGGCAGAGGTCAGTTCAGAAGGTTAAGGTGACTATGTTTTGCATTCCAGAGGGGTAATCTTGATAGATTTTCTCAAAGGATACAGGTTGATCATAAAGGCTTATTAGCAAAAAGTTTTAAGATGGAAACGTACAGAGGACTTTTTTCCTTCATGACAATACACCTGCTCATTCTGTGAGGACACCATGGGTTAGTGTCTGAGAATTTTCTTGGGAAACCTTACCCCATGCACTTCGATTTTGCCTCTTCAGATTTCTCTCCCCTTTCCCCTGTCCTAACTCAACATTTCAAAGGGACAGAATTTGAGTCCCTTGAGCATGCCCAAACTGCCATTTTGATGTGGTATAAAGCCAAGAATATAGAATTCCACAGGGAAGTGTTAGAGATAAAAACACTGACCTTCAGAAGTATATAAGGGGGTACCCTGCCCCCCCCCCCAAAAAAAAATTGAGTGGGTGGAGCAAAACTTTCATAGTATGAATTTTTCCTGCTAGGGTAGCATTCAACAACTTGCTCTGAATTAGTGCACCCAGTGGCACCACCACCCCACCCCCACGAAAGGTTCTCTCTGGTCACAGTGAATTTTTTCTTAAAAGCAGTTTTGTCCAAACCTGGTTTCCTACCAGTTTAAGGGAACAGCATGTGCTCTTCCAGGGACGCTGTGCAGAGGCATTCAGAAAGGGTTCAGTGTCTGACTTATAGGCGTAGGGCTGTCCTGCAATACAGCCTCTAGCAAAAGTAGGCTGTCCCAAATCCCTGGTAATAGACTTGTTTACCTTTATACAGAGGAGGTTGAGAAAGCGCCAAAATCTGCATGTGGCGTGTTCCCAGGCCAACTTCAAGGAGTCTGCGCTGTGAGACCCAAAGTTCTCATGAGGTTGTCCAAAACCAAAAAACACGTCAGCAGGGTTTATGGTGGGTCCATGTGTGCTAAATGTGTCCCAGACAGGCTTAAGCATGCTTTCTTTTTTGAGGAGCAGAAAATCGCTGTGAAAGTATTGAAGGCACAAACACAGAGTCAGAAAGCTAAATAAAGGGTCTGTCTATGTAAGATAGGCTGGATGAACAATCTGGAGGATAAAACAACCGACAGTTCCAGGGGGACATGGGAGAGGGGGAGGTGGGGGGAAAGGAAGTGGTGCTAACAAACCCAGGGACAAGGGAACAACAAGTGATGCAAATTGGTGGTGAGGAGGGTGTAGGAGGCCTGGTAGGTCATGATCAAGGGTAATGTAACCAAGAAGAATTACTGAAACCCAAATGAAGGCTGAGCATGATAGTGGACAAGAGGAAAGTAAAAGGATATAGGAAAGAGCCAGGAGGCAAAGGGCATTTATAGAGGCCTAAATACAGGCATGTATATATGTAAATGTATTTATATATAAGGATGGGGAAGTAGGCTTATGTGCATATACTTAGAGGTTTAGTATTAAGGTAGCAGATGGACATTGGGCCTCCACTCAAGTACTCCCTCAATGCAAGAATACTTTGTTCTATTAAACTGGCATTCCATGATGCTCACCTTCCTGACACGATTGCTGAAGACAAAGCGGGTGAATAATCAAATGTGGTGAAGAAAGCTGATGGAGCCCAGCTATCAAACGATAGAGCGTCTGAGGTCTTAAAGGCTTGCAGGTAAACAAGCAGCCATCTAGCTTAGAAGCAACAAAGCCCACATGGAAGAAGCACACCAGCCTGCGTGATCATGAGGCACCGAAGAACAAAAAAATCATATCATTGTGAATGAGGGGGGGAGTGCAGAGTGGGGAACCAAAGCCTATCTGTAGGCAACTGGACATCCCCTTATGGAAGGGTCATGGGGAGGAGAGGAGCCAGTCAGGGTGCTGTGTAGCAACGATGAAACATATAACTTTCCTCTAGTTCCTAAATGCTTCCTTCCCATCCACTATAATGATCTCAATTCTAACTTACAAATCTGGCTAGATCAGAGAATGTACACTGGTACAGATAGGAACTGGAAACACAGGGAATCCAGGACAGATGATCCCTTCAGGACCAGTGGTGAGAGTGGCAATACAAGGAGGGTGGAGTAGAGAGGGGAACCAATTGTAAGGATCTACGTATAACCCCCTCCCTGGGGGACGACAGAAAAGTGGGTGAAGGGAGACGTTGGACAGTGTAAGACATGACAAAATAATAATGACTTGTAAATTATCAAGGACGCATGATGGAGGGGGGAACAGGAAGGGAGGGGCAAAAATAAGGAACTGATGCAAGGGGCTTAAGTGGAGGGCAAATGTTTTGAGAATGATGATGGCATTGAGTGTACAAATGTGCTTTACACAATGGATGGATGTATGGATTGTAATAAGTCGTATGTGCCTCCAATAAAATGATAAAAAAAAAGAAAGCTAAATAAATACAAATGAAGCTTGTTTGAATCATAAAGTATCTGTTCGTGTAAAAATGAAAGCGAGAACAGCATGTGGCTGTGAAATTTGTGTCCTGCTCGGGAAAAGTGCGGCAGAAACTGTTCTGATACTGAACACGGCTTTCAAGGACAGCGCTATGGGAAAAACTCCAGTGTACAAGAGGTTTTCTCATTTCAAAACAGGTGAAATGTCGACGACAAACTTCATTCTCGTGTATTTGGAGTTTGTTTTACCAGGTCAAACTGTTAATCAAGCTTCCTATTTAGAGGTTCTGAAAAGATAGTGTAACAGTATGTGACAAAAAAGGCCTGATTTGTGGCAGAACAGGGGACTGGTTTTGCCACCACAACAATGCATCTTCTCACGCAGCCATCTCACAAGCCTCTCTTGCCCAATGCACCTTACTCTCCTAACCTCGCTCCATGGGACTTCTTTTTGTTTCCATGAATGAAGAGGGACAGGAAAGGACAGGGATTTGACGATGTAGAAGAGGTGAAGAAAAATAAAAGGAGGTGCTGTCAGTCATCCAAACAGATAAGTTTGAAAAATGTTGAAGAAAGGAATTGCATATTTGACAAATGTATTAAGTGTAAATGGAGACTGCTTTGAAGGTGCTAAGGCTGTTTTGTAAAAAATTTAAATACATAGCTTTGAAAATAAAATTCCAGTTTTTGGGGGTAACCCCTAGTATACACCTAGGTCAAGGATGTCAAGAAACAACAGTGTCATGTGTTGCTATTTTTGTTCAATAAGTGTATACTATTTTCCAGCAATACTTTAAAACTCATCTTCACATGCATCTCTTCTGTTGCCTGTACTGTTTTGTTGGTACCAAGATTTCCCCATCTGTGGCGATTCCCTTAGAAACATGAACAAAGGCATCCTGCATGGGAGTGAGAGGAGCAGATGTGGATGTAAGTCAGGTTGTCACACTAGCTGGGTGAGCTCAAGCAGGTCACAGCCTACGTCTGTAAATGGTTCTGTAAAACGGGAATGCCCCCTACCACATAGGGGACACTCAGTAACCAGCTCCCTGTGTTTTCCCCCAGCAGCTGAGGTTTTAACTATATGGGTTTTTTTATTTCTTGTTTTTTAATGACTGAAAATCATTCAACTGTGTAGATCATTTTAAAAAATCAACTGTGAGTAATATGAGGAATGAGAATATGTAATTGTACTCATTTTATTTTTGTGTGTGTGTGTATGTCAGGCTTTTATTTTCTCACCATACTTATCCAATTTCTTTTTAAAAAAAATCATTAGGGGCTCATACAACTCTTGTTACAATCCGTATATACATCATTTGTGTCCAGCACATTAACTATATGGTTTTTATGTGTGTGTTGTCTAACAGTTTCCAAAGGGAAACAAGCATTGGCAATTTTTTCCCTCAATGCCAGTCTTCTATCTTTGCCTCCCTATTGAACCAATTTATAGGAAGCTGACACAGAAACACCACTCTTTATTTTTTGGTTCTAGTTGGCCATCCAACTCTAAGGCAGGACCATGAGTAAAAGCAGGTGTCACCCAGGGTTCCCTCTTGTCAGTGTAATCCTGAAATCTGGGTGGTTTTTGTTGTTGTCTTGAAGAGCCGAGGACTCCCCTCTCGCTGCCATCTAGTCCCTGCAGGCTCACAGCGACTCCATTGTTCAGAGCTGAACTACCCGAGACCGGAACTGTTGGTTGGAATAGAAAGTCCTAGGTGCCTCCCGAGGAGCTGCTGGTGGTTTCTAATTGGCAAACGTGCAGATCACAGCCCAACGTGTAACCACTATGCTACTAGGGTTCCTGAGGGACTCCCCAGTACAGTAAAATGTGAACGCTTGTTTCTGGAGAGGAGGGTGATTCATTTAGAATTTTCCCAACTGTCATGTTTGCCCTGTAAACATTTTAGCCCCAAACAGAACAAAATACTCGTAAATCTGTGGTATTACCTTGGAAAAATTGTGAGTGACACAGGGTGGTAGGATAAGGAGATTCTCTAACCCAGTCTAATGTTTCAACTTGTCAAACTAAGGGACACCTAGAAAGAATGGAACTCTGTTCTTCGCCCGTGGACGGCTGGACACAACCCACGAAGTTAGGAAATCCATGAACAGCTCGGCCAGTGGGATCAAGCTGAACTGGGAGAGATGAACCTGACTATTCTATTACTTTTAAATGGAGCCAGTGTAACTGTTCCACAGAGAACAAGACTCATTTAAACATCACCCCCACCCCAACCTGAAAATAGCCTTTAACAGCACTGAATACTCCTGATCTTAACTTCCCTGCTGTAATCCCGAGTGTGGCTCAGGGTAAATGGTAACTGTATATTAAAGTTTATCATACCTGGAATGTCTACTAGAGAGATTAAAATGAGTAATTTCTTGAGAATTAAAGGCCTCAAAGCCCACATGGAAGAACACACCAGCCTGTGTGATCACGAGGTGCCAAAGAGATCAGTTATCAGGCATCAAAGAACAAAAAAATCATATCATTGGGTGCACACCCCATGAAACAAAAGCTGAGGACAAATGGGTACATTAAGCAAATGTGGTGAAGGAAGCTGATGGTGCCCGGCCATCAAAAGGTATAGCATCTGGGGTCTTAAAGGGTTGAAGGTAAACAAGCAGCCATCTAGCTCAGAAGCAACAAAGCCCACATGGAAGAAGCACACCAGCCTGTGCGATCACGAGGTGTCAATAGGATCAGGTATAAAGCATCAGAACAACAAAAAAATCTTCCCATAGTGAATGAGGGGGGAGTGCAGAGTGGAGACCCAAAGCCCATTTGTCGGCCACTGGAGATCCCCTTGCGGAGGGGTCTAGGGGAGGAGATGAGTCAGTCGGTGCAATGTAGCACCAATGAAAAATACAGCTTTCCTCTAGTTCCTAAATGATACCCCCCCCCCCACTGCCATGATCCAAATTCTACCCTGCAAGTCTGGCTAGACCAGAGGATGTACACTGGTGCAGATAAGAGCTGGAGGCACAGGGAATCCAGGGCGGATGATCCCTTCAGGACCAGGAGTGTGAGTGGCGATACTGGGAGGGTAGAGGGAGAGTGGGTTGGAAAGAGGGAACCGATTACAAGGATCTACATGTGACCTCCTCCCTGGGGGACGGACAACAGAAAAGGGGATGAAGGGAGATGTCAGACAGGGCAAGATATGACAAAATAATAATTTATAAATTATCAAGGGCTCATGAGGTAGGGGGGAGCGGGGAGGGAGGGGGATAAAAAGAGGGCCTGATGCCAACGGCTTAAGTGGAGAGCAAATGCTTTGAAAATGATGAGGGTAATGAGTGTACAGATGTGCTTTACACAATTGATATATGTGTGGATTGTGATAAGAGTTGTATGAGCCCCTAATAAAACGTTTTTTTTTAAAGAATTAAAGGCCTACAATATAAAACAAATTTTATGAAAACAATGTACCTCTTTGGGTACAAAATTACTAACATAATTAGACTATCAAGAAGGTTAATTAATATGTACATTCAATTTGTTCTATCCTTAACAGTATTGTGCTCATCATCTATGAATGCCACAATGCCAAACTGGATGCAGCATCTTTCGAAAATCCAAAAGCACTTACATTCTGCTTCAGCACACATCCAGCACAGACCAAGGGGATGATGTGTGCACTTTAAAAAACACTGCTTTGCAAAAACTAAAGGGTTACCAATTCATCTTTTGGCTTTAGAAGAGTATAGGTGGGAAACTAACCATAATTGACTTTATTTACTGAGTACTTACTTTCGGGCATAGATTGTTATGAGTCACACATTAACTACCTGCCAACGACACTAAGAGATTACGTACTGGAATCTCTTTTACAGATAAGGAGAACTGAGGTACAGGGCCGTCTGATCATGCTGCCGGGCAAAGGAAGACTAGCCAGCCATGCAGGGAGGGACAGACAGGTCCTGTTGCATTGTGTTCCACTTGTAAGGAAGCATTGCCATGATCAGCCCATGTTTTTTTCCAAATCCCAAGTACTGTTGTTTTAATGTTAATACCATGTATTTTTTTAACTACCCAAATGATCCAACCATTTTCCCCAAAACTGTTCCCCTCAGCAGAAATGTTACCGATGTGAAATACATGATACAACTCTCCATCAAAGTCACGTATCTTTCCCCTCTCCCATAGAAGAGTGACAAAAACTGAAAGACCCATGGAAACAATGAGTACAGTGGACTAATGAGCCAGGCAAATGCTAGTCTCAGTAACAAAAAAACTAGATGGTGCCCAGCTACCACTACTCTGAAAGGGATCACATAAGGTGGTCCTGGAGAGTGGGGGGGGAATGTTCTACAGAACTGAAAAACCAGACTGACTTACAGCTACAGGCAAGTGGAACCCCTTAGATGATAGCCCTCGCCCTTCAGATCTGGAACTGACTCATCTCTGCATGAGCATGATCAGCTAATTTTGATCAAAAGAGCAGCATTTACTCAAGGACACAGCTCGGGAGGTGAGGAAAGGATGCCAGGTACCCTTGGTTCAGTTCTGACTCACAGTGGCCCCATGTCCAGCAGAATGAAGGCACTGCCTGGGCCTGGGCCATTCTCACAGTTGTTACGTTTGCGCCCATTCTTGCAGCCATCGTGTCAATCCATCACACTGAGGGACTTACTCTTTTTTTGCTGACCCTTTCCTTAGGAAAAAAGGAATTCCAACAGGAAGTGAGCGATGGTACAAGGAAGGATGTGGTGGAGTGAAATTTCTTCCTATGGCTCTTCTTCCCAAGTCTCTGGAACTCCCATCACTGCTGGGTGTGCGTAGCCCTAGTAGAGGGAACTGGTCAGTATGTTATTACCCTCCTGCTAGAAAGATGAATCATTTCTGAAGCAGAAGCCGAGAGAAACCCACAGGATCTCAGAAGAGCACATTCAGGATCATTGTCTGAAGTGGTGGAGGCCATGGAAACTCCAAGGATCAGCCCTGAGACTGTGGGGTCCTTTCTTTTCATCTGGTCCAAGACTATGGACCTGTGGAATGGAGAAACAAGCAGGCTGCCTTCCTGGCCCATGGAGGCAAAGGCCAAGGGACTACATGGCTGAGACACTAAAACTGGAGAGACTTGGTTACCATGTGGGTGAGGAGAGACACTTGGCTACTTCATTGCTGAAAGGTGGAGTTGGCTGCCAACTGAGGAGACCAATGACTAAATCTTATTTGCTGATCCTGATTTGTGACAGTTTATTAACTTCCCTTATAAATCCCCTTAATGTTGAGTATATTGTCTGAGTTGTGTGTAGCTATTAAAATGATCAAATCTAGCCTACATGTCCACCAATTGTCTGTCAGTTTGTCGTACCATGGTGGCTTGCATGTTGCTGTGATGCTGAAGCAAAGTCACTGGTATTTCAAATGCTAGCAGGGTCACCAAAGTGAACTGGTTTCAGCAGAGCTTCCAGACTAAGGACAACGAAGGAGGGCTCTGCTCCCCACTTTGGAGGATGAAGCCACTTAAAACCATTTCGTAACACTGTCAGGTACTGAAGGCCTGAACAAGAGCGGCAGAGCACTGTCAGGTCCCAGGAGCTGGCTTCTTGGAGAAGAGTCAGCTGATTTGGGTAAAGTCTGTGGAGTGGAGCTTTCGGGATATGGCACCACCAAAGATAAGAAGAAACCACTGCAAAAATCCTCTGGTTGGAACTAGAAGTAGTCAAAAATGACGTGGACCACATGAAGATCCATAATCATTTAATGATGCCAGGAATAACACCATCAGGAGGAATGACATGGTATTGTTAGGAAGGATCTTGCTAAATTTATTATGTACAACGCTGATAGGATTATATCTATCTGCCTTCAGGGAAATCCAATCAATAGAACCATTATTCAAATTTGGAACAATATGCTCATAGAAGCAGCAGTAAAGGGAGTAAAGATGTACTGCATCAGGTCAATCTGCTGCACAAGCCCTCTTTAGAGGACTGAGGAGCAAACATGTGACTTTGAGGAGTTAGGGCATCGCACCCAAGCCATGGTGTTCCCATTGCGTCATATCGATGTGAGAGCTGGATGCTGAATAAGGAAGACTGAAGAAGAATCGATTCATATGAATTGTGAGGGAGAATATTGAAAGTACCATGGACTGCTAAAACAAACAGATCTACCTAGGAAGAGGGGAGGCCAGAGTGCTCCGTAGAAGCAGGATGGCAAGACTTCACCTTTGAAAATGGTGAGATGGGAGACACTTTTCTGTCACCACTTTTAGTAGGAAGACTGTCTCTGTATGAGGGGTTCCAATAACCCAAAGGTCCCAAGCACCAAATGTACTCATTCAGGGGTTTATAGTCAGTGTTTCACAGTCCTTTTGTGTTCAAGAATTTAAAATGCACTCAAAATGAAAACTAGGGTACATTCACAGCAACCACAGCATTCCCATGGGATGTAAGCCATTAAGGAAGTCAACCTAGGATGGAAGTATAGACCCTAAGTCAGTGGTTCTCAACCTTCCTCATGCCGCAACCCTTTATTACAGTTCCTCATGTTGTGATGATATCCCTCCCCCAATATAACATTATTTTTGTTGTAACTTCATAACTGTAATTTTGCTGTTATGAATCGGGTGACCCCTGTGAAAAGGTCATTCAACCCCAAAGGGGTCGCAACCCACAGGTTGAGAACTGCTGCCCTAAGTCAAAACAGACAGAGATTTTAAACCTAAACTGAGCCTCTCTTCCTAGTGTGTGACCAGGGGGCAGTTCAAATGATCAAATCATTACTGTCCTTTTCTGTAATGGAAGAATGAGCGTCCTAATGGTTATCAGTCAAAAGACTGCTGTGAGGATAAATGAGATTTCAAGATTCATTATTAAATGAGGGGCTTCAAAAAGTTCTTGGAAATGGAAAGAGAGCGGAGAATTTCCATAAGCTGTTTCAACCCCCTTGATTAAGCATGACTATCAATACCAGTAGATAATTTTATTTCAAAAAATACAACAAAAATTAACATTTATTTCTGGGTGGTGGGTACATGTATGCTTACACTTTCCTGGTCTTATCCACGTTTAACACATCATCACACATGTAGGGTGAGCCTCCCTTTCCTCAGTGAACCTTTAGGAGATGGACCACGGGGTGTCACAACACGCTCCTTGGAACAGTGGTGTACAGCAGAGCCCAGGTTGGACATGGAAGAAGCTCCTTATAGACTTGGAAGCCACCTGAGTAGCATTTCACAGGTACGCACAGCTAATGACCCTTATTGTAAGTTCCACATTTGAAAACAGATTTTCTTATTCTTTTTGTTTTATTTCAAAGTACACCTTAATGGAACATTATACTGTGAGCTTGCATCACTCTTTTCATTCAGGCGAAAAGTTTTTTCTGGTCAAGACTATTTCCTGGTTGACTTGCCTTCACAAACTTAAGTACACTGATTTCCAAGAACAAGGAGTTGGAAATTTAACAGATATAAAAATCCGCTAAGGTGCTCAAAAGCCCTTTCCATCTACTGTGAAATGAACACCAGCTGATTATTATTACTTTTGTATCACCAAGTATGTACAGCAAAAAAAAGTAACAATTTCTTCAATTTGAAGAAATCAGCATTATGATAGAGGCCTCACTGCTTGAAGTTTGTCTTTGGAAAATCACCCAGACTTGCCTATTAAAATCTACAAAGTTGAATGTCATAATTACATATGCAGATTGGTATAAAGATGATCGTTAAATGGCTTTCATCAAACCAAAACTGCAGAGAGTTCTAAAAACGGAAATGATCGCAATCAGCTTGGCTAAATACACAGCATACTATCTAATTTTACATTACTAAAAAGAATCTGATTTTAAAGAATATGCTGATACCAAAAGGCACCATTGGAAATAATTTGGTGTTTTATGGTATACCATTCATTCTATACCCAGATAAATCAGCCTTCTTATAGCTAAAGGCTTGGGAAGCCACCAACAAACACAGCACCCACAATAGCTTAAAACAAATACAACTCCTGAGTAATGTTTTCCACGGCTCAATATTAACAGCACTAATAACATCACACAGGAATAATACAGAAAGAGAACATCAGGTTTAATACCTTACAAAATATGTACAGAACTTGAACATTCCTAAAAGGTACAATTCAAGTTGAATTATAAAGGCAATTGGATATTCAGTTATAATGAAAAACTCTAGTGGGTTAAAAAAATGTAAACCATAAAAGATAAAAAGTATTTTAAAATACACAAAACTCTAACCATTAATTTTAAATTTTGATTTTAAAAATGTAAATGTGTATTTACAATGTTAAATCTGTTGGTTAATTTTACATGATCTCTATTATTAGGACAAAATGAAACAACTTCATTTTAACCACGTATGTAGTTGGGGAAACTAGCAAAATACAGCGTACATGCCAATAACTGAAATAGGAAAGGCCAAGGACTTTATTGGTGAAATCATAAAACAGACTTCACCAAGACAGCACGCTAGGACACGAGCAGTTTCACGCTGGAGAGTGCAATGCAGGGAGCCACGTTCCCTTACCTGAGAAGGAAGATTAGGAAAAGCAGTTCTCTAAAGCGTAGCTGGGAGGATTCAATGCGATCAGTTGTGTGAATTAGATTGCTCATTATTGTTAGTATTAAGATATGCCCTAGGTACGAACCTTCATAGCACAGTTCACGACAGGACCTTCAAGATTTTAAAACCTCCAACAGTAGTTGGTTCTTCAGACAAGAACCCATGTTTAAAGTATTCAAATCCCTAATCGGAGTGTTCCAGCCTAGTTGGTTTTCAAAAACTATTTATATAAAATACTGATGATATTGATAGCGATATGAAAGCTACCAAAACTTTGTAATGACCACAAAGGTTTGGTGCACCAGGCAACAGTCCAGTCATCTGTCTTCTGAAAACAGACATTGCAGAAACAGACATGCCTTCATCTCCCAAGCAAGGCGACATACATCTTCTATGTTTTCCGTTTATCATAATCACCAACCATCTTCTTGATGTGCGACAACTTGCTCTTGAGCTGCTTGCAGTAATTCCTCTTACTTTTGTAATCTACAGACTGAAAAGGAGTAGGACAAATTAGACACATTCAATAAAATAAAAATGGGTCATGTGTTAGCTGCTGGAAAGGCAAAGAGGAAAGAAAGAAGAGTACTGTCTAGTCACTCGGAGCCCTGGTGCTGGAGAGGCTAAGCGTTCTGCCGCTAGTCACAGGTCAGCAGTTGGAAACCACCAGCCACTCCAAGGGAGAAACTGAGGCTTTTGGTGTCCATGAAGCTTTAGTCTGGGCCAGTTCTTACAGGGTCGCTAGGAGTCAGAATGGATTCAGTGGCTGTGAGCCTTTTCACTAGTCGAACAGCCGTTGGGAGTGTTAACCCAGGGAAGGCAAGCACCGGGAGTCACCATGTAGTGTTAGGCAGTTTAGCTTAGGGGTGGGCACCCAATATTGCATGCCCAGAGGTCTGAGCTATGGGGACAAGAAGTGGTACACTCACTGCACATGCTCAGAGGTTCAGGTTTTCCCACCAGGAAGGGGAGGTACACCTGGGTGGGTGCTGCACCTGGATTGGGCCACCTAGACCAGATGAATTCAATTTAGCCAATGGGGTTGACCAGGGTCATCCACCACACCGCCCCACAGAATAAAATTGAAAAGGCAGGAGGAGTCAGGAGCCCGGAGGCGACTGTGTGACTCTCCATCTGACCAGCTTCCAGGGAGGCTCCACGTTCGGGAGGAGCCCTGCAGGTGCCTGTGTAAACATGAAATTTCTTCTAACTCTCATAAAACTCACTTGGATCACAAACCAGGCTTCGGCGTGAATTCTTTCTCACGAGGAGCCAAAGACCGAGATATATCTCTCCCCTGAGAGATCTACCAGTTCCAGTTCACTGGTTTATTCCCAATAAATCGTGTTTAAATATGTCCTTGCTATCATTGGAGGGTGGCAGACAAGTGCTTTCAGTGATACACTTGTCAGTCTCCTTGGGGTACCTCCAAGAAAAAAGGTCCACTCCATATTGTGGTTCTGGGGGAAAGTGTTGGGCCTCTTGCATGTAAAGCAGAGGAATCAGAGAGTACGACAACTGTTTTTTGGGGCGCCACAGGTAATCATGAAAGGTTTCATCAAATGGCACAGGATGACCACAGGGGGGCTATTAGGAAGAAGTTTTAAGATGGAAAACGGCGTTGGTGAGGAAAAGGCCAGGAAAATTGTACCGAGGAATTTTTTCACCACAACACACTGCTGCTCATTCTATGAGGGTAGCTAGGGCTGTTTCGTTGAGAAACCTTACCCCCAACGTCGTCCCCCCTAATCCACCCTGTCACACCTTTTTTTGGTTCTCAAATTGGAAAGAACATTTCACAGGAGCACCACAGGTGCGTCTCGAGGTCGCCAGGGTGCCGTTGGGACGTGGTAAGAGGAGGGGCGCGGGACTCTCCCAGAAGGGCTGCAGAGGTGCAGACACTGCCTTCAGCAGGGCATGCGCTCAGATGGAGGCTATGTCTTTAAACAGCAGCTGCACATCTTGGTAATTTTGTTTCATCAAGGTCTCTATGATTTTGTAGCAATTCTTTTTGACTCATCATCACAGTGTTTGGTGGAGGTACAAATGCACATTGATACACCTTTGGAACACTGTTTGGCAGTATATACAGACTAAGGTCTGGAGAGCCTGCAATTTCACTCACAGGTTCCTGTACACGTGTGCACAGAAAAACATTTACAAACGTGTTTGTCATGGTATTACTCAGGGACAACCCAAACGTTCACAGATTGTGGAACAGATGGGTCAGCTGTGCTACGCAGTAATGAAATGAATGCACCTCAGCCACTGCCAACACAGGAATGGACCTCACAACCATAAACACGAGCCAAAGTAGCCACTGTGGCTCTGCCGTCAGCTGATTTCAACTCAGAGCGACCCTTTAGGCCAGGGGAGAACTTTCCCTGTGTGTCTCAGAGGCTGTAACTCTTTCCAGGATTAGAAAGCCTAGTAGTTCTCCATGAAGCAGCTAGCGGTTTCAAACTGGTGACCTTGCAATAGCAGCCCAAAAGCATAACCATTACACCACCAAGTCTGGTTCTATTTACTAAAGTTCAAAACTGACCAACATATTTGATGATGTTAAAAGTCAGGACATGTGGATGATCCTAAAAGCATGCTGAGTGAAATCAGTCCCAAAGGGACAAACATTGTACATGATCTCTCTTACCTGAAGCATCTAGAATACGCAGATGCAGAGAGACCACGGTGTATCAGTGTTTCCAGGGGGCTGAGAAAGTCTCTGCCAAAGAGCAGGGCATCAACAGGTGGTGGTGGTGGCAGCTTAGCATCGGGAACATAATGTCAGTGCATTGTGTGTATAAAAAGTATTGACATGCAAGATGCTGTTGTGTATATTTTCACCACCATGGTAATAATTTTTAAAATGTCAAGGTAGTTAAGTACACGGTCAGCCGTTCAAAGCCACCAGTGAGTTGCTCCATGAGAGCAAGATACGGCTGACTGCTCGCCTACAGATTGTGACAGTCCGTCCAGGGCAGTCCTACATCGCACACAGAGTGAGTCAAACAGCAAAACTGGACTGAAAGGCAGTGGGGTTTGATTGGTTTGGGGAGAGGCCCTGCTAAGAAATTAACTTCTTGATCTGGGTGCCAGTTACACAGGCATAGGGTCATTTTGTGATGTCTTCGCAAGCTATATAGCTTTGATTTATGTCCTTTTCATTATGCATACTTCAATTTTCAAAAAGGTTCTGAAATCATCAGAATTGCTTGTTACTGCACTGAAACTAAGGTCTCCCTTTAGTTTTTCCCTCTCACAATTACAGGCTATAACCAGGCATTCACAAGCATTCTACAGGCTAACCGAAAAGCATGTAATAGGGAAGTTCCTCCCTAGAGAACCTTCAATCCAGGATACTTACTCCCTTAACTTGTTTCAGTCGATTGTATTCATCAGCAGCAGCCTGTAGTGGGGAACACCGGAAATACAGGTTAGTAGGGCACTTCTCTTTCAGGAAAAAACATTCCTGATGCCATAAACCATAGCCAACGGTATGCCAAAAAGCGAAGGAATTAAAATAATGAAATCTGAAGGCTGGAAGGAATCCACAGAAGAAACCTTTCTGACATTGTATGTCTTGTCTTTGACTCCCATGGAGATCAGTCTATTGGCTGCTCCTCTGTTAGTATCGCTCCCTGGGCCTGCCCACATGCCACGGGCTCAAGACAGGCCTTTGCTACTGCAGCTCTCATCAGGTTCTCTGCCGCCCACTGTGATACACAAAGTGCATCTCCTCCCTTTCCTATCCCAATCCCATCAGCTGCCTTCCTAAATTCGGTTTGCACCCTTCCTGAAGGCACCCATGGCGGAACAAGAGGATTCAGTGCAGCAGCAGATTCACCAGGACTGGGCCAAATCAGGAGTACATTGGGTCACCAAGAAAAAGTCATCCCATACGGCTTGTTGTTCAAGACTCACAGCCCTCAGTGAGGAGCCCTTCAAGGGAGGAGAGAGCACAGTGAAGCCCAGGTGAGAAAAGGCAAGGCTCTCGCCAAGAACTGTGCCAGGATGCTGCTGAGAAGTAGCTTTGCAGACACAGGCCCTTTCCTCTGCCTACAGAGCAACAGGTGTATTCTCATTTTTTTTTTTCAAAAGTGTGCCCTTTGGGCTCTGCCATGCATCTGGGGGTATGATGTGGCTTGTGGGAAAAAGTCTGGGGCGGCTCTTGGAGGTATTAGACACTTTGCCTTTTCAGTGACGTTTTATAGAACTACTTTTCAATGTAGGTGAGGTTACTCAGAGCCTAAAGTGCAGGATTCTTTGTAAGTCCACCCCACCTCTTCCTCCCTCTTCCTCTCTTGTCCATGCCTTTGCATTGTTTCAGACGTTCTTTTGTCTTGTTCACACCTTTGGTAGGAATGGGACCAGTCCTGGCTGAGACACTCAGGCTCTGGCTAGGTGGCTGCCAGAGAATGCTCTTGCTAACCCATCAGTTTCTTATCCTTGTGGCCAGATTAAGGGCAGGCCCTCACTTGGCTTGAAGGGGTATTTTCAGAGTGATTTTTTTTCTCTTGTCACCTTGGTATCTTTGCCTCTCCTATTTCCCTAATAAACTCTTCAGCCTTCAAAACAAGCAGACAGAAACTCGGCTTGTTAATGGTTCTAGAACTCTAATCATGCAGCAAGGACTCCTTACAGCTGAAATCACATTCCTTGCACACACAAAACTGCCCCTCCTGAATTACTAAGGGCAAGGTAGCCAGGACAACATTTCTGAATGGCAGTTTTGCAACAATATGTATCTGAAAGTTAAAGTTAACCTTCTGTTCTGGAATGTTTTTGGTTTTGTGGTAAACAGAGAGTTGCACACAAATGTGAGGAGGTTTGCCAGGATATAGAGGGACTATCTGGGAGGAAAATGGAAGATGTCGATAAAAAATGGTAATAATGGTGTAACCATAAAATTAAATATTAAGCAGCTATCTTCACAATAACTAGGTCTTTGTTACTGACATGAGAACTATAAAATATGACTGGGTAATACAGCAGGACACAAGTAGTAATAGGAAGTAAGGAAGTACTGAAAATCCCATATGATGGGTTATGCGTGTCAAAAGGCCTTAAGAGCCAAATGAAAGGGCTCTCACTGGTCAGAGCTAGGACTATTTGAGCATCAAAATAAGTGTTGCCATTGTTGTTAGCTGCTGTCGAGTCAGTTCTGACTCTAGCTGAATCGATGTACAACAGAACCAAGCACCACCTGGTCCTGCACCATTCTCACATGTGCACTCGTTTGAGCTCACTGTTGCAGCCTTCTCCAGGGACTGGTCTCTCCTGATAGCAGGTCCAAAGTATGTGAGGTGAAGACCTGCCTCCTTGTCTCTAAGGAACATTCTGGCTGTACTTCTTCCAGACAGATTTGTTTGCTCTTCTGGCAGTCCACTGAACAAACTTTCAATGTTCTTCACCAGCACCATAATTTAAATGCATCAATTATTCTTCAGTCTTCCTTAATGTCCAACTTCCACATGCATATGAGGTGATCAAAAATATCATGGTTAAGGGCAGGTGCACCTTAATCCTCAAAGTAACAACCTTACTTTTCAATATTTTGCAGAGTTCTTATACAGCAGACTTACCCAATGCAATTGATTGTGAATCTAAGCAAGACAAAATTTTTGACAATTTCAATTTATCATGACTTTACTCATTGATTGAGTTGTGAGGATTTTGATTTTTTTTACATCGAATTGTAATCTATACAGAAAGCTGTAATCCTTGATCTTCATCAGTAAGTGCTTTAATCCTCGCTTTCAGCAAGCAAGGCTGTGTCAACCAACACATCCCAGGATGTTAATGAGCCTTCCTTCAATCTTGATTCTCCTTAATACAGCTTGTCTGATGATTTGCTCAGCAGACATTGAATAATTATGGTTATAAGATACAACCTGACACATCTTTCCTGGTTTTTAACCATGCAGTACTCCTTATTCAGTTTGCACAACTGCCTCTCAATTCATATACAGGTTCCACAGGAGCAGTGTTCTGGAACTCCTGTTCTTCTCAAGGCTATCCATAGTTTACTATGATCCCCACAGTTGAATATCTTTGCAGAGTCAATGAAACACAAGTAAACATCTTTCTGGTATTCTTTGCTTTCAGTCAAGATCCATCTAAAAACAGCAATGATATTATCTCTTGATCCATGTCCTTGTCTGAATCTGGCCTGACCAATGGAATGCTTCAACTGTTGTTGGATCACACTAAGCAAAATTTGATTTGCATTTAATATTAATGATACTATTCTAAAATGTGTGCATTCTGTTGGGTCACCTTTCTTTGGAATGAGTACAGATATGGGTCTCTTCCAGTCAGTTGGCCAAGTAGCTATCGCTCAAATTTCTTGGCCTAGATGGATGAATGCTTCCAGTGCTTCATCAACTTATTGAAACGTATCAGCTCATGTTCCATCAATTCCTCGAGTCTTGTTTGTGGATTGTGTTTTCAGTGAAGCCTAGACTGCTTTCAGTGCCATTGGCTCTTTCTCATATGTAAAGTAGCATTGAATTATTACACAGGTATAAAACAGAGAGAGACCTAAGAATCCACTTAGGGATTTGGATAAATGAAAAGTGAATGACTATATATACACAAACCTCCTGTGCTGAAGAATTCTAAATAATTTATCTAGATGCTCTGTTTTCATGGAAGTACAATAAGATGAGGTGTGTGTGTGTGTATGCATTCCTTCATAATAAGGATACTTTAAAACATCATTATATTGATGATATCTGGGTAGTGGGATTGAAAGCAATTTATTTTTCTTTACACATTTGTGCAATGTTTGGGTTTTTAAAAAGCAAAAGATAAAATAAGCTTATAAATATAATAGATACGGTTACTTTCTTTGAAACTGGGAGGCAAATAAATAGAATATTGCTTTGTAACTTACCTACATTAGTGCAACTCTTCAATTTGGAAAAGACTTAGAACCAACTCATTTTCAATTACCCTTCAATGGAATTACAGTGTGATTCTAAGCAGATTTTTATCAATAATCAGTATAAAGGATACTGGATCATCGTGGATTAATATAAAATTCTAAATAATCTATAAAGATCAGGTTTTAGATTACCATATACTCTTCACTGTCTTCTCTATAATCATCCAATTCCTTATCCAACCGAGACAACTCATGGCTGATCTCATCCAGTTCTGCTCGTAAGCTCTTGTACTCATGCAGGCCAGTGTCAAAACTTCTCTTGTAGAGTTGTCTTTGTTCATCTGAAGTGATAGGTGGATATTCCCTGAAAATTGAGAAAGAAAGAGATGCACATGTATTCCTGCTCTTTCAGCAACTCTACAGGGAGTCCATAGCAAGCGCCATAGGATTGCCAAGGCTGTATGTAAATCTTCAAGACGGAAGACTGCACCGCTTTCTCCAGGACTCCAATGTGCCCCTCAACTCAACTCACCGCCATCGAGTCGATGCCAACTCCCAGCGACCCTGTAGAGCGGGGTAAAACTGTCTCTGGGAGTTTCTGAGACAGTGAGTGTTTATAGCAGAAACCCCTCCCTGTCTTTCTCCAGAGGAGTGGCTGGTTTTGAACCACTGACCTTTCGGATGCAGCACAGTACATGACCACTATGCCACTAGGGCTCTCTCTGTGCCTCTAGCTGGCTTATAATCTAGTGTTCCTTCTTCAAGAATAATAATGCTGGTGAGTTATGGAAACATGAGAACCTCTTATTTTCTGTTTCTTATAGTGGGAGACAAATAAGTAGAATTAAGAACGATTCTTAAAACAAAACAAACCCCCACGATTCTTACACAATGCTGCTCATGCTTTGTTTTGTTTTAAAGCAACCACACATAGATAATTATTAGAAATGGAGCTGAAAATTCCTTTACTTTGAATACACACTGCCACATGACGCTAGAATACTTGTGTTTATACCCCTTGAACTGGAATCCAGGAACATAAAGTATATCCTGATGACAAATAACCTGGGGGTTTCCTGCTACTACTTAGTCTGTATATGACACTGTTTCCAAAATTCCTTCTTTTTCTGGGGTGAGAAGGATATCTTATTTTCCCTAAGTGGAAACACATTCCACCCTCTCAATCATGATTGTAAAAGGCTACAGAGGGGGTGGAGGGTGGGGATGGTCAGGGAGTGAGACCACATCCCAGGTTAGGTGGCTCTAGAGCCAACTGGCCCACACTCACAATGGGGTGCACAAGGTCAGGGTGGGAGGTGTGGCTCTGGCTGGGTACCTGATCCAGTCCTCCTCCAGCTCATCACAGGACTCGCCACCCGTCGTGTAGTCTGTTTCGTAGTGGTCTTGCTCGCTTCTCCTGGCCTTGCCTGCTCTTCCCTTGGCAGAAGTCCATTTTGAAGGTGTCTCGTAGTTCTCACTGCTGCTGTAAGGGGGCTGTCTGTAGTCGTCCATAGCAGAAGTCAGGGGAAGCTCCTGAGCCACCTCCGGCACCCTAGAAAACAGGGATCTTTCCGGTGACTACTAGGTACACTACTTCCTCTGCCCACACTGCGCGCTAGAGAGCCAGCAACAAGAACACAGAGGTGCCACACATAGGTGTCCTCACCAAAGTTCACACGCTTAACACCCAGCAGGTCTCTAGCTTCCTGCATTTGCTTTAGCTCCAGCTCACTCTAATGCACACCAGCGGCTCGAAGGCTCCTTCCACCTAAAGTGGGCCCCAGATTTCATCTTAGAACGTTCAGGTTGATCTGGAAGAGGTGTTTGTTTTGCTTGAAGGCTCCTTCCACCTAAAGTGGGCCCCAGATTTCATCTTAGAACGTTCAGGTTGATCTGGAAGAGGTGTTTGTTTTTACCCGACTTGTGTCAGGCACTGACTATGCAGACGTCTGTCAAGAAATACGGACCGTGACTCTTGTCCATAGATTCTCCCAGTTCCAAGGAACGCTTAGTGGGAAGAGGAATGCAATCACACATCTATCTTTGGAAGCTGGACTCTTAGAGACCAAGGCTTTGCGATGCTCATTTCACACAGCCCTCTTTCAATTCCTTTTGCAAGATACACTCTCCCAAACCTTTTTTTAAGTAGAAGTGTTAGATCTTAATAAGTTACAGAGCTCATTAAGGATTCTGTTTTAAATTGTGTTCCTCCTGAAGCTGTGCAGATGAAAGAAATGAGTTTCCTTATGCATATTTGCTGTTTTTCCAATGTTATGATTTAATACCATGTCACATTGTAAGTGTACACGATGGCTCTGCAGGGACAGAATTCCAGCTGCTGTAGTTACGTGGCAACTGTAAACTACTACAAGGTAACAGAGATGCAAATCGGAAATTGCCCCTGCAGTGGGACAACAACAGAAAGCGTTTTGTTTGTTGTCCACTTTTTGCTTGCTTTTAACTTCTAACAACTAGAACCTTGAGTTGTACCCACCAGGTTTGCTGTTTTCTTGGCAATCCAGGGCCATGTGAGTCTAACTGTGGTCAGAGCCTTCTATTTCCACCTATCACACTAATTAATTTCTTTTTAAAAATTTTTTTCAATTTTATTTTATTAATTTCTTATAGACACCCCTACCTACCTCCCTGCAGGTTGGAAGGGGGTGGTATTTTTATGGGTGCTTCTTCAGGTAACACAGCTTTGTATGCTGTGTTGACACTACTTCTCGTGGTAGGAAAGTGTGACTTGCTCCCCGCATCAATGAGTAACATGTTCCTGGACACTCTGCCCAAACGGCCCGATACTACACTTCTTGGCTTTGAGGTAGTAAAACGTGTGGGGCCAAAGGCCAGATGGGGAGGAAGCTAAGGAGCAAAACAAAACAGGAAAACAAACAAATAAACCCACACACAACGCAAAGTGGGCCTCCTGCCTTCATATAATGATTTTAGATATTAATATTAGGAGTTCTTACCTTGGAAATTTTCCACCTCTCCTTTCCCTATACCCTTCAAAACACTAAACAGTAACACAATTAATCCAACCTGAAAGCTAAGAAAAACATTCTTAGGAAGTAAAATGTAAGTAAAGAATTAGGAGCATCAACACTGAAACCAAGAACAGCAACATTTGTGTAAAATCAAGGCTCGGAAGGCAGTCAGGGACAAGGGAATCAGACCCCGGAAACAGGCAGTGGAGAGAGGGGAAGAGAACAAGCCGGGTGAATGAGCAATGGTCCAACTATTCTGCTGTATAAGCATTCACCTAAAGCACAAGAAGATGTTTGAAAAAGTAGGAGTTCGGGAATACGGTATTCTCAACAACCTTTAAACTCCTCTGTGGGCACACGTCCCATCAGACATCTGTGCTGCCCACCTCTTCCCTCCCTGGCACACGCGTTCCGGACCTCACAGACTCCCAGTAATGTAAGCGTATTCTTTTGAAGCCTTTAAACCAGTGATTCTCAATCGCTTCTCGGCCTTTTGGCTAAGATCAAGTGTAAACCAGTGGTTCTCAACCTTCCTCATGCTGTGACCCTTTAATACACTTGTTTATGTTGTGGTGAGCCCCCAACCATAGCATTATTTCCATTGCTACTTCATCACTGTAATTTTGCTGCTGTTATGAATCAGGTGACCCTTGTGAAAGGGTTGTTCGACCCCCAAAGGGTCATGACCCACTGGTTGAGAACTGCTGCTTCAAACTATTCCTTTAAATTATTCACTCATTTGCTTGTTCTCTATCCCGCGGCGCCCACACCTCTGTGCTGCTGCTGCTTCTCCTATCTTGCATTATCAGTTAAAGCAGAACAGCCGATGAGAAAATGGCAATGACACTGAGTAACTTGGAACACGAACCCAGCAGTACTATTGACAGCTGGAAGGTGCCCACGAAAATTACTACACTGATTCACAAGAACCCTCCTTTTCTGATAACACCCAGTACCCATGAGTCAGGAGAAACACTATATAACCTGTACTGCAATTTTTACTTGGCATTTTATAACTTGTTAATGTTTACTTGGAAGTGCTCTGATAAGAGATCTCCTCCATCCCAGCCTCAGTCATGAGAGTAACCTGAAGACCACTCAGAACCATCCCTTTGTGTACATGGGAAGTGTTTTCTGAATGCTGAGCTGGGGCACCACTGGGGCTGAGTGGATGAGGAGGGCCACCTGGTCACAACATAGGCTGAGACAAAAGCATGAGAGAGCTCGGCCATACCTAGAGCTAGATCCATCCTGGGGCCGTACACGAGGCAGTGATTTCTTCTTTTTGCTTAAGTTAGTTTGAGCGGGGCTTCTCTAACTTTATAACTTGCAAAAAAGTTCTAATCGACTGTCCCACCAGCCTACCACTACCAAACAGTGGTCTCACTCGGCACTCTGAGGCGTCTGCTTGCCCTGACAGCTTGACGTCATGGGAACATTACACTCCTGGGTCGTGATTTACAGAGGGCAATTCTTGTTGGGTGTGCACAGTATGGCACAGGGTGTACCTGCAGTGCAATGCACTGCTTTAATGTGGCCTTTTTCTGCTATACTCTTGAGACTCCCACAAAATGACCGAGTGGGACTTTGCAGTTAGGGCGCATGAAACTTCTGCAGGGCCGCATGTAAATGTGGTTGTGTAAAACCTGAACTACAGGATTGGTCAGCTTTGCCATCCTGATGGCTTAAGAGGGAGTTAATCTCAGAGCAGAGAGAGGACCTCATACCGCCAAGAAGACACTGGGGCAGGACACCAGTTAGTGCTTTGTAAGCCTTGCCTGAGCAAGAGGAAGGCAGGCTGCACAGGCCAAAGGGGTTGCGGGTCAGAAAGAGACATACTTGAGAAGCAGCTGTCCTTCTAGGGGAAATATATCCTGATTCTCAGATGTAACCTGCTGCTCCCGTAAGAAATTCCACAATCATGAGTATTGTTTGTGTGGTCATGGCAACGAATACTGAACCTCGCTGAGAAGTCGAACCCGGCTGGGGCAAGGGCAGCTGGTGTTATAATCGGTAAAAAAGGTTGGACAGAGAAGGTGTATTCGACCTCCTCTTCAGGGATCAGCCTTGGGTTAATGCTGATTGGGATTCTCTAGGTGGTGCTTTTGGTCAAAATCCAAAGAGCAGAAAGGAGTACAGAGAGGAAGCAGAGCACAGTGGGTGCTAAAGGGTCTGAACAAACAGGGAGAGTCTGGAGACCAAAACAAAATCCATGGGTGGTAGGCAGGCTGCCAGTGTGCTGGGTTTCTAAATTCCATTCCAGTGCAATAATAAGGCCTATTGTCTTCCACCTGCAGTCAGCTAAGCTGCTGATATCAGCGTATAGAGATTCCAGGGCAAATTACTATGAATTCAGGTAATGAGGGTGGGAAGTTAGGGAGTTAAATTTGAAATAGAGAAAGCTTTCCAATGGATCTCCTTTTAATTCAAAACAAACTATCTTAAAGGCAGTGTGTTTGTTTTTATTTGCTTTCCAAAGGGATTTGTAGTTCGAGAATTAGATTATTGTGTACTGTCAAGTCAATGCTGATTCAGAGTGACCTCATGTGAGAGACTAGACCTGCCCCCATAAGACTTTTCTAGGCTGTGAAATGACAGGTCAGAGCTGAACAAAAGACTTCAGACGGCAGTTTGAAAAGATAAAGACTTAAGAGAGACATGTGCAAAGACCTGACTTATAAAACCACAAGGAAGAACATGATCAACATTTCCCAAGTTGAAAGAACTGAAGAAAAAAATTCAAGGCCCAAGTCACAGTACTGAGGGATTTGAAGGGCACGTATATCCAATGACAGTAACTCAAAAAACTCACTCTCATCGATCAAGTTAATGCAGACTCATAGCAACCCTGTAAGACGGGGCAGAACTGTCCCTCTGGATTTCTAAGACTGTAACTGTTTACAGAAGTAGAAAGTCCCCTCTCTCTCCCTTGGAGCAGCTGGTGTTTTTGAATGCTGACCTTGCAATTAGCAGCCCTACTAAACCACCAGGGATCCTTTCAATGACACCACACCCCAAACTCACTGCCATGGAGTGCATGCTGATCCGCGTGTGGCTTTCCAAGATTGCAACTGCTCCTGGAAGTAAAAAGTCCAGTCTTTCTCCCTCAAACTGCCGACCTCGCAGACTGCAGCCCAATGCGTAACCACTACACCACCAGTGCTCCGCTCCTTCAGTGACACGTGAAGCATCAAAAACAGATGGACGGAATACAGAGTCACTCTATAAACGTTACTTCAGTAGATGGCATAGGATCAAGAACCGATAGTATACAAGGAAAAAAATCCAAGCTGCACTGGAGGTAGTGGAGAAAACAAGGTTACGGGAATTGAGAGAACGCCCAATGAAGTGCTTCCACAAGTGGATGCAGCCTTGAACACGCTGAAGCATCTATGCCGGAAATTTGGACAACAGCTCAGTATTCCTGCCCATTCCAGAAAAAAAAGTGATGCAAGAGAAAGTAGATCATGCCAGAAAGATGTTTACCTGTGTTGTATTATGTGAAAGCATTGGACTGTGTGGTTCATAACAAATTATGAATAACACTGAGAAGAATAGGAATTCTAGAACATTTCACTGTACTCATCCAGAACTTGGATAGAGACCAAGAGGCAGTTGTTTGAATAGAACCAGGGGACATTTTGTGGTTGGAAAGGTATGTGTCTGGGTTGTACCCTTGCACTGTAGTGACTCAATCTGTGTGCTGAGAAGATGATCCGAGGAACTGGGGGTAAAGAAGAGCGCGGCATCCGGATGGAGGCCAGTTAGTTCATCAACCACCTGCAAGGTAAAGATGACATAAACCAACAGAAACGGGGTGAAGGGGGACAGCGGACGTGTCAAATATGAAAATAAAAATAATGCACAAATTATGAAAGGTTCATGAGGGTGGGAAGGTGGAGAAGGAAGGGGAAAAAAGAGGAGCTGCTACCAAGGGCTCAAATTGAAAGAAAATGTTTTGGAATTGATGATGACAACATATGTACAAATGTGCTTGATACAATTAACGTATGAATTGTTATAAAAGCTGTAAGAGCCTCCCAATAAAATTATTTATTAACATTTTAAATAAATAAATAAGCCTGGTCGCGGAAAGCCCAGAGGATTTGGGGCACTTATTGATAAGTGGCTAATACTACAACCTTCACTGTGGATCACACCTCAGCATACACAAACATCCCTACAACTGGACAATAAGCAACGTCATGAAAAACGATGGAAACGACAAGGATTTCACTTTATTTGGATCTATAATAAATGCCCATGGAAGCAGCAGTCAAGAAATCAAAAACATTGCATTGGGCAAATCTGCTGCAAAAGACTTTTTAAAGGTTTTTTAAAAAGCAAAGATGCCACTTTGAAGACTAAGGAGTACCTTTCCCAAAACATGGTATTTTCAATCACTTCATATGCAAGGCAAAGGTGGACAATGAATAAAGAAGATCAAAGAAGAGCTAATACCTTTGAATTACGGCATCAGCAGGGAATACGGAACATCTCATCGACTGCCAAAAGAACAAATAAATCTACCTCAGAAGAAGCACAGTCAGTATGCACTTTCGAAGTGAGAATGGTGACGCTCTGTCTCCTGTGTTTTGGACATGTCCCTGGAGGACATCATGCTTGCTAAAGTAGAAGGTCAGCCAAAAAGTGTTAAAGTCGTCGACAAGATAGACGGACATACTGGCTGCAACCATGGCTGGGACACAGCAAGACTATAAGGATGGCACAGGACGGGCCGCCTTTCCTTCCACAGTACAAAGGGTTGCTTGCTCTGACAGCACTTCACAGCCAGCACTGCCTCGACCGCAGCAGAGTGCCACATCTTTCTCCTGTGGCGCCACGGGATGGGTTGGTTCAAACTGCCAACCTTTCACTTAGTAGCCAGGGGCTTCTTCACGGTGCCATGAAAGCTCTTAGAATTCTGGGTGATGTTGTGTGCCATGAAGTTCTTACTGACTTGCAGCAACCCTGTGGAACAGAGTATGCATCGGCTTCCAAGGATATAGTCTTCAGAGAAGCAGACTGCTGCATCTGTCTCATGGAGTGGCAGGTGGCTTTGAACCACTAACCTTTTGGTTAACAGCCAAGCACTTCTGTCACCAAGGCTCTTTAGAATTATATACAGGAGCTCTCAGCTATCATCTTTAAGCTTCCATTATATCAAAATCCTTAACAACATCTCCAACATCCTTCTCTCGCCACCAGCCGTTAACGTGAATTAGAACTGAGCTTTAGGGTAACATACACCACAGTTATGATAGAATTTCAATAATCATAATTGAATGTACTACACGGCAGACACTCAGTGGGAGGTATTTGACATTACAGAGACTACAAAGTACAATATACCGAAACTCAGAGGTGTTATCCATGTATGTGCTCGTGCAGCATGGAAGTCCCAGTCCAGTAGCCTGGCAATAAAATTATTGAATTCCTGACTTCAAAAGGAAGTATTCTAATCTTTATTTACTTAATCATTTTATCAGGGGTCCTTACAGCTCTTATAACAATCCATACATCCATTGTGTTAAGCACATTTGTACATATGTTGCCATCATCATTTTCAAAACATTTCTTTCTTTCTACTTGAGCCCTTGGTATCAACTTCTCATTTTTCCCTCCCTCTCCCACCCTTCCACCCTCATGAAACCTTGGTAAATTACAAAATAATTATTATTTTCATATCTTACACCATCTGCTGTCACCCTTCACCCATGTATACGTCGATCATTGTAATCAGTTCTCCCTTTCTCCCTCCACCTTCCCCCTACCCTCATAGTATCACTACTCCCATTATTATTCCTGAGTGGTTTATCTGTCCTGGATTCCGTGTGTCAAGAGCTCTTATCTGTACCAGTGCACATGCTCTGGTCTAGCTGGGTTTGGAAGGTAGAACTGGGGTCAGGATGTTGTGGGGGAGGAAGCATTAAAAACTAGAGGAATGTTATGTGTTTCGTCAGTGCTATACTGTACCCTGACTGGCTCACCCTTCGGTGAGGGGATGTCTAATTGTCTACAGATGGGCTTTGTGTTTCCCCTCCGACACCCCTCGTTTGCATCGATATGATAGTTTGTTTTGCATCTTCTGATGCCTGATACCCGATCCCAGCCACACCTCATGAGCACACAGCTGATGTGCTTCTTCCACATGGGCTTTGTTGCTCCTCAGCTAGATGGCCGCTTGTTTATCTTCAAGCCTTTAAGACCCCAGATGCTATATCTTTAATAGTCAGGCACTAGCAGCTTTCTTCACCACATTTGCTTATATACCCTTTTTGTCTTCAGCAATCATGTTGGGAAGGTGAGCATCACAGAATACCAGGTTATTAGAACAAAGTGTTCTTGTGTTGAGAGAGTATTTGAGTAGAGGCCCAATGTCCGTTTGCTACCTTACAAATATGTTTTATATAGATCTATGTCCCTATCCTTATATATAGATTTACATATGTACGTGTCTGTATTTATACGGAAGTATTCTAGCTTCTGCCACAGTGGCCTTCCACAAAACTCTTGGCTTCTGCCTACAACGCAGAGATCAGCCACCAGCTTTATTTTACACGGCTGGATATTCAAGTGGGTGGACAGCACACACAGTACTCACGGTGTTGATTTGCAGGAAGAATCGAGGTAGGGCCGCTTGTCATTGACTTTGCCATTGGAAGGGTAGACCATGGAGCCGTCAACTCTCTCCACATAGTCAGACGGTGGTGCGTGCATGTCTTGTGTGCCTACGGAAACATTTTTAACCTAAAGAAATAGCCCAAGAGAATAGGTATTAGTTAACCTATAATTTAAAGGGGGAAGAAAATGCATATATAAAATTATACCTAATATTAACATTGCACTTAGTTAAATACAAGCAACCTCCAAGGATTCCTTTTTGGAATCAGTTAAATCCAAGAAATACATCAACGATGTTACTGCAGGTTTAATAAGATCAGTGTGTAAGAGAAGGTGTCAAAAAGTTCATGAAACAATGACAACTTTTAATTCCATTTTCCCATGACTTTTTGAAGCACCCTTGTGCTCTAAAGATGGTAAAATCTTCATTGCCTGATTTGCATCCTGATGTGAGAGGGTGCAATGACCTCTGGTAATTGCCCCTTCTCCCCTCCCAGCCTCATTTTGTCTGGGGTTAGGGCCTAAGCCTTGATAGCACTGTGGTTAAATTGTTCAGCTGCTAAACGAAAGATGAGGGGCTTGACCCCACCCGGAGTTGTGCTGAAGAAAAATGTAGCAACGCACTTCTAATATCAGTCACTGTGAGTTGGAAGCAACCCAACAGCATGAGTTTGTTTGTTTTTCCCATTGTTGTAATAATTTGCATTTCTTACTCAGGTGCTGCTGGTGCCAGTGTCTGGGCACTAGGACTGGGGAAAAGGGCAAAGGGCACTGGCTCTTCTTAATCCATCAACTCATGCATCCCCAAACAGAAAATGGTAAAACTGCAGAAGAAATTAAGCAGCTTGAACTGATTTCACGAGAGCTGTTTATTCTCCCTTAATATACACTTTCAGTGGCTCTATAATTCATAGCCTATAGCATTAGTCACCTGGTTGCTTTCCATTGCATTCTGAACTGTAAGAAAATCTGTCCTGGTTGTCAGCACCGTGCCTTGTCAGATATGAACAGCATCACCGACTAGTCTGACAGAATTCACAGAGTAGACCCAACACTTTAAATGTCGCCCAAAGAAATTGACATTATTACGTTATGTTTCAATTGATTAAAAATAAAAAAGCAGTAGAAAGCAAATGTTTTGAGAATGATGATGGCAACAAATGTACAAATGTGCTTGACATAATGGACAGATGTATGGATTGTGGTAAGAGTTGTACGACCCCCTAATAAAATGATTTAAAATAAAAACAGCTTAAAATTAAAAATAAAATAAAACGCTCAGTCCAAACAAACCAGAGTCAACATAAAAGAATGGAAATACTGTGGACAAAGACAATAATTCAACATGTTATTTCTCTGAACCTTCAGTAGGGCGGGTAAGACTGCTGTAGTTTGGAGGTAAGAACTATGCCTGGAGTCCTATGGCCTTGTGGCTCTGCATCAAGCTACTAACCGTAGGGTCAGCAGTTCAAAACCACCAACTGCTCTGGGGAAGAAAGAGATGGCTTTCTACTCCTGTAAAGGGTCACAGTCTCAGAAACCCACAGGGGCAGTTCTACCCCATCCTCGAGGGTCTCTGTGTTGACATCATCTCGGTGGCAGAGAGTTTGGTTGTAAGTTTAAGAACAAGGCATCACATTGCCTGGCCTCAGCACAGGCTCAATGTACCAACCAATTCTGTAGGGCCTCAGTCTCCTACCAGCACAGAATGGAAGAGACTACCTGCTCCATAATGTTGCTTCCTGATAACGTGAGCTGACACACATTCAGGTCTCCTATTAAGCACAGTGCCTTTTGAACATAGGACAAACTCAAATGATACTAGATTCTGGAACATCCATGGAGCTAATCAAAGAATTCTGTAAGCATCTGACGCTGACAGCAGACTTCATTGGATCACTCTGCTACTTGCAATTCGGTCCTGCTTAACCGAGTTCATTTCCTTGCAATACAGACCCCTCACAGCTCTGGGATTTTCATTCTGTGTAACATCAAAATAGCAGGCTCCTCTGAGGGCCATCACTGCGAAAAGCGGGGTCTTCAAAAAGTCCATGGAAAATTATTATCTGTAAACTCCATTTTCCTACAAACTGTTTGAAGTTCCCTTAAGTAGACCAAATTACAGGGAGGTGTTCTTGAATGTTTATTATTCCCATGAGTCAGAACGGAATGGAATGATTTTCCTCTGAAAGTGGAACTTGGCAGCAACCGGGAACCCAGTGGGTGGAGTGTGCCAGCTCTGACCACAGGGGGCCTGGGGTCAGGGTGGGACTCATTCTTGGCTCCCAGGGAACTCCTTTGTTCTTAGCTGCTTTGGTATCCAATTCCTGAAGACCTTACTCACAACAGAATGTCTTAGGGCTGGAAGCTCAGCTAAAACCAATTCAGGATCAGAATCTTTTTTAACAGGACACCTGAACCCTTTGCCATTGAGTCAGTTCTTACTCTCAGTGACCCCCTGGGGCAACGAGAATGGTCCCATCAAGCCAGAATCTTACAGAAACAGACCACCATCCTTTCTCCTGGGGGCTGTTGACCTTTAACGGAGCTTAACCACTGCAGTGCCAGAACTTCTTATCAGATTCCTCAGTCATTACAAATTCACAGGTAAAGGCCAAGTCTTCTTCTGGAAAACTGAAAAAAAACAAACTCACTGCTATTGACTCGGTTCTGACTTAGAGTGACCCTGTAGGACAGGGTAGAATTGCTCCTGTCCAGTGGGTTTCCGAGTCTAGAACGTTACAAGAGTAGAAAGCCTCATCTTTTTCCCAAGGAGGAGAGGCTGGTGGTTTTGAACGACTGACCTTGCTGTTAGCAGCCTGGGGGCGCTGTCGGGTACACATTGGATTACTAAGAGCAAGGTCTTCAGCTGGAATGAACGCAGCAGTAGCTGGTTCCTGGGGAGAACGATGAGGCTGTCTGCTCCTATAAAGATTCAAAGCCCTGACACCCTGCCTCAGTGGTTCTCAACCTTCCTACTGTCGACCCTGTAATACTGTTCCTCGTGTTGGGGTGGTCCCCAACCATACAATTATTTTTGCTGCTACTTGATACCTGTCATTTTGCTACTGTTATGATCGGGAGACCCCTGGGAAAGGGGTTGTGACCCACAGATTGAGAAGCACTGCCCTACACTATGAGTCAGGGGTTGATTTGATGGCAGTGGATTCATCAGAATTTTATTTATTATTTTTAAAGATCATTTTATTGGGGGCTCTTACAGCTCTTATGATAATCCATACATCAATTGTATCAAGCATATTTGTTGCCACCATTGTTTTCTAAGCATTTACTTTCTATTTGAGCCCTTGGTATCAGCTCCTCTTTATTCCCTCCCAAACCCCCTCCCACCCTGTGACCCCTTGTTTATGATTTTCATATCTTACACTGACCGCTGTCTCTCCCCCCACCCTCCCCCCAGTTTCTGTTGTTCCTCCCTCTGGGGCGTGGGGAAGAATGCGTTGATCATTGTGATGGGATCCCCTCCCTCCCCTCCTCTCCCTACCCTGCCCTCCTGGTATCCCTACTCCCATTTCTGTTCCTGAGGGTTTATCTCACCTGGATTCCATGTGTCTTGAGCTCATACTATACCAGTGCATATGCTCCGGTCTAGCCTGGAGTTCATCAGAATTTTGAAAGACTTCCTTTTTAAAAACCGTACCCCGTCCTTACAGAGGTGTAACACGGCCTGAAATGCCCTGCTGTTTATCAGCTATCCCTATGGGCTTCAAGACATTACCGCCTGTTCCGGGCCTTCCTTCCACACAACTCAATGCAGGGCAAGGCACCTACCTATCTTCCCATCTGTCCACACAGCACCTGTGCATTCGCACTTTCCCCCTGTGCACTTACAATTCTTTGCACTTACAATTTCTTTGCTGCTGTTGAATTCGACTCAGGGTGACCCCAGGTATGCAGAGAGCATAACAACTCTGCAGGACTCAAGTCTGTGACCTCGAACAATTGCATTCTCACAGTATTAGCCCTAGCCCACAAACCTATTACTCCTTCCATCTTGAACTCTTCCTAAAGCCTGTCTGTCTACAATGTGTCAAGTACGGAACTAGATCAGTTCAACCTAACAGATAAATATTACTGGTCTCTTTTCAGATGGGAGGAGGCTGTGGTTCAAGGAGTCAGACATCTTACCCAAAGATTTACATATAGATGATAATTCAAGATTTAAATACAGGACTAACTCTAATATACTTGTTATAATTCACTGCCAGTGGGGAGGGGGGAGGGGGGAGGGGAGGAGGGGAGAACAGGGGATGGAGGATGGGGTCAGTAGGGTTGTCTTCTACCTTCCCTTCTACTTTCCGTTCTCTTTGTGTCCCCAAAGCCTAAAACAGATTAGGAACCCAGAATTTACTGAATGAATAAAGGCTACCATAATTATTACAAATCTCCTATTTATTACTGCTCTACAGCAACGGGCTCAAACCTAACAGTTGTGAAGACAGTGCAGCCCCAGGCAACGCTCTGTGGTGTTCTGTGGTGCACAGGGGTGCTGGCATCTAACAATGCCTTTTATGTCGTGTGTATTCAAGCACCTTGTCCAGTGAGTCACCTGCAATGGTCCTTCTGTGAGGGTCACCACTGACTGCACCCTCCAGCACAGCTCTTCATCACTGGAACTTTCAGTTCTATATATGCAATTCAAAAACCCAAGTCAGCTAGGAAACTTGAGTAAGACAAAGTCTTTGGCTTCAACAGGAATTTAAGAGACTAGAAATGGGCAAAAATACAATTATAAAATGGGAAGAAAAGTCATTTTTGCCTTTCCATGCTTCCACTTTCCCGAAAGGAGTGGAAAGATCTTTCTTTGACTCATTGCATGGTGCCAATGTGAAGTTACTGTAAACCCAGTCCCTAGCGAGCCAGGAGAGCCCTGGTGGGGATTATCGAGGTTTTAGTAACTTACAAACAGTCCCTGCCCGGGGGCTCCCTTCTAGTAGAAAAGGGATTCTGAGGTGCACTGTTCTCACTGCACTTGTATTAATGATACTGTCCCCAGCCAAAGCCACACAGTGATGACGCGTTAAAGTTCTTTTAAAAAATAACGCCATTTGACTACTCACAGAACAGTTTTAAAGATTTAGAACCTAAGACCAAAAAAAAAAAGTCATACAAGGAAATAGTGACCAGAGGGTGGAGGGAAGGTGGGGTAGAAAGGGAGAACCGATTACAAGGATCTACATATAACCTCCTCCCTGGGGGATGGACAACAGAAAAGTGGGTGAAGGGAGACATCAGACAGTGAAAGACATGACAAAATAATAATTTATAAATTATCAAGGGTTCATGGGGGGAGGGAAGGGGAAAAATGAGCTGATACCAAGGGCTCAAGCAGAAAGCAGATGTTTTGAGAATGATGATGGCAACAAATGTACAAATGTGCTTGACACAATACATGGGTGTATGGATAGTGGTAAGAGTTGTACAAGCCTCCAGTAAAATGATTGGGAAAAAAAAGAAATAGTGACTAATTTTCTTTAAGAAATTTGAGAGCAAACAAACTATTATTATTATTATTATTAAATATCTCTGAGAAATTAGGGGGAGGGTTAAAAGCAACAACCACAGTTACAACATACATGGCTTGAGGAGACCAGCCTTAAACTGAGAATGAAAGGGAAAGCAAAGTTCAAGATGCAGTCCTTTCTAAAAGCAAATGCTGGGGCTGCTTTGCTACAGCATCATCCCAGGACACGGGAGGCTGTGCCACTACCAAACCCTGGGCTGTCCAGGGCAGACGGGTGCAAGCGAAGAGGTGGGGCCCTGCAGGCAGCAGAAAGCCACCCACAAATAAACCAAAGCTCACTACCACTGAGACCTAACCAGGCACAGCAAATCACAGAGATTAAGTTGCTCCAAAGGATAAAGGCAGTTGCTCCCCACTAGAGGACTGGGTTCAGAGGGCTCTTCTCAAGAAGTGTCACTCCCATCCTACCCCCATGCCCACAGAAGACAGGTATGCTGAGGCTGTGGGGACGGCGATCATACACCTACCCAATCAACTGATGACTTACACTTGAGACACAAACCACGATTAGACATCAGTTATAACTAACTTAGGGAGACGCACAGGGAAGCCTCCCTAAGATTCCAGATTCAATCCTGGAAGTGTTTCTGAAATGTCCAAACAAAATCAGTAAGATTTTCTTCACAAGAGGGGAAATTAGAAGGAAAAATCGTGATTAAAAATTTACAAGTATTCTGATTATTAGACACTTGTGAAAAAGGGTCTTTGTCATGACCAACGTGAGTGTGGGGTGCCCACAGGAGAAGCTGCTCTCCCCTTCAAACACGGGCCCTGGTTTCCTCACCTGGGACCAAGATGGAGCGACAGCTACACAGCATGTGTACGAGTGCTACTGGGCCAGGGACAATCTCTCCATCTTGACTGCTTGAAGACACGGATTGGGTAAAATGGTCATCAATGGGGGGGAATCACTTCTTGGGGAAAAAAATCTAGTCTCTTCATTTGGTGAAAACACACCCATGTAAGTAAAGGCAAAACCTTGCAGTGGCAGCTGTACGGACTGACCTGTGTCCTGCGAAGAAGTCCTGACCCCTGCATACTTGTGAGTGTGACCTTGCTTGAAAGATGTCCTATTGGAATAGGGCAGGTCCTAATCCTGTATAATTTATCAAGTCAGAAGTAAGCCTAGAGGACAGAATACAATGCCTCCATAGGGTTTCCAAGTCTTTATGGAGGAGGGGCAGCCCCCTCTTTCTCCCACAAAGCAGCTGGTGGGCTTAACAGCCAACCCTGGAGGGCTCCTCCTGGAGGATTCAAACTCACAGCCATGGACATAACAACCCTATAGCGTAGGGCAGAAATGCTCCAGGGAGTTTCCTACACTAACTGTTTATGGGAGCAGAAAGTTTCAAACTACTGACCTTGCAGTTAGCAGCCCAACTCATAACCACTACGCCACCTAGTGGAGGGAAAACCTGACTTGTTCATTCCTCCACTACCACTTTTAAAGATTGCTTCCTATTTTCAGATGACTAGATTGGATCTCCAAGGTTAAATTAACCTGTTCAAGGTCACAGAAAAGATGCACTGGTGGGGGAGGTGGTTGAACACAGGTTCTCTTGGTTCCAAAATGCAGCTCTCTCAGGCATAACAAACTGAAATCTCAGTGCACTCAAACATGTCTTGGAGTGGTTATTTTGCCTGGGAACTAACAATTGCCCGTGACAAAGACAACCATTCTCATTTCCAGAGCCTCCACCTCCTCAGCACACCCCAGCGAGATAGGACAGGTTTCTATGTCCATTAATCTCACTCTACGTGAGCAGCATTCGACACAAAATAACCGCAAATCTGTGCTCCAGTCACCAAATGCCTTTGTTTACAGCAGAGTGTTGGAACATCAGCCTGAAATGGGAAACAAAAGGGACTCCCTCCTCTCACTCCCTCCTGGCTGTCAGAGGGAGGGGCAACTTAATCTCCCAGCATCATCTCCAGTTTTACAACCTGTGTGGTTCCACCCTCTTCTGCCAGGTGCCCTTGTACTACAAGTTCTAGCCTAACTTGTTTTTCCAGTTTTCTGATATTATACACTCACAGATTGCACCCCTTCCCCCCCCCCCACACACACACACACGCCCCTACCCAAGCAAGGGCCATAAAACCACCTCTGGAAAGTTCCTCAGACCTTCCTCCACCTCTGATTGCTAGAAGGCAGAGGTCCCAGTGACAGGAATAAAGAGATCCTGGGCCAGGTGTGAGGAAGTCTGATGAGTTGATTGGATGGCCCCGAAGATCTAGCAAACTGCTGCCTGTTACTCACAGGGGAACAGTAATAAGAGGCAGCCCCCCTTCACCTCTTCTGGAATGTCTAACTGAAGTACAACTCTTACTGGCCCTTTAATGTTATGTAAATTTGCTTGGAAATGATTGGACCAACCTTTACTTGCAAAAACTCAGCACAACCACCTTTATGTGCTGCCCTTGCAGCAGTGGAAAATGCTTCAAGCCTTGTCTTAAAGGGAGGCTGGAAACAAACAGCACATACTTGGTCTGACTAACCTAGCAATTCTTTGTGTAAAGAATTCGACTTTTAAAAATCATTTTATTGTGAACTCTTACAGATATTATAACAGTCCATAATTCAATTAGATCAAGCAGAATTGTACAATTGCTACTACCATTAGTTTCAAAACATTTTCTTCTTGAACTCTTTGATATCAGTTCCCCTTTATCCCCTCCCACACCACCCTACCACCCAGGAACCCTTGTTAATATATATATATGGATATATATAGATATGTATGTATCTGCTGCCTTAATAATCTGTTATTGACCCCCTCACCCCGGGGTTATACAGTCATCATTGTTATCAGCTCCTCCTACCTCCCCCACCTCTTCCCATGCCCTCAGGGAATCATTATTCCCATTACTGTTTCTTGGTTTTCGTGCATGAAATAACTTAATTATACAAATGAACATACGTAGGTCGAAACAGATTAATGGGGTAAATAAAAAATTAGAAAATAGAGGAAATATTAAAGAATTAGAGGATAGTTCCGAGTTTCATCAATGCTATATTGCACCCTGGGTTTATTATCCTTTCCATGAGGTCATTCTGTGAGGGACTGTCGAATTCTTACAAGTGGGTTTTGGGTCTCCACTTTGTCCACGCTCCTTCACGTTAATTTGACTGTTTTTGAAAACCTACCAATTCTTAAAGTCACAGCTGGGAATGGTTCTCATTTGGAACCCACGGGCTTCCCACCTGTTTATACTTGCAGAGTTCAATTCTGAGACTCCCAAGAGTCCACGAGCTCATAGAGCTTTGGGAGCACACATACTCAGTGAGGTTTGAACCTTGCCACTGGTGACTGCATTCAAAGCCCCCCACTAAACAAATAAAAAACCTAGTGAATACTATTGTGTAAGTCTTTTCATTGCTGGGCTTCCAGTTGGTTCAGTCTGGCTTGACCCCCAGCTGAGAATTTGGATTCCATCCCAGAAATAGGAGTCAGAATCTACATTTAACAAGAGCCACCTGGGGAATGTATACACCTCCCCCAATTAGGGGGAATTTCAGCTGGGGCAAATGGGCATAACATTAAAAGGCCAACCATGAGCTGTCCCTAAGCCAGGCGAAACCTGGAAGTGCCTGCACTGCACTTCAGCTGCTTCCACCAGAGCTCTGCAACAGGTGCACCGGTGACTGACGAGGCAGAGCCATGGAGCTGAGCTACTAACCCCTCGTGGGGTTTTTAATCCCTTCCATTGGTCCCAGTCTGTTCACATGATAATGTTCTAACAACAAAAAAACCCATTGTAGCCAAGTGGACCCAAATCACTGCAACCTAACAGGGCAACAGAATGCCCCACAGGCTTTCCAGGGCAGTCATCTTTGGGAAGCGGGTGCCACGTCCTTCTTCGCAACAGGTCTGACGGATGTGTACCCGAACCCCAAAGGAGCTGGGTCGGTGACGTAGTCACTGCCGGGGGAGTCTACAGATCTGAGCCTCGCAATATGCAGCCATACAGCAGCAGCAGCAGCAGCAAGAGCGCCTGAGGGCTGTTTTGAAATATAAATTCTCAGGATCCATCTGCTAAACCTGAAACTCCAGTGTTGGGGCCCAGAAATCTGCCGTAAGGAGTCCCCTTGAAGGTGCCAATGCCCACTAAGGTTTGAGAACCACTGACCTCCTGCACAATTCTCCTCCCATTGACTGCGACTTGTTTAGACCCCCCCACTCACTCACGGCCAACCTCGAGTCAACTCATCATGACCCTGTAGGGCAGGGTAGCACTGTAACACTGGTTACTCTTCACTGGGATCGAAAGCCCATCTGTCTCCCAAGGAGCGCCTGGTGGTTTCTAACTTTGGACCTTGCTGTTAACAGCCAACTCATTGAAACCACTAGACTGTAGTTAATTTAAAACACACTCTCATACTGGAAACCTAGGAATCTCTGCTTTCAGAAAGCCATAGGGGACCCTCAGCAGGTCTAGCACTCACTCCACCACACCTCCCATTACAGAACTCCCAGTCGGCCCTCCTCTGGTCTGCCTTTCCAGGTGGAGCTGGGAAAGCCGGGTCCAACTCTGCTGAATAGGGCACTTGTTCCATCGGAGGTCACAGATCATTTTCTCTAGGGGTGAGACTTTTTAGTATTAGAGAATGCTTTTAGTGGTTGAAATTAAAAGGCCAATTTACATTGCACCAGATACCTAAGGTGAGTTATCACCATAGTTCCCAGTCCCAGCCACCTACCCCAATCAAACCAGTCTCCTCCCTCCTGTGTACAAAGGGAGATAATGAGTAGGGAGGGCCTACAGCCTTAACACTTGTTCTCACTGTAAACCTGGGGCAGAATGCAGACGATGTAGATCAAATAAACCAAAAGCAACATTAATTGTACTTGCATTTTTTAGGTAGCCTTTATAATTGCAAACAGTAACAATTAGTAACCTAGCTAAAATTTACTGGAGGGAACACTAGTGGGGAAGTGGATTATTTATTGGGTTGCTAATCACAAGGTCAGCAGTTCAAAAACCCCAGCCATTCTGTAGGAGACAGATGAGGCTTCCTACTTCTGTAAAGTTCCAGTCTCAGAAACCCATGGGGGCAGTTCTACCCTATCCTATAAGGTCACTATGAGTTGGAATTGACCTGATGGCAGAGTCCTTTTTGTTTTGTTTTTTAAGAAGTTCATTGGGCAATGTGTACTGTGGATAAAACTTGTACCTTCCCATTTACAGATGAGGCACTATTAAGTGAACAGACAGCACTTCATCAGAACCCAAGACAACCAAAAATTCATACCCAAGGCTGAGCACAAAGGACGGGGCCCTGAGGGCACACTCATAGACCCTGGCTTTCTCTACACACAGCCAGCTGTCTTCACCAACTCTTTGATAGGTAAATACTGGGATTTTACTGGCAAAGAAACTGAGGTTTCATGGGAGGGAGGGAGGGGGAGGGAGAGGGAGAGGGAGAGGGAGAGGGAGAGAGAGAGAGAGAGAGAGAGAGAGAGAGAGAGAGAGAGAGAGAGAGAGAGAGAGAGAGAGAGAGAGAGAGAGAGAGAGAATATGTACAAAATCTGGCCGTAGTCCCGGGTCATATCTGAGACAAATTACTGAAAGCCTCCACACATCAGTTTCTGCCCTTCAATAGAAAGTACCCACCCTGTAAGGGCTGCAGGTAGCTATATTATATATATATATAGAATGACTGACCTCTAATGACTACTTAGGAAATGGTGGCCAGTAGCTTTCGCTCAGAGTGATTTTTAAAATGTTAGCTTTGCTGCCCCAAGTTGTCAAAGCAGATCGGCCTGGTGAGCGGCACTGAAACGAGCAGTGAACCAGGATGGTCTAAACGCCTCGCACTGGCCCATAGGACCACAGCAAGCCACCGACCTGGCAATAGGCCCACGGCACACATGTTCCACTTCCTCGCAGGGGAGGCAGCGGGATGATCTCACTCACCCCACGGCCCCAGCCACGCTGCCCTCAGTCTTCCCTTGGACTTTGCCAAAGCCTAATCGAAAGGCAGCGCAGCCACAGAAGCCCCTGAAACCCAAGCTTCTCAGCTTTCAAGTTACCTCGCCAGAATGAGGCAGATATTAATCAGGATTAATCTGAAGTACACAAGGCTGGCTATCAACTCTTACTATTTACTGTGAGTGTTTGCTTTTCCAAAAGCAGGCTTGGGTTAAAAGTATTTACTGTAGGGAAGATAAGTATGCATGCTTCACTTTTATGGCCTTCTAGAAATGCAGGTGGGGAGAGGGGAATCTGATCACAAATATTAACATGGGATATCGGTCCTCGTGGAATAAAGGGTGCTAGCCCTCACGGCTGACTAGCTCCACCAATGGCATGCTAAGTGGGTGGGCAGAACACGGTTTCTTGGACCAGAGCCCCATGTCCTTGTAAGAGGCCAAGTCCAGGCAGTGGCAGGAAGGGGCGGGAGCCCCATCACACCCTCCTGGAAGGAACCAGCAGAGTCCTAAGGGGGCAGGGCAGAGGCAGGCACATTCAGTTCAGAGCTGCTCACAAAGTCATGCTAAGTTAGTGAGTTTCACCTTGGATTTAAAGCTGCTGAGATGATCACCTCAAAAACACGGGGCAGCTATGACAAACGCATACAGCCCGGCACGCTTCCTCTGAAACCACCCTCCCGTTCTGTACAGCAGTGAGAACTGCCAGGGGCCACCGGTCTGCCCTCAAGTGGGTGGCAACCTGGTCCAGGCTGAGCCAAACAGTGTCTCTTCCCCAGACTAGTCATCGATAAAGTGACAGAGAAAATATTGAAGAAGCTGGGCTACGTGAGGAATGTAGCATCAGGATTGGAGAAAGGCTTAACAACCTGTGATGTACAGATGGCACAGCTTTGTTGAAAGTGAGGAGGATAGCAGGTACTTGCTGATGGAGCTCGAGGACTGCAGCTTTCAGGATTGGATTACAACTCAATGTCAGACCAAAGGCTTCACAACTGGACCAATAGGTAACGTCACTGGACCAACAATCAATGCTCATGGAAGCAGCAATCAAGAGACCAAAAGATGTGTTGCATCGGGTGAATCTGCTGCCCAGGACCTCTTTAAAGAGTTCAAATGCAAAGGTGTTACTGTGAAGGCTAAGGAGTGCCTGACCCAAGCCATAGCGTTTTCAACTGCCTCATATTCATGTGAAACTTGCTGACACTGAACTTGGAAGGCTGAAATAAAATTGATGCATTTCAATTGTGGTGCTGGAGAAGATTGAAAGTGCCACTGATTGTTAAAAGGACAAATCTGTCAATGAAGAAGTATGGCCAGGCTCCTTAGAAGCAAGGATAGCTAAAAAACAAACAAAACAAAAAAAGAAGCAAGGATAGCTACACTTGTCTTCCAGATTTTGGACATATTGTCCGGAGAGACCAGTGTCTGGAGAAGGACAACGTACTTGGGAAAAGTGGAGGGGCATTGAAAAAGAGGAAGTCTCTCAATGAAATGGATTGACACAGTGGCAGTAACAATGTGATCAAGCACATGAATCATTGTGAGGGCAGTGTTTTGTTCTATTGTGCATAGAGTCAATATGGGTCAGAACCAATTAGACTGCCCCTAACAACAACATAACAGCAGGTGTCTCATCTTCCCTGGGAAAAAATGAAAGCCTACTGTGGTACAGTTGAGTTAGTTGGTATAGCTCTTCTATCCATAGTCTATGCAACGCCCACCAAATGACTAGGTGGGAGCATCCAAATAAAGCGTATGGGACTCTAAGATGGGAACAGATCAGTTTTGTCATTCTGCTGGGTAGAAAGTGAGTCATTTCAGAAGCAGGAACAGAGAATTTCATGACTATCCAGAAGAGCTATAAAAAGACCCTATGATACACACACACACACACACACAATGAAATACTGTGCATTGCAGCCAAACAATGATGAAATCACAGAACACATCATGACATGAAGGATGGAGACTACTGTGCTGAGGGAAGTTAGTCAATCACAGGAGGGCAACTATTGTATGAGACCACTACTGTACGGATAACACCAAGGTCAAGACTTGTACAGCAAAGGGAGCAGGCTTTGGAGGCTCCCCTGAGTTGGGGGGGGGGCATGGGTGGGAAGATGAAGCAAAGAACTAGAAGGTGAGCAGGTATGACTTGGGTTAAAGAAGGATGCACGCCCATAAGAGGAAGAGAAATCGAGGGGGGAGGGTGGGACTGAATGATGGAGTTACTAATGAGAAGTTTGAACTGCTGATTGCTGAGCTGATGGTCTGAAATGACACCTCCCCCACCTAACTCCCAATAACAAGTTCCTCTTCTCTCCCCTACCCCCCACCCCCAAAAGAAGAAGAAATGCCATGAAAGGACCACAGCCAAGATCTCTGAATAGAACAGTGGTGGTGGTAGCCCGATGGCAGAAGCAGTGCTGAGACCCTGAAACAGGCTGGGCTTCCCAGCCCACCGAAGAAGTACAGCAGAGTGCTTCTAACAGGAGGCCAGCTTGCAGAGTAAGGTACCCTCGGGAACATATCCGTCTGTTCTAAAGGAGCGTGAAACACTTGCCCGAGCAGGAGGGCATGTGGCTGAGGCCAAGGACCAAAGAGAGACAAGGCTGTAGGTATAGCTGAGAAGAGGCACTGCAAATTAAAAAACCGTATCCTAACATTTCTGATCCTGACCTGTAACCTGTTACCTTCCTGAGACCCCTCATATCACGAGTACTTGGATTCCGTGTGGCCACAGCAAGAGACTATCAAACCTGCAGCAGCAAAGTAGAGTGCCACAGGAGGGAGAGTCCGTGTCCGGATAGGGTCGGGAACATTGGAGGGTGGAGGTGTGTCTGATCTCACAGGAATGTGGAGTTGAATTCTCCTTCCCCTAGTTAAATGGGAGGAGGTTGGCCATGGCCCTGACCCCATCTGGGCACTACCCAAGAAGAAATGATGAGAAAGCAAGTCCGAACAGCTTGTCAGGGACCATTTCTAGTGGTTCCTAATGTGCAGCCACATCCCTGTCTCCCACAGCTACGTGGTTCCAACTCCTTCTAGGACTTCATGAGCCACTTCCACAACTCCTACCAAAACATTTCACTGTTTACCTAAGCTCAAAGGTTCTGTCTGTGTCACTAGTAAGTAAGAAAAGTCTCCACAACATCGCGATTCTCCTTTGTACCCAACTGTTTTCCTTGCGGTGTCCCTGAAAGGCAGACAGCCATAGTTTGGCGATCTCATCCATTTCCCCATGTGCAACTGATCAGCCTGGAAAGGCACACAAAATGTCATTACCCTGCCTGGTAGATGAGACTGCAGAAAGACTGGAGTTAAAAGTCTTTTGCGTCCCCGTCCTATAGGGTCACTATGCGTCAAAATTGACTTGATGGCAATGAATTTGGGTTTGGGTTGTGTGGATGAGGAACTATAAAGATCCAAGGAGAAGCTGTTGGCCAAGACAAACCCACAGCTGTGAGGTCCAGTGGTGCCGCCACTGTACCAAGCACACCCTCTTCAAAACAGCCTTCCTTGAGGTAACCGTGGGTTAAAGAGAGCATCGTGCAGCAGTGTAAAGTGACAAGAAGAGTGGTAACTTTAGAACCAACAGCCTGGTGCTCCAACTCCCTAACGTGCTGCTCCTCCCAGCAGGAGTAGAAACGATCCACATTACAAGAGTTAGCACATAGAGAGTGGAAGAAAAGCGAGCGCCAACCGTTTGATCAGGCTGGCTAGCTAGCTCACAGTGAAAATTTGCAAGGAAGGGGGTCTCTTCTGCCCACAGTGATGCAGGAACCCAGCAGGGCCCAATGGGCTGGACTGTACATAGTGAAGCATCTGAGCGGAATAGAAGGCAGGAGCATTTGAAAATATTGGCTCCAATCAGCACTGCCCTAGTCAGTGGGTCCCCAACACTGGGAAGCCCTGCAGGCATACAATCACGACAAAAGGAAGGGCAGGGAGCTCTACCATCTTACCTAGAAAGGAAGGGGGTAGGGAGGCACTTTGGCTTGTCATACCTATAGCAGGTTAGTCATCTGTAAACAGTACACAAATGGTCATGCAATAGATTACGCTATCTCAGAACCGAGCCTCACAGCAGTTGACCTTTACCCATCAAAGCCTTTGCGAGAGTCAAGAGCATCTGAGAAACTGGCTGAATTTTGCCAACTCAGCAACTGCCGAGAGGGGGTGGTGTGTGTAGAAAAAGTAGACACACACAGACATGTAAAGTCTTACAGGTAACATGAGTATCTGATCAGGAAATACATAAATTAAGGCATGAGCGAGGTACACATGTGCTAGATTGATCTAATAAGACCAAGTGAGATTAGAAATGAGTAATATCTGGTGAACAGATGGTACAATCTTACAATGTTGGACCTTCATGAACCCTATGTCCCAGCCCTGCTTGCTCAGAGTGAGGCCTCTAAGCACTTGCTGATAGGAAGCAGCAGTCAGAATATCAAAAGACACATTGCACTAGGTCAATCTGCTGCATGAGACCAAGTCTAGAGTATCGAAAAGCAAGGATGTTACTTTGAGGACTAAGGTGTGTGTAACTCACGACATGTGCATTACATCATATGCATGTACAAGTTGGACACTGAGTAAGGAAGACTCTAGAAGAATCAAAGCAACTGTGCTGGAGAATATTGACAGTGCTACGGACTACTGAAAGGACAGACTGATCTTATTGGAAGAAGTGAGACCAAAGAGCTCCTTAGAAGCAAGGATGGCAACACTTTCCTCTTACATACTTTGTACATATGTCAGGAGAGACCAGTCCCTAGAGAAGACATCATGTTTGATAAAGTGGAGGGGTGGCAAAAAAGAGAAAGGGCCAATAAGATCACAGTGGCTGCATCCAAGGGCTCAGACATAAGAACAATTGTGAAGACGGCACAGGGCCGCGCACTGTTTGTTCTGTGGTGCAAAGGGTCGCAATGGGTCATTGCCGACTTGATGGTGCCTAACAACATGTCCCAGGAGTTCCACCCTTAGATATACAAGGGGGCTTCAAACGTGCATCTTTTAACGCTATGTTTCTATGAACTTTTGCTTTTGCACAAAGAGCCCTAGCCCTGTGGTTATGCATAGGGCTGCGAACCATAAGGTCAGCAGTTCAAATCCACTGGCTGTTCCGCAGGAGAAAGATGGGGCTTTCTTCCCCTATAAAGAGTTGAAGTCTGGGAAACTCACAGTGGTGGTGCTAGCCTGTCCTCTAGGGTCATGAGCTTCGATTTGATGGCAGTGAGATTGCTTTTGCACAGTCTAAGGGGTCCGACACTACAGGACAAGGCTGTCCTGAATGATCCACATCCTGGTCAACAAACTGTTACAAAGTGTTGCAAACTGGAAGATTTGACACTGACAGAGCCAGGAGAACATAAACTGTATTCAGCAAAATGGGTGGATATTTTTGATCTCATGGTAAACGAGAAGGGCAAGTCCCAAGTATTATATGCAGGGACACTTTCTATAAAGTGAAAAACAATAAAAAACACCATTTATCCATGAACTTTTTAAAGCTCCCTCACATATTCAAGAAAACCTTTTTTTGCAAATCTAGAGGGTTGAACACAAAGAAACACAGGAAACACGAAGAAAAAGATGGGAAATGGTACAGAATGAAAACAAACTTAAAAACTATAAACTGGGGAGGGAGGGGAAAAATGAGGACCTGATGCCAGGGGCTTAGGTGGAGAGCAAATGTTTTGAGAATGATGAGGGCAATGAATGTACAAAAGTGCTTTACACAATTGATGCATGTATGGATTGTGATAAGAGTTGTATGAGCCCCTAATAAAATGATTTAAAAAAAACTATAAACAAAGAAAAAGGACCAGCAAATGTGGGATGCAACTATGAAAAGCCTTCAAAAACTTCAAGGAAAAACGAATGAAAAAATAATGGAATTCCCCTACAAACCTGTAGAAGCTCCCCTCAAACGGACAATATGTAAGGCAAAATGCAATTGTCATCAAATGAAAAAACCATGAACTCTAAAGAAATGAAATCTCAAGTGACTTAAGAATACAAACAGCAGATAAGCCCCAACCCAAACAAACCCATTGCTGTCAAATCCACCTCACAGTGTCCCTCCCTACGGGGCAGAGCGGAACTGCTCCCAGGCTGCCTCGGTGGTCCTTCATGGAGGTGTGCGGCCACATCTTCCTCCCTTGGCTTTTGTTTAGCAGCAGAGTGCTTAAACACTGTGCCACCAGGGCTCCTCGAGTAGCAGGCAACATAACTTAATCTCAAATTTAGGAGCCCTAGAGATACATGGGTTACATGTTGGGCTGCTAACTGCAAGATCTGCAGCTCAGGCCCACCAACCAACCGCAACAGAGGAGAAATACCAGGCTTTCTACTCCTGTAAAGATGGACAGTCTCGGAAACCCACAGGGGCAGTTCTACTATGGCCTGTAAGGTCACTATGATCCGGAGTCAACTCGATGGAACTGAAATGAGAACCTCAATTTATATATTTATTTTTTTAAGTTAGAATGAAACCCAATAAGCGACTTAACCATAAAAATAAGTAAATAATAAAAAATAAGTAAATAAAATTAAACCTAATTTTCACCTATCAGATTTACAGAAATCACATATTTATAATATCTGAGTAGGAAAAGGTGTTGCTGGAAAATAAAGCACTCTCATCTACCATCACTGAGGACATAGTTTTAGATGCATGCACTCAATGCCACTTCTGGAAAGGGATTTTATATAAATAACAGCAAGAGTGCAAAACAAGACATAGAATGCTCACTGCCGAGGGTGGGTTGGAAAAGGGAAACCGATTACAAGGATCTACATGTGACCTCCTCCCTGGGGGACGGACAGCAGAGAATGGGGGGAGGGAGACGTCAGACAGGGCAAGGTATGGCAAAATAATAATTTATAAATTATCAAGGGTTCTTGAAAGGGGGAGCAGGGAGGGAGGGGGAAAATGAGGAGCTGATGGCAGGGGCTTAAGTGGAGAGCAAATGCTTAGAGAATTATGAGGGCAATGAATGTACAAATGATGTATGTATAGATTGCAATAAGAGTTGTATGAGCCCCTAATAAATGACTAAAAAACATTGGGAGCTATTTGGAAACGAAAAAAGAAAAAGATTTTAAAAAGAATGTTCACTGCCATGCTATCTCGAATTGAAAATCGCTAAAGGTACTCAAAACGTCCGTGAACTGCGGAATGGACGCGGCCTCACCGGCTGTGAAAAGGAGGTAGCTGTGGGTACACTCGTGGACTTGGAAAGATGGTCCCGTGAGTGGTTTCCTCCTTGGCTGGCCCTGGGAGTTCAGTATCCTTCCTCTGCTGGGCGACTGCGGTTCTCCCTCGGTGGTCCCAGAAGTGGCCTGAGACATCTGTGTTTGGTGAACGATTGGCAGACTGTGCGTAAATCCACCGGAGGTACACCCCCGCCCCCCACACCCACGCAGGTGAACAAGCCTCTCCATCGCAGGCCCGGCACCGAGGCGCTTCGCGAGAATGGAGCTACCAGAATCCAGCGGCTGGTGTGGGCGATTAGGGCTTCAGGGTGGGCTTGAGGTTCCAGGGCGTGGCCCTCGGCGCCCTGCAGGAGGGCAGGAAACGTACCAGCTGGGCAGGTACGAAGACAGTAACCTGTGTGCCATCCGCTCCAACAGAGTCACTATCATGTCCAAAGACATCCACATATGGGGGAGCAAGCTTAAATGGAAGGCCATGTTTATGATGTTTTGTGGTAAATTCCATTACACATTTTGGTTTAATTTGTGACTTTGGGGAAGTAAATCGTGTGTAAGATGTTGCATTTGTACGTAAGTCACTCCATCTTTCACTCACATGGCGGAAAGTGACTGTTCACAGGCCCTGGAGTGACACGGTGCTGATCAGCAGAGGGATGGGTGATAGTTCCTGTATGTTAGTGACTTGTGGGGTAGCTACTATGGTGCTAGCGTCGATGATAAATGCGTACAGGGTCCTTTTGCAATAAAAGTCATTATTGTGTTGTAAAAATTTCACAAAACAAGGATATGAGGTACCACAATGTGAGTTTAGAAGGGGGGGGGGAAGCGGTAAATTCATAAATAAATAAAGTAACATAAAAATTAAAAGGGGGTCAAACAGCAAAGCAATGCATACGGTGTCCTCTTTTCTGTTTTCTAAATTAATTTTTAACTGTTTTATTGACATATCATTCACATAGTGTACAATGGTTTAATCATTAGAGTTGTAAAGTCATCACCACAATCAATTTTAGAACATCTTCTTTCTTGTGCTAATCATTATTAGCTCCGCTGCTTTTCCTACCATAACCCTAAGAAACTATTAACCCAGTTGCTATGGATAGATTTACCTATCTTGGATTTCATATAAAAAACATACAAAAACAAACACCAACAACTACAACAAAATAAAACAGAGAAAAACCACAATTGAAAATAAAGCAAAAAATAGATGCATGATCCCAGGTATTTTACAGATAGCATCTCATTGCAATAGCCCAATGAAGTAGGTACTATTACACTCCCATATCAGAGATGGGGAAGTAGAGGCAGAGCTGTGAAAGAACTTCCCAGGATATGGCAGGGCTTGATTATAGCCCAGGTGGTTTTGCCTACCTGGTTACACCCACTCGGCTGTAAGACACATATTTGTGCCTGTGTTTGTATGAAGTCTCGGGTGCGATCAGGTCTAAGATGCAGCACGCACTTTGTTACTAGTTCCGGAGTTAGGAGGAGGAAACGTCACACTAAACACCAATGTCACCAGTTAAGTGCCCAAGTTCAGAAACATTAAAATAGAGGCACAAAGGAGTGTGTCCCTTGGAATGAAGACAAGGATTGTGTAAGGAGAAACAACTAGAAAAAAAATCAAACATATGCTAAATGTTATATATGGTCCCACTGGAAATGGAGGACTTTTTTCACCTTTTTCTTTCTGTGTTTTTCAATATTATTTACAGTTTGTTATAGTAAACTTGTGTTACTTTCATAATAACTTCTTACAAACCACAACAAACTAAAAGACAAATAATCTTTATGTCCATAACGAATGTCTAAATAATGAGACAATAGGGCAATTTTTTCCATATTTCTATGTTTTGAAAACATCTAGTAATATTTAAGGGAAAACACTTAGTAATATTTAAGCAAGACAAAGGGCTGGCAAAAATAAAACAATAAAGCAATATACTTAATTTATACAAAGATCGTTTTAAAAGACAAAAATCCCAATTAGGAAATAAACAAGAAAACAAACATTTAGCATATATGTTTGAGGCCGTATTAAGAAAAGATAGCATCTGAAAACTTAATTGAAAAACCAAAAAGCACTTACAATGTTGATACGGTTAGTAGAAAAACTTGAATGAGTATTTGACTACATTAGGTAAACAGTTAAGGTGTACAAACATGGTTTGTTTGTTTTACAAAGGATGAAACATCCAGAAAGTAGAAAAGACAAAAAAAATAATAAAACCCACCTAGTAACCAGGGGGGAAATCCCTGTGCTGGGAATGGAATGAGACAGCTCAAGGTAAAGCTCAGAAGCGCCAGGGCCTCTCTCTGGGTGCTACGATCCATTTGGTAAAATATTGCATTTCCAGAGCTTCCCCAGTTAGTAGAGTGGGAGTACATGACGACGAAGCAAGCAATCGTTCCTCTGGAACGTTTTTCTTTCACCTCTTCAAGAGCTCACTGTTAGCTATACAGGCAGTACCTTGACTTGGTTTCTTCCAGTTAGTAGAACTCAAATTTTCATTCCCCATTTAGCACAGTTATCTCTTAATTAATTAAATAGTAATTCTTAATATTTTTAAGTGCAGACTATTTTTTCCTATTATTTTCCAACATCCTAAAGGAGGAAGAATCACCAGCCCATGCTGCCATCACGGACTTTGGTTACAAACATTGCCGTTTTGGCAGGCACGTCTCTCACGGCCTCTATCAGAGAGAAAATGAGTTAAGAGAACCGTGCCTCCAAGGAGAAACACGAGTAAGAGCCCGTTAGTTAGCTGTTTGAAAACAAAATGAAGGAACAAGAAGGAGAACGTAGTATTGGATTCTGCAGAGCAAACCTGGGCATGGGTGAGGAGAGTGGAAGGAACAGCAAGATCCCAGAACTAAAACCCAACTGAAGGACAGGGAGAAAGAATGAGGCACCAGCCTGTGCCTCAAGTGGCACAGTGGTTAAGTGCTGGGCTTCAACCCAAAAGGTCAGCAGGTGAAACCTCCAGCAGCTCTCCAGAGAACCTCTACCTGCTCCCAGGAAGAGTACAAGCTGGCGGGGGCGGCAGTTCTACTGTGCCCTTCAGGGCTACTCTGCGTCAGAGTCATCTCGATGGGGCACAACAACAGTTAAGTGTAAGGAGCACTAGTGAAACAGAACTTGGCTGCTAACAGAAATGTAAGCAGTTCAAACCCACGATCGGCTCCTCGGGTGGAAGAAGGGGCTCTCTGCTTTAAGATTTACAGCCGTGGAAACCCTACAGGGCAGCTCTACTCTGAGTTTTAGGTTGCTGTGAGTCAGCATTGACTCAGTGGAAATGGAATTTTGTTTTGACTTGTTTTTTAAGTCTCAGACCAAACATGAGTTTGCTCAAAACCATACGTCGGACTGTCAACAGGATATTTCTTTAAATTACACACAATAACTAACATCTATTTAAAACTAGTGAGCAACTAAAGAGTCCACATGAGTAAAAAAAAAAAAGTCCACATGAAATAATGTATTGGTGATGAAGTTCCCAACAATTTGGGGAGGAAGCTTTATAAAAATAGTGTCTTAAAAATTAAAGAGTTCTTTCCGCTCCTTCATCACCACCTCTAGAAATTACTATGCTTATCTTCTGGCCAATTATAAAAAGCATCAGGAACTGATTAAATCTTCATGACAGTAAAAATCAGATGAGAGGCCAGAGTTCACCAGGGCTCATTTATTACTGGCACTGGTCTCCCTTGAGGAGAAAGAGAGAGGGGAGAGAGAGGAGAAGAGAGAGAGGGGAGAATGGGGAGAGAGAGAGGAGAAGAGAGAGGGGAGAGAGGAGGGAGAGAGAAAGAGAGAGTGAGTGAGTGTGTGTGTGGTTTTGTTTTGTTTTTTTCTCCAGGCTCTCGAAACCTTAAGTAAACAAATCCAATAGCTAGTGAAAACTGACACACCCTGAAACTCCCATCGAAACATTTACTTCATAGCTCACAATAGACTGTCCTATTCCTTCTGCAGGTGGCCTTGACTGGAGCTAAAGGTCAGAAAAAAATATCCCGATACCTTCGCACCTTAAAGAACACTGGAACAACCATGAGGGGGACAGGGAAGGGCTTCAAATAAAAGAGCACAACACAGGACCCTCTCCTCAAGTTGCCACACACAACACATCCTTTCTAGGGCAGTTTACTTCTCCTTAACTAACTACAAATGGTTTTACTGACATTTATAGCTCTTCCAAAATCAGACTTCTGAGATGCTGCAGCTAAAGGATCCTTCAAGACTCTCAGTGTCCTTACCCCCTGACCTGACCCATAGCACCCCATCTAAGAAATGGCCTGGGGTCTAAGCTGCCCTCCTCTGGCTACACAAAGGAGGCCTTGAGTCCACCACCTCCCTATCTGCCCAAGGATGATTCTTCGGAGGCAAAGGTCAGACGAGCCTCCACCCTCCCACGGGCTTCCATCACTCTATTCTGAAGGCAACCCTCTCTTCCTGGCCTCCATAAGCCCTTGCAGTGGCCACACACCATGCACAGACAACACTCACAATGATGGGCATTGATTAGGGAAGTGAACAGGTTACAAAATGCTAAGGGCACAGTTATTTTGTCCACAGTGCCTCTCCTCAGGCATGTTGGCTGACACAGCTGTCTCTGGTTCTCGGCCTCAACCAGATGGTCCTTTGGTCTTTGCCCTGCTCACGCCAGTGTTACAAAGCTCGTTTAAACTCAAAACTCAGTGCTATCGAGTCAATTGTAACTCACAGTGACTCCATAGGACAAGGTAGAACTGTGCCTCTGAGTTTCTGAGACTGTAACTCTTTACAAGAGTAGAAAGCTTTATCTTTGTCTCGAGGAACGGCTGTTGGTTTCGAACTGCGGACCTTGTGGTTAGCAGCATAACCACCATGACACCAGGGCTCTTAAACCTCTGTTAGCACTCTGCAAGCCCGCCTCCCACTCAAAGGCACTCAGCAATATCCATTCTAAGGGCTGGGAAGCCTGCTCCCCTGTCTCCTGGTCTAAGTGAGGCTCCTCTGCTTTATCTCAGTCTCAGTGCTCAGCCTTGCCACCTCCACTACTGCAGGCTGGCATCTCACGTGTGCTCACTGGTGGCTCTTCTGTATGGATGGTCATGAGATTCCTGTTCTGCTTCCGAGATGGCTCGCCCTTATACACAGCAGAAGGGCCACACTGCTCAATACCAGACTTACCATCCTCTGTACCTTAAGCTTCGGAATGGCTGGGTGGGAATTCCAAAAACCGCCTACAAGAGGCACACCAAGAATTTCACTTTCCTGCACCATCTTCAGCCCTTCCCACCACCCCCCAGTGGACACAAACAAACCTACCCTGGAACTCCATCCAGGCTTCATGGCCAGAAATGAACCTGGGTAAAGAATCTTATAAAGGCAGGTCCTGAGGATGCCCATACAACATCCTGAGAGTTTCTGAGAAAAAGCCTCGTCTCAAATATCTCTGAAGGCAGTAACAGACTGATTGGGGAGATACTTTGGGGGACCCTCAGGGCATTTGGAAAATCATTAATAGACAGGAAGCCACATTAATAGAATAAACAAAAGAAGAAATTGGTCTACTCTTTCTCTGCTTCACTAAGGTACTTCCTAAGTAACTAGTCCCCGGGGCTGAGCCTACCTTTCTCCATGTAACAAGTTTAAAAGATTTGCCACCTACAACCAATCCCAAAGCACTCGAGCAAATCCTGACGTGAGACGGCTCCCACTGCGGGTAAGTGTGGAATTGAAGCAGCTGCTCAAGCACAGAGCGACCAGAAACTCACAGTCACGGACTCTACTCCATCTCCCAGCGACCCTATGACAGCTCCTGAGGGTTTCCTAGGCTGCGAATCTCTCCAGGAGCAGGCAGCCGCATCGTTCTCCTGCGAAGCAGAGTACTTGGCGGATTTCAGCTGCCAACTGTGCATTCCGCAGCCCGGTCTGCAGCCCACCCCACCACCCGCGTTACCATACCCAAACCAAACCAACCTCACCGCCATCGAATCGGTGCCAACTCACAGCCACCCCAAAGGGCAGGGCAGAACTGCCCCTTGGCGTTTCTGAGACTTTAACTGTTTAAAGGAGTAGAAAGCCCTGTCATTCTCCCATGGAGGGTCTGGTGGTTCAGAGCTGCAGACCTTAGCATAAGCCCGAAGCATAACCATTACACCATCAGGGTATCCACGTGACACAGAGCCTCAAGAAGTGAAAACATGTAACCACACAAACATATGCACCGGAATATTCACAAAAGCATTCTTCAAACTCTCCAAACCAGTAAGCAGAAACAATCAAAGAGGCAGGGCGGCGGAAGGAGCGGCAATTGTTTACATCGGCCAGGTGCTTTCTGCAGCGTGCCTTTAAAAGCAACTTCTTCCTGGAGGGTAGAGGTAAGGGAGGGAAAGGAGGGGAGGAAGGGGACCGACAGTAATGATCGACACAAAACACACACATGTCTTCCCCCCCTACCCACCAGGGGGACAAACGACAGAAACCATGGGGAAGGGAGACCGCATCTGGTGTAAGATATGAAAAATAATAATTTATCAAGGGGTCACAAGGGGGAAAGGGGTGGGAGGGACAAAAGAGGAGATGATACCAAGAGCTCAAATAGAAAGTAAATGTCTACAAAATGATGATGGCAGTCCCTAATAAAATGTAAAAGAAGAAAAGAGAAAAAAATGATTAGGGCAAAGACTGTACAGATGTGCTTTATACAATTGATGTATGTATATGTATGAACTGTGAAAAGAATTGTATGAGCCCCAATAAATTATTAAAAAAATGATGATGGCAACATATGTACAAATATGCTTGATGCAATGGATGTATGGATTGTTATAAGAGCCCCCAATAAAATGATCTTTTAAAAAATAAAGCCACTTCTTCTCAGTGCCTTGGTCCACAGCATGGAAGTGGGAATCTGAATTTTACACTAGTGAGACAATTTCCACATCGTCCACCCTCTTGAAATTCCGTGTGAAAATGCAGGCAACTTCTTTTGCAACACACATAAACCCTCTTGGGCGCAAAGCTTAAGAACGCACTAAAAGGAGGAAGAAACCCAGGAACTTTTTATTAAAAAAAAAAAAGACGGAAAGCTTGGGGATTTTTTTCGCACTTACCCACTCCTCGACATTGGGGGGCTGCTCATCAAAGACACGCTCCTTGTCCCACAGAATATTCGACTTGTCATAGCGGTCTATCTTTCCCCGAGTTCTCACGGCAAAGAAAATGATCAGTGCGAAAGCCACAATCACCACGAACCCCAGCACAATGGCAATGGCCTGAAAGGCAATGAGAGGTATCGACAACATTACCTATGATTTACTTATCCCAATCGATCCTATATAAATTATTAGACTCTATCATCTGAGGCCTGCCTCTAAATACCTATGGTTTAATTCATATAAAATGAAATCAAATGATAACATTTTAGAACTATCATAAAATCTGCCTAAGGCTGATTTTATGATACCCACACCAACTGGGCTAAGGCTAGCTATACACAAACACTCATCAATTCAATCCTTAGCAGATGCGTCAAGTTAAGCAACACCAAGCTTTTTCAAATATAACGCACCCTCAAAAATAACACACACATGGGAGCTTAACATGTAACAAATGCAAAAAAAAGTTTTGAAAATGTTCTCTCAGTCGTTTAAAATAACTTAAAAATTAGCCATGTTTATAATCTAGTTCGTTTTAATAGTAGGGCTTTGTACCAGTTAGATCCCTTGCTGGAATTTGCCCTTTCCATTCCAGAAATAATGAATTGGATACACAGTTCTGATTCAGTGTATCTAGGGTGGGAAAGGCAAATCCTCAACACGACGCTAAACCAAAATGATACGTAAGAATCACCCAGCGATTTTGTTGAAAGATAGATTCGGTCTATGGGGGCAAATTCTCAGTAGGGGGCTGAACCAGAGAGTCTAAGTTCTAAGCCGGGTTTAATATATGCTTACAAAAATATTTTACACTGGAGACAAAACTCAGAAGAGAATCTGCGTTACCACAATTGTGAGGACATGGATCAACCCACACTATAAAGCACAACAAACACACTAATGAGTCATTGGCCTGGCATGCTTCTCTGTTTTAGGAATCTATTGAGGATGTACTAGAAAGAGTCCATGAAAACGACACTTTCTATTTTAACATTTCTCCACCTGATAGGTGTTAACTTGTCCATCAGCCTACACACGAAGCACCTGGAATTGAGGCAGGTACGAAACCCTGGGTGTCAATTAATAAGTAACAGGAGGCTCTGCTTCCAGCTGTCTCTCTGACAGTGATAATCCTGCTGACAGACTCCGGGTTTCGGGTAGTCAGATGACTAAGAGGGAGGGTATCAGCCCCTATTTATCATACATCCTTCTGCCACCTGGCAACACCAGATACTCTGCAACCCACATTTGTAAGGAAACCGTTTCTGTTTCAGAAGGTCTTACACTCCCCCCCCCCATATATGACTCATTCAGGGAAAAGCCTGACAATTCCTGAGTCATGTCAGAGAGAGAAAAGAACGAGCAAGGAAGACGAGACTGGGAACTCAGAATTGTTTAATGTGTTAGCACACACCTCTTTCCCTCTTCACGATGCCATTGCCCCATGCCTGGACCAAGGGGCTCCTCTTCAGTTACGGATTCATCGTTTGATGAATGCGTTCTAGTCACTTGAAATTTAAGATGGCAATAATCATCTGTTTGTATTTCTGGAATATGCATTTATATATAAGCACTAAAATCAGGTTTGAAAATCTCATCAAGAATTGGGGTTGGCAAATTTCCATCAACTGAGGATTGGATTAAAAAACTGTGGTATACGAGGCAAATCACTGGGGGAGTGCAGCGGAACAGCAAGGGAATGGAGTGGCAAGGTCCCCAGGGAATGCTGAAAGTGGACTTTGGGACCAGGGCGTGGTGCCCCAACAGACTGGACTGGAAAACGCTCCTAAGGGCCAGCAAAGATCCCTGAACTAACTACAAGCTTTTCTCTTGTGAACTGTTTTGTTCTGTTCTTTTTCAGTGGTTTGTTTTGGTTGTTTTGTTGTCTGGTTGTATACTGTTGCTTTGTGTTCCTCTGTCTAGTGTTCGTGCATGTTAGTGACTCCACAGGTCTGTCTGAATAGGACAGGCTGGATGAACTATCTGGATGAAAAACAACGGGACCGACAGTTCCGGGGGGACTTGGGGTGGGGGGTAGGGGGGGTAAGGAAGTGGTGTTAACAAACCCAGGGACAAGGGAAAAACATGGGACCCCAAAGGGTAGAGAAGGGGGAGTGGCAGGCCTGGTGGGAAATGATCAAGGGTAAGGTTGCTTAGAGAAGAGGTATACTCTAGCCCAGGTGGCGATGAAGCATGGTAGTAGGGCAGGAGGAAGGTCAAGGGAGATGGAGGAAAGAGCTAGGAGTCAAAGGGCATTCATGGAGGTCTAGACAAAGACATGTACATGCAAATATATACAGGAGGTTGGGGAAATAGATCTTTGTGTCGATATTTATAGGTCAAGTATTAAGGTGGCGGAAGGACCTTGGGCCTCTACTCAAACACTCCCTCTATGCATGAATACCTTCTTTTATTAAATTGGAACTCTATGATGCTCACTCTCCCGACACAACGGCTGGAGCCAAAGTGGGTGAGCAAGTAAATGTGGTGAAGAAAGCTGATGGTGCCCGGCTATCAAAAGAGATAGTGACTGGGGTCTTAAAGGCTTGAAGATAAACAAGCGGCCATCTAGCTCAGAAGCAACAAAGTCCACATGGAAGAACACACCAGCCTGTGTGATCGAGTGGTCCCAAAGGGATCAGTTACCAGGCATCAAAGAACAAAAAATCATATCATTGACTGCACACCTCCATGATAGGATCGCTGAAGACAAATGGGTGCACAAGCAAATGTGGTGAAGAAAGCTGATGGTGCCCGGCTATCAAAAGAGATAGTGTCTGGGGTCTTAAAGGCTTGAAGGTGAACAAGCGGCCATCTCGCTCAGAAACAAATAAGCCCACATGGAAGAAGCACACCGGCCAGTGCGATCACGAGGTGCCCAAGGGACCAGATATAAGGCATCATGCAAAAAAAAAAAGATATAAGTGTGTGTATGTATGTGTATATATGTGTATATGTATATATGTATGTGTATATATATATTATATTAAATGAAGGGGGAAGTGCAGAGTGGAGACCCAAGGCCCAAGTGTCGGCCAATGGAGATCCCCTCATAGAGGGGCTTAGGAGAGGAGATGGGTTAATTAGGGTGTGAGGTAGTATCGATGAAGAACACAGCTTTCCCCGAGATCCTGGATGCTTCCTCCCCCCAACTACCATGATCCGAATTCTACCTTGCAGGGCTGGATAGGACAGAGGCTGTACACTGGTACATATGAGGGTTGGAGGTACAGGGAATCCAGGGTGGATGATACCTTCAGGACCAAGGGCGTGAGGGACGATGCTGGGAGAGTGGAGGGTGAGTGGGTTGGAAAGGGGGAACTGATTACAAGGACCCACATGTGACCTCTTCCCTGGGAGAGGGACAGCAGAGAAGGGGGGAAGGGAGACCCCGAATAGGGCAAGATATGACAAAATAACGAGGTATAAATTACCAAGGGCATATGAGGGAGGGGGGAAAGGGGAGGGAGGGGGGGAAAAAAAGAGGACCTGATGCAAGGGGCTTGGGTGGAGAGCAAATGCCTTGAGAATGATTGGGGCAGGGAATGTATGGATGTGCTTTATACAATTGATGTATGTATATGTATGGATTGTGGTAAGAGTTGTTGGAGTCCCTAATAAAATGTAAAAGAAGAAAAGAGAAAAAAATGATTAGGGCAAAGACTGTACAGATGTGCTTTATGCAATTGATGTATGTATATGTATGAACTGTGAAAAGAATTGTATCAGCCCCAATAAATTGTTAAAAAAAAAGAAAAGAAAAGAATGAAGGCAACATATGTACAAACATGCCTGATTCAATTGATGTATGAATTGTGATAGGAGTTGTACGAGCCCCCAATAAAATGATTTAAAAGAAAAAAAAACTGTGGTATATACATACAATGGAGTACTACGCATCACTAAAAAGCAGTGATGAACGTATGAGGCACATAGCGGCATGGGAAGAACTGGAGGAAATCATGCTAAGCGGAGTAAGTCAGGCACAAAAGGACAAGTACAACATGAGCCCGCTGAGGTAAGTATTTAAATTTTTTTAATGCAAAAGTGGCATAGGGGAAAAAGCTACTGTATACAAATATTTCTGGGGTGAAGACTGTGTAGTAAGGCAGAGACCAGATCAAAACCAGGGATGCACATGGTAGACAACAGTGGAGGAGGGGGGGGTAAGGAAAATAAAAGGATGAATATAAGGAAGAAAAGGGGAGCAGGGGCATGGGGCACTAACCCACCCAAGGGGAGGGTATTGTTTATATCTCCACAGGGAAAGTGGGACCAGACTTCAACCCAGTGCCGCAAGGTGTGAATGCAATATCCCGGCGTGGAGTAGGGAACCAGTGGAGAGGTCTTGGAGGCTGGTCCCAGCACCAAAAATTAAGTGGATTCCTGCCCCTCCCCCAAAAAGAATTTGTTTCAAAGGATGACATTGATTCTGCAGCTCCGGGAGATGGACATATCTGATCAGAGCACACGGGAACAGGTGAAGGGGCAGGAGGAGAGAGTGGAACACAGCCTGGCCCACGAGGCAGTGAGAATGATGTTCCTGAGTAGAGCAGCCAGTCCACAGAGAGAACAACATGGCTGGCCCTACTATGAGACATGATGCCCCTCAGTGACTAAGGGCGATACAGGGGACAGCACCGGAGACACAGTGTGGGAATTGCACCTGACCTGATCCCACCACACCGAGGCAAAGCACTGGAGGAGTGCAGTGGAACAGCAAGGGAATGGAGTGGCAAGGTCCCCAGGGAATGCTGAAAGTGGACTTTGGGGCCAGGGCGTGGTACCCCAACAGACTGGACTGGAAAATGCTCCTAAGGGCCAGCAAACGATCCTTGAACGAACTACAAGCCTTTCTTTTGTGAAGTGTTTTGTTTTGTTCTTTGTCAGTGGTTTGTTTTTGTTGTTTTATTTTCTGGTTGTATACTGTTGCTTTGTTTTCCTCTGTCTTGTTTTCATGCATGTTAGTGTCTCCACAGGTCTGTCTGAATAGGACAGGCTGGATGAACTATCTGGAGGAAAAACAATAGGACAGACAGTTCAGGGGGGACAGACAGTTCTGGGTGGGGGGGGGGAGGAGGGTAAGGAAGTGGTGTTAATAAGCACAGGGACAAGGGAACAACATGGGACCCAAAATGGTAGTGAGGGGGGAGTGGCAGGCATGATGGGGAACGATCAAGGGTAAGGTTGCGTAGAGAAGAGGTATAGCTATAGCCCAGGTGGGGACGGAGCATGGTGGTGGGGCAGGAGGAAAGTCAAGGGAGATGGAGGAAGGAGCTGGGAGTCAAGGGGCATTTATGGAGGTCTAGACAAAGACATGTACATGCAAACATATATATGAGGATGGGGAAATAGATCTAATTGTCTACATTTATAGGTTTAATATTAAGGTGGCGGAAGGACCTTGGGCCTCTACTCAAGCACTCCCTCAATGCATGAATACTTTCGTTTATTAAATTGGTACTCTATGATGCTCACGCTCCCGACACAACTGCTGAAGCCAAAGTGGGTGAACAAGTAAATGTGGTGAAGAAAGCTGATGGTGCCCAGCTATCAAAAGAGATAGTGACTGGGGTCTTAAAGGCTTGAAGATAAACAAGCGGCCATCTAGCTCAGAAGCAACAAAGCCCACATGGAAGAACACACCAGCCTGTGTGAGCGAGTCATCCCAAAGGGATCAGTTATCAGGCATCAAAGAACAAAAAATCATCATATCATTGGCTGCACACCTCCATGATAGGATCGCTGAAGACAAATGGGTGCATAAGCAAATGTGGCAAAGAAAGCTGATGGTGCCCGGCTATCAAAAGAGATAGTGTCTGGGGTCTTAAAGGCTTGAAGATAAACAAGCGGCCATCTAGCTCAGAAGCAACAAAGCCCACATGGAAGAAGCACATTGGCCAGTGCGATCACGAGGTGCCAAAGGACCAGGTATAAGGCATCATGCAAAAAAAAAAAAAAAAAAGAATATGTGTGTGTGTGTGTGTGTGTGTGTATGAAGGGGGAAGTGCAGAGTGGAGACCCAAGGCCCAAGTGTCAGCCACTGGAGATCCCCTCATAGAGGGGTTTAGGAGAGGAGATGGGTCAGTCAGGGTGCGAGGTAGTACCGATGAAGAACACTGCTTTCCCCCAGATCCTGGATGCTTCCTCCCCCCAACTACCGTGATCTGAATTCTACCTTGCAGGGCTGGATAGGGCAGAGGTTGTACACTGGTACATATGAGGGCTGGAGGCACAGGGAATCCAGGGTGGATGATACCTTCAGGACCAAGGGTGTGAGGGGCGATGCTGGGAGAGTGTAGGGTGAGTGGGTTGGAAAGGGGGAACTGATTACAGGGATCCACATGTGACCTCCTCCCTGGGAGAGGTGACGGCAGAGAAGGGGGGGAAGGGAGACTCCGGATAGAACAAGATATGGCAAAATAACGATGTATAATTTACCAAGGGCACATGAGGGAGGGGGGAGCGGGGAGGGAGGGGGAAAAAAAAGAGGACCTGATGCAAAGTGCTTAAGTGGAGAGCAAATGCTTTGAGAATGATTGGGGCAGGGAATGTATGGATGTGCTTTATACAACTGATGTATGTATATGTATGGATTGTGATAAGAGTTGTATGAGTCCCTAATAAAATGTAAAAAAGGAAAAAAGAAAAAGAAAGAAAGAAAATAAAATGATTAGGGCAAAGAATGTACAGATGTGCTTTATACAATTGATGTATGTATATGTATGGACTGTGATAAGAGTTGTATGAGCCCCTAATAAAACGTTTAAAACAAAAAACAAACAAACAAAAAAAGAATTGGGGTTGGGGAATTTCCTGCCGGTATTTGCATAAAATGACAAACTGAACCTAAAATTCATATGGAAATGTGACCTCTCATAGCCAGAACAAACGAGAATGAAGTACAAAGTGGTGTCAGTAGATTGAACAGTGCAACAATTGTGAATCTACCTGACAATATAGTGAAATGAATTTTTCAAAGTAGAAAATAGAAAAAAAGTTGGAAGATCCCCCCTTCTCGATTTCCAAACCTTGTACAAAAGCTCAATAATCCAGACAGGATGTGCCGGGAGGGATACTGACTGGCCATTCTTCAATGAAGTGGGCGGGAAAGAACAATTCTTCCAACAAACGATGAGGGAACAAATGAAGATTCCCGTGCAAACGCATGGTAGATCCCTTCTTTACATTATGCATAAGAAATTAACTCAATATGAATCGCAGATCTACACGGTAAGAGCTGAAGTTATAAAACGACAAGAAAACAAAGGGGGAAATTGTGGGGACCTTGGATTAAGCATAGCCATTTTAGCTAGGAGATCAAATGCACAAGAGACCAAGAAGGATGAAACAAACTGGACATCATGAGATGGAAAACACATGTGAGTTCAAGGGCACCCACATAAGAGTAAAGGGAAACCCACAGGATGAGAGAAAGTATTTAAAACTCGCGTAAGTAACTGATGAGGAGCTTACACCGAGATTATGAATTCTTACAATTTCATAATAAAAGGCAGATGAACCTACTTAAAAATGGGTAAAGGATCTGAACAGACATTTCTCCATTACTTAAAAAAAACCTAAAAACAAAACTCACTGGCATCGAGTCCATTTGACTCCTAAGGACTCTTTAAGACAGGGTGAAAATAAAACAAATACAGGGTAGACCTGCCGCTGAGATTTTAAATCCTTACAAGGAGGATGTAAGGTGGCCATGGGCACACAGGAAAACGTCCCACACCAGGGTTGGTATTAAGGAAATGCACATCAAAATCACGATGAGGTTCACACAGTGAGTTTACCGCTTCGCCTCCACTGAGAAGGAAAACTAGCTCTCCAGTCAATTGTGACTCATAGACAGGACAGGGCCCTATGGGAGCCGACTGCCACATCTTTCTCCCCCAGGAGTAGGGAGACGGGTCTCAACTTCTGACAGTTCTCTTTGTGGTACAGCGCTTTAACCACTGCACTCCCGGGTTCCTTCACACCCGCTCGCAGGGCTATAATCACACAGCAGTATAATAACAGAGCGTCGTGAGCATGTGGCAAATGGGACGCCGCACATATCGCTGGAGGTAAGGTAAATGGTACAGTCGCACTGGCAAACAGGCTGGTAGTTTCTCAAAAGGTTAGATCCAGAGTTACCATGAGAGAGAAATGAAAGCGTACATCCACGCAAAAATTTTCATGTGAATGTTCATAGAGCTACTTCTCACAATAGTCCCAAAGTGAAAACAATCCACACGGCTCACCAGCTGATGCGTGAACAATTAAATGTGGTATTGTCCGTAACACGGAATACTGTTCCGCCATGAACATGGAGAACTGATACATGCTACAGCGTGTAGAAACCACCCCATTACACGACGGGAGAGAGGCCACTTACAAAAGACCATGTATGGTGTGACTCCACTTAGAGTCCAAGTCCAGAAGAGAAAAATCTAGAGGGAGAAGGTAGAGCAAAGGGTTGCCTAATACCAAGGGGGCTGAGAGGATCTCTTTTTGCTCTGAAGAAAATGTTGTAAAAGCGATGATTGTAAGTCATCTAACTCTGTGATCATATCAAAGTATTGAATTGTACTTTGTTAATGAATTGCACAGGATATGAATATCTTAGTAAAAGCTGTTTTTAAAAAAATAGCAACAGTTAAACCCTCTTCCAGATTCTGATTTAACTGGTCAGAAGGAGGGTCTTGCCAATAATAGATTTTAAAAGTTCCCCCAAATGATCTCACTGGACAACCAAGTACAGTCAGTGACCCAAGGAGGAGCGGGGAATGAAGCAAACTACCCATACCTCCTGGGGGTCCACTACACAGTAGTGGTACAGATACTGGTCCATGTAGAGTCCGGAAACTCCAGGTGTGTAAAACTGGTTGCAGAGAGCATATATCGGAGAACCGTACATCGATCCAGAAGACTGAGCCGTGGGGTTCACTCCCATGATGTAGACAATTGTGGCGATAAACATCATGATGGTAAGGATGGCACTTGCTATTATCACGGCCAAGTAATACGTTCTTGTTCTGGAGATCTCCGACCTTATAACACTGGTCACAAATATCACCAGTGTGGCGATGAAAGAAAAGGCGGCCATGGCCAGCATGAAGCCCTTGGCGGATCTCGGATCAGTGTAGCCCCCACCGTAGCCATAGTTGTAGCCGTAAGCATAGCCACTTCCGAAGCCACCAAAGCCACTTCCTCCATAGGGGTAGCCTATGCCACCTCCCAGTAAGCCGTTTCCGTAGCCTCTGTCCCAGGCAAGGGTGGAGGCAACACAGGCAAATATGGCGATGCACATCACAATGACGAGCATAGAGAGGATCCGGATCACGCCTGGGGGGGAGGTCCATTTGTAGAAGTGAAGGATTTCATCCTCTGGGTAGAAAGAATATGCTGGCTGAGAGAGCATGGGTCGGTTGTGCATCTCTCCGCCATACATGTCATTGCTTGGTGCGTAATGATTCGGTTTGCTGAAAGAAACATAAAGGCAATTTCTGGTCAGCACTTCTTAGTGGTTTTAAACAGAAAGAAAGCATGAAGTATCAGGACTAATTTAAAGCACTGGCCAATGAAACCATTACTAGTACTGGTCCACTAGGAACAGAAATGAAATCTTTGCCTCCAAAGCACTTGGCTGGCTTGTCACAACACAGATGACTGGCTCCATGTGCCACAGCTGGATACGTTTCCAGATGATGCTGGTTTCGTCACACTGCAGAGCAGGGGTTCTCCAAACGAGCTGCACGTTGGCTATCTGGAGATACGGGAAGCCTCAGAGCACTGTATACCCGATGAGTCATTTCTGGGGGCAGAACTCAGGCAGAACAAAACACTAGCCCTTTGGTCCATGAGACTCACGATCAGTGCATGTAGATAGGAGGGCATTTATACTGCCCTACCTGCGGTCATAAGGCCCTAGGTAGTGCAGTAATTGCTTGAAATATGAAAAATATTATGATCGGTGGAAAGCAGCAGCCAAACACAGAAGACCATAGACTGCATGTGTCCATTTGAATGAAATGCCCAGATGGAGACAAAAGGAGACCGGTGGTACCCCAGGGCTGGGGGAGAAACAGGAACTAACTGCTACAGGGTGCAGGGGTCTTTCTGGGGTGATGAAAACACTCTAAAAACCACTGGGACGTACTCTCTCAATGAGCAAACTGTAAGCTATGTGAATTCTACCTAAAGAAAGATGGGGGGGATGACAATGTCACAAATGGCTATCTAAGCGAGGAAATGACATAGAAGGAACACTCATCGCTACTAAACCTAGATTATCCTGGAAACAAGCACGAGAGACCTGGGACCCGCTACTGCTTGTGCAGAGGGAAGACTGTCATCCGGAAGTTAAGGGTCAGGGGGACTTGCTTCTCATTATCAACCCTTTGGTCCAACTTCTCACAGCCAGAGCCGCTGCTGACTCACAGCGACCCTATAGCACAGGGTAGAACTGCCCTTGTGAGTTTCCCAGGCTGTAACTCGTTCCAAGAGTAAACAGCCCCAGCTTTCTCCTGCCGAGGGACAGGTGATTTCCAACGACTGGCCTTGCACGCAACCATCCTACCACCAGGGCTCCTCTTGGTACAACTTAGAAGTGCACAAACTGTTTTATCTTAAAAAGCAAAACATGTTCCAGCTTTAAACATTTTAACACAGGATAGACTTTAAAAAACAATAATCTAAAGAATGATTTACTTACAATTCATCAGGTCTGTAAGGAGGAGGGCTTTCAAGAGGCCTTGATGACATGGCTGATGTCACTGGTCACCAGATCTTCCCGTTGAGCAACTCCTGGTGGCTCCCAAGATAAGCCAATCTAAGCAAGAGAAGCAGATAGGGTGAAGGCATTACACTGAGCTCGGAGTTTCCTTGCATCATCAGCAAGAAAGCCATGATAGCAATCTCTGAGTAATCACCAGCTCTGTGGTTACTTTGGTCTCCTCTCCCTGGCTATGTTCACATGTCACCCCTAACAGGAGCCATCCCTCTAAGCCGCTGGCATCGGGATCTGCCATAAAGACACCTGTGAACCGTGAAATGGAAGCTAAAGTCGTGATCCCGGCACAAAGCTTTTCCAGCAGAGGTAAGCGATCTTTTAAATGGTCACTTCAAGGAATAGGAAGATGTGCGCAGAAAACAACATATGAATTCTCAGGTTTCTTCCACGTCCCATAACTTTTCAAGTAAAATGAGAAAGGTCGGTCCCTTGCCCCTCAATTGGAACGCGGGCATGATCTGATTGTGCACCTCTATCACGAAAGGCTGGTCGACGGCTGGTGGAACTGTGGGCATTTTTCTGATCTCCTTTTCCAAGTCTTCCAAGTGACCATTAGATTTATGAAAGAAGAAAAAAAAACGTGAAACACACACTGAATTCGGGAGCCGCCTTTTATGAGAATAGTGGGGTGATTTTATTCTGCAATTGCTCAGAGCAACAAGTCCCCTGACCATCCGAGAGGCAATTTCACTCAATCAACAAGGGTTCATTAAGCCTGCTGCAGAGCAAGAGTGTCCAGCAGGTCACATGCTGTGGGGAAAGGAAGCGAACAAGGCCAGGAGCAGTGTTCAGGGCTAAACCACGAGAGCGCCTTTTCAGGGAGCCATAAAGGCAAGCGAAGGAGATCCAAACTGTGACACGAGGGTCCTGGAATAAAGAGGAGGAGGGCAATCCAGGGCAAGTGGAGCGGACTTGTGGGACAGTAAGGGCAGGGCTGGGGGCTGGGGCTACTAGCATGGTCTCACCTTTTGAAATAAGGCTACGTAGGTTGGGATGTGGTGAAACACAAAGGGCTTCAGTCTAGTGTGCGCTCCCACAACAGGGAAGGCATAAAGAAGCTTGATTCAGACCAGATTCCAAGGACAAAGGGGATGAGGTAGGAAAGGGCACCCGGAGTGTAGGCAGCAGGGACGCCACATGGGCAGAGCGATGGTGAAGGATGAGCTCAAGAGACGGGAGAAGGAAAAACGAATCCTCATGAGCCACCTACCATGTGCTAGGTGCTTTACCTAAAATTCTTTCACCCTCAAAGCCAATGTACAGGGCACAGGTGGTCAGAGAGAGGAGGAGACTACTGAGTCACTGAGCTGCAATCTGACTGCCGAAGATGCCCTGTGCCTTCCACTACCACAATTATATGCCAGGAATTCCCTTGGGGACACAGGCAGGCCCAGGGCTATGAACATCCGAGATAAGTGAATCAGCCCTTTTATGTTATAAGAACTTCTCACTCTGAAATGATTGAACCAAACCACACTAAAAACAAGCTGATCACAATCACCATCGCTTCCTGCACATGCTGCTTTTAAAAAATCACTGAAAAGCCTTCCGGTCTATTTCTGCCATTGATTACAACATACAGTCATCAGATCACACACCTAACCCCAAGAGAATCAATCCCAACCATCACATTCCAAAAATCCAAACTCACTGCCACGGGAGTCAATTTTGACCCTCTAGGACAGGGCAGAACTCCCCATGTGTTTCCGACCCTAAATCTTTTGGGGAGTAGACAGCCTCACCGTTCTCCTGACGAGCAACTGGTGGATTCAAACTGACCTTCAGGTTGGCAACACAAAACCTAGCCCACTATACCAGCAAGGTCCCAGCCGTCACGCCAGGGATGAGTTTATGAAACGTTTGCCCAATATGGCCCAAGAATGATGACATAAATGTTCAAATGGCCCTTGACAGAAAAAGGTCCCCCACCCTCTATTGTATCTAGAGTTTCTGAGGCTATAAATCTTTCCAGGAGCAGACAGCCAAGGAGTGGCTGTAGGGGTTGGACCTCTCTGGCCTTGTGGTTGGCACCCAGCAGAGTTGCCAGAGCTCTCTCTTTTTATTTTTGCAGTAAAATCAAACTAAATAAGAAGCAACAGTGTAGTAAATTTTTTTCAAACCATTTTATTGGCATATAATTCCCATCTCATACAATTCAATAGTTCAATCACCTCAAGAGGAGTTGTATAATCTTCACCACAATCAGTTTTAGAACTTTTTCTTCATTCTTGTCCTCATTATGATTTCCCCATTCCCCTCCCCACCGCAACTTCCCCTGCCACACCCCCAAGGAAGCATGGATTTCACATACTAACAAAGTAAAACAGATAAGAGCCTCCATCTAAAGGAAATCAGAAATTATTTAAAAACTAGAACAATTTTAAATAGATTATAAGGGAGATCAAATGATAGGGTGCTACTGGAGACACAGTGTGGGAATGGCACCTGATCTGACCCCAACACACCAAGGAAAAACACTGAGGAACAGCAAGGGGAACAGAGCAAGGAAGTCCCCAGGGAATACCAAAAATAGACCCATCAGACTCCCTGGAAAACACTCCTACAGGTCAACAAACAGTCCTTGAACTACTTACAGGCTTTTCTTTTTTATCTTTGGTTTGTTGCTGTTTTGTTTTGTTTTCTTTTGTTGTTGTTTTGCTCTGTCTTGTTTTTGTGTATATTATTATCTCTGCAGATCTAACTAGATAAGATAGGTGGGATAAACTGGAAGAAAGGGGAGGTAGGGAAAATGAAGTTGTGTTAACAAACCCAGGGACAAGGGAACAACAAGTGATCCAAAAATCAGCGGTGAGGAGGGTATAAGAGGTCTGGCAGGGCTTGATCAAGAACAATGGAACCGAGAAAAATTACTGAAACCCAAATGAAGGCTGAGCATGATAGTGGGACAAGAGGAAAGTAAAAGGAAATAGAGGAAAGAACTAGGAAGCAAAGGGCATTTATAGAGGTCTAAATACAGGCATGTATATACATAAATAGATTTACATATGATGGGGAAATAGATCTATATGCATATATTTATAAGTTTAGTATTAAGGTAGCAGATGGATAGTGGGTCTCCACTCAAATACTCCCTCAATGTAAGAACACTTTGTTCTATTAACCTGGCATTGCATGATGCTCGCCTTCCCAACACGATTGCTGAAGACAAATGAGTACATAACCAAATGTGGTGAAGAAAGCTGATGGTGCCTGGCTATTAAAAGATATAGCACCTGGGGTCTTTAAGGCTTGAAGGTAAACAAGCGGCCATCGAGCTCAGAAGCAACAAAGCCCACATGGAAGAAGCACACCAGCCTATGTGATCACGAGGTGTCGAAGGGATCAGGTATCAGGCATCAAAGAACAAAAAATCTTATCATTGTGAATGAGGGGGAGTGCAGAGTGGAGACCCAAAGCCCATCTTTAGGCAGCTGGACATCCCCTTCTAGAAGGGTCGTGGGGAATGGACAAGCCAGTCGATGTGCAGTGCAGAAATGATGAAACATACAACTTTCCTCTAGTTCTTAAATGTTTTTTCCCCCCACTATCATGTTCCCATTTCTACCTTACAAATCCGACTAGACCAGAGGATGTACACTGGTACAGATAGGAACAGGAAACACAGGGAATCCAGGACAGATGATCCCTTCAGGACCAGTGGTGAGAGTGGCAATACTGGGAGGGTGGAGGGAAGGAGGGGTAGAAAGGGGGAACTGATTACAAGGATCTATAAATTACCCCCTCCCTGGGGGACAGACAACAAGGAAACATTGGACAGTGTAAGATATGGCAAAATAATCATTTATAAGTTATCAAGGGTTCATGAGGGAGGGGGTAAGGAGGGAGGAGAATAAATGAGGAGCTGATACCAATGACTCAAGTAGAAAGCAAATATTTTGAGAATGATAATAGCAACAAATGTACAAACGTGCTTGAAACAATGGATGGATGTATGGATGTTGAAAAGATTTGTAGAAACCCCAATAAAATTATTAAAAATAAAATGTGCTGAAAAACTAGGTTTATACTTAGTATATACAGTAACTTGCTCTGTAACCTTTCACCCAAATAACACAGATAGACACACACACACACACCACTAAATGAACTTGAACCATTAAAAGCATTTGGTTCATTAAAATAAATGGCAATTCTCCTTCAAATTTTTTTCTCCTTCAAATTTTTAAGGACAGCCTACTCCAAATTCCTCAAAATAAGATACTGCCCAAGTACACAAATGATTTGAACGCACATTTCACCAAGCAGAAAATTCATATTCAAAACGGCCAACATGCACATGAAAAATGGCTCCACATCGTTAGTCATGAGGAAACTGCAAATTAAAACCACAATCAGATATCACTTCACACCAAGATGGGGCTGTGATTTCTGAAATGTACGGGTGAGGATGCGGAGCAATTGGAACCCTCATCCACTGATGGTGGGATTATAAATTGGCACAGCCACTGGATTTGGAAAAGGTCTAGTGATTCCACACAGAAACGCAGACTTATCATCCCATATAGCAATCCCACCGCTAGGCACAGATACAAAGGAATTTAAAGCAAAAGCACAAAGAGCTCCATGGACACCCCAAGCACTATTCACAGCTAAAACATGGAAAGCACCCCACAGGAGGAAGGACAGACATGTGCTGCTTACACACACACACACACACACACACACACACACACACAAACACACAATAAAAAAATGATCGGTCATAAAGAAAAGAGAAATCCTGATACTTGACAATATAAATGAACCTTGAAGACATCGTAGTGAATGAACTACACTAGTCACAAAAGAAAAAATACTGTGGAGTCCCAGTTACATGAATTATCTAGAAGAGGCAAGTGATACCGCCGTACTAAGTTTACTAGTGGTTGCTAAGAGAGGGGGGGTTGGTAAAGGAGGACTCATTTCTTAGGAGATCACTGAGCTTCTTTCTGTTAAAGGTGATCCAAAAATTTTAAAAATAATGATTCCAGTTATATAACATGATGAATACAACCCCCCTGGATTTTATATATGAAGAATGGTGGAATTGCGAACATTTTGTTGCATATATTGGCAATTAGAAAGAGAGACAATTACTCTTTGCAGGAGATTGATTATGCAACTATATATCTATCTCCAATTCATACCAGAGAAAATCTCAAAGAATAAAAAGAAATGCTTTAAAAAAAAAAAAGCATAGATCCAGGAATGAGTTCTGGGCTCGCACCAAATCCTAGTTCCAATTTAAGAATAATTGGTTCTTACATCATAGCCCTGCTTGATACTCACCTTTATGAAAAGATCACTGAAGATAAGGGTGCGACAGCAAAGTGTGGTGAAGAAAGCAGATGGTGCCCGGCTATCAAACAGAGGGTCTGAGGTCTTAAAGGCCTATATTCAAACAAGCAGCCATCTAAGCGAGGAGTCAACTAAGTTCACACGGAAGAAGCACACCAGCTTGTGTGATTCAAAGATGACAATTACAAAATTCAAATACGGTGAAGAGAAAAGTATCAGAGCTAAAGTTATGAACACCCACTATATACAAGGCTGTGGAGGACAGTGGGAACCCAAAACCCACCTGCAGAGAGTCTGGTCAGACTGAGCTGCTGGCAGATCTGCTCTAGCCAAAGGCAAGAGTCCCGAACAGCATTACCATCAGGAGAGACCACTGTCATCTTGATTATGCTGGATTGTACTAGATAATTGGCCAGTTGACCACCCTATCGACAAGACCTGAATTTGTTTAGTTGTTCCATGACAGAAATTTCTTTCCTGGCTTTTTGAATGTTGATGGGGGTCTCCTCCCTCTCAAGCATAATTTGTATTTTGGTCTTTATGCTAATATGATCTTATCCTTACCATCTTAGTGAGATTTTTCATTGTTTTCTGTTGGATTCCCCAGCTGTGACACACAGAAGTGGATGTATAATTATAATAACTGATACAAGGTCTGATAGGAAATGGAGGAGTGTGGGATGGGCAATAGGGAGGGAAGGGGGATTTGAGTACATAATGAAGGCAGGAAGCTGGGAGGGAGCCCTAGAACTGACCTTGATTGTACAATTCATTTTAAAGGCGATTCAACTGTTGGGGTGGGGGGAATGCTCTAGAACAGACGTGGTGGTGATTGTACAATTCCTCTTGATATGACTGATAGGTGAATTATGTGCCAATAAAACTATTGAAAAAATTAATTTAAATGCTACTAGAATAATACAATTGGCATGTCACCAACACAGTGAAAGACAGCAATTTCTCTACATTCTTTTATTTTTCAAGTCGTTTTTATTGAAGCAAAGCATACACACAGAAAAGTGTACAAATCACTCACCTGTAAGTACAGCACCCAAGTCAATTTCTCTATAGTTTAATGGTGAAACGCACACATGAGTAACTTTTTAGTGTGGTGGAAAAGTAATGGGCCTATTTAAGTATCTTTCCTAAGTGATGTTCAGATAAAAAAACATTCAAAAAAAACAGATTTGCAAATACGATTAAACCATCAAAAGCTGACCAATTGAACTTGAAGCCCTTATCTGTTCTTAGGACAAGATGACTCACGATTATCGAAAGAGTCCCAGCTCAATAGTTGTTTTTGTATCAGCCGACCCAAACAAATGAAGACTCAGGCTGAAGCTTTGATTCTGCTCAGAGACCCAGACCACAAAATCCTCTCAGCTGGTCGTTTTCTGGATTCGGCATTTAGTCATTAGGTCTCCCCTCCCATGACAGCAGATTTTAAACTGGGCAGATAATTTTAGAAGGTACATCAGAACAAGCCCAAACATACCACCCTCCTTTCCTTTTTGAGAAAGGCTACCTGACTGGTAGGGAGCCTGATGAGGCAGTGGTTAAGGGCTCACTGCTCCACTCACAGGTGAGAGGTTTGAACCCCTGACTCGCTCTGAGAGACAGGTGTCGCCATCTGCAAAGATGTACTCCCCATGGAAACCCGGTGGGGAAGTTCTACTCTGCCCAGACCATCGCTAGCAGTGGGAATCAGCACCACAAGAAAGACTCTGGGATTTGATCTCACCAGTGACTAAACTAAGGGAATGCAGAGAGATTCCTGGGAATCTGGAGGACAACCTGTCTATTGAACACAGCGAGGTGAGGTTCCGGTTCCACAGATTCCTACGGGGCCACCTAATTAGCACGAGAAAATGGAACCACTGATATCCACCTGCAAGAAGTTCTCTTGTGGTGACCACAGAAAAATGGAGGACACAAGCTTATCCAAACTGACAGCTGACAAAACAGTGGGACAGCTAACCCACTCACTGGGAGCACATCAACACCGGCCAAGATCTCGCTGGACCAGAACAACGGGCTATACAGCGCGGTATCATCACACACTCCTTCCTGTCATTGAGTCCCTTCCCACTCAAACCCACTCTACAGGGCACAGAACTGCCCCCATCATGTTTCCAGCACTGCAGTCTCTACTCCTACATCTCTCTCCCTCCTACCGAGGAAGGAGGTTGGCAGTAGAGCACTTACTCCGCTGAGCCACCTGTAGAAGTTGGTGGTTGGTTGGTTTGAAACCCGCTTCCTACCTCATCAGACAACGGAGTCCTCACCATTTCTGAGCCTAGGAGCCCTCTCCTGTCCAAGAGGAACAATCCGGAGTGCGGAATTCGTATCTTTAACTAATCTGCATGGCATTTGTCCTAAGGGTGGGAATTTTCAGTGCTCACGCCCGTGGCAACATTGTCTCCATTTTCAAATATCAGCTACAAGAATACATCATTTTTAAAAATGTAAACTGGATTAAAAATAAGAGACTCTGCTTTACCAGCTGTTTGTTTTCTGAAAGTGCATTATGCGTGTGGGAACAGTGAAAAAAATCTCAAAAAACGAACAAGCTCCCTCCAGCCTGGGCAATATTCACAGAGGTGGTGCTCAGACTGGGTAAGGACAAAATTATCAGAAAGCAAGGTGACTGCAGAAAGTGGACGTTTGTACCTCACGTCCGTCTGTTCCTACCACTCGCCCACCACGTGTCCATCCTGGACGGTGACAGGATCTCTAACAAAACAGAGAACCACCAGCTTAAAAGACAAGTGCTTGGGAAAACAGGAAGTCGTTGGCTTGGAAAACTTGGTATTAAAAGGGCCACTATGTTGCAGCCTTCAAATATCTGAAGGAGCTGTCTTTGAAGTCCTAGAAATGACTTAAAAATAAAACCAATGTTAGGAAGTCTCTCCCTCACCAGAAGGCCCACGCCCTAAAATAACAGCAGCAACAACAAAAAACACAACTTGAGCTCATTCCATTTATGCAAAGCTTAAGTTATTTGTTATTTTTGGGAGCCTGGGCTGGATGGCTCTCCCTCACCCTAAGGTGCATGCCCTCAAAAACCAGAACAACAACTTGAGTTCATTCCATTTATCAAATCTTTAGTCAAGTGATATTTTTTGGAGCCTGGGCCAGATGATGTCTAAGGTCCCCTGGAAGCAGGGTCAGATCTGAAGCCAGAGGCGAGCGAGGGCTGACAATAGCTTATTAGCCCTCGTCTGGCCGGTGAGCAAGTGCTAAGTGAAAAGTCCACTGGCTTCCCCCGAGGAGCCGCTGTGCTCATCTTCACAAACGCCACAGCGTGAGGGGGTGAGAGGCCGGCAGCTGAGGTCAGAGTCAAAGGAGGAAGGAAACAGTCCCCTGAAGAATATGCCAGGCTGAAAACCAACCTTTTTTTCTTTTTGCATTTTAATTATTTTATTGGGAGCTCTTTTTTTAAAAAAAATCATTTTATTGGGGGCTGGTACAGCTCTCATCACAATCCATACATCCATCCATGTGTCAAGCACATTTGTACATTTGTTACCATCATTTTCAAAACATTTTCTTTCTACTTGAGCCCTTGGTATCAGCTCATTCTTTTTTTCCCCCCTCCCTCCCTCATGAACCCTTGATAATTTATAAATTACTATTTTTTCGTGTCTTACACTGTCCAGTACTTCCCTTCACCCACTCCTCTGTTGTCCATCCCCCAAGGAGGGGGTTATATGTAGATCATTGTGATCAGTTCCCCCTTTCTATCCCACCTTCCCCTGCCCCTCCTGGTATCTCTACCCTCATTACTGGTCCTGAGTTACTGGAGCTCTTACAAGATATCATATCATTCCATAGTTCAATCACATCAAGCAGTATTGTACAACTGCTACCACAATAATTTCAAAGCAGTTTCTTTCTTCTTGAACTCCTTGATATCAGCTCACCTGAAAACCAGCAGTTTAAGCTATGGTTAAAATGTGGGGGTGTGGGGGGAAACAACAACCCACACTTTCTCTCCTTGAAAATGTTTACTGGCCCCCAAACTGCCTAATTAAAAAACCAAAAACTAAGCCAAACTGAAAGTGGTATGATCCCAAACTTCCTTTACAGCAAATTGTCAATAAGTGCAAAGTAAATTTTGTTAGACTACAGGGGAAGCAGTGGTCATTCATGGTAGCAGTCTCACCTTCCCCATGGGCACCTGGGTTGGAGTCCAGGCCAAGCATGGCCACCGTCTATTATCAGTAGAGGCTTGCTGTGCTGTGCTATGCCAGCAGCCCTTGTGGCATAGTGGATTATGCGTTGGGTTGCTAAACGCAAGGTCAGAAACTCGAATCCACCAGCATGCACCGAGGAATAAAAATGAGGCATTCTGCCTCACGTAAAGATTTACAGCCTTTGAAAACACAAGACAGTTCTACCTTATCCTATGGGGTTGCTGTGAGTTGGAATAAACTCAAGGGCATTAATTTTGTGGTCTAGACTAAAATGAGCTAGGAAGAAAAGCCTGGTTATTGACTCCAAAATGCTTTAACTCACACAGTCTGATTTTGTACACGGTGGCTGTGAGATAACTCAACAGCCGCTAATAGCAGCAACATACTTAAGGGCAATCTCTCTGCACCTGACCCAAGCCGTGGTACTTTCAGTTGCCTGGTGTACATGTGAAAGTTGGACACTGAATCAACAACACTGAAAAAGAATCGATGCATTTGAATTGTGGTTCTGGAGAACAATGTTGAAAGTGTCATGATAGCTGCCAAAAGGTTAGACCAATCCATCTTGGAAGAAGAAAGGCCAGAGTGCTCCTCAGAGGCAAGGATGGCGAGGCTTGTTGTGCATACTCTGGACATGTTGCCAGGACAGAGTAGTCCCTGGAGAAGGACATCCTGCTTAGTAAAGTAGAGGGAGAGGGAAAAAGAGGAAGGCCCTTGATGAGATGGAGTGGCTGCAACAATGGGCTAAGGCATATGAATGACTGCGAGGCTGGTGGACCAGGCAGTGTTTGCTTCTGCTGTGCATGGTCTCTGAGTGAGAACCGGCTCCATGGCACTTCACAACAACAATCTGCTCCTCTAGAAGGCATGCAGCAGCAACAGGGAAGTTCATTTAGCACCTCTTCAGTTGTGCCTGATATTCAACGATTCGACTCAGATTCAAGGCATGTCGTTAATAATTGTCCACAACTTTTAAATTAGGCAGCTAGCAACTACTGGCAGCTGCATATTATTGAGAATCACTGGTCTAAAAAGAAGGAGTCAACTCAAAAAGGTCTTGGATCTTGGTGGTTTTCTAGCTAGAAAGCCCAGTCTTGCTGACCAATCAGGTCATTTGGAGATGCCCTTGCTTCCACTCTTCACTCACTCGGCCTTAGCAAACTTGCTTTATTTTCAGAGCACTTTATACTGAGAAAAAATTTTCCCTGTCACCAACCACAGCTTCACAAGTCATTTTTGTCGCCTGCCATCAAGCCAACTCGCAGAGACCCTGTATGACAAAGTAGCACCCACTCCAGCCCCTCCCTGGTTTGGGAGGCTGCAAATCTCCATGGCGGCAGGTTGTCTGTCAGGTCTCTCTCCCTCAGAGCAGCTGAGCACTGGCCAGAAACCAGAGAAAGCCAGGGTGATGGAGTTGATGCACCCACAGTGTTTCCAAGGCTGTCATCCTAATGGAAGCGACCGCCACACCTTTCTCCCACAGAGCAGCTCGTGGGTGCCAAGCACTACCTTTCAGTTAGCAGCCAATGCTTAAACACCGGCCACCAGGGTTCACCTTACTTAGATATCTTAATTATCTCAGGGTACCTAGAAATAGTCTTTGATAGAAAAAATGATAATGGATACTTAACTAATAAAACCAAGAGTCCACATTGGCATTAAGGTTTCAATCCAGCAAATACCGGTAATCAAAAAGCCATATTATATGAAGAACCTGGTAATGGACTGAAAAAAAGACACTAACAACCAGGTAACACAACCTTAACAGAAAACCAAAATCCTTACCACTGGATCAATAAGCAGCAGCATGATACATAGAGGTGATGTTGAACTTGGACCCACAATCAGCAAGGGAAACAGTGATCAAGAACTCAAACGACAGAGATAGTACACCGGGCAAATCTGCTGCACCAGATCGCTTTAAAATCTAAGAACAAAAACATCACTTTGAGGACTAAGGCATGCCCAAACACTTCCACTGTATTTTCAATTGCCTCATATTTATTTGAAAGCTGGACAATAAAAGAATGGATTTCTTTAAATTATGGAACTGGTGAAAAATAGTAAACATACTATGGACTTCCAGAAGAATGAGAAAGTCTTGAAAGAAGTATAGTCAGAATGCGAGGAACACTAAGTATAGTCAGAGGGACCGGTCCACTAACGCTTGGCAGAGCATGATGGTGAAGAAGAAGATCACCCTCAGTGAGATGGACTCAGTGGCTGCACCCATGGGCTTGGACACAGCCATGATTGTGAAGATGGTGTGGGACTGAGTGTGTCCTTCTGTTGTGGCATTAGGTCCCTGTGAGTCAGAACTTGGACACAAAGGCATCTAACAACGAAGCACAGGTGAGCCTATTGGCACAGTGGTTAAGTAGTCAGCTGTTAACTGAAAGGTGGGTGGTTACTCTGCAGAAGATGTAGCAATTAGCTTCCATTTGCACTACAACCTCAAACCCTTTGAGGGTAGTTGGCTTTGTTCAATTCTGTAGGGTTATAATGAGTTTGGAATCAAGTTGAAGGCAATGGGCTTTCTTGGCCTTTTGGTAAACTAAGTGCTTGTGGGGGAATTTTGTTTTCCTTATGTTGAAGCGTAATCCATTCTAATTGCTGAAGATCTGGATCTTCCTCAGTAACTGCTTCAAGTCCTTCAACATTCAGCAAGCAAGGTTGTGTTACCAGCAGAGTTTAACCAGCCTTCCTCCACTCCGGACACCATGTTCTCACACTGTCCAGCTTCTTGGATTACTTGCTCAGCATACAGGTTGAAAGGACACAACCTGATGGATGGACGCCTTTCCTGATTTGCCCCTTGCTCGGTTCAAAAACTGACCGTAGATTTCAGTACAGGTTCTGCAAGAGCACAGAGAAGTTTCCAGATTTATTTCGATGACTAGAGCCCCCGAAATATTCTAATAGGTCTTCAAGTACAAGTGAAGAAATCTTCTCTCTGGAGATCCCAGAGGCAGAAGAAAACCTTTTTAGGATGGGTGCAAATCCAAGCTGATGAAAATAAACTTTTCTCATTTTGAAAAGACAAAGATTCCAACATAATTGCCACAACAGGAGAAACTTGCCCTTTGTATCAAGATGTGAAACATTTATATGAGACCTAGGGCTACTCAAAGATAGAGAATTCCAACAAGATCCCCAAATATGGTTCTGATGCTGGTGCCACTCTGAGAAGCCTTCCCATTTTAATCTAAGCAAGCCATTTTCCCACAGTAACAGCTCACCTGTAACACTGCCCCAGTAAGTTCACCCATGGTTTGAACCGGGACGCTAATAAAAGCTCCATTTTAGAGTTATTTGGATGACTAAATGAGATAAAGTCTATACTGCTTTCAGTATAGCTGCCTAAGGGAAGAGAACCTTTGTATCAGGCTATTCTCCACACCCCCTCACCTAACAAAAGGCAGGTCACAATGGACACACACATTCTGCCTGAAGAAGTATGTTTTACTGTGGCTCCACTATTTTCCATGTCTATTTTAAAACCCCAGGGGGAGGGGGAACGATTCACCTATTATTACACTTCAGTATGCTGGAAAACCTAGCTCAGTCTAGAAAGAACTGGTTTTTAATGCCTGCAAGAGCGACCGGAAGTACCTTCATGGGAAGCGTTTCCCTTTTCCAGGGATCCCAATAATACACCTGTTGTGAGTCAGGGCCACACTCTAGCCTGGAAGGCGGCCCCCGCCCCGCCCCCCGGGTCCCTGCCCAGCGGGGCAGTGTGCCCAGCGAGCCCGCGCCCGGCGGAGGATGCCCTGGCTTCTTCCCAGCCGCCTCCTCTGGGGCACAAGGGGCTCGGAGATGTTCTTGCGTCCCCCTCGGTGCAGAGGTCATTTTGACCCCTCCACCCACCTCGCCGGGCACCGTTCCCTTCGGACCTGGGTAACATGTCGGCTGGCTGCCCGCGGGGCTGCACCTGCCCTGGGGGTCTCAAACCAGGAGCCCCGGCGGGGAGCCGGTCCGTGCGCCCGGGCAGCGCCCAGAAGCAGCCAGGCAGGCGCGCCCGCGCGCGCGGAGCCCAGACCGCCCGGGGGCAGGTCTGCCCACTTGGCCGTGGCCTTTCCGTCACGGGTGAGACTTCGCAGCGCGAGCAGCAGCTTCCCTCGAAGTACGCACAGTCTCACTCGAAATGAAGTCCCCGCCGCTGGAATCGACGCGGGCCCACCGGGCCCCCACGGAGTGGATGCAAATTCTACCGATCCTCCCCAGGACCCCCAAAGAGGTTGAGGGGCGGACACGCAGAGCGCCCCCGGACCTGAGCCGTCGCCCCCCACCCTTCCAGCTCGGCGCCGCGCCCCTCTCCGAGGCCCCCTTAACGAACCACCGCCCCGAGTGCCCGCTGGTCACCTGCTTCCCGTCCCCCGCAAACTGCAAAGTGCCCCGCGCCGCCCGGGCACCGGTCGGTCTCAGCCTTTCGGCCCAAAGAAACACGGGACCCGCGCCTCCGAGTGGCCGGCGCTCGGGGCGGCAGCCTCCGCGGTGTGTTCCCGGCGGCTCTCGGGTCCCCGCAAGGGCGCCCAGCCCAGGGCGACACTGCCACCGAAACCCGAGCCAGCGTCCACCGTCCGCTTCTCCCGGGCCGGACCTCACACCGGGACCCCGTGCCCAGCGCCCACCCGCTGGCCGCGGCCCGGCCGAGCCCCGGAACGCGCTCACCTGGCGGCGCACCTGCCGCTCTGCAGGGCGCCGACGCTCCGGCGCCGCCTCGCCCTCCGCGACTGCGCTCCCTCCCGCTCCCTCGCCCGCAGCCCGGCCCGGGCCTGCGCGGGGCGCCCGGCCCCGAGTGCCCGCGGCCCACCTGCCGCGCCCAGACGGGCTCCTCACCTGCGGCCGCTCCACCGGCACTCGGGGGCCACGTCCGACGGGCGGCGGGAGAAGGCGACGGGCGGGCGCGAGGCTCGTGGTGCGGCCCGCCTCCCTCCCCAGCGGCCCATTCACCTGAAACTCGGGTGGGAGGGGAGGAGGAGGTGGGGAGGAGGCGGAGGAACCGGCCCTTCGGGCCGCACACCCTTCGGCGCGCGTTAAAGGCACCGCGACTGGTAGGGCCAGGCTGGCGCCTTCGGGGGCGGGACGGAGGGCAGAGGAGGGGCTCGAGCTGTGGCGCGGGGAGGGATGTTCCTGGACCCCCCTGCAGGCGCGCGGGGCGCGGGGGTGGACCGGGGGGCGCTTCCCGCCCTGGGCCGAGAGCGGGGGTTAAGTGTGGTTGGGGCTTTGTTGCTGCCGAGGGTCTGAAGGAGATCAGCCACACTGGGGGACAGAAAGGTGCGTCCTGACACCCCACTGCCCTTCTCCGAATGCTGCTCCAGGTTTGGTCAGAAGTATCCAGATCTTGCTCCTGGGAAGTTTGCAGAAGCGTGGAAGAACTGTGAAGTCTGTCTGGATGCAAAAAAAGCACCACTACTCAGAGATGTTGGGATAAAGGGCCTGCCCGTGATGGGGTCCGTACGTTTGCCATCAAACAAGATTAAATTACGCGTTGGGCTGCGACCCGGCGAGGTCCACCTGCGCTCCTTAGGTGTCGCACTGTGGTATTGTTGTTTTTAATGTTTCACTGTGGCTCTTTTACTGCATTTGAAATTGGAGACTGGAATTTAGATTTCTTCAAGCCTGCCTCACTTTGTGTTCCAATCTGGAATGTCAGTATGGCTAATCAATTTCTATCCAATCCCACCTGTTGCTCAGCCTTTAATTAAGTGGTTGGAGATGTGACTCTCCCATACATTAAATCTTAAGGCCCAATTCAGGAAGTAAAAGCATTCTGTAAATATGACAGCGTTAATGGGTAATTAATCTAATTGGTTTTTTTTCATGGAAGTCATTGCTACAATTATTTTAATATGACTATGTAGTTTTGTGAAGGATGCCTTTTAAATTGGTATTATTAATCTCGAGGAAGTCAGGTTAATCCTCGTCAGGTTCCCTGTCAGATTACTAAAATCTCCCAACATTCCACTCAGTTTATAATTAAACAAGGGAACATTTCCTAACTCTCGGATTTGTAAACACAAGCCTCTTGTTTATTTTACCATCTAGGTTGACACGTTCAGAACAGGAGATCTTCATTTTGTTTGTTTGTTTTAACTTTTTAAATTGAAGTCTAAGTCTTATAATTTATATTCACCCTCTACAGTGGTTTGACTTTTTTTAATTTCACCACCATCACAGAAATATATATTTATCATGCCATAGTAGTTCCCTCAGCCCCTGTGAACCACTAATCCTTCTTTATAAGTACTGCTTTACAGCTTCAACACATTTCATTTAAATGAAATCAGACAATATGTACCCTTTGTGTGGGCCTTCTTTCATAGCTTGGAATCAGACTCCATTTTCTAGGCTGAAGAATACTCCATTACATGGACATGACACTCTTGTTTATCCATTCATCAGTTAGTATTTGAGTGGTTTACACTTTTTGGCTATTATAAATAATACAACAATACTCCTATAAACATTTGTGTGGGTACATTTTAAATTACCTTAGCTACATTGAGGTTTTTTAACTAAATTGTATCATTTTAAGCAAGTAACTTATGTATATCATGTTATTTTCCTTATTGCCACAACATATACCCAAAGGTATGTTGTATTAATAGGAAAAGTACATACTTTTTTGCTTTCTTCATCTCCAAATTTTATTTATTTTGTTGTTGTTGAAAATATCTACAGTAAAAAACACCAACTCAAAAGTCTCTGCACAGATAACTTAGTGATGTTACATAACCATTCCCCTCTTCCTTGGCTGAGTGGTTCCTTTCCTCCCTCATTAATATAAACTCAGGGCCCCTGGGGCTCTTATCTGATCTCCCAAGTTATTGTTAGGTTGACACCATATAGATAGTTCCGAAAAATTTGAGATGCTTAAGGCAAACCTTTGCTACTAGTCCAGTTGTTATTCCATTTCAGGAGCCTTGGGGACTTAGTGGTTACATGCCGGGCTGCTAACCACAGAGTGGGTCAAAACCACCCGCTTCTCCGTGGGCAAAGAGTGGGGCTTTCCACTCCAGAATTGCCCAATAGCACTGAGAATATTTTTGGCTTAAGATGTAAAGAATATCTCAGGGAGATAATATCAGGTTTCATCTACCCTCCATGGTTCCATGAGACTGTGAAATTATTTTCTGCATTTCTCCCTGCCTTTGATCAGAATTCTTCTGTAGAATCTTTAATCAAAATGTTTGGTCATAGTAGCCAAACACCATCCCATTTTTGTGGTCTCAAGGCAGGGAAGCCATTGTTCATGGAGGCAGCTAGACACATTCTGTTTGTTTTTTTTTAAAATCATTTTATCGGGGGCTCTTTTTTAATCATTTTATTGGGACCTCACATAACTCTTATCACAATCCATACATATATCAATTGTATAAAGCACATTTGTACATTCGTTACCCTCATCATTTTCAAAACATTTGCTCTCCACGTAAGCCCCTGACATCAGCTCCTTATTGTCCCCCTTTCCTCCCCGGTTCCCTCTCCCCAATGAACTTTGATAATTTATAAATTACTATTTGGTCATATCTTACACTGTCTGACGTCTCCCTTCACCCACTTTTCTGCTGTTGGTCCCCCTATTGGGGGCTCTTATAACAATCCATACATACATCCATTGTGTAAAGCATATTTGTACATGTGCTGCTTTTTCGAAACATTTTCTACTTGAGCCCTTGGTATCAGCCAGTCATTGTTTTCCTCCCTCCCACCCTCCCTCTTGAACCCTTGATAATTTATAAAGTATTAATTTTTTTTTCGTGTCTTACACCAACCATTGTCTCCTTTCATCCTCTTTTCTGTTGTCTATTCCCCTGAGAGAGGGGGTTACATGCAGATCATTGTGATCAGTTCCCCCTTTCTCCCCCTATGTTCCCCCTCCCCTCTGGTATCGCTACTCTCACTATGCTCCTGAGGGGGTTATCGGTCCTGGATTCCCTGTGTTTCCAGTTCTTACCTGTAGCCCTGTGCATGTTCTGGTCTAGTTGGGTTTGTAAGGTAGAGTTGGGGTCATGATAGTGGGGGGAGCATTAAAGAACTAGAGGAAAGTTGTCTGTTTCATAAGTGCTATACTGAACCCTGACTGGCTTGTCTCTTCCTTGTGACCCTCCTGTTGAGGTGTTGTCCGGCTGGGACACTCTTTCTATAGCTTCCTCCTACTCATAGCTCGCCTTTCTCTGTTGTTCCAGGTCAACCTAAAGACCAACTGCTGTGTTTTGGACTGCTTGCTTGCTTTTTTTTTTGCTTTCATAATTAACTCACTTAACAACTATTTTCTGAGTACCTACTCTGTACATAGTAGTGAATAGAGTCACAGAATCTTGTTTTAGTGGAGCTTATTTCTAGTTACTGCTTAATTTGTACATCTGGGATAGCAGGATTTATTAAGTTGAAGTATATAAAAGTAATAATATTGGATTATGTTTAACTATAAAGTAGAAATTTCATATGGCTTAAACTAATGCCAAACTAGGAACATGTTGAAATGTTACATGCCATTGAATTTCATTTCTGATTAATTTTCCAAACAATGCTCATACCATTGAAAAGTCCAGAAATTGTACTCTTTTCTCTATCACCAAATATTGTACAGTTTCAGTAGGAGTTGGATGTGCCCTGAAAGAAAACCCAATTTTAAAGTCTAAACATGTCACTCTTCAACAGAAAAAGAATATTGGGAGTCCTCCAGCAAGATGGCAAACTAGGAAGACATACTCCATAGACCTGCCACGCTGAGGACATGAAGCACAAGTGGATAGTAATCCTGGAACCCTGCACTTCCAGGGGAGGAGTGGAGAAGTGCATTGAAAATAGACTGAGGGAAGAAGCCGGGGAAAAGGGGGCAAGGCAAGAAACAGGCTGGTGACGGAAAATAAACAGACAATTGTCACAGAGTTGATGGAAGAAAACGTCCCTAACAACAAGAGATATGAAAAGATGTGTGTTCAAAAACTGAACACACCCCAAATAGGATCGATCCCCAAATCAAGGTATGTCTAAAACCTAAGACAAAGACAGAATGCTGAGAGCTACTGAGAAAAACAAAAAAGTAACCCACAAAGGACAACCATTAAGACTAAGCTCTGCTTGATAGTGGGACAAGAAGAAAGTAAAGGGAAATAAAGGAAAGAAGTAGGAGGCAAATGGTATTTATAGAGGTCTAAATGCAGGCATGTACATATGTAAGTAGATTTATATATGATGATGGGAAAATAGATCTATGTGCACATATATATAAGTTTAATATTAAGGTAGCAGATGGACATTTGGCCTCCACTCAAATACTCCCTCAATACAAGAATACTTTGTTCTATTAAACTGGCATTCCATGATGCTCACCTTCCCAATATTATTGTTGAAGACAAATGGGTACAGACGCAAATGTGGTGAAGAAAGCTGATGGTACCTAGCTACCAAAAAATATAACGTCTGGAGTCTTAAAGGCTTGAAGGTAAACAAGCAGCCATGTAGCTCAGAAGCAACAAAGCCCACATGGAAGAAGCACACAGCCTGTGTGATCACGAGGTATCGAAGGGATCAGGTATCAGGCATCAAAGAACAAAAAATCATATTGTGAATGAGGGAGAGCATGGAGTGGGGACCCAAAGCCCATCTGTAGGGAACTGGACCCCCTTACAGAAGGGTCGTGGAGAGGAGACGAGTCAGTCAGGGTGCAGTGTAGCAATAATGAAACACACAACTTTCCTGTAATTTCTTAAATGCTTCCTCCCCACCCCCCACCACCACTTTCATGATCCCAATTCTACCTTACAAATCTGGCTAGACCAGAGGATGTACACTGGTACAGACAGGAACTGGAAACACAGGGAATCCAGGGTGGATGATGCCTTAAGGACCAGTGGTGAGAGTGGTAATACTGGGAGGGTGGAGGGAAGGTAGGGTGGAAAGGGGGAAGTGATAACAAGGATCTACATATAACCCCTTCCCTGGAAGGTGAACAACAGAAAAGTGGGTGAAGGGAGACATTGGACAGTGTAAGATATGACAAAATAATAATAATTTATAAATTATCAAGGGTTCTTGAGGAAGAGGGGAGCAGGGAGGGAGGGGCAAAAATGAGGAGCTGATACCAAGGGCTCAAGTAGAAAGCAAATGTTTTGAGAATGACGAGGGCAACAAATGTACAAATGCGCTTGACACAATGGATGTATGTATGGATTGTGCTAAGAGTTTTACTAGCCCCCGATAAAATGATTTTAAAAAATGCTAAGCTCTGATTTTCAGCAGAAACCATGTGGGCAAGAATGTATCACTAATTATTACACGCAAGAAAAATTTTCCGGAAGATCGTCCAACAATGACTGCAGCAGTCTATAGACAGGGAGCTGCCACCTTTCTGGCTGCATTCAGCAGAGTGTGGAACAGGGATAGCATTGCTGATGTCAGATTTTGTCTGAAAGCAGAGAACGCCATAAAGATGTGACCTTGTGTTTCATTGCCTCTGAAAGGCAGTCAATGGTGTAGATCATACCAAACTCTAGATACTTGAGAAGAATGGGAATTCCAGGACACTACAGTGTGTTCATGCAGAACTTGTCCATGAATCAAGAAGCAGTTGTGCAAACAGAACAAGAGAATACTGCCTGGCTCAAAATCAGGAAAGATGTGTGTCAGGGTTGTAGCCTCCCATCATACTTGTTAAATCTGTATGCTGAGCACATCATCAGAGAAGCTGGATTATGTGAAGAAGAATGTGGCATCAGGATTGGAGGAAGGTTAAAAACCTGCGATACACAGATGGCACAACCTTGCTTACTGAAAGTGAGGAGGACGATGCATGTGCTGATGAAGATCAAGGATTGCAGTCTTTAGTATGGATTACGACTATAAAGAAATCACAAATTCTACGTGACATCATGATAAACAGAGAAAAGGCTGAAGTTGTTAAGGATTTTATCTTGCTTGGATCTATAATAATACTCATGGAAGCAGCAGTTAAGAGATCAAATGAGGAGATACATTAGGTAAATCTCTACCACTTGTCTGGCAGTTTGGTGTGCTGTGGTGTTTTGTGTATTGCAGAAGATCTCTTTAAAATGTTGAAAAGCAAGATGTTACTTTATGGATTACGATGTGCCTGATCCAAGTCATAGTATTTTCCATTGCCTCCTATCATGTGAAGGTTGGACATGAATTAGGAAGACCAAGAATTGGTTCATTTGAGTTATGGTACTGACAAGTCATATTGAAAGTACCATGGACTGTCCCCAAACAATCAAATCTGTCTTGAAAGAAATATAACCATAATATTCCTTAGATGCAATGATGGAAAAACTCCATTTCACATACTTTGGACATGTCAGAAGAGACCAGTCCCGGGAGTGGGATCTGTTTGGTAAAGTGGAGGGGCAGCAAAGATTAAGAGGGTCCTCGACAAAGTAGATTGACTTAGTGGCTGTGACATTGACCTCAAATATAAGAACCATTGTGAGGAAGACGCAGAACTGGGCAGGGCTCCATCCTGTCGTACAGAGGACCTCTGTGAGTCTGAACCAACTTGACAGCAGCTACCAACAGGAGTGATGGGTGGCGATGCACAAGGAGTAAGTGGGCATGGAAGGGAGTTTGGGGGTATACATGCACATAGGTTTAACAGAGACTATTTATTCATGCCTTTGCTGTGACTGTGTCCATGGATAAGCAGGGAATAAAGTTATGAAAACTTCTTGGATATACCCAGGCACATTGGAGGAATGAGTCACTAGGCCTAGAATCTCAGGACCAAAGTCTCAGGGGACACCTAGGTCAGTTAGCATAATAAAGTGTTCTGTCTCAAACAGCATTCTCTATTTTTCATCCAGTAAAAGAGAAATTCATTGCAATAACCACACAACCCATAGATAATATTTATGATTAAAGGGTTTATTAATGAAGTTAGCAGGCTGCAATGCAGGTGAGAAATGCTCAGGAAAGAGTTTCTCAATCAGGACATATAATAAAGTTCTCCCAAGGGTGCTAGTGAATGCCCAAAGGGCATGCCCCTCCACTGTAAGCCTCAACCTGAAAGGATTCAGCTCAAGCCCCATGGATCTGCCAACCCAGCTCCCTTAATTAAATGCCCGAAGACATCCCACTCCAGGAAGCTTCAGCCTGAAGACACTCAGCTCCACCTCTGTGGGTCAGCAAGCCCAGCTTCCCTAATTAAGTAGCAGAGGCACCTCAATCCACAAACCAGCCTCCTGCCCCAATGCATCCTGTTAACAATTACCCAGAGTTGTATCCTATCAGTATATCCCCCTACATTTTTCTCACACTCTGGCAGGAAAGGTCACTTGGTGGGAGTGCCAGAGATTTCACCTAGAAGGGTCACAGTAAATAATTCACTGTCCCTTACATAGTCCACAAAGTTTACGTCCTGCCTGGTGAGATGTTAGCTAGTTGTCAGCCATCTAAGGTGCAGCAATTGGTCAGTCTGGGTACAGAGGAAAGAAGAGTGAGTTAAAAAAACGGAAGACACAAAAACATCAATCTTCATGACCCCAAGACCAGAAAGCACTACTTGGTACACAGCTCCCACTACCAACTGTTCTGAAAGTGATCACATCCTGAATCGAGTGAGGAAAACATGTGGAACCAAATTCAAAGCCATCTAATAGATCAGGCTTTCTAGTTGGATAGAGACTAGTAGAGCCCCCAAGGCTACGATATTTGGTCACCCTTTGGGAATAATAAAGACCTGTACATACATTAGACTAATTGACCATTTGGGATTAAGGCTGCAGATTTACCCAAGGAAAAGATTCAGAAAAGTTAGGAAAGAAGGAGGAATGGAGATAGGAAACACGATGAGGTGGATTAGGTGATGTTATATTGAAGGGATTGCAATAGAGGTGAAACAAGGTGTATGAATTATTGAGTGTAAAAACTTTCACCCAATTAACAAAACAATGTTATTAAAGAAAAAAAATTGGTTGGATGCTAACTGCTGCTGTTCTCAATCATATTACATAATTATAAACTAACACAAATGTGATTATTCTTTTTTTGTAATTATTCTTAATTAAATATTCTTGTCAGCTCAGAGTAATACTATGATTATTGAACATTAGTTGATGAAAATCTTCATGGCTCAGAAGTAAATACTATCAGAGAACTTATGATTGATTAGAAGTTCTGTGATTTAATCTGTAGTCACATAAATCATAATGATACATAACCAATTTCCCTTTTATATGTAAAGGATAAAAATTATGGTCTCGAACAGCAAGGGAACGGAGCGGCAAAGTTCCCAAGAAATGCTAAAGGTGGACTTTGGGGCTAGGGCGTGGTGCCCCAACAGACTGGACTGGAAAACACTCCTAAAGACCAACAAACAATCCTTGAACTAACTACAAGCTTTTCTTTCTTGTTGTATTTTGTTTTGTTCTTTGTCAGTGGTTTGTTGTTGTTTTGTTGTATATTGTTGCTTGGTTTTGCTCTGTCTTGTTTTTGTGCATGTTATGATCTCCGCAGGTCTGTCTAAATAAAATAGGCTGGATGAACAATCTGGAGGAGAAAACAACAAGACTGACAGTTCCGGCGGGGGGACATGGGAGAGGGGGAGTTGTGGGGAGAGGAAGTTGTGTTAACAAACCCAGGCACAAGGGAACAACAAGTGATCCAAATTGGTGATGAGGAGGGTGTGGGAGGCCTGGTAGGGCATGATCAAGGGTAATGTAACAAAGAGGAATTGCTGAAACCCTGGTGGGGACTGAGCATGATAGTGGGATAGGAGGAAAGTCAAGGGAAATAGAGGAAAGAGCTAGGAGGCAAAGGACATTTATAGAGGTCTAGATAGACATGTATATATGCAAATAAATTTATATATGAGGATGGGGAAATAGATCTACATGCATATACTTATAGGTTTAGTATTAAGGTAGCAGAAGGACATTGGGCCTCCACTCAAGTACTCCCTCAATGCAAGAATACTTTCTTCCATTAAATTGGCATTCTATGACGCTCACCTTCCTGACACAACCGCTGAAGACAAAGCGGGTGCATAAGCAAATGTGGTGAAGAAAGCCGATGGTGCCCGGCTATCAAAAGATATAGCGTCTGGGGTCTTAAAGGCTTGAAGGTAAACAAGCGGCCATTTAGCTCAGAAGCAACAAAGCCCACATGGAAGAAGCACACCAGCCTGTGTGATCACAAGGTGCCGAAGGGATCAGTTGTCAGACATCAAAGAACAAAAAATCATATCGTGTGCTCACGTCATGATATGATCACTGAAGACAAATGGGTGCATAAACAAATGTGGTAAAGAAAGCTGATGGTGCCCGGCTATCAAAAGGTATAGCATCTGGGGTCTTAAAGACTTGAAGGTAAACAAGCAGCCATCTAGCTCTGAAGCAATAAAGCCCACATGGAAGAAGCACTCCAGCCTGTGCAATCACGAGGTGTTGAAGGGACCAGGTATCAGGCATCATTGGAACAAAAAAATCTTACCATAGTGAATGGGGGGGGTTGTGGAGTGGATACTAAAAACCCATTTGTAGGCTACTGGAGATCCCCTTGCAGAGGGGTCTCAAGGAGGAGATGAGCCAGACAGGGTACAATATAGCGCTGATGAAAAATACAACTTTCCTCCAGTTCCTAAATGCTTCCTCCCCCCTCCCACCACTATCATGATCCCAATTCTCCCTTGCAAGTCTGGCTAGACCAGAGGATGTACACTGGTGCAGATAGGAACTGGAAACACAGGGAATCCAGGGTGGATGATCCCTTCAGGACCAGTGGTGTGAGTGGCGATACTGGGAATGTAGAGGGAGGGTGGGTTGGAAAGAGGGAACCAGTTACAAGGATCTACATGTGACCTCCTCCCTGGGGGATGGACAACAGAAAAGTGGGTAAAGGGAGACGTCTGACAGGGCAATATATGACAAAATAATAATTTAAAAATTATCAAGGGTTCATGAGGGAAGGGGGAGCGGGGAGGGAGGGGAAAAATGAGGACCTGATGCTAGGTGCTTAAGCAGAGAACAAATGTTTTGAGAATTATGAGGGCAATGAATGTACAAATGTGCTTTACACAATTGATGTATGTATGGATTGTGATAAGAGTTGTATGAGCCCCCAATAAAATGATTAATAAAAAAGAAAAAGAAATATAAGACCAACAAAAAAATTATGGTCTCAGAAACCTGAATTTCAAGCCAAACAATTCATGTATTGTGGTTCATAGCTGGCCTGCTGTGCTCATATACTTTCATTTTCTCAAGTGTTCACCATTCTGCACCATTCGTTAACTTATGAAGCGATCACCGTGTAGCTACGTATTGAGCCGCTAGCTGCAAAGGCAGCAGTACAAAGCCAGCAGCCAGCTCCACAGAGGCAAGATGAGGCTTTGTGCACCTTAAAGGGAGATATCAGTCACTGTAAAACATGGAGAATAGTAATAATTTATAAATTATCAAGGGTTCATGAGGGACAGAGAGGGTGGAGGGGGGAAATGAAAAGCTGATACCAAGGACTCAAGTAGAAAGAAAATGTTTTGAAAATGATGGCAACAAATGTGCTTGACACAAAGGGTGGATGTATGGATTGTGATAAGAGTTGGACAACCCCCAAAAAATTATTTAAAATAATAAAATCAGGGAAAAAAAGATTTGCAGGCTCAGAGACTTACAGGGCAGTTCTACCATATCCTGTAGAGTCCTTATGTCAGCCTTGACTTCATGGCAGTGGGAGTGATATGCCAAGGGGATAGATATAATACTGTCATAAAATGACAATCATGTCTCTAAGGTAAACCAGAGACATATATAAACCATAGAGCTATGAATGGATTTGGGGTTTGCACTTAATTCTAACCCCAATCTTAGAACAAGTAGTTCTTATGACCTGGCCCTGCTTGATGCTTGAAGAGATCGTTGAAGATCTGAGTGCTACAGCAAAGCACAGAGAAGAAACTAGATGGTGCTCAGCTATCAAACAGAACAGCATCTGGAGTCTTAAAGGATTGTCTTCAAACAATAGCCATCGAAGCGAGGCATCACCTAAGTCCACGTGGAAGACGCCCACCAGCCTGTGGGATCCAAGGATTATAATAATATAATCCAAACCTAAAGGAGGGAATGGTGTTTTGAGCTTAAAGTGTGAACACCTGGGTTGAAAAAGGTTCTGGATGACAGTGGAAACCCAAAATCCATTTGTAGGGTCCAAACATGGATTAAGAATCCCTGCTGATCAAAGTTGAGGGATGTAAATCACCCTGTTATCACACAGAGAGCATTGTAAAATCAACTATGGAAACCTACCAATATAGGTAGGTCAAAATGAAATATCATTTGCTCTCCCTTTAGACCAATTTCAAAGCTGTTTCAGTTTTTTTTAAAAAGAAAATGTACGGGGGGTAAAACTCAAGGTGACATACCCGTGGATTGAGCCCCTGGTGACCCTTTCTGACCGTGGATCAGGCGTGTGACTAGCAGTGCTGTCATGCAGAATGCACTGGAAAGTGGATTTCAAGTTAAACCTTAGCACTCTACAATTTGATCTTCCTTATGACTGATTTAAATTTGTTCTAGTTTCTAATATTTTCTGGTTTCTGTTTAGTTGAGTTTTTATGAGTTAGTTTGCTATTCTTTTTAGCTTGTTGTTATTATTGTTTTGTTTTTCTGTGTAGGAAATCCAGGGTAGGTAAATCTAGAGACAGTAACTGGTTTCTTGGGTGTGACAGGGCAGGTTGAAGGAAATGGAGAGTTAATAATAAGGAGTACATTAAGAAAAATGTTCTAAATTGATTGTGGTGATGATTGTACAGCTCTTCTTGATATGATTGAACTATTTAATTATATGATATGTTAATTATATACCAATAAAACTGTTGGGGAAAAGGAAATCTGAGTTTAAGTCCAGGGTTATTATCTATTATGGAAATTAAACTATATAAAATACTCATTTTTCTCCACTAAATTTGGATGATAATAAATACACGATCTTCACATGGTTGTTGGGAAGCACATGGACCATTCATCAAAAGGACCATATGCTAGGCCATAAAAGAAATCTTGGTATATTTAACAAGTCGCTGCTGTATCTCCTGTGCCTGAAACCGTCCCCGTCACCTAGGAGGCCCTCCATAAGTAGTGGTTGGATTTACTGAATACAACTGATTCCGATTCCAACACGTCAGTGGATTCTTAGTCAATCCTCAGAAATAGCCTCCTGTCATTATGAAAGCAACACACTCCTTAATAGCCTTTCAGGGCCTGACTCTCCAGTACAAGGTTTTAGAGGAGAAAAGAAGGGAGATTAAACGATTTCCACTCTCCTTCACCTGCTGCTTAGTGAATGAATTCAAAGATTGATATTTGTTCAAATGAAACTCAGTTTGAAATTGCTGAGGACCTGGCTGGATGGAAAGGCCCTCTACTTTCCCCACCCAGCTATGAGTCGGGAGGCTCCCAGCCCACGAAGAATATAACTATGGGGAAGCAATCAGGAAGGTAATGCCCGAGAAGATCATGACACTTGGTGAGTAAGTTTCTTTCACCTCAATTCCAATGTATTAAGCAACATTCCTCCCAGGTGGAATCCAAGTTAAACAAAGAGAGACAGAGCTGGAACCGGAACCAGAACAAGTAAAATGGTGATACTAATAATAACCATCAATTTATTCAAAGTAAGTGTGTGCCAGGGAATATACTGTTTTATGAACATTGAACATTTTTATTTTGTCCTTAAAACTTGATGTACTATTACCTCTCGTTTTACAGAGTGGGAAACGGAAGCATTGCAAAGTTTGATTGCACACTCAAGATGTCTGCCAATTGAAGAGTCAAGATTCACACACATCCTCTGACTCTAGAATTAATGGTCTTAGCAAGTTTAATATACCACCAGGAGTTTTTGTTTGTAAAAGATACAAAATCCTCAAAACTATCCATAGAAAAATTACAGAGTGCAGCTATAGAAAAAGGAATTCTAAGGGGAAAAATTGATCATGATGGAGTGTTATTTTCAGCAACAGTGAATATTCCAAATATATATTTCACATAAAATACCCCAAACATACAAGATAATTCCATATATATGAAGTTAAAAAACAGGCAAAATTACATTATTTGGAGATTTATATTAAAGTGGTGAAAGGATAAAGAAACAAATTTTCACAAAAGTCAGACTGATGATGACTAGAGGTCACAGAGAGAGTATGCATGAGAAGAGGCGTGGAGATGCCCCTGGGGTATAACAATATTCTGTGTCTTCACCTGAGCAAAGATTCCATGGCTTATACAATTTTCTGTATGAATTTTTTATCTTACAATAATTTTTTTAAAAAAATAGAATTTGGAGACAGTCTTAGAAAATGGCTAGAGAACATGTCATGAACATCAAGAATCAAGAGTCAAGATTCCTGAGCAGAAGTGGTGGCAGCAAAGGCAGCCAGACCAGCAGCTGCACCAGAGGGTTTCCACTGAGAACCAGAGCTGAGCAGGGGAATGTTCTGTCCAAAGAATGAGTCAAGGTGAGTGCTTTGGGTTGTGCTAAGGAGCTTGGTAACACTTTCTAACACTTTGCCCTGGGGCAGGGCAGAGCCCAAGGGACCAGAGAGAGGTGTGCCTATGAGAAAAAGCACCATGGGTGAAAGCACTGTATCTTTTACATTTTTGAGCCTGAATTGTAACAATTAACTTCCCTAATAAACTGTATAATCATGAAGGGGGAAAAGAGAAGATGGCTGTTGAGGAGTTTTGTGGATAACATTCCCAAGCACTGTCATTAAACAGCATATAGGACCACAGTAAATTGAGATCCTCATCTGAGAGTTTATTGTGCCTGCCTGACCAATATACACATGTGAGATTAATTGAAGGGCAGAGAGATAAATGGCTCGGTGAGCCTCGCCTTTCTTGTCTCTCACTCTTTGCTCATTGGATCAGTGTGTGGCTGCTTTGCTTGTTCTGTGCCTCAATTTACAGGCTACACTACCTGTGGGACGCACAGCCTGTGGTCGCTTTAAGACCACACGATTGAAACTTACATCTCTTGAGCTGGGGACTGACAGTTGGTGACCTGGCTGACAGTTGGTGACCTGCCTTGCTGTTTGCTGCCTGTGCTGGGATAGCCTAGCTCTCTCTACAGAGGACTACCCAGCGGCTCTCAAGACTTGAAGGACTGCCAGTGTCTCACAACTCTCTCACGGGAGTGAGTTGCACTGAGCCATTTGTACTGCTTTATAATTTAACTGTCCATTTCTTGTATTATCTATCTATCTATCTTTCTATCTATCTAATTATCAGCAATCTGGTCTTCTCTCTCTAGAGAACCCTGTCTAACACATCATCTGAAGGGGAAGAGGAGGGAGAGGGGGCCTTCTGCACAGAATATTTAGGAACCGGCCTTCCTGCTCAAAATAGGAAAGAGGGAAATGTAAATACTGTGCTCTCATCTAACTTTAGCTTCACAGGACTCTTATTACCTGTGTACCCAAATTTAAAATAATTTTTTAAAAGATAATCTGGCAACATTTTACCAGAAAACCTAGCCCTAGGACAAAACACTTGAATTGGATGGGGATTAAAATGATGTACCTTAGACAGATAAAAATTCCTCTTGAATTGTAATGTAAAAAAATTCAATTACAGATAATGGTGATGGTTGAACAAGATGATGTGATGTCAATGAATTATAAATATGAACATGGTAATATAATGGCAAATATTCTTGTTATCTATGTATGTAACAGACATAAACAATGCTTAAAAATTTTTTAAATGTTCCTCTTAAAAGTCAAGAATGGTGGTGGCTGCATAACAAGATAAATGCAATTAGTACCACTCAATCGTGTATGTGAAGCACGTAATAATGGAAAAGGTTTTGTTATATGTATTTGTTGTGCTGTTAGTGTTTTAGGGTACGAAAGAGACCCTCATCTTTAAAATAGTATAAGGAGGATATTAAGTCTTAAGAGAGGGAACGACAGCACAAAGACACAGACACATCATCCAGATGAGGGAGGCCATTAGCCCGAGGATAAAATGACGTCCTGGATTTACTGATATATTTGGGGACCAGTCTTCACAACTGAATGGGTCCTAGGAGGCAGTTGTGTAATTGAAGTGTAAATTAAAGAAACATCAGACAAGGTAATTAAAGAAACATCAGGCAAGGACTCACCTCTTCCATGGAGACTGGAACCACAAGAGGAGCTGAATATATTTTCTCACAAGCTTATAGGATCTCGAGCATGCAAGCCATGTCACATTCATACATAGCAGGAAGGGATGGGTTAGAGGCATACACACAACAGGAAGGGGATGAGCTCGCGGCACACACGTGACAGGAAGGCACATCATAACAAGATGGGCGGGTTCCAGAGTTAAGATGGCAGCTTAACCTTGGCCATCCCTGAGCTGGCTTGACCTTAGGTGTCCCTGAGCTCTTCTCCAGGGGAACAGTCTATGATCCTTATCAAAAGCAAGTGACCTTCCTGAGGTCCCTCTTGATGGCAGACCACCCTGGGCAGAGAGCCTTCAAGAGTATTGTAGCCACCATGTGCTTGCAAGTAGCACTGTAAAACTGGCATTTTATCGGGGGCATTGCGGGGAATAGCTTTTACTGAGGAGAATGTGCTTAGGATGGATCTCCAACTCACAAGAGTGAAATCCTTCCTCCACCAGAATCTGCCTCCTGGATGCCTTCAATATGAGCATAAAGAATGCATCCACCTACAATCACTCCCAGGTTCTCAGTTTCCCACAGAGATACAAAGCTTTGAAAAGGGTATGAGGAGGCAAAGGAAACTCAAAAGCTTGATTGGTGGCAGATCATACATCACAATCACAGGTGAGACGAAAGAAGCAGGAAGGGACCATGTTTGGGACACATTCATTGTCAGATACATGGGTTTCTTAGGTCTCACTCGTGGGAAAAATACCTTGGAAAGAATTCACTCCGAAGCCTGGATTACAGCCTACTTGCCGCCGGAAGACTCCAAATCCGCTCTTTTCAGTTGCTTCACCAGGAGGCACAGTCAACGATCCTGGTCAACCCCATTGGCTGAATTGAATTCACCTGACCCAGATGGGCCAAACCAGGTGTAACACCCACCTAGGTGTACCACCCCTTCCTGACTGGAAGCTCGAACCTCTGAGCATGTGCAATGGACACCCCAGTCCCTGTGCTAGCTGCCTAACATTTCCCCCTGAAGAGGTATGGACCCAAATCTTTGAGGTACCCGACAATGACATCTCTAGCTACTTCCTGCTGACAAAAGGGGTGGAGTGAGCTTTGGGTTCATACCCTTCCTACTCTGTTGGAAGGGGTTGTCCATTCAGGGCCCAGGAAGGATATGGTGGAGGTGGTCCAGGAGCTGGTGGTCCTGAAGCTGGCACACTTGGCTCAGAGACCTTGGTAACTCGAGAACGTTTAGAAAAACAAACAGGTGGACCATTTAGGTGAGACAGGGCTAGGGTTGTGAGGTGGCAGTGCCCTTGGAGGTGGGCTAGTGTCATGGGAATAGGACTGACAGGCAGGGGTGTTTATTCCCTGTAAACCCAGGAATGGGGTGGAAAGCATTCATTGGCTTAGAGACTGTGATGGGTCTGAGGCATAGTTTTCTGTGGAACACTCCTCTGTCCTGGGTGGCAGAGAAACACCCTGACAGCTCCGCTTCTGAGGGGTCTGGATGTAGCAGCTCCCACGGTTCCACCTGTGAGTGGTGCCCAGGGTCCAGGGAAGGGGAGGACAGGACAGGCAGCCCCGTATCCAGGAGGACATCCACTGACCTTGCTGCCACATTGATTGACCACCCGAGGTTCCAGACCTGCTAGAGCTCTCCTGATGCTTCACTGGCCGGGCTGGGCCAGTTGTCAATGAGCAGCTGCTCACTGGCCTGTGAGCATCCTCCCACTTGGCTATCTGCCATAGGACAAGGGACACTGTGGTGGCCAGCTTGCCTGTGGGGGTGGCATGACCCTCGGGGGACCTATGCCGGCTAGGTCAGTTCCATGCCCAGTGGCCCGGTTCCTGCCACACAGCACTTGGCACTTGAGTCACACGTCTGAGAAACCTGGGGGCGGTTGACGGGCAGTTAGCAAGGGCGGCCAGCACTTGGGCATGCCTGAGGGCCTTCCTCCTCTCCTGTTCCTTGGCCTGAACCTCCCTTCCTGCTGCCTGTTGTAGAAGGCCGAATTAGCGCAAGCTACCATCTCCTTGAGGGTAGCTCCTTCAGGTTTCTGCACTACTTTTTGGAGCTTCTTGTGAATATCCGGTGCAGCCTGAATGAGAAACTTGTCCCTGAGTAAGACTTGCCTTTTATAGGAATCTATGTCTACAGCAGTATGGTCCTTCAGGGCCTCCTTCAGCCGCTCTAAAAAGCCTACCGGAGACCCCACAATTCCCTGGTGAAATGCTGTCACGTTGGCATAATGAATGGCCTTTTGTCTACCTGACTTTAGTCCACTTGTGATGCACACCAGGAAATGTTCCCGTGCCCACTTGTCCTCGGGATCACTAAGATTCCACGTAGGGTCAGTTGAAGACACAGCTGTTTCCCCTCCTGAGGACTTGTCATTCATCACATGTAACTCCTCTGCAAACTTCCTAGCACCTTTGAGCACCCGTTCCTTCTCAAAGTCTGTCATGGCCTGTCCCAGTGTGGCCATTACATCCTTCCAGGTTAAATCACAGGCCCGGGTGAGGTGCTGGAAGTGGTCTACGTACTGTTCGGGTTTGTGAGTCACTGCCCAGGTCACTTTTCATTTGCTTGAGTTCAGTTAGAGTGAAAGGCGTGCGGACTGCCTGGGGCCCAACTCCCCAGCTGCCTCTACTACAGGTAGAACATTGGCAGGCTCAGGGCTGGGGGAATAGCTGCTCCTAACTTCAGGGTCCCTTAGGGGGTCTTGGGTGCACTGGGAAGGAAGGTCTTTACTGCTCCTCAAAAAGAAAAACATGCTCTAACACACGGCATCTCTGCCCACTTCCCCATCCTTCCACAGAAACGTTCTAGCTGAATCAGGGCTGGAAAGGAAAGTATGCCATTCTCTGGCCACAATTCCCCTTTTTCTAAAAGATATTGTGGCCAAATAGAATTGCAAAATGAAATCAGCTTCTGTTTGTCCATCCTCTCCGGATCAAATCTATCCCAATTGGACAGGATACATCCAAGGGGGCAGTTCCTGGGTATCGAGCTGGTGAGTCCATCTAGACAACACACAACAAGGAGGCTACTGAGAGCTGATGCCTCACGGTCAATAACCGCAGCTTCAGCGCGCACCTCGGGGGTACAGTGAATCTGAGGCCTCACGCAGGTCCCCCCCAGGGAGGGGTCAGGGACCAGACTCTGCAGTCCACGTCGGGGCAGACTGTTCTCTGGACCACAAGCTAGGAGGGCCATTGTTTGGGGTGGCCCATGGCCTTCAGAGACGCCTGCCGGTAGGAGCAGACTCTCAGATCCCTGAAGGGGAGGGATGTTTGTCCGGCAGCTCGGGGAACCTTTGGGGAAATTGGAATTTCTGGCTGGAACATGGTGGCAGCAGAGCTATAGGAGCCGTCCTAAAAAGTGCTGGAGGCGGGATCGCTGAAAGACAAAAGTCAACAGTCCGGCTCCAGCTTCCAAATGCCTTTGGCCTTGGCGGGGGAGAGGCGGGGGGGAGGGAGACAAACCTGTGCTGGTAGACGCTAAAGCAGCTTGTTTGTAAAACCTGGGGAAAGCTAAAGGGGATGGAGGCGGGAAGGGAAGCGTCTGGCTCCTGGGACCATGCAGGCCTGACTCTCCGGGGCCCAAACAACCAGCCATCTGGGCACAGTTCCCCCACGTGTCTGGTGCGCAGGGCACCATCTTGGCCAGGGTCACCCGCTTTGTTGCCCACAGCCACAACGGCGGACACTGAGTGGCACTATTTTGCCAGGGAACAGGGAATCACGTGGTTGGGAAAATGGCGGCCACAGCTTGCCGTCTAGTCGAAAGGCAGCGGGTCGCCAGCCACCGGAGCCAGAGTCCTGCAGAAACCAACAGGGTTTACGCGGGCACGCCCAGCCGTCTAGCTGGCTGGAACAAAAAGCAGACCACTGAGCCCCAAAAAGGCATTGGGGATCGAAATTCTCCAACCCCACGGGCAACAGCATCCCAATCCCCTCCCAGACACCGAGACTGGGGAAGGCAGCGAGCTCCCAGAAAGGCAAACGTAAAGTCCCATATACCAATATGAATAGACAAAAGACAGACACACGAGGATACAATACATTACAATAATGTATCTGCAATACATTACAGATGGTCCTAAGAGCCGGTTCTGGGACCATCTGCTGAGCTGATTTGGTGGGAGGAGTTCAGCCCAGCTTCCCTTCCAGCTTATATCCGAGTCACAGAACCAGTATTGTTAGCTCTAGAGAGAGAGAAATAACTCAGACCTGGGCTTCCTGCCAGAAAGAATTTACTCCAAAGCCTGGATTGTGATCCAAGTGAGTTTTATGAACGATAGAAGTTTCAGGTTTACACAGGCACCTCAGGGCCCTTCACCCCTACACAGCCTGCTGAGAAACTGCTTGAAAAATTAAAGAGACCTGGCCGGAGGGCTCCAGATTCTGTCTTTTCAGTTGCTCTGCCGGGAGGCGTGGTCAACGACCCTGGTTGACCCCATTGGCTGAATTGAATTCACCTGACCCAGATGGGCCAAACCAGGTGCAGCACCCACCTAGGTGTACCACCCCTTCCTGACTGGAAGCTCGAACCTCTGAGCATGTGCAATGGACACCCCAGTCCCTGTGCTAACTACCTAACAGGTTTACAGATTGATCCAGGACCTTCCAACTAAGACAGTAAGGGTGAGACCGATCAGGCATGACTCATGACTCCAAGACCCCCTGTACCATCCCCAGTATAGTGACCTCCACCAAGGACATACTCAGGCAAGCCATGCAAGTAAGACGGACCCTCCCTGGGCTGGCTAGAGAGAGGTGGAGGTAATCTACTTTCCACGGCACTCTGCCTGGGGGCCTTGAATATCTACATCATTGGTTAATGACCAGAGAAATTCAATGGAGACAATCTATGTGGGGATTCTGCAAATGGATTTTGAGCTTTCACCGCCATCCATGGCCCTCTACAAACTGGGATGCTCTGAATGTAAGCTCTGATAGAGTGTTGAGCTGGTTCCCACACATAGCAACCACGCATGTACAACAGGACAAGGCACTGCCCGGTCCTTCATTACCCTTACGATCTTTCCTCTGTGGGAGCCCCTTGTAGCCACCTCGTCAACCCATCTTTTTCACTGACCTTCTACCCTAGAAAGATGATGCCGTCTATGGACAGGTCCCTGTGAAAAACATGTGCAAATTATATGTGACAAAGTCTCCCCGCCCTCATTTCTAAGGAGTATCCTGGCTCTACTTCTTCCACACAGGTGGTCTGCTTGTTCTTCGGGCAGTCCATGGTATGTTTAACATTCTTCTCTAGCACCACAATTCAAATGCTAGATTTAGGGGCATGCCTGCAAAGGCCTCCAGAGAGGAGGTTGAAATCAGGCAACCATTAGACCCCAAACTGAGCGTGCTTACACACTCAAGCCTCTGAGCCAGGTGGGAGGTATACCTGGGTGGTCCAAACTAGGCCCAGGCTCATGACATCACCTAGGTGAGCGAAACCCAGCCAACAGGGTCAACCAATTCCACCTACCATGCCTCTCCAGCCAGAGGCTTGGAATTCTTGCCTGTGGGAAGGCTGCCCTCTTACCAGGCTCCTAATGCCAGGGGAGGGAGAGGATCTCCCTCCCCTGCAAAGGGTGTACATGTGCCCGCTCTGGGCCTCCTTGGGGCCCACAACCTCTTTACTGTCTCTTACCTGCTCTTTGTTAGTGACAGGTCAGAGGGTGGGGACACACATGCGCCACCTTGGCATGCCCCCTCAGGGTTTGTTTGGGGCGCACATGTGCCCACTCCAGGCTTACTCGGGGCCAGCCTCTCTGCCCCTTGCTCTGGCCCCCTCACTCTCTGGCCTCCTTGCCCTCCTGCCCCTGCTTCCTCAACTGCTCGATGCCAGGAATTCCCCCCCCATCCAAGTTCTTCACGTGTGGGTGCTCTTCCACGAGGTTGTTCATGTCCAGCTGAGACAGTAAAACCTGAAACTTGTCCTTCATAAAAACCCACTTGGATCACAAATTGGGCTTTGGTGTGAATTATTTCATTGTGCGAAGCCAAGAACTGAGGTCCGACTCTCTCGAGGCACCTGACACATCAATTCTCCTTCCGCTTCCCTTCTTCACGGACCAGCTCTCACATGCGCACACGGCAACAGAGGATACCACGGTTTAGATTAGGGACACCTCTGTCCCCAAGGTGACATCTTAATGTTTTTAATCGTTTTATTAGGGGTTCATACAACTCTTATTACAATCCATACATACATCAGTTATGTAAAGCACATCTGTACATTCATTGCCCTTATCATTCTCAAAACATTTGCTCTCCATGTAAGCCACTGGCATCAGCTCCTCATTTTCCCCCTCCCTCTCCCCTCCCTCATGAACCCTTGATAATTTATAGATTATTTTGTCATATCTTGCCCTGTCCAACATCTCCTTTCACCCACTTTTCTGTTTTCCGTCCCCCAGGGAGGAGGTCTCATGTAGATCCTTGTAATCGGTTTCCCCCTTTCCAACCCACCCTTCTTCTACCCTCCCAGTATTGCCACTCTCACCACTGGTCCTGAAGGGATCATCTGCCCTGGATTCCCTGTGTTTCCAGTTCCTTTCTGTACCAGTGTACATCCTCTGGTCTAGCCAGATTTGTATGGTAGAATTGGGATCATGATAGTGGGGGAGGAGGAAGCATTTAGGAACTAGAGGAAAGTTGTATTTTTCATCGTTACTACATCGCACCCTGACTGGCTCATCTCCTCCCCGAGACCCTTCTGTACAGGATGTCCAGTGGCCTACAAATGGGCTTTGGGTCTCCACTCCACACTCACCCCCTCATTCACTATAAGATTTTTTTTGTTCTGATGATGCCTGATAACTCAGACACCTCGTAATTGCACAGGCTGGTGTGCTTCTTCCATGTGGGTTTTGTTGCTTCTGAGCTAGATGGCTGCTTGTTTACCTTCAAGCCTTGAAGATCCCAGATGCTATCTCTTTTGATAGTTGGTCACCATCAGACATCTTTTTAATACTTTAAATGAACCCTTTTGTCACCAATTTGGATGGTGTTGACTGTGGTTTCCATGAACTTCAATTCTGGATGCAAGTAAAATGAAATCCTGACCCTTCAGTATTTGCTCCATTTATCATGATGTTGTCTTATTGGTCCAGTTGTGAGGATCATTGTTTTGTGTTAAAGCAGTGGTTCTCAACCTTCTTCATGCTGCGACCCTTGAATACAGTTCTTCATTTTGTGGTCACCCTGTATGGGGGCATATCTGCATGTGGGCGGACTGCCTGGAGACGGATAGAGGAGCGGTGTCTTGGTTCCTAAGACCACTGGAAATATGGTCTTAGGTGAATCCCTGTCAAAGGGTTGTTCTACCCCCAAAGGGGTCATGAACCCCAGATTGAGAACCACTGTGTTAAAGTGTAATCCATACGGAAGGTTTTAGGCCTGAACCTTCATCAGAAGTGCTTCAAGTTCATGTGCCATCTGCATATCTCAAGTTAACGAGTCTGACTCCAGTCCTGATGCCAAATACTTCACACTACACTTGATCTTAGCCAAAAGGCCGAGAAGCCATGCGAAATTCTTCATATTGTCCATTTTCTCAGATTATTTGCTCAGCATACAAGTGTCGTAGAAGGATTCAACCCTAAGAAATACCTTTCCTGATTTTAAACCATGCACTATTGTTTTAGGGTACAAAGGAGACACCATTCCAAATATAATTTCAGGATAATATTAAGTCTTAAAAGGGACACAGATAACATAGACACAGACACATCATCTGAATGAGGGAGGTCACTATGAGGTTCAAATGGCATTAGAAGATTCACAATCTAATCGGGAAGCAAGATAAATAGGGTAGGGGTGGGGCAAAGAACTATCACAAAGCATGATTGGTCGCTGATTAATACATCACAGTTACAGCGGGGCTACACAAGCAGGAACAGGACCATAAATGGTCAGAATGGTCCAGGGGCCCTGACAAAGGCAATCAGGATGAGACGGATAGGACACGACTCATGCCTAATCCATCCCCTGTATTATGACCCGCTTCAAGGGCACACCTAGCAAGAGAGAGGCTCCTCCCTAGACTCGCTGAAGAGGGGTGGAGGCAATCTACTCTCCAGGGCATTCTGCCAGAGGGTAAGATTATCTAGTCTTTCCTTGATGAATGATCAGGAAGTATTCAAGGAGGCTTCATCTAGGTGGAGCCTCTTGCCATTAGATTGGGGGCTGTCACCGTGATCTATAGCCTTCTGCAAACCAGGTGCTCAGAATTTAAGCTCAAATACAGTTTGCTGTTGGTCTTTTTGAACAACTGCTTCTTGGTTTAGGTACAGTTCCCACATAAGCACAATTAAGTATTCTGGAATTCCAATTCTTTATAGTTTCTCTAGAAAGGAATCCACCCCCCACACCACCCCTACCCCCATCTCACTTAAACAGTGTTATTGGTGAAACATCGCTTTAGAAGAAAGAATGACTTTACAAAGGAAAGGTCATTGCAGCTCCTGAAAGCAACATGTGATCTAACAGGGAGTGTGGTGCAATTGGCACTTTCTCACTCACTGCCACCCAGTCAGTACTGACTCATAACAACCCTGTAAGACAGGGTAGAGTTTTACCCCTGCGAGTTTCTAAGGCTGTAACTCTACTTGAGTAGAACGCTCATCTTTCTTCTTCAGAGTGCCTAATAGTTTTGAACAGCTGAACTTTCAGTTAGCAGCCCACTATACGACCAGGGTTCCCAATTGGCATTTTAGGGAATATATGAAAAGGTCAAGATGTCTAAGCAGCTGTCTTCCAAATCTCTTGGCATAGACCAGTAAGTGCTTCCAGTGCTTCATCGACTTGTTGAAATATTTCAGTGGTATCCCATCAATTCCTAGAGCCTTGTTTTTGGCTAATACTTTCAGTGGCCAACGGACTGGAAGAGATCCATATTTATACTCATTCCAAAGAAAGATAACCCAACAGAAAACTCAACCTATAGAACAATATCATTGATATCACATACAAATAAAATTTTGCTGAAGATAATCCAAGAACAGTTGCAGCAGTACATTGACAAGGAATCAGAGATTCAGACTAGATTCAGAAGAGAGCATGAAACAAGGGATATTACTGCTGATGTCCGGTGGGTCTTGACTAAAAGCAGAGAATACCAGAAAGGTGTTTACTTGTGTCTTATTGACTATTCAAAGGCATTCAACTGTGTGAATCATAACAAACCATGGATAACTTTGAGAAGAATGGGAATTCCCGACCACCGCATTGTGGTCCCGATGTTGATCTTGTCTCAAAGAAGAGAAAACCAGAAAGATGTTTTATTGACTTGGCAAAGGCATTCAACTTTGTGGACCATAATAAATGATGGATAACATTGGAAAGCATGTGAACTCCAGAATACTTCACTGTGTTCATGCGACCTTGTGCGCGGATCAAGAAGCAGTTGTGTGAACAGAACAAGGGAATACTGCATAGTTTGAAATCAGAAAAAGTTTGTGTCAGGATTGTATCTTCTCACTGTTCTTGTTCTATCTGTATTTTTAGCAAATATTTGGAGAAGGCTTATTAAGAATCTGTGATATGTAGATGACACAACTTTGTTTCCTGAAAGTGAGGATGACTTGAAGCACTTGCTGATGAAGATCAAGTATTGCAGGATCACAACTGGACCAAAAGGTAACATTATGATATGAAGAAAAAGTTGAAGTTGTTGAGGATTTTGTCTTGCTTGGGTCCACAATCAATGCTCATGGAAGCAGCAGTCAAGAGATCAAAGGATGAGTTTCATGAGGTAAATCTGCTGCACCAGACCTCTTTAGAGTTTTGGAAAGCAACGGTGTTGCTTTGAGGTCTCAGGTGTGCCTGACCCAAACCATGGTATTTTCTATTGCCTCGTGTGCATGTGAGAGTTGGACACTGAATAAGGAAGACTGAAGGAGAATCCATGTGCTTGAATTGCAGTGCTGAAGAAGAATTCTGAAAAAGTACTATGGACTGCTGAGAAGACAAGCCAATCGGTCTTTGAAGAAGGACGGCCTAAGTGTAAGCATGGCGAGATGAGACTTCGTCATATATACCTGGGACATTTTATCAGAAGACATCAGTCCATGGAGAAGGACATCACGCTTGGTAACATAGGAGCGCAGCGAAAAAGAGGAAGGGCTCAAGAAGATGGATCGACTGCGTGGCTACAGCAATGGGCTCAGGCATAGGAACAGTTGCGAGGATGGGGCAGGACCGGGCAGGGTTTTGTTCTATTCTGAATGGACTGTATGGGCCCTAACAAGAACAACTGAATATTAATCAGTCAAAAAATATTTCCTGAGCACCTACTATGTACCAACCCTGTTCTAAGCCCAGGACAGCCAATGGACTATGACCAGGAGTACCTCATAGAAGTCTGTATTCCAAACTCGCTGGGAGGAGATGTGCAACAAAGATGCTTCAACAGCACACAAGCCCATTTCAGGGAGTGACTTGAAGAAAGAAAACAGGCAAAGGGGCTGGGCAGAGCTGGGTGGGGCAAGTGAGGGGGATGGCCTTAGCTGAAGAGGTCAGAGGACTGGCTGGGGCTTCTCGGAAAGAAGTGATCATTTTGCTGAAACCGGGATGGTGAGAAGGAGCGCGCCATGCAAAAAATCTGAGCAGAAAACATGCCAAGACAGGTTCTAGGGCAGTTTGGGAAACTGAACGTACTGGAAGGGAGGTGGGGTTGAGTTTATGAGATAAAATCTGAGGAAAGAAGAGATTGGATCTCAGATACCACAGCCCTGAGTGTATGCTTTCTTCTATGTGTAAAAGGAAAAACCAGTGGGGTGTTTTAAGCATTTTACGTGACTTTATATGTTGGGTGTGGTGGAGTTCCAAGTGTGGACCTAAGCATTTTCCTATTTTAAAAAACGATTGTGAGTGAACTAACACGGGAGCGTTTGCCTTTCAAGTTTGTAGGTTCTGAAGGCACTCCCTGCCATCCGGGCGTTTCCGACTGGGTCAAGGTAGAACTGCCCCTGTGGGTTTCCAAAACTGAAACGCCTCACCGGAGTAGAAAGCCTCGTCTTTCTCCCACAGCTCCTGAACATAGGGATTCAACTTGAGGAGGAGAGCCAGCGTGATCGGAAACCCAAGTGACAGGATCTAGGGAAATGTAAACGCCTCCTGGTCCTCTTCCTATAGGAATCTTAATAAGGAATGGCGGCCTTTGTGCCTGAGAGGTACAATGACAAGAGGTGGGGGGAGCTATGAAAGAGGAAATAAAAAAGATCACGATTATTTTGTTTTTCTATATTTTCTAAGATTTTCCAGCGAGTAAGGCTGACATATTACTTTTTAATAATTGGGGGAAATAACATGTTTTCCTTTTTCTAACCGTATTATAGGGCCCCTATGGGTCCTGATGGCATAGTGGGTTACCCATTGGGCTGCTAACCACAGAGTCAGCAGTTCCAAACCACCAGACGCTCCAGGGGATAAAAGTGAGGTTTTTTACTCCCAGCAAGATTTACAGCCTCACAATGCATACCAGAGCGGGGAGGATTTCTAGAACTGATTGTGGTGATGTGTACGCTGCTCTTTTTAAATATCACTGAGCTATGGACTGGATGTGTATGGTATGTGAATTATATCTCCATAAAACTTGGTTAAAATTAAAAAAGGACTTATGGTCTCGGAAACCCTCAGACCTTCTGCTTTCCGATAGGGTCGCTAGGAGAACGGACTCGGTGACGATGGGTTTTGTGTTTCTGTTATGTTTAAAAGTTCCAAACTGTTTCTGTGGTTTGAAATGGCACAACAGCAGCTGCTAACAGTTTTTCCCTTCCCGCTCTTCTCCCTATCCCTCGCTCCACACACACACAAGCAATGTATGCACAGTGTATGTATCTACACATACACACACATATAGCTATATAAATTTTTGGCTTCATCATTTACACTCAAAATCTCATACTTTCCATTTTTGCACAGTTAAGAAAGAGGTGGCAGTCTGCTTCGTAGCAGCATCTCTGGAGGGGTTGGGGTGTGCCCCACTGTCAGAGGGTGTGACACAAATGGGACAGTCAATCACGGTTTTGTGCAGTGCTCCAGCAGAAATGTGCTACTCTTCACAAAAACATCTCTGTTGTTACAATGAAAGCATTTCCATAAGCCCAGCTGACATGCGTCTAAAGACCTACAAGGCAAAACCCTGTGCTCATTGGCTTTTTTTTTTTTGAGTCTTTTAATATGCTTCGCTGGGAAATAATCTTGATCAGAAATTCTGCTCTTGCCTTCCATGTTTATCTTTCCCAACACGTACCCGAGGCTAACAAGGAAGTTTCCCTTACTGACAGAGGGGGAAATAACAGGAAACCAACCCACAGAAACAATGAAGATGAATATCAGCTATTTGTTCCTTTCCGAACAAGCGCACTTATGCTCACTCACTAGCAAGGCCTTCATGTAGGAGTTGAAAGGATCAAAGTTGCTTTGAGTTTTAAGAACTTCCAGTGTAGCAAGGAAGTCAGTCTCCGTCCCTTCTGGAGTTTTGGGTTGCCTCTGGCCCCTCCCCCCTCCCTGGGGTGTGTGTGCCTCACCTGTGCACCCGGGGCTGTGTCTGGGTCAAGTGTGCACGTGGGTGTGTATGGGAAACAGAAGGACTTCTCCCAAGTTGGAATGTAACTGATTTCTGTGTAACTCCTTACCTATATAATGTAACATTGCATGATGGGGATTTGATTAGGAAACATTTGCAAGGGTTCTAGGGAAGCATTTCATTAGACGTTGATCAGCTTAAGAAAGATATTTTCTATACATTCAAAGACAGGCTTGCGGCATCTCCTGGCTCTGATGTGATTAAGCAGTTGGTGAGTGGCATGGAAGGGTCGGACCCACAAGCTTGGGCTCAAAGCATTTCACATAGCTTAAGTTCCAGCCTGACTGTTGTTTATCTTAACTGTGATGCTTTAAGTCTCCTGTCGCTTCCATAGGAAGCTAAGAGATATGAAGAGACCACGTTGCCTCCGTGACACTATTGAACGTAATGCAGAGAGGGGAAATGTGGGATACTAGCACCAAGGGAAATAATACTGGGACTTATTCCCTGACTGGTACAGAGGGAATCTGGAAGACTGGTGTTCCATGGCTGGAAGACCGCCACTGTGGTAGTTGGAGATATAGTCCAGGTACATGCTCCTGCAGTTGTCTATCGTTTCCACAGTTTCTCCCTTAAAGCTGTGCTGCCTTAAAGTGAGCACATGGTTGATTCACTCTCCCTATAGAAGCAGACATTTCCATTTGGCAATTTCTATTTCTTCCCGCCGCAGCATCCAGCCTCTCTTATACCCTCCTCCAATAGATGGGCATAGGGGGGTCTTTATCCCCAGAGCCTGGATTCTAAATGTTTCTATTAAGCCTGAATTTTTGGCTATATTAATTGGATCATGAAGTTTTGCCTTGACAGCCTTTAATGTATAGAAAATAAGCATGTTGCCCATGCAACTTGAATTTTATATAAAAACAAAAGGAGGGAATTATGGGAAACAGAAGGATTTCTCCCAAGTTGTCTCCCCCAAATATATGCCAAACTTAGCTGCTTGTGAGTGACTATACACTTGGAGGTCATGAGAAGTAGGTCAGGGGTTATTCTCCCTAAGAGCTATCAGCCATCTAGATCAAGCAGACACCACTGTTTATCCCACAACAAGTAGGACCTACTCCCTTCTGATAAGGATAGTAGTTGACTGCTTCCTTGTAGGAGACCCCAGAGAGGTCAAACCCGCCCAAGGATGACTAAGGCTAGGCTGCCATCATGAATCTAGGTCTCGCCCATCTTATCACATGTATACCTCTAGACCTTCCCATTCCTATGGGCACACCCCTAGCTCATCCCCTTCCTGTCACGCTTATGCCTATCATACATCCCCTTCCTACGATGTGTATGCCTATTGAACTGCCCCTTCCTGTGACATGTGGTCACCTGCAATTAGGACCCCCTAAGAGATATAATGCTTGGTTAACAATAAGTGGGTTCCTCCAGCCTCACGCCAGGGGCTCCAGCCTCCAGCCTGGCTCTCCAACCTCCTGCCGGGTCTGCACCCCACCTCCCCTTGTCCCACGCTGTGGTGGACCTGGCTGGTAAGATCATGGCCATCCAGGAGGTGAGCATGCTACCATGAATTGTGGCTGAATCCAGTATTTGACTCTCTCTTCTATCGCACATACTCTTGATGACCGAATAGAATAGAATATATATAATGTTCGATCTCTCTGGAGCTAGAGTTGTACCTCAGTCCTTGGCCCCGCGTGAGAAAGAATTCACGCCAAAGCCTGGTTCGTGATCCAAGTGAGTTTTATGAGAGTTAGAAGAAGTTTCAGGTTTACACGGCACCCGTAGGATTCCTCCCGAACATGCAGCCTGGCAGAGACTGCTCAGCATCACGCAGAAAAGTAAAGTGTGTGCCCCTACAACTCTTATCACAATCCATACATACATCCACTCTGGGCTCCTGCCTTTTCAAGGATTCCATGGGGAGGCACGGTGGACGACCCCTGATCAACCCCATTGGTTGAATTGAATTCACCTGACCTAGGTGGACCAATCCAGGTGGCCTAGGTGGGCCAATCCAGGTTCAGCGCCCAACCATACCTACCTGCGGGAAACCTGAATCTCTAAGCATGTGCAGTGCGCCTCTCCTTGTTCCAGTGCTTGGCTCTCTGGGCATGCGTTAATGGACATTTTTAGCCTTGTGCTAGCCTGCCACACACACACACACACACATATATATATATGTAGTGGGGGGGGCTGGTCCCCCCAACTTATACCACAGGTGTGGGCGTGGTCAAGTGTTTTCGCCTGGGTTCTCAGACCTGCGGTTTCCGGGAAGCTCCACCCGGGGCTTCCATGTGTCCTCCAGGGAAGACCGGCCGGAGGTCACTCGGAGTGTGTTAGGAACCTGTCTGGCTCAGACCTCTTCGCCCAGGGCTGTTTTTCTCATGCCTCTTGTGGGTGCTTGGGTTTGGGTTGTGCTGGATCAGCTGGAATTCCCCAGTGCATTCTCAGAGTCTCTTGCTACCCCCAGAGAGCACCAAGGAGGGACAGTAGCTCTCCGTGCCCGAGAGCCTGGGACACAAGAAATTTGACCAGGAGCAGAGTGGAGCCAGTTCTTCGTGGAACCAGCATCTTGTCTGGCCAACACAGCCCCACTTGGAGCCTCCTCGTGAAAGGGGAAGAGGGGAAGGGTCCGCCAGCAGAGGTGGGGGGTCTGGGAGGAGAGGACAATGCCCCCCAGACACCCCCACCTCCATGTAGCCCACCACCTCCCTTGTGCCCATTTCTCCCCTCCCGGGCTCTGGCTTTGGTTCACCTCTATCCATGAACAATAGATGACTATTTGTTTCAGATGTTTAATACACACACACACACGTGTATTTTTTAAATCATTTTATTGGGGGCTCGTACAACTCTTATCACAATCTATACGTACATCCATTGTGTCAAGCACATTTGTACATAGGTTGCCATCATCGTTTGCAAAGCATTTTCTTTCTACTTGAGCCTGTGGTAATTTTTCCCCTCCCTCCCACCCTCCCTCATGAACCCTTGATAATTTACAAATTATTTGTTCTTGTCTTGCACTCCCCAATGTCCCCCCACCTCCACCCGCTTGTCTGTTGTCCATACCCCTGGGAGGGGGTTATAGATAAGTTACTGCACACAGGTGTATTTGCTAGCGTTCTGTGTTCAACAGCTGCTGTAGCCTACCTTTTATAAAGAAGAAAAAGCTCTTAAAAGCACAAAATCAGGGCCAAGCCTGGGCGAGGAATGAAAATCAGCCCCTTGTTATCTTGAGGTAACCATCGAATGAATCATCTTCCTCCCCTCCAAGAGGTGGAAGACCTTACCCGTCTTGTAAAGATTTTCCTGTCTTGACAGGGCTGCCCCCCTGCTCCCCGCCCCCACGAGGCTTCACCAAAACACCGCCCAGCTATGGCCCTGACCAGGCCCCTCCTAGTGGCGGGGAGTGATATCTTCCCAGCCTCCCGCTCACCAGTGTCCCCCAAAGTCCCCCCTTTCCTGTCAGCCCCAAGCCTTGCAGTTTATGCAGTTTCCAAAGTGTCCGTTGTATGACCATGATAATACTCAGTAACCGAATAAAGGGATGTTTATTACAACAACAACAACAAAGACGTCCCGGTGGCAGCTGGCTGGTGTTCCTTTGTAAGGAGCAGGGTTAGCCGTCCTCTCCCAGAAGCAGGTAGGCGGTGCTCCCTGTTCACGGGTGTGCCTCTCCTCGTGCGCTGACCCGACCCTGGCCAGATGCTGCTGGCAGATCCGCTGCTTCCTCATCGTGCACGCACAGCTTTGCGGGAAATGGTGTCCAAGAAAAGAAAGACCTGTCACTGCGTCCCTTCTGTGTGCTTCACGTTTCCTCCGCGCGTCCAGACAACTTGCGCCGACTATTCGCTCCATTTCGTAGCTACAGAAACGGAGTCTCGTAGATGTAGCTAGAGAAGTTCTCACCGAAAGGGACCCTGCTGGCATTCCCAAACCCACCATCTTTCTGCCCCCTAAACGGATGCGAGTGAGACTAGATTAGGTGCCTCCTGGACCAATCTGTGAGCTCCTTTTCCGTTCCCACCAGCTCTCACAATGCCTGCTGTATGAATACTGGATACAACTGAATACTGGTGTATGAATTCTGGATACCTCCCAGAAGCCTTTGCCCCTTTCTTCCTACTTCACCGAATCCAGATTTTATTCTTCTGTTTACCGTCCATCCCTATGTGGCCAGTTGGCTTCGGAGAAGTCGACCTCATCCCTAACTCCATGTATAGGGCTGATTGATTGGCTAACTCTAGTGATTGCTTTGGGAGGTCACAACCAAACCAAGCAATACATAGCACACCCCAGTGACTATTAATGGTCCAGAGAGAGAGAGGCAGGAACTACAAAGGCCAGTCCGAGTAGCGGGCTGAGAGAAGTTTCTTTGTCCAGCGGGATGTGTTGGCTCAGAGCTGCCATCTTGAGCCATACGGAGGACCAACCTAAAGATGGTGCCCACAGGCAGTGAAAGCAAGGCCGAGCCAAGAGAAGCGAAGAAAACCAGAACGTGGAACTCACCTCCCTTGGCCTTCTTGCGTAAATGCTTGAAGCTTGGCATTCTGTCGCACTGAGCTGAAATCTTCTTAATGACACAGAAGATACAGGTGCCGAGTAATTTCCACTGAAGACTAGTTTGTTGTGCAAGGCATCAAAAACCCCGAGTCAACAAATCCATTAATGTAGTGAGTTAGCGAGGTGTATCCAGACAGAAGGCATGAGAAGTGACTGGCACCACATGGGAAACTGGGCGTGCGAAACTCCTCTGCCCGGGAATAGCAGCGACTGGGTGACAGACGGGCTTTTATTGACAAAACTCTGAAGCAAGAGCAGCTTATTTCACACAATGTACTGCTTAAGTGCTGTCAGGATTTCACTAGGCAAGGAGAGCGGAAGTCAGAGTGTATTGGTCCAGGAGGGTGGCCTGTCTCATAGGAAAGCTAGGCTTGAAGGTTTCGATAAAGACAAGTCTTAGGTGCTGTCCACTCCACTGCTCTTGTCATTTCGTGAACCACGTAACACCATTTTTATTTCATTTAGCACAGAAATAAGGCTCCAAAGATCCAAACTCACTGCTGTCCAGTTGATGATGACTCATCATGACTCTACAGGACAGGGTAGACCGGCTCTAGTGGGTTTCTGAGATTGGAACTCTTTGTGAGAGTAGAAAGCCTGTCTCCCTTGAAGCTGCTGGTATCAAACTGTTGACGTTGCAGGTCGCAGCCTGATACATACCCACGATGCCAGCAGGGTGCCCTGTAGGCTAGTCATTTATATACACCTTAAAAACCCGCTGACTTGGAGCTCAAGCCAACTCCTGAAGACCCATGTGCTTCATGGTGGGTCTGCAATGGCTCTGCCTTCCCGGCCTTTCTTTCAAGGCTCCAGTAGGGAAGTTCCAATGGTCAACCTTTCAGTTTGTAGCCGAGTGATTTTCTGGTTATTCCACCCAGGCTTCCTTTACAGACACCTTCCAAAGCAAGTGTTATCGCTCCCATTTGATCCATAAGGAGACTAACCTTGGAAGGTTAGATTATTTCTTAAAGTCACACAAACACTAAATTTGAGAATCTGCTGAATTTGGGAGAACTCATGGAAAAGTTATAAAACCATCACTGGGCAAGACTAATTTTCACTGTCTCTTTCTTACTAATCAGAAATTTCCATAAGCCTTATTGACATAGACCAATTTATCTGTGGCAGTTAGATAATTTGATGTCAACCTGAACATGTAGAAAAGTGGAAACATTTTGGAAGGTATTTTTATATACATTATCTCATGTATCCCTCTGAAGTAGGGATAGCAAGTAGCGGTTACTAGTACCTCAGTTTGTGGAAGGTGCTTGAGGCTCATGGAGATGACATGACTCGCTCAAGTTCACTGCTTGAGGCTCATGAAGATGACATGACTCGTTCAAGTTCACAAGGTAATGCAATTAAGATATTCAAGCTCTCTACATTTCATTACATTTCCAAATACACTAGCCAGCTGCAATCTCATCAGCCCTGACGCATGGCTGTTTCAGATAGGTCAGAGTAGAACTATGCATCTTAAGGTGGATTTTTCTTCATGGTGAGTTTTTGGCAAGTAGATCACCAGGCCTTTCCTCTGGGTGGATTCAAACATCCAACATTCCTGTTGGCAGTCAAGCGCTATAACCATTTCCACCATCCAGAGGCTCCTTGAGCTTCAGCGGTCTTTATTTTCATGCCATAACCATTGCAAAACAAACGATCAAAAGTTAGCCTTAGAAGCAAAGCAGTATGCAAGGTTTCTTTGGCTAGAGTCTACACTTCAACAGATAGTCTAAACAGGGATGAGAGTCATCGGTTATGTCTCTGTTAGTTGCCATTGAGTTGATTCTGCCTCGGTGATCAATTGTAGTGTGTGGTGAGGTGCTCCTGAGTCAGCTCCAACCCCATGGCCCCTCCTCTGTAAAACAATGAAACAGGGCTGACTCCTGCTCCACCCTCATTCGCTCTGCTTTGTGGAAGGCCATTGTTGCAGCCACTGATCCATCCATCTCACTGAAGGTCGTCCTCTTTTTCACGGATCATCACCTTTACCAGGTGTGACGTCCTTCTCCAAAGGCTGGCATTCCTGATAACATGGTAACACGTCTGTGACAGTTAGCTTTGGGTTCAACTTGGCTTGGTCAGGATTCTTGTAGTTGAGCAATTGAGCCTCCACCGCCCCTGCCCACCTCCATGATATGATCTAACAAAATGAACAACAGAATGATGGACTCTCTGTGGGTAACGAAACAGTTGTAAAAGGATTCGGGAGAACTGAGCCTCCTTGCTCAGGCCACAGTGCTGGTGAACTTGAAAGGAAGTGTCCCTCCGTGGTGTGGCCTACTATTAAAGCGGACCGTGTGGTAGGCTTCCCTTTCTTCTTCTTCTTTTTTTTTTTTTCGTGGTCCAAGGGAGTTTTTTTTTTTAATTAACAATTTATTGGGGCTCATACAATTCTTTTTTTTTTCTATTTTTTTTCCTAACCCTAACCCTAACCCTAAGCTCATACAATTCTTATCACAGTTCATACATATACATACATCAATTGTATAAAGCACATCTGTACAGTCTCTGCCCTAATCATTTTTTTCTCCTCTTTTCTTTTTTTACATTTTATTAGGGGCTCATACAACTCTTATCACCATCCATACATATACATACATCAATTGTATAAAGCACATCCATACATTCCCTGCCCCAATCATTCTCAAGGCATTTGCTCTCCACTTAAGCCCCTTGCATCAGGTCCTCTTTTTTTTTTCCCCTCCCTCCCCTTTCCCTCCTGGCTTCCCTTTCTTCTCATGGGTTGAAGTGACCTTTGGGTCCTTGGACTTAAGCTTATGACCCGCCACATTGCCTGTCAACCCTGGGAGCTACCAGCAGGGTGGCTGACCTGGGATTCATTTGACTCTGCCTCTCCCAGGCTTCTCAGCCCCAGCAGCTGCGAGTCAAGAAAAGATTTCAGTTTAACATCAGTCCACAGACTTGGACCAGACTGAACTTATCCCTTTCTATAACTGTGTGAATTCATCAATTTTAAGGAATGGCCCAATGACTAGGGTCACAAATTAACTCACCCCCTCTACTTAAGCACAGACACTTCATTTGCAAGATCACCTCAGCTGCATTGTGTAGTTTTCCACCATTTGTCCATCAGTTTGTCCTACTGTGGTGGCTGTGTTTTGCTGTGATGCTGGAAGCTCTATCACTGGTCTTTCAAATGCCAGGAGGGTCCCCCAAAGTGAGTACATTTCAGTGGTGCTTCCAGACTAAGAAGTGACTACAAAGAAGGAGTCTGCTCCCCACTGTGGAGGAATTAGCCGCTTCATCTCATGCATTACAGAATGAAATGTCATTCCGTCCAGATGGGCAGGTGGGTGCTGGCTATATCTGAGGTGCATCGGCTGGGACTCAAACCCAGTGTCACTCCTGGGAGGCACCATTTCCACCACCGAACCATCAGCGTGGTCGTGCGCTCTAGACAACTGGCCTGGTTTGATTGGTTACTGTGATGAAGGAATGTGCCAACCAGTCTGGAAGTCCCCGTGGGTCCCTTTACTGGGATTTGGCTTCTTGCTGTACCCCCAGGGCCAGGCACAGGGTCCGTTAAATAAATGAGAGGGAGGCCTCCTGAGGGCAGGGTTTGGAGACAGACTTACGAGGTTGTTGTTAGGTGCCTTCAGGGTGATTTCCAGTCTGAATGACCCCATGGGGCACAAAGCCTAGACATGGGTTGGAGGTAAGGAGAGCCGAGGATGGCAGCGATTTCTGACTAGGAAAACAGGAGGGTGTTTTCAGCAGGAATGCTTACTCATGTGGGTAAGACCCCCCCCCCCGGCCTGCCTGTCATAATTTAACAGCTTTGGACTCTTCTAAGGTCTAGAAACCACCTCTGGAAGAAATTGCTTATTCCAGCTAACTAGCTTCTCTGAGATCATTCCACTTTCTTCTTGCAGAATTCAGATGGTATTAAATCAGAGTCATTTCCTTGCGAGGGGCATCTCAGAGTGGGCCGGAGAGAGAGAAGATGAAGTCAGCGGCTATAAACCCACTGAAAATAAAATCAAGATTGAATGAGAGGAAATGGAGATTGGTGGGTACTATATATTGAATTTTGCCGCCCAGTATCTGTTGTAAATCCTAATCTCTGTGGCTGCTGTAAAGGAGCTCTGGTGGTGCAGTGGGTTATGTGCGAGACTGCTAATCACAAAGTCAGGAGTTTGAAACCAACACCCACTCCGTGGGAGAAAGATGAGGCTTTCTGCTTCCATTGAGATTTCCAGCCTCAGAACTTCACACAGGCAGTTCTACCCTGTCCTGTACGGTCACCGTGAGTCGAAACTGACTCCATGGCACTGAGTCTGAGTTGATGCCTGATGTGATAGTTAGATTCTTTGTGACAACGTGGCACCAGTAAGAAGATAGGGATGGAGTCTAGCCTGTCAATCAGATCACAGCCTGATGGTATCTCCTGGTGGGTGTGGCCTTCTTATAAGGAGGATCCTGGGAACTTCCTCTCTCTCTCTCTTTCTCTGCCATCACTTGTCACTTCCTGTTACAAGCCAACAGAGACCTGTGCCAGCCCTGGAGATGCCTCCACTGTCAACGGATCCACACAACTCTGCCCCCACTGGCCTGTGATCTTCCTGCACTCTGCATCATTGCTTGTGGCTGTGTGAGTCTGACGAGGGATTTATGGTAGTATCAGATTTAGGGACTTGAGCTGGACCGGGCTGGGGTGTTTTCCTTATCTATACCCACTGATATACTTCCTGATATAAAGCTCTCTCTTACACAGATATGCGTGTCACTTGATTTGTCTATCAACCTAGCCTAACACACCTGATGTTATAATCCCATTTGGCAATTGCTGTCTTGGCCATATTCCTGAGACAGTATTACTACAGGATAAGTTACTACAGGATAAGTAAGTGTAGCCAAAGGAGCCCTGGCGGTGTCATGGTTATGGGTTGGGCTGCTAGCTGCAATGTCAGTTGTTCCAAACCACTCAGGACTAAGAATCACAATCTCAGAAATTCACAGGGACAATTTGACCCTGTCCTACAAGGTCGTTATGAGTTGGCATTGACTTGATGGCAGTGATTGAGAGATAACGACAACAACAAAAGAGATTAAACCAGCCTGGGAGAAGCAGAGGTAGGGTCTGAGAGCTGCTAAGCATATGCAGATTACCTAGGAGCAGAAGGCCAAAGAGACAAGGATCTTTCAGGGCCCAGAGAGAGAGATCCTTCCCTTGAGGGCCATCCCTAGAGAAGGACATCATGCTTAGTAGTAGTTGTTATTGTGAGGTGCCCAGGGGTCAGTTCTGGGTGCAGCAGAATGAACCACTGCTCAGTCTGTGTCATCCTCAGTCTTTGTCTCGGTCAAGGCCATTGCTGCAGGGACCATGTCAATCTAGCTTGTTGAGGTGCCTCCACTTTACCAAGCACGATGTCCTTCTCCAGGGACTGGCCTCTCCTGATAACATAGTCAAAGCTCAGGAGAAGTCTCCCTTCCTTGCATCTGAGGGGCGTGGGAGAAGGTCAATAAAAAAGAGGCACGTGCTCCACAAGGGGGATTGACGCTGTGGCTGCACCCCCGGGCTCACGCATTGAAACCACCGTGCAGACGCTGCAGGACCAGGCAGTGCTTTGGTCTGTTGTAGCCAAGATCACTGTGCGTGGAAACCGACCCCATAACACTTGCCACAACAGAGGCGGCACCCTGAATTTGGACTTCCAACTTCCTAACCTGCGGTAGGATCCTTGGGGGTGTAATCTACATGTTGGGCTTTTTGCCAAAGGGCACAGTTCGAAACCACAAGCCACCACTCCTGAGAAAGATGGAGCTTCCTCTTCCCGTGAAAATTTCCAGTGTCAGAACCCAGAGTGGTGGATTCTGCTCACTCCCCCTGCCTGGACTAATCCTGATAATCGATGTAATGCAGGACTCACGCACCAGTTTCCCGGCTCTTGCCCCCTAGGGCACTTAGGTGGGGGTTGGTGACATCATATCCTCCCCTCACCCTTGGGGACTGATGAAAACTGTCCAGTTTTCAAAACTTGTGAAGCAAAAGTAACTTCCCTCCGGGTTTTTTGAACTGTTAAGTCATATCCTTCAGAAAAGAAAGGCCGGCTTTCAAAGTGGGCAAAATAACAAAGTTTGGTTTTTAAATGGAAACTAAAACAAACATTTTACATACCCTTTTCTACATCTCAGCCTCCTTCAGGCAAATATTTAATAAGAAAATATTTACCCTCTGTCCTCTCCCATTTTCAGATAGAGGCAAGCAAACAAACAAACAGCAATTTTCTCTCGTAATTAAATTAGGAAAAAATCATCATCATATGTTTTTTAGTGTATGATATGGTATCCTTTTTAAAAGACTATTTTGTAGATCTGAAGCCCCAAAATTCAAAATGTATTTATTCCTATCAGTGAAAGGGCTTATTCATTGGTCTCAGATTTTTAGCCAGGCTTTTACTCCTCTTGGTTGGAATATACATTGAATAATTATACGTGAAATACTTTAGTTAGATAAAAATGGTTTCCCATAAGATATAACCCATCTTTGCGTTCCCGTTTTGCCAGGGTCAATAACTGTGAACGCGGTACCTCAGACCCTGGTTAATAATTGTAGGACTGTCACAAAGCTTAAGGGCTCCTACCTTGTCTTCTGTCTAAAGGCTTGAGTTAAACTCCAGTGCAAACGAGGCAAAGGTCGCAGCATTGTAAATATTTAGATTGCCCTTGAACCACGCGGACTGCACACTCCCATAGAACAGAGGTGAATTTATGAGGCAGAACTGGGTGGCTCGTTTTCATTTCCAGTACCCTGGGCCCTAAAGAAGAACTTCTGACAGCTCTTTCCATAGCCTCCGACACAACATTTCTTCCTCAGGCCCATGCTTCACGCTTGCACTCACTCATGACCATGTCTAACAATATCTTCACCAAGGGCAGGTTCCCCCATTCTTGAGAATCTGCTCTCCTAAGGATCCTGGAACGACTCACGGGAACATGATCAACTCCCTCCAAGCCCCAAACAGCTGGACTACTTGTCCTTTCGATGCCCCCCAGTTTATGGGAACCCTGGCTCAGAGCAGAGTGCCCAGCCATCTGCTTGAATGCCAGGTTAGCAGAAAGCACAGCTGTCAGTCTGAAGTGTCTTTGCTTTCCTTGCTGAGTTTTTGTGTGTTTTTCTCTAGGTCTTACTGTCCTTAATATATTCGGCAAGCCAAGCCAGCGGTGATGTGCTTGACCTAAGAACACTCTGTCTTCAGTAAGCTCCCTATCATATTATGTTACATTTGCTTCTGAAGATGATGCCTGGCATTCTTTTCTGAAGACATTAATTTTTTGTTTCCTGATGGACAAGGCCTATGACTCTTCCCTACATGCCCTGAAGCCTTTCAGACGTGACAGAACCAGCCTTAAGCATGGTTTCTGCAGTCAGGCCAACCGGGTAAAGTCAGCTCGCCCTCAGGCCGGTTAGTCTACCCAGGAGAGAGTGATATTACTTGAATAATAAGAGAAAATCTTTCTTATTTTCTCAAAAGAGAAGAAGGTTAAAAAGCAAACAAGCAAACAAACAAAAAACACAGAGATGAAGATCCTAAGACAAAAGAGGGGGCAGCAGAGAGAGCCAGCTATCAGATTATAATTACAAATTCTTTATAAGGTTTATTAAAATTAAAGATTTTTAAGAATTACTTTTGGAGGGAGGGGGAAAAAAAAGAGGACCTGATGCAAAGGGCTTAAGTGGAGAGCAAATGCTTTGAGAATGATTGGGGCAGGGAATGTATGGATGTGCTTTATACAATTGATGTATGTATACGTATGGATTGTGATAAGAGTTGTATGAGTCCCTAATAAAATGTAAAAAAAAAAGAGGAGAAAAAAAGAGAAAATGATTAGGGCAAAGAATGTACAGATGTGCTTTATACAATTGATGTATGTATATGTATGGACTGTGATAAGAGTTGTATGAGCCCCTAATAAAATGTAAAAAAAGAAAAGAGGAGAAAAAAATGATTAGGGCAAAGACTGTACAGATGTGCTTTATACAATTGATGTATGTATATGTATGAACTGTGATAAGAATTGTATTAGCCCCAATAAATTGTTAAAAAAAAGAGTTGTATGAGCCCCTAATAAATTGTTTAAAAAAATAACTAAAAAAAATTACTTTCTTATTATGAGTATGTACTTAATTAGAAAAATAAAAGTTACTGGAAATCATGAATAAAATAAACATAATACAGAGTTACCAAGAATAATAACAGGGTTATGGTCAGAAATGAAATGGAACACATAAAGATTGATGTCTTAGACATTACTGAGCTGAAATAGAGTGGCACTGGCTATTTGGATCAGAAAATCATATGATTTACTATGTTGAGAATACAAAATCAAGAGGAATGATGTGGCATTCCTTGTGAAAATCAATATTGAAATGCCATGCTGTCCATGATAGGATAGTGTCTACCCCAATACAAGGAAATCTTATCAATACAACTATTATTCAAATTAATGAACCGACCATGAAAGCTAATGATGAAGGAATTAAAGTATTTGATCAATGGCTGATGTGAAATTGATCAAACAAGCAATCAGGATGCACTGATAATTACTGGCAATTAAAAATAATATATCATTAATTGGGAGTTAATATATATATATCATATCATTCCATAGTTCAATCACTATGGTCTTTTAAAAATATGGTCTTTAATTGGGAGCATCATTAATTGGGAGTTAATACATATATCATATCATTCCATAGTTCAATCACATCGAGAAGAATAGTACAGTTGCTACCATCATCAGTTATAAACTTGGTGATAGAATGGAAGCTTTCAATCACATGATAGAACTTTGCAAAACCAACGACTTGTTCTTCAAAAATACCTTTTTTCAACAACACAAACAGCACCTATGCACATGGACTTATCCAGGTAGAATACAGAGAAACCAAGTAGACTACATCTGTGTGAGGAGATGACAGAGAACCTCAATAGTCTTGTGGATCCAGTCGTGTGGAAACCATCTAAATGTTGGCAGGGGTCTCCACATGACTCCTCCAACACCAGGGCTCTAGGGTAGCTCCGTGTGTCTTGTCAGAAGGAATGTCTCGCAGGGAGTGAGTGTGTGACCCACTCCAGCGAGCTATTTATCTCCCTAGCTCCTCCAAATAAGGTCATCAATCTGCAACCTTTGACAGGCTAAACTCCACCCCATCACTCTTAATTCTCAAATTGACAACAGATTATATAATTATCACACTAGTCAACATCCCACTATCTCAGGAGGCAGCATATGAGCAAGAACCAATGGTTCTGAAGAAAGAATCCAAGCTGCATTGAAAGCATTAGCCGAAAACAAGGCTCTAGGAATTGATAGAATATCCAGTGAAATGTTTCAACAAGCTGATGAAGCCTTGAAACACTAACTTGTCTGTACCAGGAAACTGGGACGACAGCTACTTGACCAACTCACTGGAAGACATCCAGGTTTGTACCCATCCCAAAGAATAGTGACCCAACAGAATGCTCAAATTGTACAATGCTATCACTGATATCACCTGCAAGCAAAATGTTGCTGAAGATCATTCAACAGCGGCTGCAGCAGTACATTGATAGGAAGCTGCCAGAGGTTCAGGCTGGATTCAGAAGAGGATGTGGAACAAGGGATATATTGCTGATATCAGATAGGCTGAAAGTAAAGAATACTAGAAAGATGTTCACTTGGGTTTCACTGAATATGCAAAGGCATCTAACTGTGAATGTGTTAGGTCAGGTTGACTAGAGAAACAAATTCAGTGACACTCAGAGATTTGTAAAATGAACTTTATAACAAGAAATCATTATATATCAAGAAAACATCCAAGCCCAGTCCAACTCAAATGCATAGGTCTGATATGAGTCCTTAAGTCCCTCTTCAGACTTGCAGAGCCACATGATGCAGAATGCAAAAAGATCACAGGCTGGTGAGTGCAAAGTAGTGTGGGTCCAAGGTTGGTGGAAATATGGTAGGGTTCCAGGAGTTCTCAGGGTGGCCAGCAAGAAGGAAGGTCAAAGCGCAGAAAGAGAGGGAGAGAGAGAGAGAGAGAGAAAGACTAAGACAGCCCTCTAGAGAGCTATATATCTATCTATCTCAGTCTTGCCTCCAAACCTGGTAACGGGGGGACCTGGTTGACAGGCTAAACCCCACCCATATCATCTTATAGGTGCCCTATTGCCACAAAAAATCCTAAGTATTACAGTGGATCATAACAAACTATGAATTTACTTAAAAATAATGGGAATTCCTGAACACCTAATTGTGCTCATGTGGAACCTGTATGTAGATCAAGAGGCAGCTGTCCAAACCTTACAGGGGAATACGGCATAGTTTATAATCAGTAAAGTTGTATGTCAGGGTGGTATCCTCTCACCTTACTTATTCAATCTGTATGTTGAGCAAATCATCAGAGAAGTTGGACTGTATCAAAAAGAATGTGGTATCAGGATTGGAGGAAGGCTTATTAATCACCAGCAATATGAAAATAACACAACCTTGTTTGCTGAAAATGAGGAGGACTTGAAACACTTGCACATGAAGACCAATGATTGCAGCCTTCAGCATGGCTTATAACTCAATGCAAAGAAGAGTAAACTTCCAACTGGGCCAATAAGTAATATGATAAACGGAGACAAGATTGAAGTTGTCAAGGATTTTGTCTTGCTTGCATTCACAATCAATCCTCAAAGGACAAAGACAGACACATTGCATTAGTTAAATCTGCTGCACAAGACTTTTTTAAAGTGTTGAAAGCCCAGGAGTAAGGTGCGCCTGGTGCACCACGTGGTATTTACGGTTGCATCACATGCGTGTGAAAGTGGCACAATGAATAAGGCAGGCCAAAGCAAACCGATGCGTTTGAACTGGTGCTGGTGAAGACAGGAAAGCACCATGGCCTGCCAAAGGAACAAACAGATCTGTCTCAGACGTACAGTCAGAATGCTCCTGAGAGGCAAGGATGGCAAGCCTCTGCCTCACATACTTTAGGTATGTCAGCAGGAGAGCCCAGTCCCTAGAGAAGGACATCATGCTTGCTCCGATAGAGGGGCAGGGAAAACGGGAAAGGGCTCCGCCAGTTGGACTGGCACACTGCTGCACCAGGGGTCACCGGCAGCACAGTGGTCAGGGTGCTGCAGGCCTGGGTGGATGCCATTCTGGAGTCCACAGGGTTGCTCAGAGTCGGAACTGACTTGATGGCCCCTAACAACCACCACCTAAGGGCACAACCGGGGTTCTAACACACATCACCTCCCCGGGAAGCCAGGGCTCCGCTTCCTGACAGAGCCTGGGGAGGCGTAAGTCCTGTTGTGAATTTGGACAATTTTGTCTTCTGGCTCTGGGCCTTGTATATGACTCACCTTTGCTTAAGCTCCAGACTTTGGACTAAACAGCACCCACCACCAGGTGAGAAATTCCCTCAACATTTCATAAGCTTCTGTGGAACTCTGCAGTGAGTTGTAGAACTCAGGGTCCTGCTGGGAAATACTCAAGGGAGGAGTGGGGGCGGGGAAGGGAGCAGACCAGCATCTTGAAAGAGTTGGACATTTGGGCCATCTTAGTCTCCAGCTCCTTGGGTCTAGACTGTTATTAATTCTGAAATAAATTACTACTGGGGGACGGAGGGGAACAAAGAGGAGCTGATACCAAGGGCTCAAGTAGAAAGAAAATGTTTTGGAAATGATGATGTACAAATGTGCTTGATACAATGGATGTATGTGTTGATTGTGCTAAGAGTTGTACGAGCCCCCAATAAAATGATTTTTTAAATTTAGATATTTTAAAATCACTGTGTAATATTCCACCTTATAGATAAGCAACAAGTTGTTTGAACGTTCCCAGTTTTGGTTGCTTGTGGCGCATGTGCATTCGTGCCTATGCTACTAGGAAGCATACTGTGAGGCACACCCTCGTCCACACAACTTTGCGCCTGAGATGAGCTAGAAGTGAGGTGGCCAGATCAGGAGACGGCACCTTTCATCTTGTAAATATAACTTTTAGAAAGGATTGTATTTTATTCTGATGTTTTGACCATGAGCATTTTGATAGTGTCTTGGTTCCCTCTTGCGTTTATAAGGCACCTATGAGGGAACTTACAAAAGTTTGTGGGGAAAATGGAATGAAAATATAATGGACCCCCCATCCCCCCAAACTTTTGGAGCCCCCATACAAGTGGGTGGCTTTAAAGAACTGAACTTTAGTTCTCATTGCTCTGTAATCTTAAAGTCCAAATCAGGGCCTCTTTTTATAACCCAGAAATGATTAGGTTTAGGATCCACCTGACAACAGAATGATCTTAAATACTGTATACACTCTAGTATAAGCCAAGCTGAATATCAGCCGAGACACCTAATTTTACTCAAAAACGGCATTTAAAATGCTCTGAAAACCTCGCCTTCTACACGAGTATATACGGTAACAAAGAATACCCTATCCCATAGGTTCCCAAGGGGGGGGGGGGATTACTCACTGCCCCACTGGCAATGGAACCATGGGCAGTATAGCCCATAATCCAGGATAAAGTGTAGGAATTTCTTTAGCAGCGTCGTTCTAGATGGTTCCATTGCCACCAGGGGCAGCATCATTTTGGGAAACATTACCCTACCCCAAACAAGGCTACATCCGCAGGTACAGGGGCGAGGACTCTAACACATTTGTTGGGAGGGCGGGGAAGAAGGATGGAATGGATGGACATGATGTCGTCCATAACAGATAGTTTATCAACTTCTACTCCCAACATCTGGATTCATCTTCAAGCCAGATGATCTCAATGCTAACGTAGCCGTTATTCAGCAGATAATCTGTTGAATTAAAATGATCTGATACCCAAATAATAACCATTAACCAAACAATAAAAGTATATTGACTATGAATGTGTTCCATTCTGCTAAGTGGTGGGCAGGAGAGAAATAGTGCAAAGCAGCGGTTCTCAACCTTCCTCACACCGCGACTCTTTCATATACTTCACGTTGTGGTGGCCCCTCAAACATAAAATTATTTTCATTGCTATTTCATAACTGTAATTTCGATACTGTTGTGAATCAGGCGACCCCTGCGAAAGGGTCATTCGACTCCCAAAGGGGTCACGACCCACAGGCTGAGAACCACTGGTGTAAAGGCTTACTTGTCCTCCTTAAAATTACAGTCAGGCTGTTTATCCAAGCAGGCTGCTATGTCAAGCTGGTGTTCATCTTCCTGAAAGACTATGGCTTCTGAGAACACACCTTCCCTTCTGAACCCCTGTGGCCATTACTCCAACTTCAGTGTCGTCCATGCACGGTGTGGCTAACATCCCCGGACCACGAGCCTGCCTTCCCCGTGGGTAAGGAACTGCTTTTCACACAAAGTCTGGGGAGAACGAGCCTGCGATCATCACGGAAGCCGGCTCTGGTGACGATTCTCTATTTCTACACTTACCTAAATAGACGATAGGACTTGTAGTGTGGACAGCCACCACGGCTTATTTACCTTGACATTCAGAAATCACTGTGAGCGTGTGTGGCAAAGGCAGCATGGAAATGCCTGCTTGAAAGGTTGGTCTTGGGCTGGCATCTGGGAACTTAGATGTTGGTGGAGTGGGGGGGGGCATTTCTCACCAGCCTCACTGATAAGGATACCTCACTGTGCCTGTGTGTATGAACAACATCACTGCGCCTGTTTTCCATCTGGACTCTAGCATTTTGGTATGTGGCAGACAGGCGATGTCCGTGTGACCAAACCCAAGCCCGTGCAGTGGCCATCAGGTGGGTCGTGAGTCCTGGCGGCTCGCGTGCAGCGGGGCAGCGCTGCCCTCCACGGGGTTTCATGGCTGTGGCCTATTGGACGCCAAGTGTCAGGCTTTTCCTTTGAGACACTGATGGGAAGTGCCCACTACCTTTTGCTTAGCCTTTTGTTTTGTTTGTTTGTTTAGAGGATGGGGGAGAGCAGTCTGAATTGGGCTATGAGGCCCCATGAAAGGGTGATCTCACCTTGCCGGCCGTGAGTCTGTTCCAAGCTCCGGCGAAGGAGTATGATTATTACCTTGGCCCTGAACTTTTTGCACCACTTATGTGACCACTTCCCAGAAAAACCCTGGGCGCTTAGTCTCTCAGGAGTTTCCCAGGTAGTCAACATTGCACCTGCCTTGTGACAAGTTGTAGATGATAGAATGTAGGGTGTCCTGTGTGACTCCACTGGGAGAGGGTTCTGGAAGCTGGTCCGTTTGTTCCTCGACTTTATTCCATTCACCCTTTCCCTTGGCCAAGTGTGGGGGTGGTTGTTTTGTTGTTGTTTTTTTTTTTGTTTGTTTGAAATCATTTTATTGGGGGATCTTACAACTCATCACAATCCATACATCCATCCATTGTGTGAAGCACATTTATATATTTGTTGCCATCATCATTCTCAAAACATTTGCTTTCTGCTTGAACCCTTTATATCAACTCATTTTCCCCCCTCCCTCCCTCATGAACCCTTGATAATTTATAAATTATTATTTTTGTCATATCTTACACTGCCCAATGTCTCCCTTTACCCACTTCTCTGTTGTCCATCCCCCAAGGAGGAGATTATATGTAGATACTTGTAAAAGGTTCCCCCTTTCCACCCCACCTTCCTTCCACCCTCCCAGTATCGTGACTCTCACCACTGGTCCTGAAGGGATCATCTGTCCTGGATTCCTTGTTTCCAGTTCCTATCTGTACCAGTGTACATCTTCTGGTCCAGCCAGATTTTTAAGGTAGAATTGGGATCATGATAGTGGCGGGGGGTTGGGGAGAGCATTTAAGAACTGGAGGAAAGTTGTATGTTTCATCATTGCTACCCTGCACCCTGACTGGCTCGTCTCCTCCCTGAGACCCTTCCATAAGGGAATGTCCAGTTGCCTAAAGATGGGCTTTGGGTCCCCACTCCACACTTCCCCTTATTCACAATGAAATGATTTTTGTTGTTTGATGCCTGATACCTGCCTGATCCTTTCGACACCTTGTGGTCACACAGGCTGATGTGCTTCTTCCATGTGGGCTTTGTTGCTTCTGAGCTAGATGGCTGCTTGTTTATCTTCAAGCCTTTAAGACCCCGGATGCTTTATCTTTTGATAGCCAGGCACCATCAGCTTTCTTCACATTTACTTATGCACACATTTGTCTTCAGTGGTCATATCGGGAAGGTGCACACACAGTGATATGATTTTTTGTTCTTTGATGCCTGATACCTGGTGCCTTCTACACCTCGTGGTCACTCAGGCTGGTGTGCTTCTTCCATGTGGGCTTTGCTGCTTCTTAGCTAGAAGGCTGCTTGTTTACCTGCAAGCCTTTACGACCCCAGACACTATATCTTTTGATAGCCAGTGGGGGAGGAGGGAGGAAGGGTTGTTTTAATTAAAATGTCTCATTGTGGTTTGGGGTGAAAGGTTACACAGCGAGTCAGGTTTACATTGAACAATTTCCACCTGGCTTGTGCCATGGCATTGTTCACATTTTCCACAGTATGTCAACTCTCTCATTTCTGGTTGGTTCCATTTCCAGTCATCTAGTGTCATTGTGCCCTTGCCGTCTCATCTCTGCCTTTGAGTCAATGTTGACCATTTGGTCTCATCTAGATTATTTTTTTTTTGCCCAGCCCCTAGATTATTTCTTAAAGGTACACAGTACTCGTGGACCCTAGTGTTTATGAGCAAACTCACTAAAAAAATGACAATTTCAATTCAAGGCTTAAAAAATATGCCAGGGCAACATTCTCAGGGAGTCCTTCAGTCTCAGTTGGCCACTAAGTCTGGACTGTTTAATCATTTGAGTTCTTTTCTCTACTTTGCTCTATTCTATCAAGCTCCATCTATTGCATTCCTAATCAGAAACGTCCACTCTGGTAGCTGTGCACCATCTAGTTCTTCTGGTCTTAGGGTAGAAGAGGTCATAGTTTGTGGAGACTGTTAGTTCTGTGAACTAGTTGCTCCTATGATTCATTGATTTCTTTTTTATTTCTTTTGATTTCTTACTTTCCTAATTGTGGTTTATCTTCCATCACAATACATAATAAATCACTGATGAGGCCTGTGAGTCCTTCTAGCAATTCACTGAATGTGACAGTTGGAGTTGGGGACTCCTGACACAGAATGCATGTGCACAGGCACAGTACTGACCTGGGACAGGGGGGACATTCCCTTACCCATGGCAGCAAGTGAATTCTACAAGGTTTCAAAGATTGTATATCTTTATGGAAGCAGACTGCTCCCTCTTTCTCCTATGGACAGGTTGGTGGTTGTGAAATGCTGACCCACTGTGCCATCTGGTCTAAGGCACAAAAACAATGCAGGCACGCTCCGAGTGTTTGAAAGGGAGCTGCCACTTCAGATGTGGGTCTGGTTCAAAGTCATATAAACTATTCACACATATACCAGGCTTTGATTTCAAATGCAGTGACTCATAAAAGCAAAATGATTAGATTGTTGTGTGGCCCTAGCTCTTTGTCAGTGTTCTCCAAAATAATCAGTAATAATTCTTACACGTTTACTATAAATTACGGTCTGTTCCAAGCGATTTATGGGTTTTAGCTTGTTAAATTACCACAAAACCCTGAGAGGTGATTGAAATAATTGTTCCCATTATACAATCAGGTCCTTGGAACACAGGGCAGTAAAGTAACTTGCTCAAGGCCATTCGGCTAATAAGCCCGGATTTGGATGTATGCAGCGTGGTTCCCTTCACCACAAATGATCTCTATAAAAGAAGGGGAAATATGCTTATTAAGTCTCTGTAAGTAAAACATCTACTTTGTACACAGGTGGTGCTCAATTCATGCTGACCTGACAGCACAGAATGGAGACTGGAAAGCCCAGCTGGCGGCTATTCCAGGCTGGACGTGAGCTGGTGAGGACCCAACTGTTTCAAAGAGGAAGAGGAATTTCCATCGCACACCCTTCCAGGACCAATGTCTTGTCATGCAGAAAAACAATCTAAAGATACATCCGAAGGGAACGTGATACAAAGAAAATAACACCTGACAATTAGATCCCTGACATCATACTCCGCCTCTGTCATTCTTGCAGTGCGTATGCGATTGCTCCATTTCCCTGATTGCCACCATTTTTCCAAGGGTTTCTAAGGAAAGCCTGGCTATCCCCACTATTTATGTGAACAGCACCAGCGGTCTCCACCAACAAGACGCTGTTGCAGCGGGGCTAGGTCACCTGGTAGGCTCCGCCCCAATCCTCGTGACATAGCTCTGCCCCTCAGTTGAACTGGAGCTTGCCCTGAGGCAAGAACAATGCCCAAGGGCTCATGAATATTTACACAAGACTTAAGATGGGGAGGGCTGGCTGCTACTTTTCACACATCACTAACCAACACTTTCCTCACCCGCTATATAACCCTAGCCTTCTACCCAAGTAGAAATGGAATTCATAGGCAGGGAAAAGCCAGTGTTAGAATTCAGGAATTTAAAACATCTTTCAGGATCCTCAGCTTCATTTGCAGATTTTGTTTTAAGACCTGTCAAATCAGATGTGGGTTTGGTTCAAAGTCATACAAACTATTCACACACACACACACACACACACACACACACACACACACACACACAGGCTTAGGTTTCAAATACAATGACTCCTGAAGCCAATGTCCTAGGTTTCAAATACAATGACTCCTGAAGCCAACGTTCTAAGACTGTTGTGTGGCCACAGCTCCAACTTTGCAAATGTTTTCCGAAGATTGCTAGAAACCTCCAGACAAGAGTCCTGCTTAGGATAAAAATTGCCTTGTTTTAAATGGTAGCATATTACTATGTATGGTGGTATATATGTTGCTGATTGATTCGAATCGATGGCAGCGAGTTCTGTTTGGTAGAATGTTGGACAGGGCAAGATATGACAAAATAATAATCTATAAATTACCAAGCGTTCATGAGGGAGGGGCAAGCAGGGAGGGAGGGGAAAAAATGAGGACCTGATGCCAGGGGCTTAAGTGGAGAGCAAGCAAATGTTGAAACCCACCAGCCACTCTGCAGGAAAAAGATTTAGTCTTGGAAAGTGTACATATAATTTTGGGAACTACATACGCCCTCTCAAACCCTATAAAATGATGGAAAATTAAACTAAGATATTAGAAAATTTCCATGAACTTTTTGAAGGCCCTCATATGTAACATATATGTACATTTTTTACATTGAGGAGAAAATGTATATACTATGCAGTAAAGGGCACCCATTTTGTGTCCAGCTTGATGGTTTTACACATGTATCTATCCAGGTAATCAGTACCTACATCAAGGTATGGGCCCTAGGAGGCTCTCTCACGTCCTTTTCCAGTGTCCTGTCCTATAGGGTCGCTATGAGTGAGAACTGACTCGATGGCATCAAGTTCAATCACCTCCTGGAGGTAGCCCTATTACATCATTACCGACTGGATTTTTGTTTCTCAATATGATTTTTATTGATGTAGAGCAAGGCAAGAGCTTTAGTAAGCTCAAGGGTAAGAAACCAAACCGAACCTACTGTGGCCCAGTGGCTTCCACCTGATGGGACGGGGTAGAACTGCCCTTCAGGTTTCGGAGACTTCGACACCTTTCACTTTACAGGAACAGGCAGCTGCATCTTTCTTTTGTGGAGAGTTCAAACCACTGACCTTGTAAATCTTGTAAATGCGTACTTAAGCCACTATGATGTCCGGGCTTCTATCTCAGGGGCTCAGAAGAACGAGCTCATTGACCTTGAGCAGATTCCGATTCACAGCGACCCTCTGGGACGGACAGAACTACCTTTGTGGGTTTCCCAGACTGTAGTCAGCTTTTCTCCTATGGTTTCAGAATTGTTACCCTTGCACTTAGCACTCACCTCAGGCGTAACCACTACGTACCAGGAGTCCTGTGTTTAGATACACAACCATGCAACCAAACATCCAAAGGAGTGTACAGAACAAAGCCAGCACCCTCGGAGGCTCCCTGCCTCCCAATTAAGACCTGCCCTTCTGGGGTGATCATTATTAACATCTGACATGATTACCATCACGCAGTATTGCATTTTTTGGACTTTATATAAATAGAGTTATGTAGTACACTGCCTTGTCTGTGTGCTTTTGTTCAACACTGTCTGATTTTACAAGTAGAAGTTCATTATTTTTTCTTTATAATAAAGCATTTTATTGGGGGTTCTTCCAGCTCTTTTAGCAATCCATACATCAACTGTATCAAGCACATTGGTGCACAGTTCATTCTTTTCATCTTGCTCTGAGTATCCCGTTATATGACTATACCACTAATGAGTTCTCAATTTTACTACCTTATTAATGGACAAATAGCCTATTTTCAGTTTGGGGACATGATGAGTAAGTCTGCAATAAACAAGTTCCTATACCTGGTCTTCTGGTGAACAAACATCTGTGCTACTTTCTGCTTGGTATATATTGAGGGAGAAATTTCTGGAGTAGAATAGACATTATTTGGCTTAGCAAGTGCTTCTGAATTATTTTATAGAGTAATTGTATGAATTTAAACTCCAACCAACGATACATAAAAGTCCAGTTGCCAGCTCCTTACAGGAGGGTCACGGGGAGGAGATGAGCCACTCAGGGTGCAGTGTAGCAATGATGAAACATACAACTTTGCTCTAGCTCCTAAATGATTTCTCCCCATCCACTATCATGACCCCAATTCTACCTTACAAATCTGGCTAGACCAGAGGATGAACACTGGTACAGATAGAACTGGAAACACAGAGAATCCAGGATTCATGATCCCTTCAGGACCAGTGGTGAGAGTGGCGATATCGGGAGGGTGGGTTGGAAAAGGGGAGCTGATTACAAGGATCTACATATGACCTCCTCCCTGGGGGACGGACAACAGAAAAGTGGGTCCAGGGACACATCGGACAGTGTAAGATATGACAAAATAATAATTTATAAATTATCAAGGGTTCATGAGGGAGGGGTGTGGGGAAGGAGAGGGAAAAATGAATTGATACCAAGGGCTCAAGTTGAAAGCAAATATTTTGAGAATGATGATAGTAACAAGTGTACAAATGTGCTTGAGACACAATGGATGAATGGATGGATTGTGATAAGAGTTACATAAAAAAAAGTCCCATTGCTCTATATCCTTTCCAGTTCTCCGCCTTGTCAGAGTATTTAATTTAGCCATTCTGCTGAGTGTGGCAGAGTATCCCAGTATGATTTTAATTAGCATTTCCCCTGACAACTAATGACATTGAGCGCCTTTTCATATGATTTTTGGAAATACGGAAATCCTTGTATGACATTCCTGTTTAAGCCTATTGTTCCATTTGTAAATTGGGCTCCCTTTTCATGTTCATTCATGCAATTTCTTATATAATCTGGATGCAGGTCAATTATTAGGCCTACAAGTATCATCCCTTTGTTTCTGCCTTGCCTTTTTAGTTCTCGATTTATTTATTTAGGTGTTTTTTAAATAGTTTCATTAGGGGCTCATACAACTCCTATCACAATCCATACATACATCAATTGTGTAAAGCACATCTGTACATTCATTGCCCTCATCATTCTCAAAACATTTGCTCTCCACTTAAGCCCCTGACATCAGGTCCTCATTTTCCCCCCTCCCTTCCCCCTCCCTCATGAACCCTTGATAAGTTATAAATTATTATTTTGTCATATCTTGCCCTGTCCGACGTCTCCCTTCACCCACTTTTCTGTTGTCCCTTCTCCAGGGAGGAGGTCACATGTAGATCCTTGTAATTGGTTCCCTCTTTCCAACCCACTCTCCCTCTACCCTCCCAGTATCGCCCCTCACACCACAAGTCCTGAACTCCTGGATTCCTTGTGTTTCCAGTTCCTATCTGTACCAGTGTACATCCTCTGGCCTAGCCAGACTTGCAAGGTAGAATTTGGATCATGATAGTGGGGGGGGGGGGGAGAGGAAGCATTTAGGAACTAGAGGAAAGTTGTATTTTTCATCGGTGCTACATCGCACCTTGACTGGCTCATCTCCTCCCCTAGACCCTTCTGCAAGGGGATCTCCAGTGGCCGACAAATGGGCTTTGCATCTCCACTCTGCACTCCCCGCCTCATTCACTATGCTAAGATTTTTTTGTTCTGATGATGTCTTATACCTCATCAGATCCCTGATCCCTTCGACACCTCGTGATCACACAGGCTGGTGTGCTTCTTCCATGTGGGCTTTGTTGCTTCTGCGCTAGATGGCTGCTTGTTTACCCTCAAGCTTTTAAGAATCCAGACGCAATATCTTTTGATAGTCGGGCACCATCAGCTTTCTTCATCACATTTTCTTATGCACCCGCTTTGTCTTCAGCGGTTGTGTCAGGAAGGTGAGTATCATAGAATGCCAATTTAATAGAAGAAAGTATTCTTGCATTGCGGGAGTACTTGAGTGGAGGCCCAATGTCCTTCTGCTACCATAATATTAAACCTATAGATATAGGCACATATATCTATTTCCCCATCCTCATATAGAAATATATTTGCATGTGCACATGTCTTTATGTAGCCCTCTATAAATGTCCTTTGACTCTCAGCTCTTTCCTCTACTTCCCTTGACTTTCCTCCTGTCCCACTATCATGCTCCGTCCCCACCTGGGTTTCAGCAATCCCTCTTGGTTACATTACCCTTGATCATGCCCTACCAGGCCTCCCACACCCACCTCACGACCAATTTGGATCATTTTTTGTTTTCTTGTCCCTAGGTTTGTTAAACCACTTCCTTTCCCCCCACCTCCCCTCATCCCATTTCCCCCTGGAACTATTGGTCCCATTGTTTTCTCCTCCAGATTTTTCATCCAGCCTATCTTAGTTTTACAGACCTGCAGAGATAATAACATGCACAAAAACAAGATAGAGCAAAACCAAGCAACAATATACAACAAACCACTGACAAAGAACAAAACACAAGAAAGAAAAGTTTGTAGTTAGTTCAAGGACTGTTTGATGGCCTTTAGGAGTGTCTTCCAGTCCAGTCTGTTGTGGCACCACGCCCTGGCCCCAAAGTCCACCTTCAGCATTCCCTGGGGACCTTGCCACTCCATTCCCTTGCTGTTCTGTTGCACACCCCGTGCTTTGCCTCGGTGTGGCAGGATCAGATTGGGCACAATTCCCACATTGTGTCTTCAGTCCTGTTCCCCGCAGGGCCATGGGTCAGTGAGGGGCATCATGTCTCATAGTGGGGCTGGCCATATGGTCCTCTCTGTGGACTGGCTGCTCTAATTGGGGCCATTGTCTTCTAGGCCTGGTGGGCCAGGATGTGCTCCTCTCTCCTACTCACCCTTCATCTGCTCCCATGTGCTCTGATCAGATATGTCCCTCTGGAGCTGCAGATTCACTGTCGTCCTTTGAAATAAATTCTTCTGGGGGGAGGGGCAGGCATCCACTTAGTATTTGGGACTGGGGCCAGCCCCCGAGACGGCTCCACTGGTTCCCTACACCACGCCAGAATGGAATGTTGCATTCACACTTTGGGGCATTGGGTTGAAGTCTGTCTATGGCCACACCACCCTGAATGTGCTCAATCTTGGAAGCTATGCAGGGTTGGACCTGGTTAGTACTTGGATGGGAGCCTTTTTAATCTAATGATGCCTTTTGAAGTTATTTAATGAAGTTCCAAGTAAGCAATCTTTTTGCTTATGCCTTTATAAGTCTGTTTAATGATTTCTTTGCCTAACTCAAGGTCGTGAAGATATTTTTCTCTATATATATTCTTCTAGCTTTATTTTTTGATCTTTCATGTTTACATCTATGCTATGCTCTTTTGGATTCATTTTTTATTTAGGCATGGGAGATCATTTCCCCCTCAGATGGATGGTCCACTGATCCAATACCACTTATTGTAAATGTCATCCTTTTCTCAGTAAAAGGCAGTGGTGACTTTCTGGTCAATTACCTGTGTGTGTACATGTATGTATGTCTACCACAGAGACTTTTTAATGGCTGGTTAGGCTCAAGATTTTTAACCATCCATCCATCCTTGAATGATTGCAGTATAGGTGGCTGCCATGTGCCACAAATTATGTTAGTCTCTGGGAATCTATATTTATAAGCAAAGGGTGGCTGGATCCTCCCTCCCAAAGAGAACAATTAAGTTGGGATGTGATAGGTAGGTTTACTGTGCCAACCTGGCCAATAGGTACATGTGGGACTAATAAAGTCACAGTTTGAATGGAGGGCAAAAAGAAAAATAGCTTAGCCAAGGCCCAACCCTCTCTCTTGTTCTCTGGTGATTGGACCAGTGTGCAGCTGCTGCAGTTAGTTCTCTGCCTCACTTGTGAGTTACACTACCTGTGGGACAGCCAACCTGTTGATCAGTTGCTAGAACTTGAGGTTCCTTGGAGACCTGCTTTGTCATGCTGCTGGTGTATACATCCCTTGAGCTTGAGGTTGGAGGATCCTGTTGTCTTACATTGCTTGAGTTTAATATCCCATCCAGGCCTGCTTAGCTAAGCTTCTGAGCTGCTATTGGTTACTAACACCCCTGCTGTTTGCTGCCTGTGGCCAGACTGCCTGCATTGTTCTAGGGAAGACTCAGCTGTTTGCTTCCTTGACATTGGATCCAGTAGCCCTCGTGGGTTGAAGAACTTCCAGTCCACGGGAGTTGAACGGAGCTCTCTGTACTGCTGTATGCACTAATTAGCTGTTATATTCCTTCATGCTGTATCTATCTATCTATCTATCTATCTATCTATCTATCTATCTATCTATCTATCTATTTTCATTTGTGTCCTGGGTTTGTTTCTCTTGAGAACCCCACCACTTGGGAAGAACCAGTCATTACCAACAAGTGAATATAAAATAAACATAAAATCTTAACTGAAAAGGTCAGGAAAGAAGAGGTACATGGTATTCTGAGAGCATATGATAGATTTGACTTTTAGAGAGGGAAATTTTTTTTGTGTTTTTATAGGAACAAATTACTATTTCTCTATGATATGATTATGTTTCCCAAGTCTCAAACTCAGTGACCAAGAATAGATCATTAGGTCTGTGATATCAGTGGAGGGGCCATTTCCCCCTTTTTCTCAGCTCTGGAAGCTTGAAGGTAAAGGATATTTTGGCAATGATTGTTATTTATCTGTCCTATTCATATGATAATCCATGACTACAAAAATAGTGAGTACAACTATTATTCTCTAGGGCATATATGCCATTCTTTTGACTGCCAGCATCTAAAGCCCTTCTTTCTTTGGGAATTCCCCAGCTGATGAATCTTTGCAGAGGCCAACTCATCTATTGAAGCTAAAAAACCAGTTGCCATTGAGTAGACTCTGATTCATGGCAGTCAATGTGTCCGTGTAGAGCAGCTCCTCTGGCTTTCAATGGTCGACTTTCCCAGAAACAGAGCACTAAGCCTGTTTTCCAAAATGCCACTGGGTATATTACAACCTCTGACTTTTGGTTAGCAGCCTCCCTTGCTAATGGTTTGCATCAGAGGCCCCTTCCATCTAAGCTCCTTTGCAACCAGAGCATATGGGCCCTCCTGGGGCTGGTAGGAAGTAATCTACTTTTTTTTAAAAAGTTATTTTACTGGGGACTCTTCCCACAATGCGCACATCCATCCATTGTGCCAAGTACATTATGTTCACATCATCGTTTTCAAAACATTTTCTTTCTACTTGCGCCCTTATCAGCTCATTTTTGCCCCCTTTTCTCCCCCTCCATCCCTCATGAACCCTTGATATATTTTTTTCATGACTTACACTGACTGCTGTCTCTTCAGCCACTTTTCTGTTGTTTGTCCTCCTGGGTGTGTGTTATATGCTGATTATTGTGGTCGGTTCCCACTTTCTCCCCCCACCTGCCCCTTCCCCTCCTGGTATCGCTACTCTCATTGTTGGTCCTGAGGGGTTTAACTGTCCTGGATTCCCTGTGTACATGCTCTAGTCTAGCCAGATTTGTAAGGCAGAATTGAGGTCAGGATAGGTGGGAAGGAACATTAAAGAACTACAGGAAAGTTGTATGTTTCATTGATGCTACACTGCACCCTGACTGGCTCATCTCTTCCTTGTGATCATTCTGTGAGGGGATGTCCAATTGTTTACAGATGGGTTTTGGGTCTCCACTCTGCACTCCCCCTCATTCACATTGATATGATTTTTTGTTCTGGGTCTTTGATACCGGATACCTGATCCCATCAACACCTCAAGATCACACTGTCTGGTGTGCTTCTTCCATGTGGGTTTTGTTGCTTCTCAGCTAGATGGCTGCTTGTTTATCTTCGTATTTTTAAGACTCCAGACACTGTATCTTTTGATAGCCAGACACCATCTGCTTCCTTCACCACATTTGCCTATGCACCCATTTTGTCTTCTGTCATTGTGTTGGGAAAGCATCACAGAATGCCAGATTAGAACAAAGTGTTCTTGCGTTGAGAGAGTACTTGATTAGAGGCCAGTGTCCATCTGTTACCTTAATAATTAACTATAAATATATGTATGTAGATCTAGTTCCCTATCATTATATATATTTAAATATGTACATTTATTTATTTAGACTTGTATAAATGTCTTTTGGGGGAGTAATCTATAGTGCATTGTCAGAAAGCAAAACTATTTATATCCCTAGTCAATGTTCAGAGGGAATTCAAAGAAGGCTCAACCCATGTGGAGACTCTGCAAATGGATTTTTGGTTTACGCTGTCATTCACTGCCTTCTGCAAACTGGATACTCAGAATTTAAGTGCTAATATAATTCCATCCTCTGATCATAGATTTTATTAACAATGCTTAAACCACATAGGCTGGTGTTCGTTCTGTGTGGACTGAGCTTCATACCTTATTTAAATGGCTTCTTTTTTTAAGATTAGCCATTGAGACTCCACATGCTGATTTCACCATACTTTCCTATAGCATGCATATCTTCAGCAATCATTTCATTAGGACAATATTAAGCAGTGCCAAATCCTAACAACTAGTTCTTCTTAGCTTAGGGCTATGATTAAGTGTGAGCTCAAAATCCACTCATGTATCTAAGGTTTATCTATGTCCTTCATGCACTTTATGGGCAGCATTACCAGCTTCTTGAGAAATAATATAATTACCATGGGGCACTTTGTAATTCTGATAATATCATTAATTTAGCCAAGGGTGTAGAATTTAAAATAGTGAGAAAATGAAATCTATCTATATGAAAGCTGTTTTTAGACTAAAATACATAGCATGACTGCTCATTTACACAAATTAAAATGTGACTGACTACTGCTAAGCAAATGAGGGTCTGACACAAGGCAACAATGTCAACAATGCTCATTCACTAAGGCAAAATTATGTCTGCAGGACTAAGGCATGTGACAAAAAGTGAAGAAAATGTGAAAATAGCAAATGTTTGTTGGTCTTAAGTTGCCCGTTACTGGGCAACCTCAAAAGCAACAAATTTGAACCTAAGTCCAAGTACTTCAAAGTCTATAGCCTTCAGATGGCAGCCACCTGCTTCTTTTCAGCTTAGGGTATTTCAGCTTTAAGTTCAAAGGAATATTTCAGTCCCTTTCATCAGGCTGCTCACCATAACATCAGCAGTTTGAAAACAACAGCTGCTCCAAGGGAGAAAGACAGGTCTTTCTACTCCAGCAGTGACAGTCTTGAAAACCCACAGGGGCAGTTCCACCCTGTCCTGTAGGGTTGCTATGAGTTGGTAAGGACTCAATGGCAATGGCAATGAGTTTGGAGTTTGGGGAGGAGTTGGAGTGGGGGGGCTGGGTTGGGGTGCACCAAAGGCAGAAAATAATTTTGGTCAAAAAATATGATTAGCAACATAATATAGGGCCAAATCTCTCCCTGAAGGTGTGTTGGGGGGGCAAAGGGGGAGAAGTCTGCATAAGTAATATGTTCTCCCCGAGGGCAGGCTGCCCCTCCTTGGTTTACCCACTGTGGTAGTGACATAATGCCACGTGAACTTGAAGTGTAGCGTGGAGTCTAGCCTGTCACAGTCTGATGGTGCCTCCTTGTTGGCATGACTCCCTCCTGCCACTGGATCTACACAACTCTGCAACCACCGCCTGTGAACTTCCTGCATTCTGCATCATCGCCTGTGGTTGGGTGAATCTGAAGAGGGATTTATGGACTAGCATTGGACTTATGAACTTGTTCTGAACTGGCCTGGAATGTTTGCTTGATATAAAGCTCTCTTACACACACGGATGTCACTGAATTTGTTTCTCTGGTCAACATGACCTCACACATCCCTCCACCACGTGGTTTCTTCTTGAGGTGATACAAACGTTCTAATCTTGGTGATAGTTGCATCTGTCTGTGAATATACTAAAACCCTGATTTTACACTTGAGTGAATTGTATGGTATCTGAATGATATCTCCATAAAGCTATCTCCTTAGCTTGCTCCCACCCTCTCGCTTTTCCCAGGCAGCATCTCAACAATTTCACACAATCAAATGCTGGGGCAGCTTCTTGGATACTTTTCTTTAAAAACAGGTGATTATATGTATCATATAAAAGTCTGGAAAGCTAAGTTCTAAATCCAGTACACATTGCTGGGGAATGGAATTGATTATTTTCTAAGCTTTTATACAATGACTACCTAAGTTTTGGGGTTTTCTATTTTATATTTTATTGGTGGCTTGTACAACTCTTATCGCAATCCATACATCCATCGTGTCAAGCACATTTGTTGCCATTATCATTCTCAAAACATTTGCTTTCTACTTGAGTCCTTGGTATCAGCTCATTTTTCACTCCTTCCTCCCACCCTCATGAACCCTTGATAATTTATAAATTATTATTTTGTCATATCTTATGCCGCCCGATGTCTCCCTTTACCCAAGCTTTGGTTTTTAATTAAGTGAGCAAGTATTACTTTAGAAAGAGTTAAAATGTAAAGATTATATGTGAGTTTAGGAAAAAGTATCATCAATTTCCCGGCCTACTCCTCATGACCCCAGCCAATGTTGTATAGCCTCTGAACAATGGTGGCTCTGCACGTCCGATTCATGGTGCATACAACCAAGGTGTGCACATCCCTATTTTCCATTAGGCCATACTCCTGGGACCATACCCGTTTCCTTGGCTACTGGACTGTGAGCGCTGGAACACCTGGCGCAATTAACAGCACTGTACATACAAGTGGCAACCAAGTAAAAGAATGTACACTTTCTTCTCTTTGTATGAATCACATTACAAAGTTGAATACATGTTGAGGTCAGGTGGTAGAAAAGTCACGTCCAGGGAATCCCACAACTTGCCAAAGGTGGCCTTGACTTTGAATTCTTGCCAATAACGGGAGGGGGAAACAGTGAGTTACCTGAACCTAGAGAGTGACCTACAGGTTTTCAATGACTTTCCAGTTTATTTTCTGATAAGGAAAAGTGTTTTCAAGAAATAGCATGCTCAGGGAACACAGGAATGCTAGAAAAACAAACAATAAAGGGCATACACAAACAACAGGTCACTGGAATTTTAATACACTTAAGTATTGACATAAAAAAGGTTTTGAATCAGCATTCAACACATTGGATTTCATATTAACATTTACACTTGTAGTAAAGTTTTGCAAAGTTACACTTTCTTAATGTTTCTTTTCACTGCTGGTCTAGCTGTTCAAGTTTATGGAAGGGCAGCAATGATTTTAAAGCAATGGTACTTTCCCTAAGTGAAATGTTAAGACAGGACGCCCACTATAAACAAAAAGTGACACTTTCCAAGTGTCCCCTCTTATTAAAAATCTAAGGTCCTGAGCAGTCTGAGAACCATGGAATTCAAATATTAGCAATAAACACTGAAAAAAGATTTCACTGACAAAGAAAAACTGGGAAGTTCACTCAATGACAAAGAGTTTCTAAGCTTCGGGCAGTTGCTGCTGTTGGACGCTGTCCAGTCTGTTTCAACGCCGACTCCCTGCCCAATCACTTCCGACTCAGAGTGACTCTGTGGGATGGACTCTGAATTTTTTTTCTTAAAGGAATTTTCCATCTGACTTTATTTTCTAATATACTTTATTACTGTAACTCTTTAAAAAGCTTCATCTTCCCCAATAAAATGATTAAATAAAAAAAACTTTTTAAAGAAAAAAAAAGCTTCATCTTTCTTCCTCAGAGAGGTTGGTGCCGGTGGTTTCGAACCACTGACATTGGGGTTAGCACTTCATTGCTTAACTACGATGCCCCCAAAGCTCCTTTCAACTCATAGCAACCTCATGATCACTACAATCTTTCCTAGGTTTGAGCCCATTACTGCAGCCACTGTGTCAATCTAGCTCATTGAAGGCAGTCATCTTTTCCACCAAGCAGCTACTTTACCAAGCATGATGTCATTCTCCAGGGTCTGGTGTCTCCTAATAACATGTCCAAAGTCCATGAGAAGAGTGTTTCTTGCTTCTAAGAATGTTCTTGTTGGACTACTTTCCAGACAGGTGTCTTCATTCTTCTGGCAGTCTAATGCACATTCAATATTCTTCGCCGACACCCTAATTTAAAGGCATCGATTATTCTCCAGTCTTCCTGATTAATTAACTGTCCAGGCTTTGCAGATATGAGAGGCAATGAAAAACACCAGGGATTGCAAGGGTCCGGGCACCATGGTCCTCAGAGTTTCACTGTTTGAATGGCAGCTCAATTCGGCAGTACGTGGAGTTCTATACTTGGAAAATATTGCCCAAATACATAACTATTGTATGGGATGCAATGATTCTTAACATTTTGGTAGGCAGTCTGTTCATATTGATTTTAAAAAAAAAGTCTATCATAAATAAAGTCCTAAAGCCACGACAATTCTTGGTAAGATGAAGCATCCCAATAAATCCAAGGAAGATCCCAGTAAACAGTGCATCATCATGTGGCCTTTGGGAAAATGTCCAAAGAGATGGGAAAGGCCTACTATGCTCACACATCCTGGTACAGACGTGCCGGGTTAGTCTAGGCTGCGTGGGAGATGAGTCCACAGTGAAAGCGATGGCACGCAGGGAGGGAGTACCGGCCCCCACGGGCACAGAGCCGCGGACGCACAGGAAATGGCATCAGGATACGCACAGCCTCGGGCGGCTAGCGGCTGAGTCGGCTCATTAAGGACCCATTCTTGAGACTCACTATTGCAGTTGACTCACTTCAGGGCACTTCTGTAGATTTCACGGAAATCAAGGAGACCTGGTGGCACAGTGGTTGAGCACCGGCCTGGCTGCTAAGTGAAAGACCAGTAGTTTGACCCCACCAGCAACTCCAGCTCCTAGGGAGGGCAGGCCTGGTGGCCTGCTCCGATGCCAGGATTCCGGTCTAGGAAACTCTACTGGACAGTTAGTTCTACTTGGTCTCATGGAGTTGCTGAGAGTCAGAATAGATTTGATGACACATCACCACCACCACGACAAAATAGTTCCAGGGTGCCAGGCTCTGTTCTAAGTGCTTTGTAAATATGAACTCGCTCATCCCCTCCCCATTATCAGCCCTATGAGGTAGGTATGTATGTTAGCCCTGGTTTAGAGAGAAGGAAACAGGATCGGAGTTCTTAAGGAGCTTGCCCAAGAGTCAATCACGTGTGAAGGGAGGGAAAAGAAAGGACCCCTTAGGCTGGGAAGAGGCGTCTGTTCTAGAACATCCCAGGCGTCCGGTGAGTGGACCAGGAGGAGGCAGCCCCAGAGCCCACGGAACGTGCGCTCATCACATCCCAGGAGAGGGCCTCTAGCGCCTCTTCAATGACACACAACACATTCTAACAAGATAAACACAAAACTACCAGAAACGGGCACAGGAACCGTCCCGTTGTTAGTAACGGCCGCTGTACATTTGAACTGGTTTTGAAATGTCTGAGAGAGAGTCATGCTGGTTAACATGAATGTGGATTCAACCAACCTGAAGCTGACTTAGGAAGGAGCTGCAGCTGTGTCACAGAGACGAACGTAGAACAGACGGCGAATAAATAGTAATGTGCCATTTAAAAAGGTGGGCTCAAATACGGCTTAAGAATAACCTTGAATGTCCCAATTCATTACTTTATCATATTCTTGAATTCTTTGCTTTATGTGAGAGAGTTTACTCTTCAGGTAATCACAGCGTTCCTTTTTTTCCAGAAACGTAGGATTCTGTGAAGGGAAACAGTCATTGTCAGCCTCTGACTTCCTCGGGGAGTCAGAAATTGTCACTCATGAGACGGCCTTTCCTAGGAGCTTTATGTGCAACAGATTTAGAAATCTGCCGAGTAACAGTTGAACACTCTTAAAAAAAGTCATTGACATTATAACTCACAGACCATACCTTTCAATGGATTAAACAGTTATTATTATCAAATCCCTATTTCCCCCAACCTCCCCTGACATGACCCTAACAAACTATTCAGCTAGTTAGTCTCTAGAGATTTACATAGCCTGCATTTCATACAAAGAAAATCGTGCAAACAAACCCCCAGCACCAAAACACACAGACCTTCAATTCAAAAGAAAGCAGAAAACAATAAAAACTAGAACAAATTAAAAATGGGTCAAAAGGGAGAACAAATGATAAGGGGTTAAACATTAGCCTGACTATTCTGTATCGATTCACTTTTTCCTGCACTCTGTCTGGTAAAGCGGCTGTGCACATGCCTGGACAATGGTCAGAGGAGAGTCACTAGAGACGATCCACATGGGGACCTTGCAAATGGATTTTGGGCTTTTACTGTCATCCACATCCTTCTGCAAATAGAGTGTGCAGAATTTAAGCCTTAATACAAAATCCCGCTTTCAGTCTTGGATTTTATTATTATAATCATTGGATCACACAGGCTGGTTCTTCTTCTGTGTGGACTTAGTTGACACGTCTTTTAGATGGCTGAATGTTTAAAACAGCCGATAAGGGTCAGATACTATTCTTTCTGATAGCTGGGAATCACTTGCATTATTTACCATACTTTGCAATAGCACCTATATCTTTGGTAATCTCTTCATAAGGGCAAATAAACTCCCTGCAATTTTTGAGGTACCTTTAGCAATTTGAAACACATTAAAAAATGATAATAGTAACAATAAGTACCCAAAACTCCAACCACTACTAGTCTGTCAGTTTGTCACATTGTGGTGCTGTGATGCCGGAAGCTATGTCGATGGTATTTCAAAGACTAGCAGGGTCACCCAAAGTGCACAGGTTTCTGTAGAACTTCCAGAGTAAGAACTGACTACGAAGAAGGAACAGCCTATCCACTTCAGAGGAATCAGTCACTGAAAACTTTTAAGGACAGATACTAAAGAAGGAAGTTGCAGGACCAGGCGGTGTTTCATTCTGTTGTCCAGAGCGTCGCTGAGTTGGAAGTGACCCCGAACAGCAGCAACAAAACCAAATTCACCGCCACTGAGTCAATCTTAACTCCCAGCAACCCTACAGAACAGGGAGGATGGTCCCTGTGGGTTTCTAAGACTGAAATGCTTTATGGGAGTAAAAAGCCTCATCTTTCTTCCAGAGAGGCTGGTGGTTTTGAACCGGTGACCTAGTAGTTAGCAACTCAACTTGTAAACCCAAAATGCTAGTGATCATCTCTCTCTCTCCCCTTTCTCTCATATATATAAATTATCTTTAGCTCATTCAGATTGAGATCAAATTGAGGATGATGTTATGAAGGAAGTATGAGCGGAAGTTGTGTATCAATGCCCACTCCCCTAGTTGATAAAACAGGACAGACTAAAAGGAGAGGCATCTAGCACTCACTTCCTGTAACACACAGCGCTATAAGAACTGCAGAAAGAAAGGAAATCCTGTAGCTCCAAGTACTTAAGTGGATCTCTTATCACCATGGCACCTGGATCACAACACATTCTGAAGAAGAAAAAACATATATATTTTGGGGCTGAGCCATTTCCCCAGCGAGGATGCACGTTCCTGGAGGTACTGCAAGACCAGGTCAACGTGTGGAGTGGGCTGAGTGAGCTCCTGTCCTTCTCCCTGCTCCAAAAATCCGTCCTACACGGCCCTTCGAGAGAGGACCTATCAGATGTGAACTGACACAACAGATGCTACATTTGATCTTGGCCAAAAGGCTGTTAAGCATTTAGAACATCATTATTTTTTACTCACATTCTTTTTTCTTTTAAATTCTTCATGGATCCTTGAAATCCTTTCATGCTCCTAGAAATAAAATATGATATAACTGAAATATTTGTAGCAGTATATGTGATAAATTAATTCTAAAATTAGATATTATTAATATACATGATAAAATACATAGCATAACACTTGCATTTACTTAATCCATTTCTCATGGATGTCTAAAAGGCAAACTGGGAATCGGATTAGAAACCCAATTTTTATACCACACTATAATGGAAATACTTACACATAAAGATTCCGTCACTGGACACATGGCTGAGGGCTCACCACGGGCCAGATACTAGGAGGCAGAGCAAGAGGCCTGCGGCAAGGAAGCAGACTTGAGGCCCCACCGTTGTGAGCCTGGACAAGGGTCTCTGCATGCCAGCCAGCTTCAGGAACCCCGGGGCACAGTGGGTTAAAGCACGGACTGCTCAGGCCAGGGGGAAGGTGAGGTTGTCTGCTTGCACACACAGCTCCTGTCTGCGGTCAGCTCTGTCTTACAGGGTGTGCAATGAGTCATAATCAACTGGATGGCAGTGGTTTTGCTTTTGGCAGCCTTTTTCAATCTCAGCAAAAAGGAACTAACAATCACACAGAGTGAGTGGTTCACTTATATGGAGTGAGCCTTATACTAACCACAGTATTGCCTAGTGCTAAGGACCATTTAATCTCGCTTGGAAAACTGTTTTCCAAGTTATTAGGTGTTATTAAGTTATTAGGCTGACACTGCCTTTTGAAAAATGTGAATGTAAAGTTTCTTTTCATTGATACGATCAATGCGCATATTTTAACACAGTCTACCCAGAAGAAGAGGTAACTAGGAGTTGTGCTCAAATTTTCCACTGAAACTTATGCCCAGAGATTATCCGAGAGAGACAGCACCTAATAAATAACAAATGAAACTAACCATCTATAGAGGACAGGCTCCATTATCTACTTTCTCTTCTCAATGTATTTTAATTCTCCAGTGTCTGTGACACACCAAGGTCATGAGTGATGTTTGAGTGTTGACTGCTTTCCAACAATGAGGATGGATGACAATCTGGCGTGTCTCCATCAACAGGTCTGGGCTAGGCGGGAGCTAGTTTCCTGGGGCTCTGCTTTAGGAGTGGACCGGGGCCACCGTGGTAGTTTCTCTTCCAGTGCGTCACACAGGCAGTAGTTAAGAGGTGGTGAGGACCGGGGGCGTGATTTTGGGCAATGCTCCCATGCTATGGGCTTGTAAACGTCACGTGATTACTTCATTTTTGAAAGGCAAACACCAGGATCTGGAGAGCCTGTGGCTCTACACAGGTCCACTGAGCTCATTCTAACACACCCCAAGCTCTCAAGGGACATGTTGGGAAAGGCACCCCAGTATGGTCACAGACTCCTTGGCTGTGGCAAAGCTCACTCAGCTTTGGCCAATGAGATGTTAATTTTTGTGATACAACGGCTATTTCTTCTTTAGACAAGGACAGGAGACTGATCATTGTGGGCCTGTCCCTGGCTACCTTCTTCCCAGGCCATCTTATAAATAAATCAGAGGAAATGTCTGTTGTTGACCTTATGTGAGAACATCACAGGAAGAAGACTCTTACTGTAATCAGAATGGCAGCCCCACCTGAAAACTCCTGTGCCCGGGCCCTGCCACTTGCAAAGCAGATAAACTAGAGGCCACCCGACCCATGTTCAGAGACTACAGGCCACTGTCTGGTTTTCCAGCCCCAGTTTTTCCAACCAGCTTGCTCTTCCCCTGTGCTTGGGCTTGCTTATTGCAGGGTTCCACACCTGACCACCCTTCTAAGACCTGTGGATCCTAGCTTGCTTTCAAAATGGTGCTAAATGATGCACCACCTTCAGTATTTACTGGATTTTTCTTGTGTCCTGGTGCTGGCATCTCTTAGCCAACACTAAGGTATTATCCCAGTGTTGAGAATATGTTACTACTATGCAGTTAGCTTAGATAACTTAATATTACTATTAAAATTCTGTAGGCAAAACAGACATGGCCAGCTACTGTAAATCCTTGGGAGAGACTATATATGTCATATCAATCTTGGCTGAAAACAGAGAATACCAAAATATTTATGTTTCCTTGACTACACAAAGACATTCAACTGTGCAGATCATAACAACATTGATGAATAACTTAACATTACGAGTAACACCCTAACAACATTATGAACAACAATGCAAACGATGGGAATTCCAGGACACTTGGTGGTGCTAGTGTGAAATCTGATCACAGGCCAAGAGGCAGCCCTTTGAGCCCAACAAGGAAATACGGAGTGGTTATTTGTGGTAGGAGATGTGTGTGTCAAGGGCTGTTTCCTTTCGCCATATTGATTCACTCTGTGTGCTGAACAAATAGTCTCCGAAGCTGGCCTACATGGAGAATGCTGCATGGACGACTCCTCAATGACCTGTAATCACAACTTTGCTTGCCAAAAGCGAAGAGGACTGCAGCCACTTCTTGATGAAGTTCAGAGATGTCCTGCCTTCACATAGCATCTCCGCAGAAGGAAAACAAAAATCCACACAAATGGACCCATAAGCAGCACAATAAACAGAGGCGACATCTCCTGCAGTTGTTGAGGATGCCATTTGACTTGGATCCCCAATCAATGTAGCAGTCAGGGAATCAAACGATACTTTGCATTGGGCAGATCTGCTGCAAACCCCTCACCCCCCTTCAAAGTTTCAAAAACAAAGACGTCAATGTGATGGCATCTCCAACTGCGTCTCATACAATGCAAAGATCACAGGCTGTCAGGAATTCGTCCCACAGACCCAGTGCACGTTATCAGAAGAACCAGTGGCTGCTTGATAAGCAGAAGGTCAGTGGAAAAGAGGAAGATCTTAACGAGAGGAGAGGCGACAAGGGGCTCACACGCGGCAGTGTCTGGGGGCCTGGCCAGGGTTGGGTCTGCTGTGCAGTGGGGCAGCTATGGGGCAGCTATGAGCTGGGACAATCTCAATGGCCCAAACAGCAATCTCTCCAAGGGCCTCCAGCAGTTTACGGAAACATCCACTTTTTACACAAGCGTGAAATACACATATATGGACAGATTTGACAGTCATTAAAAAAACGGCTCATGGTTGTAAGTGTTCATTATGCCAGGAAGGTTGGTGGTGCTCTTGTCAGTCCCACTCACAGTGACCACACGCACAACAGAAGAAGGCCTGCCCGGAGTCAGCCCACGGCTGCAGCCACTGTGGGAATCTCTCTTGTCGAGGGTCTTCCTCTTTTCACTAGCCTTCTACTTAAACACGTAACAAATCACCAATTGATCACAGTAATAATTAAGAGGGTTAACATCTCTTTACAAAAGAAAACCATTACAAGAAAAGCTTGAGTCTCCCATGACCTCATCCCTACCCGGGCTTAGTTCTCTCCCAATCACAAGTCTAGTATGTGTGCTTGGCTTCAAATCCACTTCCCACCTCCCCCCGCACCCAGCTCTCTGCACTCTGGGCCTCAGGAGGTAACTGCTTGGCAATATGTATTCCTTAGGGGCTCCCCAACACTTCGCCACCCCTTGGTGGGCTGCCCTCCTGTGGTGATCTGGTTTGAGTTGGGACTCTGACCAACGCAGTATTAACTTGCAAATGGATGTTGTGGCAGTCACCTAATCTGGTGTCAGTTTAAGGATTAAGAGTGTAGGGGTAGAGTCTAGGCTGTCAATCTGGAGATAGCCAATGACACTTCTGTGTGGGCATGGCCTTCTCCTGAGAATGCTGAGAAATCTGGGACATCCTCCTAGGAGGCGGAAGACACCTCTCTCTCTCTGCGACTCCCTGGGAGACATTGCAGAAGACAAGTCACATGGAACTACCCTAGTGCCCTGAGCCAGACAAGCCACATGGACGCACGCAACCAGACCTTGGAAGCCAGAGAAGCCACAGAGAGACCCCTGCCAGCACTGAGATACTTACACCACTGGACACAAAAACTTTCTACCCACTGGCTTGTGATGGCCCTGTATTTGGCTTCACTGCATGTGTTTTGTGAGTCTTAAGATGACTTTAGAGATTGGTATCAGACATATGGGCTAATATCAGACTTATAGACTTGGACTGGACTGAGCTGGGATGTTTTCTCAATGTTCAATTCCTCTTACATATAAATCTCTTTCTTATACACATGTGTTTATGAATTTGTTTCTCTAGTCCACCTAGACTAACACAGATGTTTATTTAAATAAGAAAATGCTGCCTAATAATTGAAAGCAAAGGCATTGCATAATTTAGTTTGTAAGTTTAACTAGTTAATTTGAAGATGCCAAATAGCATCAGACGCAGACACAGGCAGTGGGCGCTGACGGCTGTGCACTCTGCATGTTACAGAAGCAGTCGGTGTGTGGTCCTCGTCGGGCACTGACCTCTCGGCTCCCTGAGTGATAGGGCAGTCTGCTCATCACGGCGTCCAGCTCATCCAGCTTCCGCAGGACGGCCTGCACCTCGGCCGAGAGCTCCTTGTACTCGGAGAACTGGTCCTGGAACACCGCTTTGTAGCGTTCCCGTTCGTCATCGCTCTGAATCACAGGGTACTTTCTGAGGGGAAAGTGAAGTACACAATGATAATCTTTTCTTTAAAATCAGCTGGACAACAGAAAAGTGGGTGAAAGGAGACGTTGGACAGGGAAAGATATGACAAAATAATAATTTATAATTTATCAAGGGTTCATGGGGGTGGGGGAGAGGGAGGGGAGAAATGAGGAACTGATACCAAGGGCTCAAGTAGAAAGCAAATGCTTTGAGAATGATGATGGCAACAAATGTGCTTGACACAATGGATGGAAGGATGGATTGTGATGACGTGTGGCTTATTCTCCATGATCATAGAAAGAGTCACAAGAACCCAGTTCACCGCCAGGACTCACAGCGACCCGGTGGGGCTTCCTCCCTTGGAGCAGCAGCTGGTTCTGAACTGCTCACCTTGCAGTTAGTAGCCGAACTCATGACCACTACACCACCAGGGCTCACTGACCAGATTCTCCTTAAATTCAACCCTCGATCATTCAGGTAGCAGAAAACAGTTGTTTAAATAGCCAGCATTTTGAGCAGAGGGCAGGCTTGGAGACCAAAGGGCGGTGGGAGGTGCCGTGGTACTCACGCCACATAGTCGGGCATCACGATAGGTTTAGGGATGTGGCCCGAGGGGATGTGACCACTCCGCAGTTCAGGCTTCCTTTTGCCTTCTCCCGGTTCTTTGAAATTCACTTCTGAGTCTCTCAGTCTGTCACAGCTGGTCGACATTTCATACTGTAGTGAAGGAGGGAAAGAGGGCTGATTCATCCACTGTGAATTGACCTAACAACAAATCAAGCTTCAGCAGTGCTTCCAGATTAAGGAGAAAGGCCTGGTGACCTACTGCCATAAATGGGGGGATGGGTGTGGGGGGAGGGGAGGGTAGAAGAGCAAAAGAACCCCTCTAGCCAAAGAAAAACCTATAGATCACAATAGTCTGATCCTATTGAGCGCAGGTTGCCAAGAGTCAGAGGCAACACACAATTACAACCAGTAACAATCAAAACAACTCTAAGAGAATGAAACTAGTTAAAATGAGACATTCGAGGATAAAAGTGGGTGGATCCACCCATAGCCATCGAATC